>NC_136787.1:13650077-14850077 GCF_947034865.1 Barbatula barbatula | reverse complement strand
AATACATTCAAATGTAATATAACGTGTCATCTGTATTCTATATCTATGTTGCATGCATTCATTTTGTACATTCAAATTGCGCGAGATAACAAGGTAGCAGTGAATTTTACAAAACGCTAAAACAGCGAATGTCCCTCTAGGCTTCCTGTAGTTCTGACTGACAGCGCGGCGCGGGCTAATGTTTCGCGGGAGCGGAGCAGGCGATACACAATAACATAATAACATTGAGTTATTAAGTGTAATATTATCACCATACTGAGTGCAAAATGAGTTTATGGGTCGACAAATACAGACCGACGTCTTTGGCAAAACTCGATTATCACAAGGAGCAAGCCAGTCAGATCAAAAATCTGGTAAGACTGCATACAAGATGGAAAAGAAAATACAGAGTTTCAGACCAAAGTCAATGAAATAACTAGAATTTAAATAACTACAAATTCAGTTGCAGTGTTGAGTATCTATAAACATCCGTTAATTCATGATTTATTATAGCATATATGTATGGAGTAATCGACTAAAGTAACGTTATAGTTTATAAACTGATTATTGTGCCCGTTAGTAGCCTATAGCGCTTTCGTTTATTTCATTTTGCAGGTCCAATGTGGTGATTTTCCACATTTGTTGGTTTACGGGCCATCTGGAGCTGGAAAAAAAACCCGGATCATGTGTTTGCTTAGAGAGTTGTACGGTCCAGGGGTTGAGAAACTCCGAATCGAGCACCATACAATCACTGTAAGTGCTATGTGTCAAAAATAATCAAATAAAACACGTGGTACTAATACAATTACTGATCAGAGCTTTGTTCTGTTTTCCTTTCTCTTTCTGTTGTAGACACCCTCTAAAAAGAAACTTGAAATCAACACCATTGCCAGCAACTACCATTTAGAAGTGAATCCAAGGTATTGAAAATTTCTATTTTATTGTAGGGATATGGTCTTGTCACTGATGTTTAGATCCTCACATCTGTTTTTCCCTCAAGTGATGCCGGGAACAGTGACCGTGTTGTCATTCAGGAGCTGATAAAAACTGTCGCTCAGTCTCAGCAGATACAGTCCAGTGCTCAGAAGGAGTTCAAAGGTTTGGCTGTGTTCTTTCATGGGCTACATAATAAGTTAGATCATTAATTTGAATCTGTTAGAAATGATGAACCGTGTCGAAATATGATGATCTTTCATGATGTTAATCATCGGCACTGTCAGTATTGTACAGAATAGGCTTCGGTAATGCAAGAACATGATGTTAGTTTCTGGTATAATCACAGTGGTGCTACTGACTGAGGTGGATCGACTCACTAAAGATGCGCAGCATGCCCTCCGTCGTACGATGGAAAAATATATGTTCACGTGCCGGCTGATCCTGTGCTGTAACTCCACCTCAAAAGTGATCGGCCCTATCAGGAGCAGGTGTCTGGCCGTGAGAGTCCCTCTGCCAAGTGTGGAAGAGGTGAGCTTACTAAAAAATGAACCTTTCTTTATGGGTGACCTTTATTTAAAGGACACATCTAGAATAACTATGCAATTCTTGGTAATCATTAAAAGTCATGATATTAGAAAGGTGTTTGGTTAATGCAAAAATTTTAGTTGAGTTCCTAACATCGGAAAATTATCTGACTTTTCTCCCTTCAGGTATGCAGTGTATTGTCGAATGTGTGCAAGAAGGAGGGACTGCTGCTTCCTCCTGAGCTGGCCAAACAGATCGCTGAGAAGTCAGGACGCAATCTACGCAAAGCCATGCTGATGTGCGAGGCCTGCAGAGTTCAACAGTAAGACGCTTTGCATCTGTTTTTTTGGTCCAGTAACGCTGAACTGGCTTTTGATTGTATAAAGATGGGAATAATTCATACAATTAAGATAAATTATAAAATAAGAGTAACTGCCATCTGTACCTTTTGTCCTGCAGATATCCGTTCTCACCAGACCAGGACATCCCTGTGACAGACTGGGAAGTGTATCTCAGAGAAACAGCTAATGCTATAGTCAGCCAGCAAAGTCCTCAGAGGTCAGAACAAACACATCTAAAGCAAAAAATTATAATAATAACAGCTGTGTTTACAAGATGGGCCCAAAGGTTCTTGTGTTCTTCCTCATTAGATATAAAACCTTTGAACTGGGGTTACATCAGCACTTTGTTTCATTAACATAGTTCGCTTTAAAGTCATGTTATTACCTAATGTTGTTCAATAATTCACTTGTTTTTAATGACCTGTTATGTTTCGATTATTCAAAACGTTTGTATTTAGCTGACATACTGTATATGTCTGTGATGTTTTTGCAGGCTTCTGGAGGTTCGGGCTCGATTGTACGAACTTCTCACTCACTGCATCCCGCCAGAAATTATCATGAGGGTAAAGTTGCATACTTCAGTGTATAGAAAACACTGTGAAGTAACCCATTGTTAGATATGGATTTATACCAGACCCATGATCACTGAATACTGCAAGAAGTAATTTTCCACCTGTGGTTTTCCAGGGGCTGGTGACAGAGCTGCTTAGCAACTGTGATGGACACCTGAAGGCCGAGGTGGCTCAGATGGCTGCATACTATGAACACAGACTGCAGCTGGGCAACAAAGCAATCTACCATCTGGAGGCCTTTGTGGCTAAGTTCATGGCCATCTACAAGAAGTTTATGGAGGATGGACTTGATAACTTCATGTTTTAAGCCGTTGTAGCCTAAAATAAATATAATTTTGAGTGACCTTTTTTCGTAATAAAAATAGTTTTCAAAAGCATTTCATCTGTCGCCTTATGTATTATAATAGATTAGGAGGTATAAAACCCATGGAGCTTGAAAAGTTACATTTATGCTGCAAGTTAAATTGAAAGTAAAAATTATGTCATCATTTACTCGCCCTCTTGTCATTTCAAACCTGTATGACTGACTTTCTTCAGCAGAACACAGAAGAGATTTTTAAGAATGTTGTAAACTGGCCCCCATTCACTTGCATTGGTTTTGTGTCCATACAATCGAAGTGAATGGGGGCCAGCGCTGTTCATTTTCCACTTTCTTCTAAATGACTCCTTTTGTATTCTTCGGAAGAAGGTAAGTCATACAGGTTTGAAATGACAAGAGAGTAAGTAAATGATGACAAAATGTTCATTTTTGGGTGAACAATCACTTTAATTTCTACAAACGCTAACAGACAATATAAGTCATTTGTCATTAAACCACAGATGCGCCTTATTCAAATATATACAGTTTACTGTATATACTGTTTATGCAAAATTACATTAAATGCATACAACGTGCATTTAATACAATCCTAAATATCATATTTTAAATACAATCAATCAGATAATGTGAGAATTCCATCTTACCAAGACTAACCATGGTAAGGTTCTCTAGGACTCTTAAAAATGTCAATGTTTTTTCTAACAATTCATAAGCCTAACATAAGCAATAAAAATCAAACATCTTAAATAAATATTGTCTTTTTACATTAAATAAATAACTTGGTCTTTCCTTAATATCCATTAAGAAGTGCTGTAATTCAAGAAATAAACATTAGGTGTCATTTTAAACAGGCTTTAGAAGTCCCAAATTAAACTTCAATATTAAAGGTACATTTCACCCAAAAATTCTGTAATAATTTACTCACTCACAGATTGTCCCAAACCTGTATACATTTCTTTGTTCTGCTAAACACAAAGGAAGATATGGAATAATGTCAGTAACCAAACAGATGTCACCCCCCCACTGACTGCCATAGTAGGAAAATAAATACTATGGGAGTCAATGGGGGAGGAGATCTGTTTGGTTACTGACATTATTCCATATATCTTCCTTTGTGCTTAGCCAAACTAAGAAATGTATAAAGGTTTGGAACAGTGAGTAAATGATGACAAAAATTGAAATATCCCTTTAATGTTCAATATAAAGCTTGTTTGCACTGCCCTCCAGACTAATGAGTAACCGAGGGATCTTAACAGAATGTACGTTTTCATACTTACAATAATGAAAGTCCTTTTTCATTACCATCATACATCAACTATAATAAAAACAAACGAACACAAATAAAAAGAATAACAGTCCACTGAAACAAAGTAAGGATTGCTTTCATAGTTTTGTGGTTATTTTGTGCCTCCTGACTGCATAGTAGACAATAAGGCACGTTGTAATCAGCATACAGGAGCCCACCAGAGATATAAAGCCGACAACAGGTTGCTTAGTAAGGATATAACACCCAGAGCAGTATACAGGAGGATGGGAACACTCTCTGTATGCTGTGCCATAAGCAGGGAATCCATTGTTGTGGATGATGTTTTTGTAATGGGCAAGTGATGATTTAAAAATGACTTCCTCTTGCACATGTCCGTACATTCCAAAGCCTGGGTCGTGTTGGTCGTTGAATGCATACGCAAAATAACCTTTCACATTGACACCGTCCAGTATGTACGCTGAAAAAACAAATCAGAGGTTAGAAAACAACTGCTTTGTAACTGTGACGTAACCGATTTGATAAAAGGTGAATAAAATCTTGCCAGTGTTCAAAATGCTAAACAAATATTTTTCCAAGGCTCAGATGAAGTGCGGCGTGTGGGTTTTTATGAGGTCAGCAAACTGTTTCCCTAGATTTGTGCTTAATGATTAAGCCACTGTGTGTGTTTATGTGTGTGCTGTCTGAGCTTCATGAACTGAGACGTCATGGTTTGGATATTTTGAACCTGAAAACCATGAAAGTGAATAAATGATGACAGAATTATTATTTTGGGGTGAACTATCTTACCTTTTAAAGCTTCGTTAATGTAGTTGTAAAGGTAGTAGACGCGCAAGCTGTCCTTAAATCTTGCAATGTCCTCTTGAACCCCATTGGCCATCACGTAAATTGGAACGCCTTTATATCTCGAGTGGACCCAATTCAGAGCCTTACGAAGACCCCAGGGGACCACGGGAGAGTTGCGTCTCGGCGACATGATCCAGGTAACGTCGGATATCAATTGTACCTGCAACTTGTCCTTAAAGGTGTATTTGTCCTCAACTCCATCATACACCATTGAGGTGGTGAAGTGGCTGATAGCGAAGAAATCATAGGTTCCTTTAACCAGCCGTCGATCTTCTTCGCTGAACGCTGGTAAGTGATAGTTAAAAAGATCGATGTTGTTTCTCTGTTGCAACCAGCTTTGCATCACTTCTGGGTAGTCACCGCTTCCAAAGATTGGCTCTGCAAACCATCCCACTCGAAAGTCCAAGACTCGGTTTGCAGGTTCCACATCCTCACGGTTGAAAGAAAAAGCAGGCTCGACCCAATCCATATGAAGCACTAAAGACACCTTGCCACCTTGAGATGGGCGGAATTCACTGTCGTAGACGCGCCAGGCTAACGCATGGGCACGTAACAGCTGGTGACCCACTGAGTATTCAATGTCCTCATCATTGGGTTCATTCAGTGTGATCCATAGCTTGACGTGAGCTCCGAGATGTCGGAAACACAGCCTGGCGTAGTCAACAAAGGCCTGGACTGTGTTTTCACTCTGCCAGCCCTCTCTGGCCTCCATGGGCACAGGCAAGCTGGACAACTTCCCAGTATGGTGCCAAAGGGTCACGACCGGGGTTACGTTAACCTTTCGTAGCTCACTCACAAAGCAACGGTAGTAGTTCAGCAGCGTTTTGTTAACCTCTGACACAAGGCCGGATGGGACAATGGACGACCAGTTTAGGGAAAAGTGAAAGTGAGACACTTGTATGTGTTGGATGCCAGACACCTGCTGACGGATGCTGGCGTAGTCGGCACAATGCTGTGCCCTGCGCGTAGCGGGCGCCTTCACACCTGGGAGTTGTTTTAGCTCTCCGTTACCAGAAATGTTCCAGATGTATACGCTGGGGTCTGCAAACTGGGTAGGTGCTGTATCAACCTGCAAAACAGATTTTTTTGTTAAACTGAGCTTCTGTCATCCAGATTGAATTCGTGTATATTTGTGTGAACAAATTCTTGGTTTGCATGTGCACACTTGGCAAATGAAGCTCATTCTGATTCTTTATTGAAGTCGGTTGAATACATACAGGTTTAGAAGATATGGAATATCTATGTTTGGTGATGTCTGAGCAGAGGTCAAAGTTTAAAGTTAACACACCATATGATCTACACAGAATCAGCGTTCTATTAAAATGAACTTTGAATCCTCCAATCCACAAATGTCTAATGGGACAAGGAACAATAAAATCAGTTTGATTTGCTGGGCCACAGTGTACAAAACAAGGCCATTTTCACAGTATTTAGATAAAATGGGGTCCAAGAGGTACAAAATGGCTACTTTTTGTGCATCAATCAATAACATGCCACCTATATCTTGTTTAATAAAATAATAGTATAATATAATAACCATAATTATTGATATAAAAAATAAATACAAAAAAATAACACACATATAAAAAAATACACATTTTTAAACAAACAAACTATACAAATAGCGCAACTGATACCTGTATGGAGTTGGCCGCCACACCCCAGGCAAAATCACAGGAAAAGACGCCCTGTGCCGGGCGATTCTCGGGCAGCGGGGGGAAGCCGTTCTTCTCGATGAGTTTGCTATAGAAAGTTGCAGATGTCTTTGGCTCTCTCTTTAGGTCTGGAGTGTTGAAATCTACATAGAACAGCCCTCGTCGTATTCCATATTCACGGTACCACTCGTATCCATCCAGCAGAGACCAGGCCGTGTAGCCAATCACATTTACATGGTCAAATCGGATGGCTGTGAAAGGAACAAGAGAGCCTATCTTAGTACTTTTTGTTAAATGTCACATTGTATTATTAAATTTTTATTTATGTCTTAAACATCAGTCTCTTTATCTACCTTTCAAAGTTTCCATAATAAAGCGTTTCAGATAGTACATATGCTTGGCATCCTTCGTTTTGGTGTTGCCACTTCCATACCAACCACTCTCAACCACAAAGACGGGTGGATTGTTATACTCAGCATGGATCCAGTACAGCAGCATCCTAAGGTCCAGGTCTTCTGTCTGACCGAAGCGCAGACTGTCATTGATAAGCTGAAAACTAAGAGCCGGACCATGAGAGAGAGCAAAGAAGTCAGCCGTTCCATTAATGTACATGCGTTCAGCCTCAGTAAAAGAGGGCAGCCGGTGGGTCAGATTGCGTTTCATGCAGGGCGGATAATCTCCATCCACAAACAACGGGCGGGCGAACCAGCCGAGCACGAAGTCCAGAGAGTACTGGCAGGCTTTGCGGTTCTCCTGCCTGGTTCTGCTTGGTTTGATCCAGTGGGATGCTAGAGCCATGGAGACTTTCCCCCCTTGGCTGGCACGATATCTCTGGTCATATAGGTGCCAAACTGCAGCGTGTGCCTGGAGAACAACAAAAGAAAACAGATGAATAGTCGAAGAAACAATATCAATTCTAATGGGTTCCATAAAAATATCATTATGACCCATCACGTGTTTATCATTGAAATCATTACAAATTTCCTTAATGTAGTGTACCATGATATTATATAAACATTTAATAAAAGTAATATTATATAGGCCATATATACTTTCATTCATAAAAACACGTATTTGCTCAATATAACGCAAATCCTACGTTTTTATACTATAAAATACATAACCACAAATAATCTGATCAGTATCTTACTTTTAACAGATTGTGACCAACTCTAAAAGGCAAATCCGAGTCACTTTTGATTCCAGGAGCCACAACCCCAGTTCCGTATCCATGCCAAGACACTACAAAAGGGTTGTCGATGGTAATCCAAAACTTCACATCCGATCCAAATGTTTTAAAACAAAAATCTGCATATTCCCTGAACACTTCCACTAAAATCGAATTGCTCCAACCTCCAAAGCGCGTCTGCAAATAGTCAGGCAGATCCCAATGATATAAAGTAACAACAGGTTGCACTTTAATTTCCTTTAATCCACGAATCAGATTTTTATAATACTCCACACCCCACCTGTTGTAACTTTCTTTGGTGCCGTTGGAGAAAATGCGCGACCAGGAGAGAGAAAAGCGATAGTGAGTGACTCCGAGTTGCTGGAGGGCTCGGAGGTCTGCCTGGATGTTGTGATAACTGTCACTGCCAACGTCTCCTCTGGATACGCGCGTCCCTCCGCGCGTAAAAGTGTCCCAGATAGATTTTCCCTTCCCGTCTTTCTCCCAGGCGCCCTCCACTGAATACGCAGCGGTGCCCACAGCCCACATAAATGTATCGGGGAAAATGTCATAAAGGAAGGCTTTGTCACCGGGATAGGGAAGCTTGCTGAATCTATCCCATGTGCTCAGTCCTGCGCCTGGATCAGCTGCTGTTTCGCTGAACAATACGAGTGTCCAAAATATCCATGTACCTTTCATAGTGTTGGAGAAATGGATTGTAGTACAATGGAAGGAAGAGTTGTTCTTACCTCACTGCAGTCGCGGGATACAGCGAGCCACATGTCCCATCTGGGTCCGTTTTTGTCCACTCAGGAAATCTATCAATTATTACCCAGACACTTGACGCGTAAATAGGTATCCAAGCGCTGTGCTATTTCAGCACACATAATACACTTATTGCTTTAGCAAGAAAAGTTATAAGGCAAGATAATATCTGGAAAAAGCATTCGTCTCCTTTAGTTATTAGATTTTTTTAAAGTTCAGCATGAATACACCATTACAGGAATGAGTTATCCAGTAATCCAAATGGTTATCCAATGACTTTCATATTAAACAGTTCAATGAAATTGTTTGTAGAACATAAACAAATAATTGACTTAATTTGGTCATATGATTCTGTATACGTTGCATTCTTTGTCATGCACATTGCCTGTTCTGTATTCAGTGTTTTTACCATCACAACAGTTGGATCTCAACGATTATTTGACAAAACCGACATTTGCATTCACTAAATCATATGCACATCGTTCCCCTGTACAGTGCCAAACAAGAAGCAAATCCAATATGTTAAATGGCAATAAATTGTTCCCTTGACATTTTTATTTGATTTAAGACAGGCTTTGGTCCTAATGAAGGCACAGAGATCCATATAATCTGTATAATTTGTCCATCTGACTCCAAAGCAAACTATTAATGTTGCAGACACCTTGGTCACCAATGTACATAATTGAATGAATTTAAGAATTTATGACTGCTAAGTCAAAATGAAGGATTATCCACATATGGGGATGCAGGGCAGCGTAAACACAAAGCAGTGCTCCTGACGTACTTTGTGTCATCTATGGTAAAAGGAAATTACAGTTGAGTCTTGTGTTTGCCCTTAAGCCTCAATCATCTGTTAAAGGTCAGGTGTGAATTTATACCGGCTATTGATGCATAATGGGTTTTCCATATTACAACGGCCAGTATCCCCTGTGAAACTTAGTATTGTGTTTCAATGACAGAAAAAAGTGTAAAGGTTTTACACACATGATACACAGTGCTGCTTTATCTGGAAAGATGACTAAATAAAAATGTTAAAAAAATAAATAAAAGAGAAGATTTCCTTGCATTTTAAATTTCAAATGAAGTAATTCCAAAGGACCAAGGACAATGCGAAACAGAGAATGCACAGCGAGATTAAAGGGGTTGAACTGTATAGTAAAACTACAATGTCAAACTTTCAGTGCACTAAGTTTATTACCTTTCTCTCTATTTGCCTTTTATAAACTGAAATATTAGAAGGAAACCCACATTTTATTAGCCTACACTAAAAAGCTTAGCTGTCAAATACATATGTTCGAAAAAAAAGAAAGCTAAAATATTACACGAAAGACTCAAATAACTTTAAACAAACTACTCAACTTTAGAATATTCAATAAAAGTTCACTTTATTTGATAGTTTTTCATGCAAGTCTAAATGTTTTCTTAAACAAGTTAGATGGTGACAAATTTGTTAAGTCGCTACAAATTTTAGTAATAACAAAACGGCCATATGTAACACATTAACAAAACAAAACTTTTTAAACAGAATTTCACCTTTAGTTTGAACTAACCACTACAAATACTGTACTGTACAATTAAAAATCAATGCAAAATGTAAAAATACCAATATCAACACAGGAGGCCTTTAGCGTGCACTTCGGGTCAATTTTTATATCAATCTATATGATGTAAATGGGTGATGGACTTCGAAGAACTTTCTTATTTAAACTTAACCCTAAACTATCTTTGCAATCTTAGGGAATCTCACTCGGGTGACGGGCCTCTATCCCAAACAGGAGGAAGAATGGGCTGAACTCTGTATGGATGTGTTTTTTGGTCCTCAGCACAAACATCATGGCATCCAGATACATATCCCAACTCCCTGGACGCTGGCTTACAAGTTCAGACAGTGCCCTGAAAAATAAAAACATAAATATTATACATTTTCAGTTCAAGATAACCAACAAAAAGCTTAAAATATATATTAAAAATGCACCGTTAAATGAAATAAAATTAGACGGATGTTACCTTTGTACAGTCTCTTTTAGTCTCTCGAAAAGCTCATTTGTCTCTGGATAATATCGCGCGCAAAGTCTGGTCTGACCCCCCAGACTTTTGCAGAGCAACTTGTTTAGCTGTTTACAAACCACAAGCACATAACTATTTGTTTAAAACAAGTTAACTTGTCAGGTAAAATAAATGCTAATCAATGCGATATATGCACAAAATGTACATTTCTATATCATGCAATGATAAACACACAACAAACCTTATTAATATACTCTTGACTCTGATGAAAAAAGATTCTTTTTGGGGCCCCAAACCGATAAAAGAACTTCATGATACAACCTGCCACATTTGCTGCTGTTTTGGACGGCAGAGCAAATGCTTCTGACCATCTGGTGTAGTAGTCTACCATCACACATATATATTTGTTTCCCGTCTTCGTCTTGGCCACTTTGCCAATGACGTACATTCCCACAAACTCTAGTGGTTGGCTAGCCTTGAAAAAGAAGAGCAAAAAATATTTATTGTTGTCATTAAAAGGATAGTTAGGGTTCTGTCATCATTTACTCATCCACAAATTGTAAGAATTACTTTTAAGGAGGTGGGGTCTGTCTCCTCTATTTTAAAAACACTTGTCTGGCTTTCCATGGAGTCTTCAGCCTGGAAAACAATAATCTACTTGTAAACGTATGCATTACAATGAAGAAATATTTCATTAAAGGAAAAGCTAGGGTTCCGTCATCATTTACTCATCCACAAGAGCATAATAACAAATACAGTATCAATAACTTTGTGGTGTAAAATAAATGTAAGAATTACTTTTAAGGAGGTGCGGTCTGTCTCCTCTTTTATTGTAGAAACACTCGCCTGGCTTTCCATGCATTCTTCAGTCTGGAAAACAACAATTTACTTAAGGAAGAAATACTTGTACACATCCTCAAATTGTATTTAATCTGTTTACATTTTTGTTCTGATGGACATAAAAGATATTTGAAGAATGTAGGTTCAGTTCTGGGACACCATCGACTACCTTCGTAGATTTTTCCTTAGGTGTCGATAGTGGCCCAGAACTGTTCACATCCCCACGAACTCAAACGGTTGGCTGGCCTTCACCAAGAAGAGCAAAAGAACAGATAAAGTATTAAAAAGGCACCCTTCATTCAAATTTGCATAATGTATGGTGTAAATAAAATGTAGTAGTTACTTGTAAGGACGTGGGGTCTGTCTCCTCCTTTTTTGTAAACACATCTGTCTGGCTTGCCGTGCATTCTCCAGCCTGGAAGACAAGAATTTACTTGTAAACTTAAGCATTACAGAAATCTGTATTGTTGTTATTACAGGAATAGTTTAGTTTATGGCATCATTTACTCATCCTCAAAATGTATTCCAACCCTGTATAAACCCTATAATCACAAAAGATGATATTTAAAGTTTTTCCAACAATTCTAATCAATAGTGTCCCAGAACTGTTTGGTTAGGTATGTTCTTCAAAATCTTTCTTTGTGTTCATAGGAACTACATTGAGTAAATGACGACATCTTTGGGTGAACTATCGCTTTAAGGTGAATGTGTTATAACTCTTTGTGCGAAACACAAATTATAAGCTTGAGAGAGTTACTGTGAATCACTTCTATGGGGGTGGAGTCAGTCTCCAGCTTAACTGCGATAACACTCTGGCATCCCAAACATTCGCCAACCTGAGAGACAAAAAAGTATTTAGTAACAAAGAATAAACATGTATTCTGTTGTCCTTAAGTTCAATGCAGTACTGCATTACTGGTGTCTTTATAAATAAACATGATTCAAGTGGTGCATCTTGTGATTTTTCTCTTGAACCCAAATATACACTCACCCACTTATGAATGTCGGTTGTAACGCCAGGCCAGTAAAACCGTTTGCACACAGCATTTCTTGTTTTCACAATACCGAAGTGGGCATCAGCATCAGTTACATGGAATTCATTGAAAATTTGTTTGGCTTCTTCTTTGTCATAGACAACTAGTCTCTTCCCTTTTTTATAATACAGAGCTCCTTCTGTTAGAATGTAGAAGAAAGCAGGTCAGGAGTATTATTCATATATCATAATGAAAGCGAACTAAGATCTCTAAAGTGCATTGCAGCCCAAATGTTTGCAGATGGTTGTAACATTGCAAAGCTAACAAACATCGGTTATAACTGTTTTTGCACCAACCATCTACATGCTGACCATTTTGTTTTGGATTGTAACAAGAACAGCGCATTCTTACCTACCATCTAGTATGTAACCAGAAGCTCTTCTTCGCATGGAATATTTCTCCGTTTTTGTAGCATCTTGTGGGTAGCTGCCATGCGATAGATAACTCCGAATGTTCAGGTAAGTGTCTGGATTCATTTCACCTCCACTACGAAAAGTAGACTGAACGGAGAGTTCAGAAACAACAACAAAATGCTGAAAAAAGCATCCCCCGTTTTTCCAACTGAAGCGATGTCTCGGCCACAAGACTATCGTGCAAATGCGCAAACGCTCCTCGAGCGATATAAGTAACGTTAAGACGAGCGGAGTCAAACCTCAAAGCGCACTAAAACTGTTGTTGATGTAAAGCACCTACACCTCATGAGAAACGTCGTAACCTCCTTCTGTCCTGCGAGGCAAATTATTCCTCCTGTACGCAAAGATGGTAGGGAACAGGATCTGACGATCCTAGCTATCAGGATGCGTTTCCCAGGCTCTGTTAACGGGAGTTTGTTCTTCTTCTTCTTCTTTAGGGTTTATTGGCGGTTGGAAACCAGTTTAACGCGCACACTACCGCCACTGACTGGACTGGAGTGTGGAACGCGGATTACATGGATAACTTAAAACAAATTAAATAACATTAAATAATAATAATACTATGCTTAAAAAGTAAATACTGTGCTTGGGGGTTTGTAGCGTCTTCTTTTGAGTTCTGTCTGGCCAACTTTTGGCGCATTACCGCCACCAACTGGACTGGAGCGTAGAGAACGTTAGCATTGTTTGCAGTGTCGAGAGGGAATACTTGTTTTACTCATAACTAAATACTAAGGTAGATAGACGAACACATTGTTTGGTTGATAAACAAACATATATCATTTTACCTATCTTTGAAAGTTCTCATTTTATTTACACAAAAACCGTGTCTTGAAGAGGTGAGCTGCGTATCAGTTGAATTTAACAAAAACATAAAACCACAGTGATTACAGAAGGAAGAATTACCACAAAACAACATCATTGTTGAGTATTGCCCTTTATATTGTAATTGTGATGACTGACAATTAATAGATATATTCCATAAGTTTTGCACGACCATAGGACACACAACGCAAACAAGCTGAGAACAACAGTGAAAACCAAACACTATCAAAGAATCACTAATGCAATATCGAATCATGTTGTAATGAATGACACACCGAACAACACAATGAATTCAAGTTTATCGTGATGGCATAGAACAGCAATCGGTTTACGGCTGATGAACTAATGCAGACAACAGAGATCTCTTGTGGCCAAATCACGCAACTGCAACGCAAATGTCCAGTTATTTACATTATAGAGTTCAGGGAGCAATAAGCGATATGTCATACAAAGAGCAATAGTACAATAGGTGCTTATACAAAGTTACTAGTTTCAACACTAGTTATTGTATTATTTGATCTATAAAATCGACACACATTTCTTTCAAAAACTCTTCAAAGTTAAATCTCTCTTTAAAAAGATGTCAGAAGGTGGTTGTGGACATCACAACACGAAGATGTTTGATATAGGCTAAATGTACATTTAAAGTAGCCCTGCTTAAAGAGAAAAACATACAATCCAGCACACGCACATTCAAATGACAGATAACATTGGACGGGGCGGGGCAACACCGGAACCACGCCCACACCCGATCAGTCACTAATTACCTGCGTGATAAATATTCACCTGTTGCTCTGTCCGTGATCTTTCAACAATGGAGGAGTTTTTCATTCCACCTTACAACTGCGGAGGGTATCCTGGCTATTTTCCCTTCTACCCCGGCAATCCTAAATTTAAGCACCAAAACTGGAACAGAAAGGGGAACAATGTTTACGTGGCGCCAGATGCCCCGGATTATTTCGACGTTTATAAGCGTGCTCAGTTAAAGGCGATATTGTCTCAGGTGAACCCAAACCTGACCCCGCGCCTCCGCAAGGCCAACACCAGAGAGTTTGGTGTCCAGGTAAACCCCAAGGTAGATGTCACCGTGCAGTGCTCTCTCGGACCCAAAACTCTGTTTTATCGCGGGGATAAATGGGGGTCTCCGCGGATGCCATCTGTCAGCCCGATCAAAGACACGCTGCCCAGCACTCCCATCAACTCAGTGCGCTTTTCACGACCCGTCGCCATATACTCTCCCGTCTTCGACCGGAGGATCTTCTCCTTGTCCACGATTGCTTGTGAAAGTAAGGACGACGGTGGGGATGAACGTGAAGATGAGAATATGAGCCGAGAGGCGAATGGCGTAACGGAAGATGAGAAGTGCAAACGAGATGAAATTCTTCATTATGAAGAGCGACAGAAGGCCGCGGTTCAGCGAAATAAGCGCTCAATCTTTCAGGTTGGTCGGCAGAGATGCCATTATTCCGTCACAATATACCACGGTAAACATAAATATGTGGGAAAGTAATGAAGATACCATTTTAAAGGTAAATGATTTTCACATCAGGTGAGTTGTTGGAATTCTAATGATTAATCCTGTTTAGTTTCTGGAGCAGAAATATGGATTTTATCACTGCAGTAAGTGCAATATTCGATGGGAAAGTGCATTCGTGTGGTGCATCTCGGGAACCTCCAAGGTGAGTATTCTAAAAGTGTACGGTTTTATTTATATATTTTCATTTAACGGACGCTTTGTCCAAAGTGACACAGAAATGGGGGAATATTAAACATTTTGCTCCCATGTTGCCATCCGTAACTCTGTCTCTCCACATCTGCCATCGAGCAACTCAGAAATGTCTTCTCAACCCAACATGATTTGGCGATCTGGTACGATTTAGTGGGAAGTGAGGTCACAAGTTTTAATCTTTCAGGTTTAGGCTTAAAAACTGAAACCGGAGGCAAAAGTTACAGATGCAGTTTTAAGGCAACATGGAGGTTAAGTTTTGTTTGGGTTTCAATGTTCCATGACGCTTGAATGACATTCGTACAGGTGTATTTCAAGCAACACTGCAGAAAGTGCCAGGCCGGACTGAACCCATACAGGGTAGAATCCATTCAGTGCCAGGTATGCGTTGTAGTAATTTTGTACACTTTATTGTTTGCTCTTATTCTGTGATTCATTTGACCAGGTTTGTTGCCAGACGCGCTGCATCTGTGACAAGAAGCAGAGGCACATTGACATGCGTCGTCCTCACCGCCAGGATCTGTGTGGACGCTGTAAGGGCAAAGGCCTTTCCTGTGACACGATCTACAGCTTCAAGTACATAGTCTGATTGTTCAGCACTGTCTGATGGATTTTAGAATCTGTGTATGTGGCCAGATGTATTGAGTGGGATGTATTGTTTTTGTATTCTAATAAATGTGTAAATTTAATAACTTGAATAAAAGTATTGCAGCATAGTGCAAGTGTCTGTACATTTTTAGCTTTGTGATGGAAATTGCATAATTCTCAATGACTGAATGCCTGGTGGTAGTTTTGCAGCAACTGACAAAAAGCAGAAGTTTACTTGACAAAAGCTTTATATATTTATACATGATGGGGGGGGGGACGACACTTTCCCACAAAGGCTTTAGAATGTGCAATCTGTCTTGGCATGCACTAGTGACAAAGACTCTGCATAACGTCTCTCTTTCCCACTTTATACAAATAACAATTTAATAAAATACAACTTTTGATAAATACAGTAACTCATGCTTGGCAACTTGAACAGACGAAGAACAACTTTGTAAAAACTATGTTCAATACACACTGATATCATAAATATAAACTACCCTAGACGTGAGCCTGTTTACAGTAGAGGGTAAAACATTACAGCCGGACAATCTCATATCAGCACTTAGAGTAGAATACACTTTAGTAGTAGTTTCAGTCTTTTAAACAAATCGCTGAATGTCAGCGTGTTTGTGTATAGGTGCAGAGGCTGATATATAGCGGTACATCAGTGATGCGCACGTTCACAAAGACAAATGCTCTTTGAACTAAACATTTACAAGTATTGTGACGATAAGACATTGACAGTCTCTTGCATCGTGTGTTGTTTACGTCCCAGGTCGTGGAACTTTAAAGACATTCTTTAGCAGTTACAGTAGAAAGGCATCCGTATCATTGATCCATCATTGCACAACTCCCACGTTAATGACAAACCGGGCACATGCCTTCAGTAGAAGTTCTGACATTGGTGCTTCTTTTCCAAAATGCAGCATTGCTTCTGTTGCAAACACGCCTTATTCCCTCATTTGCGACAAAGCGTCAAGCTAGTGCAATAATAAAATTAGTGTCTCAATCCGAGGAATCGTGCAGGAGCAGTTCAGTTTCTCCGTTATTGCTGCACATCTGTGGACTTGAAGACACGCTCACTGTCATGAGCCCCTTCCTATTCAACACAGTCAAGGATGCTCGTGCAAGTTTCCCTAAGAAGGGCACAAGTTTATCAGTTATGCCCTCAAGAGGGCGGCAGCACTCCCAGACGTTGCACTGGAGTAGGCCTGGAGCGGGTGGAGGGTTGTGGGAAAAGGGATGATGTAGGAGAGGTTGGGTGACTATGGAGGGATCCAGTGATCGGGGGGTCCAGGCCAGGGCTGATCTGGGTTGCTGCAGGCTTCCTGTCAGAGACTCACGCCGGACACGCTGGAGTCTAGGAGGCTGGATGAGATGACCTGGTACCCCTGAGCGCGGCGAATCATGTCTCGGATCTCTCCGTTGAGCTCCATCAGCTTGGTGGAGATCTCGGACATATCTTTATCTGAGCCGATCAGGGCGAAGGTTCCAGTCTGACCCAGAGTCTGGTGCCGGAAGTAGACGTTGAGGAGAGTCTGGATCTCATCCTCTAAGGAGCCACCGAAAATGTCATTTGGCCACACACGCCTAAAAAAGAGAAAGGTTTATTATGCCTATATACGAGATGATGAAATGCTGATGCTTAAGCAAGCAAAGTAAACCAAACCAAGTTAAAAAAAAAGTGTGAACAGCTCTTTACATTTTAGAGGGCTCTGTCTCCCCCTAGTGGTTCCAAAAATAAATCACAAATAAACCAACTGCTGGTTTACCCACAAATGTGTGCATACTCTTATCTCACCTGCACTCTTGAGTGTAGCGAATAGCCATACTAAACTCGTTGTTATTCAAGCATTCCAGGATGGCCTGCACGGCTGCCTCCGAGTTGGGGAATATGGGCTGGGTGCCATGCCTGTGCTGGTCCTCCAAATCACCAGCCAAAGAGGCTTCTGCTAGTCGCAGGCAGTTCTTTAGATCACTCAGCTCACGAGACATGTTCCACAGCTGCAGATTGAAAGCATAAGATCAGGAACAAGTGTTTTCATTAAAACAAACTTTAATATTATATCAATTAATATATAGTCATTTTATATACAAAAATATTAATATAGAGGTCCTAAATGGACAATTAAGTGGTGATCATCTGTTGTGTACCTCTGGCACTGAACTGATGGTGTTCATATGTCCAATGACTTTACAATAGGACTGAAAGAGCAGAAGGAACTGAAAGTGGAGTTTGTACAGTCGCTGACACAACTCCAGTTGCTGTGGATGATAGAGAGATGCGTTACACATGTGATGTAATAAGAGAATCGTGTACACAGAAGCATAGAGTAACATTCGACATGCATAACACCGTCTGGTGTTTCGCCAGATAAACAGAATTTAGATCGTGAGTATATAGGGTTAATGACAAGTGAATATGTTCAAGTTGATAAAAAAGGACTATTAAAAATCTACTTTACAACACATGCCAAGTTCAAAGAAATGTAATCTTTGTATTCATGTGTCATACATTAAAAACGTTTTGATTTAATGAATTTAACAATGTCAATTGGTGTCAATAAAATACAAAATAAATAAAAAGTAATATATCATCAAGTCATTGACCCATGTACTGTTAACCATATAGACATTAAACACAAATCGCTCTGAGAACGCTCCTGAGTTTCAAACTTACAGCCAGAGTTTCCATTTGCTGCAGAGCAAGCATGACACACAACAGGAAAGAGTTGAGAAGGGAGAAACAGACAGCATTAATACCCAGCATGCACTGTGAGACGTGTGTGCCAACAGAATTGACACTGCTCAGAAATCCCATCGAAATGAATGAATTAGTGTCAGTGATACACAATCCAAGAACCCATCTAAACCCATCATGCAGAAGATACAGAGAAGTAGATGCCCTGAGTAAAAGAGAAGAGAGCCAAAATATTCCAAGATGTAGAATACCTGCTTCACAATATTTTTCATATTTCTCATAAATAAGTTTGCAACCATGACACACTGTCTAGGATTAAGTTTTGCACTAATCTATTTACGAAGAGTTTGTTTACAAAATGCGATTGTTTTTCAGTTTTCAAAAATCATGTTTTTTATTATGTTGTCATGTTTTTATTGTGTTAGTTAGGTGTATTTTTGAGTTATCATGGCTTAAAACCATTTTAATTGATTGATATTAATTGGAATGCACAATAAATAACATGAACGTTAAAAACAGAGTTATCTCTTTTTGGAAATAAACTCTTCATACGTACGTTATTCTCGAATGTGACTGATGTACCTCAAGAGGATTATATGCGTAGTTTCAATCTCAGACCGAGTTCATTTCAATATGTATAATAAGGCTGTTCTCACCTTCTCCTCTGAGTCTCCTGGCTGACAGGTGATCACATTATCATCAGGATATCTTGGAAATGTTGCTTTACAATTCTGCAACCACTGTTGAAATAAACAGCAAAGCATAAGGACGTCAGGCGTAATTTTCAGAGAATTGGATCCACGTTCTTCTGTAGCCGGAGAGACTTACAGAGACAGCTGCTTCCTCCCGGCTGTTAAATGTGTCAAGATACTCTTGCAGCTCCAGAACGCTAAACTTCATTTTCTCTAAAAGCCCATAAGAAACAATCTACAGAGATACACACAAAAAAACACTTTTAAATGGCTCATAATTGAAAAGTATGCAACGTGACTTTTGAACAAATGTCAATTTACTGACCGTTTCTGCATCCACATACAGTGTGGGACAGTCCGAGCAGGCCAACATTTCTGATGAGGTCACAAATCTTGAGCCGATTCCCCTTAAGCTGTCTCCAAGGTAACCGGCAGCACTGCTTGTCAGGGAGCAGAACTTATTTTGGATGTTCTGTAGAGCATTGTTGAGATGGATTGTTGAAATGTCTTTCTTACTAAATGTTTACATTTTCATACAAGGTTTTGGGTGATGTTACCTGAAAGAGTGTAGAGAAGATATGAAAGGTGTACACGGCACAGGATCCATCCGTGTCACACATCAGCTGGTTAATGTGAGTCCGCCAGGCTTCTTCAGCGTCGTCACACACCGTGGGCTGAAACGCTGCCAAGATGGCAGAAAAGAACGGGGAGGGTGGAGGAGGAAAGCCCAGCTCATCCAGATCATCTCGGTCCTCCCCAAAATGGTAGCTATGGAAACCAGAAGAAGAGAAATGAACCCTTCATGCCTGTTAATACACATTAGTGACTTGCTGTCTACTGTTGTAAATGCAGTGTATTATTTCTCACCTGGGCATGGAGTTTGGGTTCTGGTTAACTCCATTTCGGTCCTGATCTGCAGGAAGATCCAGATTAGTGTTGGAGCCACAGTCAAACCGTGTAGGTAACTCATTCCCACCAAAAGACAGGTAATCTTCTTGGACATTAGAGTCCTCATCTTCTGGTAAAATCTGCAAAGTGAGTGAAAGTTCTTTGTCATTTTTGCTAACTCTAACAAACCTTCCAGCAATTGGAGTTCAAATGCATTTGTTTCAACAAAAAAGGTTTGGGATTGGGTGTCGTTTGGGCTCCTTAAAGATGTTTCAAAGGGGCTTATCGTACAGTATGTTTTTACATACAGGCGGCATAATGTGGTCGTCGGGTAGCGATGTTCCCAAGCAGGGTGTCGCAGCGTTAAGAGAATTGGGGTCAGCTGATGTGGTGTCATAGGAAGTGGACAAAGAGTCTGTATGATTGGTGTCCTCTGAGGGGGACAGGTTCATTGTCTGAAAGGAAAACATGTCAGCTTTAGAAAATTACCTTGTGATTGAAGGATTGATGGTTGCATGGATGGATGGATGCATGATTGGATGGATGCATGGATGGATGGATGCATGATTGGATGGTTGCATGGATTGATGGATAGATGGATGCATGATTGGATGGATGGATGCATGCATGGATGCATAGATAGATAGACAGATAGAAAGAGAGAGAGAGATAGACAGAAAGACAGACAGATTACACAGCACATACTAGCTGAGAGTGGGAAAGGCTTTGGCTGGTTGAATTAGACTCTTCCTCAGATGAATCATCTGAGTCTCGATGAGTGTCGTGTAGGCCGATGCAGGGGGTTATGTCCGAGTGCTGACTCTCCTCCAGGAGCTCAGTCAGATCTGTGCTGTCTAGAGAGCGCCGGCGCACGCCCCAGTTAAAGTTATCCAAACTCTCACCCTATAAAGACACACATACAGCCCTGATTTAGCAACTCATCTTGACTATATACACATGAAGTCGGGACACACTTCTAATGAGTTTGATAATCATGCAGAAATAAATGAGTGGTTCTCAAACTGGGGGCCCCAAGATGGATCCAGACATCAGACAATTTAGAACACCAAACGAAATAATTGATGTTCCAGCATTGTATAACTGTATGTTTTTGGTTTAATTCAAAACTTAAGTTTTGCATAAGTCTTTATTTTGGGGGCCACAAAGCAATGCACCCTACACAAAGGGGGCCTTACAACTAAAAAGTTTGAGAACCACTGGTTCAGTACATAGGCTAATTTCTGAAATGTAACAATTTTGCTAGTTTTATACCAGAACAAAACACCACACAAGATCCTCACTCTATTTTTCTACTTAACAATTCCACTTAAACAAAGATGTAGTAGTAAGCAACGATTTAAAGTTGACAGTATTGCTACGAGATGCTACTAAACATGCATTTCTACAGTATGTGAAACATCATCCCGATCCTGTACACAACTAAAACATATACATTGAGTAACAGATGAATGTCTAGATGACTGACACATTTCATTCACAGAATAATCTCTGCCTCCATGTCACATGCCAACACAGCTGTTCTTACCTGCAGCTCCTAGGCAGCACGGGAGAGAAAGAGAGAGAGTGTTAGGCACACAGTGAGAGGAAGACCAGAGAAGTAGTGATCACATTAGTCAGACACACAGAGAGTCTTTTAAAATGTGTTCTCTTATTATTCAGAAAAATGACCACAGAAGAAACAAAAGAAAGAATAGCATAGTGTGGGATAGAAATAATCTCAGTGTCAGTGTTCTACTCACCTCTCCATCTTCCAGCTCTACATCAAGGAAGTCAAAGTCCCTGAAGACTCTGAACTGCTGTTCTGAGGTGGTATCATCTAGCGTGTCCTCCCTGGTGCCGTCCTCAGAGGATACTTGGCTAGGCTGATGCTCCATCAGATCCAGGTCACCACAGGAGGAAAAGATCACCTGTGTGGAGACATCAGCATGTATTTTATATTATGCTTTGTCTTCATGAATGATCCACAAATGAAATTATTAGCACAACTTGTGCTGGTGCTTGACTAGCAGGAAGAACGGTGACATTTAGGACTTACAGAGGTGGAATGAGAACTTACAGATGGGTTCTTGGTGAGGCCAACTTCCTGTCCGCAGAGAGACAAAACATTTACCAGCTTCTCTCTTGTACGTTTCTAGGACACAGAAAATCAGTAATGACACAAATGTTTACTGCACTGCTTTAAGAGAGGCGCTAGTGTATTATTTTATAATAAATAAAACAGGAAATTACACAATTAATGCAATATAGTGTGGATAAAAATACTTCTAACAGTATCAAACTTGTCACCTGTGATGACTGTGGCCGTTTCCAGCTGACTGGCACCAGAACGGTGTTTGAGTTTGACCCCGAAGAGGTGGAGGATGTACTACGGGTCACTGCGATTGCCCGGGCTTTCCCATCTCGTCCTCCTGATCCCTGCAGGTCGTCATATCTGCGCCCAATGACCGGCGTCTGTACACAGACAGGCGATACTTGTTGCTATTCTTTTCAAATCAAAATGTACTGTAAATAAAACACGAACGGACGTTACGCATACGCAGCAAACATGAAACCATGCAGGCTCTAAAACACAGCATGAGACATTTGACCGTGTCTAGTCCTACACCCCCCGTTACCCATGAGTCATAGCTGCCCTTCCTGTAGATGTGTGGAAAAACAGCATAATTATTGAACTCCTTATCAGTCTGCAGCCACTCCATCTGGACAGGATATCACTCCTTTAATCAGACCCGATAAGACACAAGACTGAATTCTGGGAACTATGAGGTCTTCCTGTAGTTCCGTATGAAACCACAAGAGGCATTTGTACTTCATTGAGAACAAATGTCTGATTACAGACCTCCCCTTTTTTGGAGTGACATCGCTTCCTGTTGTTCATTAGGTTGCAGCAGAAAGCCTCACACAATCCACCCGACAATGTATTCAAAGTTTTTGTCATTAATCACCAACGCAGTGAAAACACATCACTCCGTCCTTCCGTCTGCTATTATCTGTGAACTGAAACTGAAAACTTCTCTTTGTTCTCTTTTGCTCTCTTTGCAAAAAAACTAATGAAATGAGGCGGCACCCTTCAAAGCATCTGATAACAAAAGTGTAGTCAATTAACAACAACACAGCCACACCTTGAGGTAAATGAGTCGGAGAACTTCTGCCGTGTAATCTCTATGAAAACTGGTGTTTGCAGAGCATCAAAGCTGAAACTTTCTGACATACTTCTGAGCGCTGTGGCAAACCACATGCTTGCGAACAATCGTGCTGATCAAGCAGATTTGTTGTCACGTACCTCTGAAATGTCAAAGTGGAAATCCAGTGTTTTCCCTGGCAGGGCTTTAGAAGATCCATCCCACATCATGCGGCTAACCTCCAGGTGGGCCAGATCTCCATGAGTGTAAGACGGCAGGGATAAACTCGCAGATCGAGAAACGACCAACTTGAGAATGTTCAGAGCTTCCTTCCAGTGAACCGTCTAAAAAACAAAACAATCTGGTTTGTTAAATTCACGAATCAGTTTCAAGATGAATCATAATTCCACTGAAAAGATCTCACCTGTACGAATTTCTCGATGGTCTTGAGCACCTCTACGTTGAAAGGTTTGACCTGAATTCCTGCCAAATCCATGTGGCTTAGCAGACTGTAAATGATCTGTAGCAGTGGCTGTTGCATGCTGGGTAATCCTTTATCGAGTAACTACAGAGAGAAGAGTAAGATAGGCCAGCCGGTGTTAAAAGCCACGCGTATAACGCATTTTCTGGTAAACATAATACCAGCCAAAGGATTAGAAAAATCAGGATTACCTCAGCCATGTATGTAACCAGGTTAAGCGTGATGTCTGAGAAGGCCTCGTGCAGGTAGCGACAGACGACGTTAACCCAGGAGAAGGGGTCTCTGGTGTAGGAACGGGTCTTGTATAGGGTCATTACGTGGGCCAGGTGAGAGAGTTTAGTGTTCTTGTCTTTCTCTTCCAGACACACCTGAAGACATCATTAAAAATAACAG
Organism: Barbatula barbatula; assembly: GCF_947034865.1. NCBI lineage: Eukaryota > Metazoa > Chordata > Actinopteri > Cypriniformes > Nemacheilidae > Barbatula > Barbatula barbatula. The sequence goes on along the minus strand of NC_136787.1, from coordinate 14,825,976 downwards.
TTGAACTCACATGTGCCGAGAAAGAGGGATTGCATTAAAGACACATCATCACATCGAGGAATAAATTATTAAAAACACGAAAGAAGATATTTTGAGAAATGTCTCAGTGGTTTGCGTCTATACAATGAAAATCAATGGGGGGCAATGTTGTTTGGTTACCAACGTTCTTCAGAATATCAAAAGTCAAAATAGTTTGGAAGGACATGATGGTGAGTGAATCATGAATTTTTTTTGGATGAACTGTCACTTTAAGGGTGTGTAGAACAGGGAAGCAGGACAGACCTGTGCAATCCTCTCGGCACTTTCTTTACAAAACTGTGTAGGATTACCGAAGTGTTGAACCAAGTGAGGAAGCAGGCAGAGCACGTTCAGAGGAAAACCTGAGAAGCAGAATAAAAATCATGAATACAAAATTTTGCACATCATCTAAATATCCCAAACATATTTGTGTAATATAATCGTAAGCTGCATTGTATTTCAGCCTGCAATGAGATCATAATTTTTTCCAACTGAACTGAAAATCTCATCATGTGTAAAAGTGAATTCCAAATTCATTCTTCTCACCTATAGCCTGCGACGTGTCAACCACCTGCACTCTTGAAACTGGTGTCAGCTGACAAAACAGCTGCAGCGTGAGATCGTTTGTCGTTGCAGACGTGAATCCCTTCAGCAGCAGCTGTTGAAGACCTGAAAACCCACTCCACCTCAACTGCGCCTGGAGCTTCTCCAGCCGCTCCCTGTTCTCCTGCAGATCCAACGGAACCCGTGCCAGCAATTTGTGAACTAGCCTTAGTGACATCTGATACTCGAACTCAAAGTCTGACTCCATTAGCGACACCGCCACCCAGAAAATGGTGGCGAGTAGGTTGGCGGGGTGACTGGAGTGGGAGGGATCGGTGATGACGCTGGTGTCGGCGCAAGTGTTGCTGGACGATGTGCTGCGAGCGGACCGGGCGAGAGCCTGCTGGGTGCAGGCTTGGATGCGGTCCAGGGTGGCGCTGCGAGGCGGGTTGGCGGAAGAGTTGTCGCCGCTTTCGCCGAACTTCTTAGGAACGGAGTAGCTGCGTTGGTGCCTGTTTCGTTCGTTGGTCCCACCCTCCTGGTGCAGGTTCAGCTGCCCCGTGCTCTTACAGTTTGGGTTCATTTTTCCACTCACCAGGAAATCAGGAGACGAATCTCTGGAGAAACCAATGGTTTGGTTCATTTGTTAATTTTTATGTTATTTCTATTCTGTATTGTTGTGTATAGAAGCATAAAATACAGCTTTAATTTCTCACCTTGTCAAAGCTGCCATCAGTTCACTGTTGTTCAGACATTCAGCTAAATTATCCACAACAGACTCCAGAGTGAGCAAAATCTCCATGACATAACCCTGGAACACAAGATCCATTAAAATGACAGTAATTCAAGTGTACAGTCAGCTGGCTATTATTGCAAACTAATCCCAAAACCGATCTGTAATACAGAAATCGACCAATCAGAATCAAATATTCCAAAGTACTATTGCTATTCAGCGCTCATACTAATGTGTACACACCTGTACTTCATCCCCGTGCTCTCCGACAACCTCCACCAGGCGTGAGAGCAGGTCGGAAACTGCGTGGGCAGAGAGGGGCTGTCTCAGAGCTCGGAAGATCTGGAAGGAACGGCCGGCGTAATGACGCGAGGAGCTGCAGAGGGCCGTCTGCAAGGCAACGTCACTCAGCTGATGCTCCAAGTGAAAATCTGAACCGCGACAGGAACATTTTAGAAACATTACTATGCCTGACAAAGCAAAAAAATGTCAATCTAAAATAAGTCTAAAATACCTGATTTGGACTCCTTGAACACAGAGACGACGTGTCGCAGGAAGGTAGTAAGCTGCTCGGCGCTCTTGGAGTTCAGGTTCTTCGGCGTGATGTCTTCGTGGCACCAAAGCGGTCCAAACACCCTGAGTAAGAACAGGACAGCACTCCATGCACTGTATCACCACCACCACCAAAATCATAAACACATCAACTGCCGAACTCTCAATCGCTGCCTGACTCACTGGAAATGCCAAATAGTTTGATTGTCTCGCCGATTCTTCAATAAACATATCTTTAAAATCTCTTTTTTTTAAATCAAATGGAACTCTACTTAAGTATCAATGAATAATTTTCTTGTATTTAGACATTATGAATGTATAGGACCTGAGCAAAGCTCTTTTATAGGACAATGGGATTAAAAAACAATAAATAAATAAAAAACTTAAGCCCCTGATCACGACAATACCTCGTGGTTAGGAACTCGATGAGTTTGTTAGTCTTCTCTGACTCTGTGGACGACTCATCCAGCTCCTCTAGATCAGCTGTGATCTGCGGCAGGTTCCCGATGCTTCCTCCCAGACTCACGCTGGATGATGTGGAGGACGAGCTCAGTCCAGAATCTGCAACCGGTGATGCCTGCCACTCTCGTAGGAAGTCAAATCCTCCTGTTGAGCATGAGTTGCTTGTTATGGAAATATGTAGTCAATATACAGTAAGCAATAATTAATCTGTGATATTTCTGCTTGCACTATTATTGCGGTCACATTCTGGTGTAATGCTGGGTTCACACCAAACGCGAACAATCGCGCTTCACGCTCTTTTCTTAATCGCGGGAAAAGTTAGTTATTTTCACGTGGGTCACGCTATCTGACAATTTTTTTCAACCTTGGCGGAAGAAGAGACTGACAGATGTTCACGTCTATACGTGTCTTTGCATTGACTTTGTATGTAATTTACTCGTGCGAAACGCGTTTGGTGTGAACCCAGTGTAAAAATGTGCTTTGTCTTTCTTTGTTCAGTAGCACCAGTCTTCGCTGCAGATCTTTTACCAAACAAGTAAACATCTAGAAAAATGTTGGTATATTCCAGTGTGACTCCTCAAGCACGTGTGTATTAAAATACGGAAATGGAAACACGCCTGACGCACAGAATATGAGGACAGATGCCAGAAAAGTCTCACTCATGCAAACTGAGACACGGCATCTTTTCTAATTACCTCTCAGTGTCTTCTGTAACAACAAAGACAAACAGCTGCCTGAAATATTTGGAATTCTATGTCACTTTACAAAGACTGAAATCCGAAGCTTTGGGGTTTGGCTAAACTAATGTTACTTACCTCCTTATTGAAATTTAAGATGTGTAGTAATTGCAGGTGTTTGAACATACACGTGGTTCATAGTCTGTCGGCTGTGGTCCAGGTTATATTATCACATTTGTGCATTGTTGGGGTGGGGTTTAGGCTACGTTTGGGTTGGGGAGGTTGTATGTGTTACATTAGTATTGGTATTGCATTGAATTGTGGGTAAATAGTGGATTATACCTGTGTAGAGGTATTCTGGCTGGTAGCTGGATTTAACGGTGAGGGTCTTGTTGTCACCGACCTCTCTGGTCAGTAACAGAACAGAGGCGATGACCTGAAAGTTGTTGTTGCAGGAGAGGGCGATGAGGAGATGTTGGAGTAATCTCTTGCTGTGCTCAAACACCTCTGGTCGGTAGTGATCCAACCCTGAAAAAACAGAGATGAAGGGGTAAATAAACTGAAATACACAAGGAATTCACATAAATATAGAATACATTGCACAAATTAAAATGTTTTTAAAAAACAACTGAATCCAAAGGTTGAGCTATACTTTTCATTGTCTGTCAATTTGCCAAACAGGCTTGTAAAAATCCATCATAATCTATTTTTACCCGTCACTATGGTGCTAGGGGATGTTACGTTCTAATTAGAATGTTTGTGACGTCATTCTGAACTTAATGTATTCCGAGAGAGAGACTCGTGTCAACTCCATTGACTCCATTGGAACAGTTTTTTCACATCAATGGCAGTTCATGAAGACTCTCAATAGTTTTAGTAGTTGTGAATTTTCAGTTAACGCGACCTATGACCGAATCAGACTTTAAGTGAAACACGTCAATCTAAACAGACATCGCATACCATGCCTTATACATAATACGCATTATTTACACCTTTGCAAAGAAAGAGGTGTGCGACAACGCATGCCTGCAATATCTTTGTGTAAAAACCTAAATATTACAGCCACGGATCCAGCTAAAGCAGTCAAGAGAAACAGGTTGGTAACATCAGATGATGACGACATCACAAGTCTAAGAGAGATAAGCCATGAGCCAACGCACCCCCTTCTCCTCCCCTTGTTTTTCATCACAGACATTTTTGGCATTTCTGGCATTGTTGCGCCGTGTTTTTCAGATGTTCAGAAATATGAAGGCTTTCTCACGAAGAGAGAACCAGACACAAACAAATCTTTCTTAGATTAATATGTACATTGTGACTATGTCATTCTCAGTTTAGCATGTTTGACCTGACATGTCTCTGTTTGTATGAGACACAAGAACTAATGTCCTATAGTATTAATGACATTAAACAATGATAATAAAATTTTGAATCTAACTTAAACATTTTAAGTTAACAAAAATAACAAAGCATCAGGGATCTTTTGTTGGGCTAAGAAAAGCAAGATTTACCGAGGAAGAGTGCATGGAGCAGCAGTGGCAGGTGCAGGGCCCAGTCCTCTCTCACACTGTGGTCCACAACCATCTCTGTCATAAAGATCACCGCTATGTTACACCTGTGGGCACACGTTGACAGATTTAAACATTAATTTCTTCTTTTAAAAGTGTTTAAACAACAAAAAAAAGAGATCATTCTAAATGTTCATCTAATGAGCATTTCTATATGTATTGTGGCCATTGCAGTCCAGTGTCTTTCGAATTTTAAAACACTGACAGCACGACAAGACACATGAAAACTGTCATAAAAATCAAGGTTATCACATGCAAAAATATTAATTTTGAACTTTTCCTAAATACATGTACAAATATTACTGTTAAATGTGCCTAAATATGAATCTGAAATTGCATTCTTTGCAGTATTTGATGTCTGGAAAAAACACAGAGCGTCTTTTATGTTATTTTGACATGTTTCTCCCGTTTTCATTTTCTGCAAATAAAGGCAAATAGAAACAATATTTTTATTTGAAATTTGGGAGATATATTATCAGTAGTTCATAGAACGAAACAAAAATGATAATTTTACCTAAAAACAAACCTGTAAATTTTTTCCCACGGATGTATATATAGGAATATCACTAGTTTGAAAACAACATTAGCTGTGCTGTGTCCTAAAACTTTATCATCCAAATTAACTGTGAAAAATTACTGACTGGTACGGACAAACAGTGGCTGGTTTGGATGGATCATAGGCAGACAGAATTCGCCGCACTACAGATGTTTATTTTTACTACATACTTTATATCACTGTTACGCAATTCTGCTCACTTTCAATAACTCAGGAGTCTTCAGCAAATGTTTGATGTTTATCTTCCTACTTGGCTGTCCGCTTGAGTCTGAGCAGATCTCTTTAACTTGACGGATGGTTTATAAAAATGCCAAACCCGCTGTACCCACCCTCGGATGCATACCTGACAGTCTGTACCTCCCAACAAAAAAAATGATTCACTGTCATGGGGATGCTGTTAAGAATCACTGTTGCCCTGGTAATGGAACAACAGTTATTTTTCATGTAAACAAAACAAGTTGTGGATAAAAGGCCGAAGTGAACAAACACAAAAGAGATTTACGGGGTTGGGTTAAATAAAATGTACCCACTGAACAAAAGTGAGCCTGTTACGGGTTTGTTTTGTGAGTCCAAGTATGTCTGTGTAAATGTTTTTGTGCGTGTGTGTATGCGTATGTTTCAACTGTGTTTTAAGATTGAAGTCTTATACTACTTTTATATTAAAAGCAGAGGAGGTCAACAGTAGGGTAGGACTGGGCGATACCTGTGAAGGGGTCCACGTGGGGTGATGGTCTCAGGCAAATAGTCCACCAATGGGGCCCAACAACCTCCGTTTACAGGCATGGGAAGAGGCTGAGGTCTGTTACTCTCCAATACACTGATCAACCAGGCGGCGTATGGAGGCAGAGGGTCATCTGTGAGCACAAACAACAACCAATGTAAAAATGCATCCAGATTCCAGGTGCACTAAGAGATGTCATGCTATCATACTGGTTCACTGATCTCGATTAGAGCTGAGCTTCTTGAGTCTGTGTCATTCAGCTGTCATGTCAGACACACCCAACATGCACAGGCCCACAAATTCCAGTGCAATCCGCTGGCACGCACATACAGTATGTGAGAACACTTGGACAAGCACACATTTTTGTGTACCTCATCTTTTCAATGCAGAATTTCTTACTACAGACACACAGCCCTTCAGTGAACATATTGCAAATAATTGCACCGAATGGAAAGTCACATGTACAGTCATCAGCTGTTAAACTACAGCCGTGGAACAATGAGTGTACATGTATCACCACTCATGTGTCAGTGTGTGGATGGACAGGTGTGAACCATCTGTTGCTCTGTTCTTGTAATTGTAAGGGGATTATTAAGAATAACCTATAAAGCTTAGAGGTGCAAACAGAGCTAGGTGAAGCCTAATGTCAACGATACTTCATCTGCTCACATTCTCTGTATAGGTCAGGACTTACTTTTCTCCTCATCGTACGATCCGCCAGAACTGTTACTATAACGTGACTCCAGACGGTTATGAGCGCGGGCTGCATTACTCAACCTAAAGAAACAAGTGGCATGAGCGGTAATACTTTATAAGCAAAATTCATTTTTCCCCAACTGTTTTTCTTAATGCTACATAAAGATAGAATGCTAGGTTCACCTCTCTTCATTTTCTCTGGCCATCTTTGAATCATCAGCCTCCTGGAAGTTCTCCTGCCCAGGCACTACTGTGTTACTGCTGGACGTTGTGCCTTAAAGAAAACGTACACAAAAAATGACACAATCTGTAACACTGGTCCTTCTATCTCAAAAAGGAAACTGAAACATGTCTCACCAGAGGCCACAACGGATGTCTTGTTACTGGCGACAAAGCGATAGAACGGAGGGTTATCACAGTGTAGGACCACCGGGTTTACTGGGTCCGTCTGCTGAAGCTCAAAAATAAGTTCCTCCATGGTCTGAATGGTGTTGTTCCGACACAGATATATCACTACTTTCTTAATCTGGAAACAGTGACACATTTCGTTTATTTCAAACACAATAAGATGACTCAAGCAGAAACCAAATGGGTTTAACACTGTGTGTGTGTTGGCTTACGTATGGCAGAAGTGTGGTGTCGCTGCTGACTCCACACAAGCTTATGAGGAACTGAAGGGTTATTCTAAGGTTGTTGCTCCATTTGTCATTAGACACTAAAGCATTCCAGGTGTTCTCCATCTCAGGACCTGGGACCTCATCTCCATACTGTTGATAAAACACACAAAAACATCTAGGCCATATTTTTCACTTGTATAACTTTTCATCTATGCACGACATATATCATGATTGCCTACAATTAGCAAAAGCAAAGTGTTGAATAGGCCTTGAAATATGAGTGTTGGCGGTCACATGCTCTGGTATTATTCGTAAAATAATGAATGTTATGGCATCAAAAACCGATTATTCATTGAAAGAATGGACGCATTGTAAATTACAAAGGGTTAAAGTTATCTTTGCAGTTTAGCACACAAGACTCTGAGACACCTTTTCACCTTTGCTGTCATAAACATGAGGTTGTTCAGAACCAACGACGTGGCCTGGAGAGATCCCCAGCCATTTCCCCTCAGTCTGTGTGTGATTCCCATGCTGTCGGATTGCTCGCGGGCCTCCTCCTCAGGTGTGCATGGGCTTGACGTCGGGGGAAGGAGTCCTGTGTCCACCAGCTCTATGTTGTTAAGCCACGGCAGCAGGTAGGTAAGCATGATCTGTCTCCCATTTGGATGAGTGGTGGAGAATCGCTGGCTGATCTCTGTGAAAGAAATTTGGGATCGTATGTAAATGTGTGAGTCCTTTGGCAATGAAAAAGGTTACTCATTTGTTCTTAGTAGGATAGGATTCCATCTAGACCTCAAGAGTATTCCTGAACGTTCTGTGTTGCAGAGCCATTCGAAACAACCAAAACAAGCCTCAAAGTACCAAATTGATCTGGATTTGTATGAATGGGGCAATATTTATACAGCATGAAAAAATGAGTTGCATGCTCATTACCTGAGAATAGCGGTAAGGTGAGCTCAGGATACATGCTGGCCAGCTGCTGGGAGAGCCGGGAAAGAGAGACGCTATATAACGGTGGTAACGGACCGTGTGTGCCATACAAGATGTTCCCCGATTTCTGCCCCACAACTCTCTTTGAGTAAACTGACAATTTGGACTCCAGAACCTGAGTGGCATACGGAAAAAACAGAACCTTGTGTCAGAATTGTATTTCACAATGTGCACTCTAAGTCCTTAAACTATTTATACTATATGATCATTGTAGAAATATCTTTCAGCTTTAACTTTTAAATGAGAAATTGCCATTAATTTTCAATCCAAGATCAAGCCAAGATGAATATTTGTAGGCCTATATATTTTAATATACATTTATATAAACTTTATTTATATATAAATATAAAAAACTGTCTCCCATTATGTATGTTGTAGTGTCAGGTACCTGCATGAGCTGCATGGATATCTCATATATCTCCCTGCTGGTGTCAGACGACTTAAAGAGCACCAGGTTCAAAAGGGTCACAATGTCACATGGATAATTCCTGAAATGTACGGACGAAATCAGTGACGAATCAATTTTAAAATGTACTTCTTAACAAATGTAATAAATCTTTGTCATGTGCTAAAGATAATGACCAAGTTTTTCTGACCTGCTACCACACACAGTGGCAATAGCTTTGAAGCATCCTGACGCGAGCTGGTATGATCCGGTAAAGCAGCGATCAACGGCCCAGTTAAACAGATTCACCTGATCTGGATTCAGTTCCAGGAGCAAAATGACCACTTCGCAGCCCAGACGATGAACCTGGTGGTGTTTATAACATTTTCAAATTGTATTTGTTCTTCTTTATAACAAACTACAGACCAAGTTATTCCTTTCCGCTAGTCTTTCTTATTGTAAGCCAGGATTAAACATTATTAAAATGTTATTAAAAATACTGCTTTTAACACAGGAACTGTTCTGGTCATCAAAAAAGTGATGACACGCTTACCCGGAGATCATGACAGGCTAAGATATTGTCCAGCCACTTGTAGAGGTATCCGTCTGTCGAAAGCCCAACGTTATCAAACACAGGGCCACAGCACAACACTGCTGACATAGCCTAGGATGAAATCAACAAAACACAGCATGACATCAGCGTGTATACTGAGCCAGTCATGCTTCAGATAACTCCTAAAACAATTTTTAGACCCATTTGAAATTACATCTTAAATCTCACACATAAAACTCTAACAGCGCTGATCCATTGTGACACACACAGAATAACATATCAGCGCTAACATATCGTTTTTTCCTTCCCTGGCATAAGCTAAGAGACATCTGGCAGCGCAGTGAACTGTGATGGCAAACTTCCAACAATTTCACTTTCTTTAACAAAACATCCCGTGTCCTCTTTAAGACTAGACACGTGTATGTTAAGTGAAAGAGAATAAAGGAGTGTTCATTCCAGGCCTTATGTCAACCCATGCTTGATAACATACCCCGAGATTTGAAAGACTATGAGCAGATTGTACAGTCGAGACCATTTATTTAAAGCGGTTTGCTGTACCTTCAGAGCGCAGTATTGGTATCGTGTGATCTGGTGGTTGCGGTCGCTATAGCGATCAAGGGGTGTGAACATGACACTGAAGGGTCCGGCCCATTGGCTGAAGAGGATGAATAGGTGATGTCTTAGACTCTGCTGGGGGAACAGCAAGCGTCTGTTGTGGACTAAAGAGTAAAACAAAGTTTTTCAACAAACACAATTACATACTTGAAAGAAAGAATAAAAAATGAACTAGTTGCTGTGCGTACATCTGTCTACCCTCAAAGAGTTCTTTTCATTCATATTTCTCCTTTATTTTACAGACGGCTTTTGATTTGGTTTCTCTTTTTTCGCTTTGTGCTTTGAGGGCTCTTGGTCAGTCAGCACGTATTAATCAGAGCCAGCGTACTTTTATTCATAGCGTTGCTCCTGAGCCATAAATGATTCACCTACTGTTAGACCCAACGAGCCTTTGAAGGGATGGCATCTTTTTACAACTGTCCCCACCGAGAACCATAGAACAATGGCTGTATTATTTCAGTTAAATACCAAACTCTCATTAAGTCAAATTTGCAGCATTTGACGATGCTTAGCGTAATGAAAGAGATGACGACAAAATCAATTAAATTCAAAGGTTTCTGTTAGGAAGTAATTTCTGATCAAAATCAAATAAAAAACTTTTTGTTTTGCTGTTTTAATGCACATTGATGGATAACCAATCATACCTGGAACACACTGAATGAGGTTGGCCACCATTCCACTAAAATGAGCCCTTGTGTCTTTCAAAATGTCCAGCTCTTTTTCATTCTCTGCTTCTAAGAGCATCCGTGTTAGATCCACGTACTCCAGGAAGAGGGCTCCCAAAGCCAGAGAATCTCTCTCTAAAGCCCCATTAGTACTGCAGAGAGAAACAAACTGAATGTACATATGGGATTTTCTCACTCTTGTTCATAAATCATAGGTCAAGATTTAGGGTTTATGTAAAAGAGGATTGGTCTAAAAAGTTAAACCCTGGATTGGCCTACTTGAGGGAATAAAACTGGTCTGAGATCTGAAAGAAAGTTCACCTGTCGCTGATGACCCCTGAGTCAGCCAGAAGCTCAAAGATCCGCAACAGCTGCAGTCGGAGAAGATCCCTTCGCTCCCTCCTCTTCTTATTCTACAGAGAGAGAGAGAGCGCGACTGTAAAATATACTTTTTGCACTTAGATTTTTTTCTTATAGATGAAATGAATATTTGGAGAAATCAGACTCAAACTTACATCTCCTAAACAAGCACCACCTCACACAAATCTGTCTACAATGTGCAATGGGAGTGGTCTCTTACCTCAGGTCTTCTCTCCAGAGCTTCTTTCATAAGAGGATGAAGCTCCTCCACCAGCTCCCTAATAAAAAACATGAAGAAGATAAAAAGTCAAATTAATTTATACATTTTTAAGGTAAAATTTAAGATTTCCTTCATAGCTAATAAACAAGCTTACATAAAGTGTAAAAACCATATTAAAGATCGGGTATCATGCTATGACATGCATTTGATATACTCCTCAGCACTTGGATAGTTTGTAAGTACATAATGTGCAATTCACGAAGGGATTAATGTGATGACGTGTTGCTTGCTTTGCTGTAGTTCCATCCCACTCTCCCCACTAGTCACACCTCTAGCGGCTCGTGATTTTCTGGAAATAATCGTAAAGCTGTTTCTCTCTTTTATAAATTTGATCTAACTAAATACTCTCCGAAGATATGACTTATGCGATTTCAGTGTATAGGCACTCAAGATTCATATCGGATTGGCAGAACCTGCCAGTGATACGTGATCTTTATGATTTTTTATAAATAAAGTTAAAATGTTATTTATCCATACACGTGTGTATGAAACTGCATTAAAGTTATTGTTCTCTAGAACCTGAGCAATAAGTTCACTTCAAAGTAACGGCAGATGTCAGACTTGAATGGCAGTCATTCCTGTAAACAGACACCGACCTGGGGCACCCAGAGATGAAACGATATGACTTGACTGCTCTGAAATCGCCCAGTTTTAGAAAATTGCACAGAGCTATGAAAAGACTTTGTTAGGAAATCACAAATGCTGTCAAATGTTGACAGTTGCATTAGGTCTTGGGAAGGAACATTGGAGAGAGCTTTGTGAAGTGCAAGATGAGTAATCCTTATGTTGTAAAAAATTTTGTCCATTTAGATTTTTCGTGTATATCTCCTGCTTTTTGGCCGGGATAGTGCATTTATTTAGTGCATAGCTTTGATCAAACATTACCTGAAGACAAGGGAATTTGTCCGCCCAAAGCCAAGAACCAGAGACTCAGTGATCTCCAAACTCTCAGATCTCATGAGAGGAACCAGCTGCTTCAGGAGCCACGCCACTGACGGTGTGCCTATAACCTGATGATACACACATACACACAGTCAGTGACAGACACATCTGTCCAAACATTACAGTACTGACCATATTCATAAATAGGGGGGTCTTACCTTATTATCATAGGTGACGCTGCCGTCAGGTGTGGTAGCCATGATCTCAGGCGTAGAGGCTCTCAGATGACCTGGACTCATGATGCTGGGTTTGGCAACTCCCAGGCACAGAATCAAATAATTTCTCCACAGCGTTACATATCCATCGGATGGGCCTGGCGTGCTGGCCTTTTTGGCATAAACTGGACTGCTGTGGGATAAACCAAAGTAATTATATCTTATGAATTACCTATTATATCCATATGAAACCACAGCCTTTTTATTCCTTTTCAAGAAATATCTGTGTACACACGAAATCGAATCTCCGTGTGGATGTTCTATTACAATGTCAGCAAATAATACATATTTTTTAATCAGTTCGTACATTCTCTGGGAATCAAACCCATGACTGGTGGCGCTACTGATAGTCACACACATAGAGCACAGAAATACTCACTTTGGGTCAATAAGGGGCATGAGCAGCTGTAGGCGTGTGAAGGCGTAGGGCCAGGCGTAGCTGAGCGCAGTGGAGCAGTGCTTTGGGAGGTGCTCGGGCCTAAGGAAACTATAGAGACACAGCACCCAGGGGTCCTTCACCGACTGGGCGAATATCCACACATGAGAGGGGCTCTTTACATCATAGTGGCTGTTGACCAGGCGGGCGTTCCACTCCACTAGCCACTGCAAGTCAACGTGGTGGCTCAAGGGCAGGGTGGACTGGAAAAGACATCTTTTAATATTTACTTACAGACCTAAGCTTAAAATAGCTTTAGGGGCATGACTCAACAACAACATGGCTAACAAAAACATCTGCAGGGTTAAAACAGAACACTTACAGATTCAGAATGAGCCACGTGGACAAAACTATCCAACACGCTGGGGGCCAGTTGGTCCATAACCTCAATCATGGGTTTTTCGTCATCCTGTGAGGAATATAACACCACAGTCATAGGCTTGTGTTGATTCGTTGTTTTTTAAATGCACTTATGGATCAAATATTACTTAGTATGGCTTCAGACACTAATTGGCTTCTTGTGCATAAATGTTAACATTGAATTTCTTAAGAATAAAAGCTTTGATGAAAACCGAATGTTATATTTTATTTTGGTTTGTTCTTGTTTGTATTACTTTTACCTCGGCTTGTCCGATGGTTGTAAACAGCAGGCGTATCTCTCGTAGGACGGACACGGCCAGTTTGCGTGTACTGGTTTGGCAAGAGCACAGCAGCAGCAGGGCCAGACCCTCCACAGCGTGCAGCACCGATGAGTGAGGACTGCGCTCGGGCGGCAGCCTGGAGCTCCCACTGCTTTGAGCTCCCATCTGAGGCGAACAAATATACACAAACCCATCATCACACACATCTAAATGAAGTGCATGCAAAATGTTAACGTTTGTTAAGTATTCATAATGTCAAGTACCCTTGAATAATTCTCTTATAAATAACATAGTGTTGATACTGTACCTCCGCAGAACGCTTTCCAGGCGTCTGAATTGCGAGCCTCCACTGCGTGAGGAAATGCAGCAGCAGTTTAACCGAAGAATCCTGCAGGCCTTTCTGTGTGTCCTGCACCTCGCGCAGCAAGAAGTTGGTGTACCCAAACAGAACGTCCTCCCGCCAGTCAGAGAAGTCTAACAGCAGACTCTGCAAGGAATTCTGGGAAATGAGTCTGAGCTCATCATCCATGTGAACTGTCAGCCTGCAGAACGGGAAAAGAATAACAATTACAGCTTCTTTCATGAGATTACAGGAAAAACCTGCACACGAAGGCATGTTGATGCGTTTGGACGGTTTTCATTTCAAATATAAAACCACAAATAAGCTCTCTATATTCTAAATGTATGTAAACAGTTGTTTCATCTGTGTCTGTCTTTATCTCTACTGAAAAACATATCTGTTTTTAGTTTTACAAAAACTTTCCAAGTCTACTGAGCTATGATAAAAAAAACCCAGAGAAATACATTTTCCACCAGATCTTACCTGGCCAAAAGATCAATGAGTTCAATTTTGGACAAGCCATCTGGCAGGATACGTGGGATGGCTGCGACGCAGGTTCGAAAGAGGTCGATCTTTGGCTTTCTTTCACCCCTACCCCAAAAGACAGAGAGAGAGAGAAAACATGAGGAAACAAGAAAAAGAGAGCGACAGAGAATGTTAATCTGTCTGGACAGGGTGTGTGGGCTTTACGTGACTCATGAGGTATCTGGCTGTGAGCTTTTTCTTCACCCACTCAAATTACACTGGGACTGAGATCAAATACTGTAATAGGTGGAAACAGGCCAGAAAGGCAGCTTACGTGATCATGTCCTCCGGCTCCTTGTTAAGCATCTGGGCATTGGTGAGCATCATGCAGCGGCCCACCTCTTTATCCAGGTGCCTCAGGATGTTGTCAATAGCTTTCCTGACCTGTGAATAATACAGTGCCATACCTGCGGAGATAGATAAAAACGTCAATCTCAACAACGAAAGTCAAATAAGCCACAGATAAAGGCTTTGTTGTCAGTTTAGAGGACTGACCTATAAGTTTGGCCTCTTCCTCAGTTAGAGTTTTGCTGAGGTAGGTTTTTTTCTTCTTCAGGGTGTTTCCAGAAGGTAACGTGGCCCCTGTGTTTGGCATGGGTGGTTCGCCATCTTTCTGCTGGAGGTTGTCAGCTATGACGAGGAATGCTCTCAGGGCGATGTTCATTCTCTGTACAGTCACACACACCGAACAAACCAATATTTTTTGATCCCTCAATAAAGGAAATATTTCAAAGGTGGTGTTTTACAGTGTTTCATGCATTCTCACTTCTTTACACTGTTAAACGTGTTGGCTTCTCATGCTTGACATGGTCAGTTTGTCAAAAAAACGAGTTGGACGTATGACATAGTATTTCTGTGCTCGGTACACTCCCCCAGCGTTCGTACAGCGTTTTTTTCAATATGAAATTCCCTTACATAACAACTTTTCTTAGTCTCTTATTGGACAATTGTCCAGGAAAAGCATGCCCGTTAACCAGGGAGAGCGGGAGAAAGAGCATGCGCACACGTCAACCGACTGGAGCAAAAGAGAGAGAGCACTGCGTTCACGAAGTTCAGATGTGTTTGTTTGTTCACTGCATTTCGGTGATGAGTGGTATACACTGTAAATGGTGGATATAACACTGGATTTGGAGATCAATAGATGGAGCGGTCCCAGCGCTAAAAATGCCAGTCATGAATCGCACGCGGTAAGTGAAACTGAGTCATATTGCTGTGTTTAATAGATTAATATGAGATTGGCAAAAACTGCGTGTGTTACATCCGCTTTAACCCAGAGTGTGAATGAGGATGTGTCTGTGTTTGCAGATTTGGCTTTATTTGTGAGGGTTAAATGGTTGGAAGTATCATCATCTTAGTATAAGCTTTTGAGTTTAAAAGGCATTTTTGTTTACCTCTGGGTTTAGACTGAATGCTTTGGTGGATTTTCCGACACTTAGTAGATCGCAAATAATTTCCTTCATTGCAAAATCCAGTCGTTCCTGCAGCCAAGAGATATAGGGATATAGTGAGAATTACAATCAGGCATAAAGAAGTGTAAAACAATTCTTTATTAATTTCTATAGGGAACTGAGCGAACGGTCACACCTGTGCAATAAACTGAATAATCTTGACAAAGATGTTAAGGGGCATGTCTCTGGGAACAACACTCCGGGAACCCTTCGGGAACAGTGTTGATATGATTGAGGTGAGACGGCTGGAGAGAAATGAAAATACAAAGTTATCATATTAAATCACAACACAATTAGAGTCAGCATCATTATCTCTTCTTCATAATCATTACTCATCATTACAGTATTTTAAATTATATAACATAATAATAATGCACTATTTTGGCCTGTACCTTTGTGTCGCAGTGTTGCTTTCACACTTGATTCGGATCATGTAGACCCACAGCAGCCGATACAGAGATTCAAGTGCCACCCGAGCCATTTTGTGGTCCTTGTTCTGCAAAAGATTAGCGATGTTACGTCATGTTGTTACAATGAAGCAGGGAGGTGCTTGCAAACATCCATAATCATCATAATCGTAAATGTGAAACTTTGGAGCATAACTAGTTCTGTAAATAGCATTGAACCCATTAAGGTAATTTTCCCATAAGTCAGTATCTCTATTACATAATTCATCAGCTTTGAGACTGCATGCAGTTGACAAGCTCAATACGATGATTGACTTGAAAAAAGCATTCAGATGTATTGCAGACTACCACAGCAAAGCATACTTCATTAGGCTTACATACTGACAAACCATAGTATTTCCATTGCATACATTGGATTAGTTTAGCACAAAAATATTGTATGCAAACCACAGCCGTTTAGTAATTTTGTCTGTGTTTTTACGAGTGGCAAGTTCAAAAGCGATCCAGCACGGTTTGAAAGCACTGTCTCTGTCCTTCACGTTGTAGTCTGTCTAATACACATAATTTCTCTTGCCCTTTCTACTTTCTCACTTTGTTCTACTTCTCACACCCCCACACAGGTACACAGGCTGAGGTGCTGAGTACAGAATGTACAATGAGATGATGTCCTGTCCTACCAGCCTCCCCTTCAACCAAACAAAACATTCCACAGATCTGCAAGCCTCCCTCGGCATTTCACACATGTTTATCCCCCAGTGGTTTGCAATTGCTGCCACTTTAAATGTCTGTGCACTTGACTAATGGACTCCACCAAACAGAACAATCATGAGAACATCACACTGTGCTTACACAACCCCCTTACACAATGTTGCACGTGATCTTTACGATGAACCACAAGCTTTGTATTCTCAGAGACTCACTTTGAGGTTGGACAAGCAGTTGTTGAGGAAGATGTGCCATCTGTTGAAAAAGATTTGCTTCTGGCTCACGCACAGCAAACAGGTCACCAACGGATACAGAGCCTGTAAAGCAAAAGTGAATCAATATAATGCTTGCCATGTCCGGCTCTAAAAAGAATTATGTAATGCAGTGACTAAGCAAAGAGAGCTCTTATGAAAAGCCAATGAGTTTGACTCATACCACTGTTTAAAGTTTAACAGTAAACAAAAAATGTTCTGCTTGATATTAGATTGCTAAATATTGAGTAGGGATGCACCGACTATTAACCATTCAATTCTTTAACATTAGAAGGCGATAACCGATATATTGGGCGATATACAGTATCTTAATATCACTATTATACCGATATGGCCGAAAATATATTGTGCATCCCTAATATTGAGTGGCCATTTGGGCCAAACAAATCAAACAATATTATGCACTTTTACATAGTATCCCATGGTACACAAACATTGAGTCTCACAAACATTGAGTCTGGTTTGGAATGTGTAAGCCCAAAAGTAATGGGATCAGATATTACAGCTTCAAAAAAGTCTAGTTCAACAGAATGTAACAATCTGTCAGCTATGAACCATTTAAAGGCTCCATCTATCGCTCACAAAAAACCCCAATAGACTTGCCAGAGAGTGTTTCTTCCTGGACGACAGGTCTAGAGTCGTGTCGTAAAGTGTCTCTACGAAGTTCCTTAAACAGGGCACATTCACCTCATTCTTTACCGTCTGAAGAGAGATGGCACATTTAATGTAAAGGAGAGTTTGAGAAATGACTTAGAATGTAATGTTCAGTTATGTACTTTTGTCATGGTGGCGATCGTACTTACCGCAGCTACAGGGACTAGTATCTCTACGAAGAGTCCAGCTAGAGAATGTTTAATATCTTTGTCTTTCACTTCTAAGAAGTATTGAGCGCATTCCTGTAAACAGAAAACAACAATAAAAGCTTTTTTTATCTTTATGGATTGACTGATTTGTTTCCGAAATGAAGCAGAGCATTGTGTACCTGCATAAATTGGAAGGAGGCTTCAAAATCTTCCACTGGATACATCTTAATGCGAAAGAATTTGACCCCCATAATGAGGCTGATGGTGCTCTGGATAACATATGTGCTCTGCTCCTTCTGCCTGAGCTCCTTTAACTCTGAGATAAACTTCTTCCTCACTGCAGGAAACCTGGGGATCATGGGAGGGTGGGAAAAGGATTTATGAAATTTGCAATAAAGCGCACAGACTGTTTTGGTGTAACTGCCATCGTTCAACTGTTAACAGTAAGCTGCTGCATGTTTTTCTAGTTTTGGGGTCTAGTACACCGGGGTTGCCAGGTGTGCACAGCATGACTAATCATTTGTCCAAATTAGTCCACCTACTAGTCCAAAAATCAGCCCAACATCAAACTATTTTAAAGCAACTACTTGATAAAGATGCAAAATGTGTAAATCGATAACCTGAGTAGGATTCAAGTGCAGCACAAGAAAATGGCAACAAGTTAAAAGAACCCAATTTTTCCACCTGGCAACTCTGGTTCACACCCACAAAAAGGGTTTTAGGATAATCTTTGTGTTTGCTGGTGACTGCTAAAAAGATGTCAAAATTGTGTTCAAATCCTTACAGGTCACGTGACCTGTCACAGGTCAAATTTAGGAACAAGATATAAATACAGATGCAGCCCCAAACTCATCACTCACAAAGCTTTACAAAACACCCACCCCTCTCTTGTTTGTGTACTACATATTTTTGATAATTGAATTCAACTTTCAGCCTTCAACAGTACTTTTAACATGTTTAAATCCATTCTGCAAAGATTCTGTAGAAAATAAGCATGTATGCTGAATTTACATTTATCTCTTAAAAACACTTTGGCATTAAAATCACAGGAGGACATCGATGTTTGCATGTACACGTGTGTGTTTGGTAGCGCTGACAGAGGGAGAGATCTTCAGCCCTATATTTAGAAAGGCATGTGGAGGGTGTAAGGGAGAGCTCGTTCTCCTTGACTCTCTCTGCACGACTCAATGTTTGTTTTAGGTGAGCTACAAGTTGACTGGCTACTTTCCCACACGGAGTAATAAAGAAACCTTGTGTATTTGTACTGTAAATACACACACACACCATTTATCTCATGGAATCTAAATGGACATACCCAACATTTTTATTTCTACTATCTACAGACACATGTACACACACCGTAACTTGCAATGTCTTTTTTCACTATTGAATATGAAAAGAGGCCATTTTCATTTTGATAGGGAGAGACTCATAATGGTGTGACATTGATGAAGTGTCCTGTGAACTTGACTAGACGTCTCGTCGATCAGGCTAATGGCGTCCCATTAGTGCCTCATCTAACACTAGACACTGTCACAAGCAGAAAAATACTGCCATCATTTTAAGCCCAAAACCAGGTCGCTGGCTTTACCATAAGTCATTGAAACTAATGCCATGCCCACACTGAGAGATGGGTATTTTTTTGCAAACGTTTTTATTTGAACAGTGAAAGTGACCTATTTGTCAGATATGGTGACCCATACCCGAAATGTGACCTCTGCATTTAACCCATCCAGAGAGACATCTGGGTGCATCAAAATTTGCAAGTATCAAACACAAGTCAAATCTACTGCAATAGTCCAACGTCAAATTCGCATAAATGTATATTAAACATCGAATAGGATCTGATTAGCCGTGGTAAACTCAACATTTTACACACAAATAACTTTGTTGACACTGTAAATCTTTAGATCTTTACCTGGACTGAGCCACGACACCAACCACCTCTGCATACAGATCAGCCACTATGTGCATGTTAGTAGTATTGGGCCCAAGGTACCTGCAGGACAGAGCAATATCCTTAATAAACCATCCCTGTGGCTTTTCTATAGATCTCATCAAACCTAACAACACTAACATTTAAAGGTGTAAAAGCTCTATTATTTTCACTATTATGAGTCAAAAATTTTGCAGATTTATGCAATCAGATGCAGAGTAAATATACAGAAATAATAGGGATGGACTATTACCCCTCTTTGTACTTGAAGTGTTTGAACGCCAGGTTAATGACTTCCTGAATGAGGCCATCTAGAAGAGGGTGGAGAGGAATCTACAAAGACAGAAAGAAAAGAGAGGAAAAAAAGAGGGATATGTGACGTGAGAGAAAGACATTGAATTACAAAAACAGAATTACCATAAAAACACTTAAGATTTTAACCACAATCTTAATCTGCATGCAGATGTCTTTTTATACAGTATTTACATATATAAACGTGCAGTTTTTTCGTAGTTCATTCATCACTTACCTGTTTTAAAACCTCAATAAGAACCAGTGAAAATATGAAGTCGATTGCTAAATCCCTCCTTTCCATCAGATAATCTTTCTGTTGTTCATCACTGAGAATAGAGAAAGAGATGAGACAAATAAAAGATTGAACCACAATCACTTTGGCTATACGTGAGAGCTCTCAAATCTTCTACAGTATGTGTTTGATTCTGAAGCTACTCCAACTGCAAACAGTGTATTCACTCGGACATGAATCAATTTCATCAGAAAAATGTGCTTGGCTTGTACTATTTTACCACAATTTTTTTATTTGATCACATTCAATTTATTTGGCAAACTCACAATCTCACTTTTGCTGTAATGAGCACTGAATCAAAGGTAATATTGCTTGTGCATATGTGTTGCCTTTTTGGAGCTAATATCAAATTATATAAAGCCACAGCATTTTCCAACCATATGAAAAATGTCTTGCTTAAAAATGTTCACAGGAAGAACATCCAGCTGATGATGCAAATCTAATAAAATGGTTAAAAAACAGCTGATCTCCGCACCCATGTGGCTAGTAATAATATTGGATAAGCTGTGGCGGTCTCATCCAGAAGATGTCTGATTATAGATTATATTTCATCAAATGAAAGCAAAGCTTCCTGATGATTGCCATCAATCACACATTGCTATTCGCACCGCTAGATTTCATATCAACAAACACACACACACACACACACACACACACACGTGCACAGCGGCACAGAAAACCATTAACATGCTTAGGCACTAAATCAGACTAGTCACTAAACAAACACAGACTTGTAGGAGTGAGACCAACAATGAATCATTGAGCAATGTGACATTGTTTTGTCCATTAACATACCATAATAAACACTTAATGAATAAGAAATATGTGAAGATGATTTCAACCCATCGAACAATTCTGTATGGTTGTTACCACAAAACAAATTTGTGCATCAAAGATAAATAAAACGTAACATAATTCAGTGCAAACAACTATGTACAACACTCACTTCAAGTTTAGCAAAATCTGGTATAAGCACATATATGATATCAAATAAAGTAAAGTGAAACTGTGTTAAGTGACTTCCAAAAGTTGCTTTCAGACTTGGAACCAAAGACAAGGTAATGGGAACTTACTTTTTTGACTTGGTGTTTGCACGTGGGCGGTACTCATGAGACTCGTCTTCTAACCCGTTCTGCCTCTTATACCAGTCAAACAGCGTCCGCAGGATAGAGGGTAGACAGTACTCAGCCAGAGAGCTCATAGTGCTGATCAACTGTGGAAACCATTAAAAATACAAGGTTACATTCATTGTGTACTGATAAAGATATGGATATTATTCAAAAGATTTGATATAAAACTGAAAGAGTAGTATTCAATGACATTAATAGGACTTCGTGTCCAGTGTCAGCTTGAAAACAATTCGGTTACTTTGGAAACTGAAGGACGGAAAAAACGAATTAAAAAAACATCTTCATTAGTTAAATACGGTTCTTAATAGTATTTATTACGGTTCACTTATCCCCCTATATATTGTTTTACTATGGGAGAACATTCAAGTCAGAGGGAGGGACGTGTTCTTCTGGGTTGGGCAAAACTAAACAGTGGAATGGGGTGTCTTGGCATAGACAGCCTGGTATGTCCCCACCCACCCAGGTGCTCATGGTTCAGCACACACACGTGTTCACACTGCTTAAGTATTGAATAAAGAGGGGTAAAGTCAGGCCAACACAGTGCCAGCTATAAGCTATTTTTAGGTCATGACTGATGATGACAAAAATTAATCTACAAATAGACATGGGCAAGAAAAGTTTGACGGCAAGGGAGCAGATTAGACTTTTTTACATCGCTGTACGGTCTAAGAAAAAGCGAAGAGGTTTGGAGCATATCAGCAGCACATGATAATATAAATGTCAGGGAGAACACAGACTATGTCACAAGATCTCACCTGATCAAATTGCGGGTCTTCTCCTCTCTGTAGAGATTTGCTGAGGGGCTTTTCCTGCAGAGCGTGAAAGAAAATGTATGAGGCATGGATCAAAGAATGCAGAACATCAGCTG
Source organism: Barbatula barbatula (assembly GCF_947034865.1). Classification (NCBI taxonomy): domain Eukaryota; kingdom Metazoa; phylum Chordata; class Actinopteri; order Cypriniformes; family Nemacheilidae; genus Barbatula; species Barbatula barbatula. The sequence continues at coordinate 14,803,734 of NC_136787.1, read as the reverse complement.
GGAAACTTTTGTATTGCAGGAACTACAATGAAAACCATGATGAGATGTGTCATATACAGATGTCTTGGGCCATGATGCCTAGAGAACATCTTAACTAGGACTGGGTCAAGAGTTCAATCAAGTGATTAACCCTACTAACACACACACGCTACGATATGGGAACATTTCCTAGTGAAATGGAATTTTTAATGATAAAAATAGTGGGCGTGGCTTTCATCTTTCTCTGCGATTTGATTGGATGTATAAAAACAGCTGCTGCGTTTTGAAATGGAAATGGCAGCAGACTGAAGTCCAAGCCATCTAAAAAACATAATTTAAGATGGACAGTCATTACAGGACGGAAGTGCATTTTCAGATTTTTGCTAAAGATTATGAGGGCACACGATTTCTAAAAAGACAATGAACAACATTGATAAACTATTTACAATAAACGCAATAGTTCATGAAAAAATAGGCACTATCATTTTTTCTTTCACTTGAAATTTTTATTTGACCATCAAACGTTATTAAAAAAAGGGCTTTAGACCAGATTTTTCCTTTGGATAACAAGCTGCATCATCAAAAATGTTTAAATTTAGAAAGGTAAAGCTTTGTGTTAGCAGCACAAAAGGTCGTGGGTTCAAGCCTTGCTGACCGTAAACAAAGTCACAAATATAAAATCGATTTCTTTGAGTAAAGCACGCACAAATAAAATCAAATCTGGCCTGATATGGTGATATAGAAATTCAGGATAGGAATATCATAATGGTTGCACTGAAAGCTTGACTAATTCCTGTTTGGATCCTGAGCTGCTTGGACTGTACAGGGTAGACAAAAGCCATTCTGACCACTTAAAACCTCACCCCTGCATAATGGAATTACAGTGATATAGAGAGACCGGGCAACCTGAGCTACTGCGGCAAAAACAGACACGATATCTCACGGCTATTAGTGCCGTTTGAAGATATTTTTGTCTTAACGTTCAGTTCCTGCCAGCCGAGTCATTAGTAACTCACGTGGCTGTTAGATATCTCTTCTCCGCTGTCTTAATTAGTTAATGTACACTTCCTGTTTTTCCTGACTTCTCAGCAAACCAGGGAACTGGTTAAAAAAAACTAGACTAGTCTGGTTTATACAAGTTTGAGGCATAACACCAAATATTTATGTACATTTTCAGAACAGGAAGTCTCTTACCAGTGGTTCTGCCATGATGATACGTATCTTGCGTTCTGACAGGGTGGTGAAGTTGGCAAACAGGCTTTTGAGGACATACTCGCCCGGTTTGCTCTCGGGGTCCACGGTAACCGGCATTGTGGCAACAGGACCTTTCCGCTCTCCTGGAGCGCTGCTCACTTGGGGGAGGGGGCGCTTTCCTACGGGGGATGCTGAGAACACAAAATGACAGTCTCAATAGAGCATTTTGATGATTTGAAAACAATTCTTATGAATCACTAGTAGATATTTTAGAAGTCTTAAAGTCCCAGTGAAATAAAAATTAACTATGAAATATTGCAGCTATTGTAGATAGTTTATCAATGTGGGTCTTCAGTTGTCACTCGGAAATGCGTCAAAATACGGAAGTAAAAACTATCGCAACATCACAGGGACTTTAAATGCTGCACATGGCTTTGGCTGTGTATGAGTCAGTGTTGAAAGTCCACAGATCTGCATCATACATTCAGCCCGGCTGGAGCAGCTTGTGTTTTCATTTTTGTCATGACCATGTCATCAGCCGGTTGGCCGGGGCCAGGGGAGCCATTATTTATCATAATGATAAATAAAATTAATTGACAACTCTCTTTTACTCTTCATGTTCAACAGTTGGTGAAAAGGTTAAAAGGGATGTTAAGAATTAAGTCATCAAAAAAAAGACTAATACTTTTATGTCTGTACAGGACTATGTTGATGCATGCATCTTCTCCCTGTTTACATGCTTTGGACACTGTTTACTTGTGCTGAGGTTTGTAACACATTGTAGGGCCCTCACACATTGCTGTGTGTTCTACGCTAGTGTTGGTTGGACTGCTATGTCCGTACATAGACTTTAACATGGGTATGTTTTATATATAATTCCATCCTATGTCAGCCCCCTTCTTATTTACAGAACTATATCTGTAAGCAAGTAGGAGGATACAATCTTCGATCGGAGGAATTATTTTTATTGTTTGTTCCATGCGAACTGAAAAATTTGCTGCTCCCGCAAGTTGAAATTTAGAGAGCTGGTCTCGTATGATGTTTTTAAAAGGTTAAAGATAAAATGGAAGCTGAAACTGCTTTTACAAGTTTTTTTTTATTTTAGTTTAAAACTTGATTTAATTTGTGTTGTGTTTGAAATATTGATAATGTTTGTATGTATGGATGAATGTTAAGTGTAAATCCATGACTTGTGTTGTAAAGTCTTGGCCAGGCGCTCTTGTAAAAGAGATTTTAAATCTCAATATGCTTTTCCTGGTAAATCAAAGGTTATAATAATGATAATAAATTCCTCCATACAACAACAGCTATTACATTGTTTCTGCTATATTAAACTACAGTCCACTGTCAAAATTCACCACTTACATACAGGTCTACTAAGTCTATTAGGAAAGTAACCACAAGTGTAATTCAGCCAATGACACAAATTATATGAAACAAGCTGCGTTTAGCACTTAGGGTTTTGTTGAAGTAATTCTAGCATCTGACCATGAGCATTTTAGAGATGCAAACTTCAGACAGTTGAGAAATGTTCAGATCGCCAGGCTGATATTTTACAATCGGAAATTGCAAAATAAAATAATTTTTGCAATCAGTGTCAGTTCTCAGTACCTGAGACTAAATTTCACACCCTGTCAATGGGAGTTCATGACCCTGCCCGCAGACTTTCACCACTAGGGTCAAGGGTAAAACAATTGAAATGACATCTACAAAAGCGTACCGTGTCAGAAGCCACTTAGACAAAAACCTTAGTTATTGAACAGCAATCAGCCACAAACCATCAAAACAAGAACCGGAACGGATGTCAGTTTTAATGTATTTATGTTTGATTTTAAATCCCTACGTATGGTTGGCTTGACAGTCATCTGCAGATAACATTAGCGCCAGCGTTATTTATGGACAAACGGTGGACGTCAGCTGACAGCTCCAAAGTTGCTGTCAAATCAGATCTGCTGTAACAGAACGAGGAGGGAAGTTGCTGGAAAGAAATTGTGAAATATTCGACTCACTTTATGAGCCTTGAACGCACCATCAGGAATCCACAGAATGCAACCTCCTTAAAGTAAGCATGAACACCCACACGTTCACAGACCTTTTGCTCGGTGAAACCTACCAAGGCCCTTGATGAAGCTGATGAAGCTAGCCCGACTCCACCGCACGGGAGAAAGCTCCATGGTGCGGTCGTGTGAGTTCCAGTAATCCAACACAAAACTAGCCCTTTACCACCATTGTAGTTCCATGCTTGCCATCTGTATTCCCAGCTTGTCTTTCTGGGCCGGCTCCATACTGGGAAGCCCTATCTTAAGCCACGGACTTGGGATACCGGGACTTTGTTCTTGGAGTTTTGGGAATAGGGGAACACAGCCTTCCTGTGTTGCTCCTCATAGACTTGTGATAGGAGCAAACCCTTACTGAAGGTCAGGCTGGAATTTTGGCCACAGATAGAGAGAGGGAGAGAGAGAGGGAGGGTGCAAGAAAAGGGGGGGGGGTGCTGTGGGGCTATATTTAACTTCATCAGTCACACACACTCTTCGAAACCTCAGCAGTCACACACACACTTTTCTAACACATTCATTTTTGTTACTGGGAACACACAACAAAATATTTTTGCTGTTTCTAAAAGACATGGTAGGCAGAAGATATTGTCACTGGCAGTCATTACGACATCATCACTGGTGGTCACCGACATATCTCGAGTGCTTTTATGGGGTCATATTGAGCATTGTGTTAAAATGAACATTGTTATTTCATATAGAGCCATTATGACATCATAATGAGCATCATGACATTAAAAAGCTTTTCATTATGACATCAGTCGTATTAATAAATACCTTAAAATAACGCAATCCATAATTCTAACCACTCCTTTGAAGAAACAAGCATGTTGGAGTCGAAGCATGTATGTGAACATGACCAGTCTTATGGGTCAATTTTTACATCATCCGAAAGCTGAATAATTAAACTTTCTATTAGTGTATGGGTTGTTAGGATAGGCCAATATCTGGCGGAGATACGACTGTTTCAAACTCTGGAATCTTGAAGTTGTTAATCAGAGGCACCGTAGAAAGCCATCCACTCACAAAAATAAAGTTTTTATATATTTAGGGTAGGAAATTTACAAAATATCTTCATGGAACATGATCTTTACTAAATATCCGAATGAGTTTTGGCATTAAAGAAACATTTATTATTTTGACACAAACAATGTATGACTTTTACAAAAAAAATTATTGTGCTACTTAAGACCACATATATATAGGTCACATATATGACTCTTTCTATCTGTTCTACTTTGGCCATCTAATCTTGATTAATTGTTAATCCATCTTGTTAAAATCATTTGCTATAAATACAGTCTAAAGTGACAATAAGGACAGCTAAAAAGCATACACTTTCAGCTGACAGCTCCACGTCTGCTGACAATGCAGGTTAGAAACACACATAAACACAGTGCAGAGTGGCAACCCAAGGTTTACTGTAGGACTGTGAGTGGTCATTACCGGAACTGAGCTATCCACCGTATTTTTGGCGTAAATATGGGTGCCGCCATCTTTGCGTGTTTGTGTTGAGAATTCTGGTGAGCCACTATAGCAAATGGCAGGCGTATTGCGAGTGAGACAAGTTTCCTGTTTTGACTGGCTAGTAAATATTTATTATGGAACCCAAAGGTTCTGTACAAGCATTGCGATGATAGCCGGTACAAACGCAAAAAATGTCTTTTGACACAAAAACATTTGTTTTGTCCTTAATCCACACACCAGAGTTGAATCTGGATGTCGATACCCTATGATCTGCATACATTAATCATTATTTTAGCCTACTGGATGCCCTTTCTCTTGGACAATTTAACTACAATATCTTATAAACATCGTTTGAAGGTGGTAACTTAAGTCTCTGTGCTTTTATAGCCGTGCATCGAAGACCCGTCAACTCCAAGAGAAAATGCGAAATAATTTAATATATCTTCATATGATATATCAGGCCATTTCATCCTCCCACCGAGTAATACATCACAGGTGTGAAAAATATTCACCAGAAATGTTTTTAATAGTGTTTTGATTGCGTTCTCCCACGACACCACTTCCATTGTTTTCCACCGACTGGCTAAGTTTCAAGACAAAAGGAAGTACACACACAAGTCACATCGTTTACTTATATTTACATTTAGTCATTTAGCAGATAGTCATAAGAATGCATTGTTTACTTCCACGTTCAAAAATAAGGTGGATCCCTCAGCCTAAATGATGTAACATTTCTTACCAGTCCCATAAAACATTTTGCACCAAAATAAACGTAATTATGTTTAAAATCCAAAGTAAATGTATTATCCCAACAATTAACCCTAAAAGTTAATCTGACATTCAGCTTCTTATTGTTGTTATTGTACTGTATATTAAATGTTGTATTACGGACTGTGACAATATATATTATAGGACAAAGTAAAGTATTTGCCAAATGGTATTTTTTATTAGTTAGGTCTGTACTCTTATGTTTATATTTTGAGCATATACAATACATACAATAAAATCTATTATTTGCGTAGTATTAGAAGTATGAAGTCCCTTAATAGTTTAAACAAAAAATATAAACAACACTCTAAACACTCTGTATCCCAACTTGACCCTGTAAACATAAAATATTTTTTCACATTCTTACATCACCGGGAATATAATGTCAAGTCTTTATTTTAATTTGAGACAAAAGATAACCTTGAAATTGTGCACACTCACTATACAGTCACACACACAGTCCGCACACTGAGGGATGACATGGTCATAACTGCGAAGCAATGCACGCGATGAAAAATAATAGATAAAATCGTCCTGGTAACGTCAAGAGCCTCTTCTTTCTGCCGCCATTACATAATGCGACCTCTACAGCCAAAGACTATTAAATCAGATACGTGCATCCAAAATTATTATTCTCCATAATAACATCCTTGTAGCTTTGTATAACCCTTGTATAATTAGAATATGTATCACATGATCACAACAAAGCAGTGACGTGACGGTACACAACTCTGAACTCCGTGTCCTGCAGAAAACCAGCAAACATATCGAGCCGCAGCATGCGTGACTGTTAAACATTGTATGTGTGTTGAGTCTATACTCACTGCTGCCCCAGGATTTGAGCAAAGACTTGATGCTGATTTCAAAAAAGCCTGAGTCCTGCTGGCTGGCCATGGCTGTGTAGCAGGCTCGGTCGCCGTAGCGACACAGGGATGGAGGGATTAAAGGGAGTCCAGGCAGGGAGGACGGCTCACAGCGTCACACGCTGCAGAACTCTCTCCCTACGTGTCCTGTGTCAGCTCTGAGCACAGACTGCCTGCTACATCTCTCTCTTTCTGTTTTGCTCGCTCTCCTGCCCCCTCCCTCCCTTTAAAACACTCACTCTCATCAGCCTCTTTCTCCTCCACCCTGCATTAAGAGGATTGGCTGGCAGAGAATGAAAGAGAGAGAGGCGCTGTTTGTGTCGTACAGTCCTACTGAGGAGGGCATCAAGAATACGGAGAGGGAGGAGGGGTTTGTTTGTTTACCGCAGTACTGGCTGGCCAGGTCAGTACAGAACAACCGTACCATGATGTTCTTGTTTGCTGCCTACAGATGTGACTAATGAAATTGTGAACTATCTGTGTTTAACATAATCTAAAAACACAAGTCAAGAAATTTGCTGTGTCCTTGTGATGACCTCTACATATACAGCATCGCTTTAACCACACAGACATTCAACACTAACACAACAGACTCACTGCAGCAAGAAGGCGGATATATAAACATCTGGGTGTTAAATGTGATGTCAAGATGCTGCAAAAAAACACAAGCAGTATCAGGATTTCCTTGCAGCTCCTGTATCCGAGCAGGGGAACATGCTAGAGAACTACGCAACAGCCACACTCACACGTCATGTGTGTTCACAGATGCATTATGAGTGAATGGGATTACATCATCACACCATCTGCTGGCTGACACGCCACACTGCAGCCAAATACAGAAGTCACACTCAAACAATGGAACAAAATATTATTCTGGATGTTTTAATATGTCAAAGATGGTTGAATAATTAACTACTAAATGTTCAATTTGGCTCATGTGAAAGGTTCACATTACATCACTGTACATTGCATCAGCAATAAGACATTACTGTCTTGTCATTCTTCACAAACACAGACATGCAGTAGGTACAGCCTTGTTTTGAAATCCAGTGCTGTCACCACCGGGTAACACTCTAAAAGCTTGCTAGTCTACATTATATGAGAATCTACTATATTAATCTCTTTCATGTTGAAAAGAAAAGAAAGAAAAAGAAGGAGGCAATTCATTCATAGTCCATCTTACGAGAACCTGTAGGTCTGGTCTGATCATTTCATCCTATTCTGAGTAGCAACGGCAAATGTGGCAAGAAAATAACGTGGATAAGGGTTAAGATACAGTATGTAATGAAAGTATCCCTGTAAAGAATCTGGACACATTTTTGTATTAAAACTTAATTGTCAAAACATATTAACAAATGGCATATATATAAAACTTTTGCATACTTTATATTGGTACATATCATCACCTACTGGAACAAACATAACAGTATGTTGCGATAACGGCTGATATACATCAGGTAAAGAATGTGATGCTTATCTCTTAGATGTTCAGTCACATCAGACAAAAACATGAGTTTTGGACGGATAAAAATAACTAGTTTCCATGTGAAAGTGGTTGGATGTAATTTTTGCTAACAGCGGTTGGCAAGCTGCCGGACGTGTTCTCCTCTCCACTATTTATCTTTCCAGAAATTCTTGTTCTTTCTTCTTTGTCTGTTCTTGCTTGGGTTTTTTTTTGCCCTGACTTCTGATAATCAAACATGTTCAAGTACACAGGCATATCAAATAAGATTATTGAACATTTACGATTTTACAGGTAATTTAGCTAGACCGTCCCATAGGTTTCAGAACTGTGCATCAGATCTGATGAATCTCTGAATTTTAGTGCTTGGTGATCGATAGATCACACCCTCAGGTTTTAAGGATATTATGGTTCTTAGTTGCCAAGCCCTCTACAATGTGAAATTAATTAGGTAACAAAAAATGGCTGCCGTGGGCTAAAACGTGCACGTGCGAACATAAAAAGAGAAGAGAAGTAGTAAGAAAGAAAGACATAAACACTACAGTTCGTACATTAAAAACTCTCACAAATAATAATATTAATTTAATTTATGTCAGTTAAATGTTACAATATTTATTCAGCTACATTTTAAAAATGTATATACACGTATAAACACCAACACTTTTCAGCTGTGTTTATATATGAAAATGTTTCTAGCAAAAATGTTCCTTAGAAGTCTAGGAGTTTTGGTTAACTGTTTAAAGTCTCAGTGAAATAAAAAAAACAATTCATATTTTTTCATGAAATATTGCACCGTTTATTGTAAATAGCTTCAAAAATCACGTGACCTCACAATCGACAATCCATCACAAATGATGTAAATTAGACGGCTTGGGCGGAGCATCCTTTAACTCATCCCTGTCAACTGTCAGTCTGCTGACAGTTCCATTTAAAAATACACTGTATACATCCAATCAATTCGCAGTAAAACGCAAGAACAGGGAAGTAAATTGCAATTTACGGTTCATGGGGACTTTGACTGAAAACCAAACGTATGAACACAAAGTAACATCACACATTTTCTTAAAATCTCCAAGAAAACTGTGAACTTAATAATTTATACAGTGCTCCTGTAGCTCAGTTAGTTTAAGATTGTCTGGGTAAAATAAGATAACACCACAATGTATACCTTTAAATACTTAAAATCAAGGAGTGCCTTAGAAAGCACCTGCAATGAGTTTTGTTTGAAACTGCTGAAACGAACTGCTGTTCACTCTAGATGGAGCTTGTCGTATTTGACAATGTGATTGATGAAGCATGTAAATAGAGCGGTGTATGATAGCTCTCACTCTAAAAACTTTGGCCAAGGATCAGTCACATGCCGTCACATCCAAACCAATGTATAACAGTGGAGAACTGATCTTTATTCTGCAAGATGTGCCACCGAAAAGTAATATTATGAAGGAAAATATAACATGCATCTCACTGGTGATACTAAGTACAATAAGTAAAAGTGCCTTTTAAATAAAATGTATATGCATAGCTGCAGCTTGCCTAATAGAGCGCAATAAAACATCTTACTCTTGACAAAGCACCTCACACCAAGCTTGATTAATAATGTCAGCATATATAAACAGGAAGAATGTGGAAATAATCAGTAAAAATGAATAATGTCTCTTTCTGGACGACTTTATTCGTAGTGGTTCGAGATGAGGAGTGTCTCGCTCTCTGAGGATTTTACAGCTACTGGGGAGTCCTCCCAGCTGACGCTGAGCTATCCCAGCTGCCCTGGGCACATCTCCATGGCAGCTGGGGTCACACCCATCACTTCCACCAGTGCAGAGAAATGCTCTCATGGTTTTATCTGGTGGGCCGCTTCCAAAATATAATTTAAAGGGATAGTTCACTGGAAAAGTATAAAATTAAGTCATAATCATAATTTATTGTCTCTTAAGCTATTCCAAACATGTCTGACTTTCTTTGTAGCATGAAACGTCAAAGTAGAAGGTATCTTGTAGAATAAAAAGAAAATTGGCCTGTTGGAGCAACGAGTAAAAAATCGAAGAGTAAAAAATCCATGGCCCATCGGAGCGACGAGGAAATAACAACATGGGTGCTCTTTTTCTAAAACTACCTACTGTACTGTCATACTAAATGAAAACATGAACCATCACAAATAGTTTTAACCACCATGCATGACCATCCTTTCTTCTATTATAAACATATTAGGCAATACTACTGTGACGTACAAAGAAAGTATGTGGGAAATGACATTCAATTGCTCAAAAAGAAATAAGGTGTGACATTAAATTGATAATCCCAACAAAGAGAGGTGTTAACCTTTTCTTCAAAGTTACAAAATAACATGCCATAACATTATTATTGACGGATCAAGTAAATGCTGAGTAAGGCCGTGTTTTACTATATTACTCAATATCTATATTCACATGTAACGTAATTTCAAACCAGGTTTGATTCTCAGGTGATGCTTCACGCTGGACATGCTCAGATAAACTATAATCTAATAAAAAACTCCCATTTTTCCGAGCATCAGTCGGCCTCTGCCAGCTGTTCAGACTCTGGCACAGGGATCATTGACTCATAACCATGCAGAAACTGATATCGGGTTACTAGTCCTATGTCGGCGCAGGCTGCTATACTGGTCTGCAGAACCCATGATTCATTGGATTGGTTCCAATAAGTCAATGATGGGTCATGATGCTAAAATTAAATAAAGAGAACCAAGAGAGACCCTTTCAAACGTTAACACGCACACATCAGCCATCTGCAAGCTTTCCAAACCCAAACATGCTCCTTTGCGAAGTTTAAATATGCATTGAATGAATATGCAGTGTTATTAGAATTTCTGTTTTGAATCAACTCTAAACCTTGAGAAATACAATCTTATGTAATATTCTCTGATATAAACCAAATTTGAAAAGCTCTATTTCAAACTATTGCAACTTGACAACAATGACGTCTTTGCGTTCAGCTGGTTTCTCCTTTGATAAGAGATCAGCTAACCATCAGTGAGGCTCTGTGAGGGTCTCAAACACACCTGTTCAGTAAAGCTCTGAATAAGCAATCAGGGTAGACAAACATGAGCCAGCTCAGCAGAAAACCTCATATAATCCGACTAGGGTTTTTTGGGGGCTTTAGGGGTAACAGCCAGGACAATAGTACCAGAGGAAACACGAGAGATCTCAACCACATCTCGCACCACAGATCAAACCTCTGAAACATGTTATACACATCAACTTTCTCTGTCTCTCTCACTCTCTTCTCTTCTCTCCTCTCCATAAACATGCTACATTTACTCTTTATTTATAATACTTATAAGATTCAGTCAAGCTATTTAAAGCCGTGCTGTATAAACACACTGTACCTTGTTGTGCTTTATTTTTTCAGTAACACTTTAGATTAGGGTCTAACTCTCACTATCAACTAGTTGCTTATTGTTTATTATTATTGCATATAAAGCACACATTAATGCCTCATTCTGCATGACCTTATTCTACATCCCTTAATTTTTAAGAAGTAATAAGGAGTTTACTGAGGCAAAAGTTGTAGTTAACAGTGAGAACTGGACCCTAATCTAAAGTTTGACCTGTTTTTCTTACCATAGTTGCTTTTGGCTTATTCACACGAAACATAGCAAGCAATGAGTTGGCTTTGCATACATTACTTCCAGCTGTGGTTCCGGATGATTTAAGAGGCTGGTTTAACTAAGGTCTAATTAAACCCAAAACGATCTCTTTCCTGATACTGATGCTATCTCTCATCCACATCCACCCTTCCCCCAATCCCACCCTCGGTCACGTATGCATGGCAGACCCGGAGGAGTTCAGTCTCAGAGGAAGTCTCTAACTCAACTCACCAAGTCTAACCAAGTGTCTACAGATCAAGTTTTAGATACTTATCTTTACCGTTGAGGTTTTTAAAACTGATCTTAAACCAATTTCTCAAAAGCCGGAACTAAGTACATGAAAACTAGTGTGAAACCAGAACCAGCGAGTTTCAATGAGATCAGCCAGCCGCTCAATGATCTTTACCTTAAGGCTACCAGAATCACAGGACAATGACATCATTGCGTTGTGTCAGAGTTTCGCACAGTGAGCAAATTGAAGGCTGCCAGTGGACTGACTGTTCAATACAAAAAGGTTACAAAATTCCAGAAACATGAGCCTGAAGTGCTATGTGTGAGGTAAGGATAGGTGTTTACCTCTTGGCAGCACATTAAAGACGAATCACAATAAATCCCATGACTCATGTCATAACACATCACAAAAGCAAATGTCTGTGTGTCTGACTACCAAAAACACAACCTTGAGCAGTACCTTCTCTGATGATGTTAATGGTGGGTCTTTTTCTTGGTTGGATCTTCCTGAATTTCCCTTTAAAGTCTGCTGGTGCAAACATATGAATGGAAAGACCAGCCATCTGGACCAAAACAATCCCATCCTGACTCTGAGCTTCACAAGGGTATGGTTTACCATCCACCACGTCTCCAGTGCTGCCGACATCCTCCACGGACATATCCGACACACAGCCGACAAAGAGAGGGACCGCTTTCACCTGCTTTGGATCAGCATGGATACGGATCTGATTTCTGATAGCTCCTTATTTTATAATTTTCTGTCCAATCGTCTCTTCTCTAGTTTGATCTTTTTCTCCCGTTCCTCTCTCTGTATCAGGTGTTTGAGTGCTGAAGTAGGAAGTAGAAACGTGTAGAAGAGCAACTCTGCTTTCCTCAAAGAGGGATGTGTGCTAATTCTCTCTGTCTGCTCTCACAGGTCCAGGCTGTTTAGCCAGTTACAGTAACACGCCTCAATGGGGCAGGTGTTAAATTACTCAAGACGGACACGCCTATTTTGAGAGTGAGAGACAATGAGTAAGTGAGAGAGAGAAGGTGGAGATTTGGAGTACGAAGGAGATGATACATGGGAAGAGTGCTGCTGTGTGTACTGTGTTTATTTTATGGAGAATCAGATTGAGTGAGGAAGATGCATATCCATTGTTGGAGAGAGAAAGCAGCATGTTCAAAATGACCTGCCTCTGTTTTGCATCAACTAGCTTGTTTAAGACAGACTCCTGCTTGCCAAGTCAAAGATGCTGCTATGTGTCTGCATCCTGTAGGTGTTTTCCAAACCGTTGTCAAGGCGCCGTGTTCCCCTGAGTTTGATTCCCGAATACTACGTGTTCACAAAACAAACACATAAATCACAGACAGCATACATTTCCATCGCTCTTTTCTGTACAATCTGCTCTAACACTGTTACTTTGTTTTTGGGGAGTTTCTAGAGTCCTTGGGCGAGGGTGTTTATTTGGACCACCTTTTAATAACATTAAGCTCACAAATACCCACGTTGTTCACTGACCTACAGCCGTTGTTTGTTTTAAGCACTAACCTTTTAAAGGCCAGCACGGAAACACTAACTTATTCTACTAGTTGTTTGCACTGATCCTGGCAGACGTTTAGGGCTGAAAGAGCCCGGGAGCTGATGAAAAGGAGCGGGGAAAGTAAAACAGCGACACCGGCCACTCCCTCAAGAGAACACAAAACTGCCCTTTTCTTCAATAAACAACTTTCTGAAATGGATCCAAAGAAGGCCAATGTCTCTTCCCAAGGTCTGTCTTGGAAATCTCTGAGCTGCAGAACTGAGACCTGCACCACCTAAATAAATATTGTCCTTTTACGGGAAATAAACAAAAACAGCGTCTGGTTGGATGAATAGGCTTCCCGATTAAGGCTGTGGCTCATTATAATTTCCAAGTCTAGACTGGAAGTGGGCAATTCCATCATTACGGATGTGACGTAAAAACACATGTATTTGTTACCAATATACGGAACCATTTGTTTATATTCTAAGGGAAATAAACATGCGTTATAGTGACATGAAATTGACAAGGCTTGTGGGAGACAACTAACTTGTACGAACCTGAAGCAATTATACCAAACAAATGCAGAAGGGATGCCTGTTCAAAGAACATAACATTTTTACTTTATTAGAATTTCCATGTGCCCATTTATGATAAATATGTACCGTTATGGATGTGACAATCCTGAAAACTACGAAACTATGAAAATCCATGCACTAAAAAAAATAAACATGCTTTACAAACTTGAAGAGAGACCTCACAATGGTATTTGAACCACCAAATGTTGATATCTGTGCTGTTAGTAAAGTAAGTATAGTAAACCTTTTGTAAAAATTGAATTTGTTCATGGTAATGTTGACATTTTTTACGGAATTGCCCAAATACACTTGTTGTTTGCTGTAAGTTAATATTTTAAAACAAATTGTTTACTATTGCAGATTTGAACACCTTGTCTTGCAACATTTGTTCCAAAAACATGAATATAACGAATCACTGGGGGTGTTTAAGGAGAAATGTGCTATTTCCAAACAATAACTAAATAACTAAGCTTATGATTTTCGCTGGTGGACCATAAAACAGTAACAAATAACACAGATCTACCACCGACATATTTAGGATCCAGAATAGCATAAATACAGAGAGGCGGGCAACCATCTACCACTACCCACCCTAACAAAGTATTGACCTGGTAAGTGGTAACTTCCCTAACATTATAATGGTGAATGTTTCACAAGCAATACACTACGCAATACAAATTGTCCCAGTTGGACCACATAAATGACATTTCAGAACTGGGATCTACACAGAACACACACAATATAACACAAGTAGAACCACACATACACGTTGACACTGACAGAAAAACAAAAGGCTTAATCGAATTGTCGCCCCCTCTTTTGTGTTGTCATAAACGCTGAATAGCAAACATAACAAGGGCCAAACAGAATGCGCACTGAAATGAGACCTGGTCACACCCAAACATCGTTTGCAGATAAACAAATGTGACAAAGCTCCTCGGTAAACAGCCCCATCAAACCCACAAAAAGACCTGTATTGCAGACAGACACACACAATAAATGTACCAATACACATATAAAAAACATACAGATGCTAAGGACACGCAAGCATGAAAACTCATTATCGTACCCAAAAAATGTGTGCCATTTTTGATACAAAGAAGACTGCAAATACTGATGACCCGTCCCAAAAATAGCACATTTAATTGGTGCGGCCTAATAACTGCAGATCTAGAACTCCAGACTCTACGAGGGAGGGTTAATGTTTACTCGACAATGATCTTCAGATATCACATTCCTCAGATGGGAGTTAGGACAGGAGAGGGCCGCCAACATGGACGGGCTCTTCAGAAGGTAAAGACATTGTAGGGTGTGCAAACCAGGAATTGCTGGTGTCTTCCTCATGTGTCAATATTTACAAGCCTCTCAATCTACAGAAATATCCACAGTCAGTCACCATGTTTTGAGATGTCTGTTTAATCTCAGAGGTGCTTTGAAAAGCACTTCTATTGATTTAAACTCTCTCAACAACAAGTTAGAAAATGCCTTTTGCATTACGAGTCTAATGTTTCAAAAACATTGTCAGTTAAATGCCACTAAGGCAAAGTGGAAATGTTTTCCAGAAATATCTGAAGGGTGATGAGAAAGTCTTTTAATTTGTATTTTAGTTTTAAAAGTGAGATAAAATTAGAGAATATTGAATAAAGAAGCATCTATTGCATCGTAACCTCAATAGCTGTATAACTAATCTATTGTACTTCAACTTTAATAACTATAATTTATGCACTTGCACTACTGTTTAGTCTAAATTATTGTCTGCTCATAGCCACCTGTACATTTCTGCTCTTAGTATATAGCCAGCTGTATATATTGTTCAAAGTACAAATCTACTGTCAATTTCTCATAGAACATACCTACTGCAAAGTATCTACTGTTCTTAGTCCATGCCCACTGTATAGAATTTTTCTAATATTGTATTCTGTATTTACGCACACTGTATATCCTGCACTTGATTATTGCACTTCTGGTTAGACCTAAACTACATTTTGTTACACTGTACTTGTATATGTTTAATGACAATAAAGTTGAATCTCATCTAATCTAATTGAAAACATTTTAAGCTCCAGGCATACTGATGTATGAGGTCGCCCTCTAGAGTTCAGTTGACAGAACACAACGTCCTCCTGTTTTTGGACAGTATAATCAAACATCCTCAATACTCGCTACATACAATATACCGAAATAAAAATGATATTTAAAATATTGATAATTCTATTGTGGGTTAAGTGATCAAAGGAAATAACTACAATATCAGTAAGTGTGTGTTTATCATTCTGCTGGAGAGAGGGAGAGTGAGAGATGTAAAGAAAACACAATACAGTGTCCCTATATGAGAAGAAAACATTTTGAGTTATACATACAGACAGAGAGAGACAGTGTTAGGTTGTTAGTGTACACTGTTACTTTGCCAGAAGTTGTTCTATAAGCACCCACGCACCTACTGGTTGTGGTTATGTAATGTCTCCAGGGGCTCCAGTCAAACATCTCTGCAACAGTGACTGTTATTTTACTGGAAGCATCTGCTTATGTCTGAGGTGTGCTACAGTGCTATAGGAAGTACTACTACAGAACACAATTGCATTTTTTGCAGTATGAGAACTGCAAACCGGTTTACAAAAACAAAACTAATCCACACTTAATCTCACAAAGCACACCTATTCTGTTCTACATAAATTGGGCTCGAATGGGAAAATGCTTTTAAGGATTCATAATAGTTCTCTCATTATACATTAACATTTACTCTGTTTAATGTGTTTCCAGTTGTACATGAGTACTCTTCACTGACTGCACACATCATTCATCCCTATGGGCCGCAATAACAACATCAAACAATCTATGATAAAAACACCCACACACTGATAAACAAACCAAGTGAGTGCAACTTCAAATCAAACAAAGCAATAGCAGAACAGTGCAGGCTATTGTAGGTTTTGAATAAGCACGCCCTATCTTATATCATGTATCTGTATTACCATAAAAACATTTCAGTCTAACATATGGTAGACCTCAACACGTCACAAATCGGATTAAGAAAAAATATTTACATACCCTTGAGTAAACACACGTGGATCATAACAATGAAGCAACCCAAACAGATCGTTCTTTTTGATAGAACTACGGGTGAAAATTGATTAATTTGTATGAACAATTCTCTATACCAGTGGTTCTTGAACTTTTTTGTTGTAAGGGCCCCTTTGTGTGGGGTGCATTGCATTGCGGCACCACAAATAAAGACTTAAAATTAGAAGCATATTCGGTTATTCAATGCTTCTTTTGGTTGGTGATGTTTTATATTGCACAAAACGTTTTCATATTTTCATAAAAAGCCACAAAACCTGTGGCCCCGTGGATCCATCTTTTTGAAAGACCCCCAGTTTGAGAACCACTGGTCTAAACAAACATGAAACATGATATTGTAAGACATTATGCAATGACATAAAACATGTTCTGCAGGTCTAATAAATATGTACCTTATAGGAAACGAAGATCAATGATCACCATAAAATGACTTATATAATTAAGGTTATATCAATTCTATACAGTGCATATAATATATCCACAATTTTAAGATACAATGTATTTTCTGTAAAGCTTTTTCTTTTTTCATTAAATTAATTTAACTGTTCAAAGCTAAACGTGTTTTTCTGTGAAGCGGCTTTGCAACAATGTAAAACTGCGAAAAGATCTATACAGCTCAAATAAAACAATCTTCGTCTTTAACTTGACTGCATGCTACAGTATGACTATATCACTGAACATTACAGTATTCCTGTCACGCATATTACATGTAATGTCAATATAACAAGTTCAATAGCCCTGAGTGCCTAAATAAACACTGTATGTAGACAATAACACGAACAATGAAAAATGTCTGTCACGAATCTGAGACAAAACTGGAAGCTGTCCACGATACAAAATCATCCTGTTTTCGTGCCAGGCTGCAAAATAAATTGAAAAGCTCAAACTTGACAGTGATGCTGGGTGTTACACTCAAAACCTGTCAACCGTTTCTAGACTTTTGGGGATATATAATTGGTATTTTGGGGAAATTGTGGCGAATCATAGCCGAGTCTAAATCTGCTACAGTGAGCAGGTTACTGGGTTTGGATGTGCACCCAGTGAGTCTGCCGTCACATTGTTTCTATAATCACACAGGAGATGTCTTTCTCCATCACAGTTACTTCTTATTCGATGTCAACCAGATAGACCACACAAAGCACCCACGACATTTAATCGGGACGATATGACGCTGAATTCTGTTGTTCGGTTATCACATGCTATACGAACACAATCTGTGTGAAGTCTGGCCTTTCCCAGAGCTTCGCCGACAATATATAAACGGTTTGGCGAACGAACCCGCGCTGGAAACAAGATTATGTCCTAAAAACGTTAATCAAAAATAGCATACCTCGCGTGTTTGTCTTTAGTAGTCTATGCGTTCATATCTTCATCCGAGCGTCGTCGCTGAATTGTGCTATTTTCACTTCATCGGTCTCGGAAAAAGAAGAAGGCTGAGGATGGTGCGGCTCCGCCCTTAGCGACCAATCAGAGCGAAGGTATTTAGAGAACGGGAGAAATTGAGATCGCTGATTGGCTGCGATGCAAGTCCGTCTGTTCCTCTCCGTCCATTAGGCTCTGGAGCGCATGAAAGGATGCTGCTGAATACTGACAGGTGCACAGTACCAAACAACCGAGACAAAGGCGTCAAATGGTACGTGTTTAATGGAGATTTCCTTTCACAATTTCATCAAAAATGACTTCGACTAGGTTTTTCTCTCCCAATCTAGTCTAAAATGTACTGTAAGTGAGGTCTTCAATCGGGTACAGATGGTCTAACAGCTGGATGCCCAGAACATTTATCTTTGGGTAATGCGAAATAGTGTTTATCTGGCATTTCATGTGCTGTTTATATACAATAACAGTTTTTTACAAAAGCATACGATGGAATATGTTTCATGTGTGATACACATAACCATAATTTAAAAACACACAAACACAAAAATGGTCTAAACCACAACAAAACCTATGGCTTGATAGTGTCTATGGTGTGAGTGAAGGTTTTATGTTAACATTTATGTCTTTATGACATTTGATTCATTGTTCATATCTTTAGATGTGTAAAAAACAAACTTATAAATAGTCCAGATGAATAAAAAAATAAAATGCTGTCGCATTATTGTAAAAAATGACAAAGAACAAACAAAATCTTTGCGGTTTTATACAGCTGAATCTGAATGATATGCTCTTCTTTTTTTCTCGATTGCATGCTTCTGTTATTTTACTGTTTAAAAAAGGAATGCCTATAACAAACTATTAAATGAGAATGTCATTACCATGAGTTGGGGCCCTTTTACTTGTTGGTTAAAAAAATACCAAGACTTAAGGAGATCTGTGTATTTCTGAGATAAATACTAAAAAGAACAAAGCTATCATAAATTCCCTTTACTGTACATTACAAATAACTCATTGAAATCAATATCCGAACCCATCCCGTCTGTCCTTGTGTAAACAACATTGTTAAAGTCTCAAAGATTTGCACTACCGAAAATAATGTCAGTATTGTGCCTTGTTTTTGTAGACTTTGCTTTTCATCTTCGAAAGCTTCTGAGATGAAGAATAGCCAAACTCAAGGCCTGTGAACCAGATATGATGTTTGGTGGGGGGGGGGGATGCTGGAGGGGTCCAAGGCTCATATCTGGCATAAAAAGGCAACTAGAGCCACAGGTCTAAAAGGAGCTGCTTTCCATACTGGAACCTGTTTAGAAGGGAGTATTCCAGGTAAAGCCATCATTCACTGTTCTGAATGAAGATAATGACTGCTTTTTCACCCATACTGGTTATCCATATCTGCCAAAGACGACCACTGCACTGTCATTTTAGCTGGGTATTCGGCATTTCGAGGGGTCTCCACGTATATGGTGGAGCTGGTGAGACTCTTACGGTCCTTTTTAGATGCGGAGCGACGCTGCCATTGACAAAGAAGGACCTCCACCTGCTCTCTGAAGAAGCTGGTGGTCAGGGTGTAAAGGATGGGGTTCAGGGCACTGTTGATAGGCAGAATAAAGATCACCACCCAGGAGTTTATTGTTCCTGCGTAGATAAACATAAAGCATGATGTCAACTTACATATATTGCATTTCAGTATTGTGAAGTTTTGTGAACATTTTTTCATCATTTATTCACCCCGATGTCATTCCAAATCTGTATGACTTTCTATTTTGTGCAGAACACAAAAGATGTGTGACAAAGCAATTTGGGGCACAATTGGCTTCCATTATATGAACACAAAACCACAGACACATTTCTTAAAACATCTTCTCTTGAGTTCTACAGAGGAAAATGTTTTGAAAGATAAGGTTGGATAAACAATGACAGAATGGTTTTAGGGGTGAACTGTCCCTTTAAGGCACAATGCCATAAATGTTATGCTTTAAATATGAAGCAAATATATAAAGCATATTCATGAGCTGCAGATTTATTTGTGTATACCTGGTATTTCAACTTTTAGCAGAGAAAGGGTTTTGACCAAGAATATGGGTATCCAACAGAGGGCGTCAGAGAACACAATAAAGAAAAAGCGGTTGGCCACGGCAACGTCTTTGTGCAGCCGACTTCGGACATCGGTGGCATTGATGCCTGTTTTATAAATGGAACAGAACATGCTGGAATAGGAAACTACAATCACCAAGAAGGCCACCAGATTTAGACCTGTGAATAAATAATACACATTTCAGAACACACATTAAACAGATTAAATACGTTTACAGTTCATTTGATTTCCAAGTATTATTTCAGAATGAACATACTTTATTAAATAATTTATCAACATCAAATCAGTGAAAAGACAGTAAGATGTCAAACCGAGAAATATCCCTGTGGAGTAAGCTTTTGCTGTGGGTTTTTCCAGCCTATCAGAGTGCAGAGGGAAACAAACTCCATTTCTCCCGTAATAGTTCCCAAACAGGTCTTCATTTAGCAAGGGAACAGCTGCGATTACAAATCCCAAAATCCAAATGAAGGCCAGAACCAACCCTGTCTGCATCTTTCCTGGTCGCAGATGGATAAATGGGAAGACAATGACTAGGAATTTCTCCAGTGTCAGGTAGGTAAGAAGGAGAACAGATACTTCCGAGGAAAGCATAGCGAGAAAGCCAATAGTTCGACATTCCACACTGTCCATCCAGATGAGAGCGTTGCGGTTATATTCACCCCGGAATTTCACATCGAATACCCCCAGGAAGAACAGATAGACTCCCATCAAACAGTCTGCAACTGAAAACATTAAAGAAAATCCATCAGAATAATGTAGCCTATTCTAAATCAAGTGTGTGTATTTGCTTCCTCCTTCCATTATTCTGCCAGATTGGAAGGATGAACAACGCAAAAACAATAACCATTGTTAACCATTGTTCAAAACCATACAATAACAATAAATTAAAGTGAATTTCGCACTACGGTGGATCAGCTTTCTTAAAAAGAAGTGTCATCAATCGAAAGCTTCACAGAAAAAGCAACACTTCAAATTATAAATAAACATAAAACTGTACTAATAGCAGGGTGGCTGTTTCAGGTCTCATATCTACTTTTAACACGTTGGTTGTTATTATATAAAAGTAAATAACTTTAAAAATGAAATTTAGTGTGAAAGTGAAATCTCAGCTGCATCAGTTTTTGTATTGCATATTAATTTTGACAGCAACAACTCTCTATATATAAAACAAGGACACTATTTGACCAGAAGTGTCTGCAGTGTGAATTTGCTTGACAGTTTGTTTAAGACATTTTCTTTGCCAAAATATTTGACAGCTGCTTATTTCCTTGTTGTTCAAAGAAAGTCAGAAGGAAGCTCCAGATTTCTCCAGCTGTCACGAATGCTTATGAGACTAGGGAATTTGATTCTGGAAAAAATGTATAAACGTACCATTCTTCATTAACTTCAATAAAAATATACGGTCGTATGACTGCTCCAGGACTGCACATTATCGGAAAACACTGATCATTTGAGAAATTTTGAATCTTTATGGAACATCATGGAAGTTCTCAAAAGTTCAGCCAGATGTTAAAGCGTGAAATGATTATAAGATGATAAGATCACATCTGACATTTTTGACATTTTTTCAAACGAGATTTTACCGAACAATCCAGCTGTAAATTCAACCATAATGGCATTTTGGAAAATCGATAATTATTTCAAATACATAAAAATAAAATGTATTATATATAAAAAATACTACAAAGACATTTTAAAGAGATCAATGAATCTGTCTGTCTGCATATGAAATCATCAACCATTATTTTCTATAAAAATAAAACATATTTATTAAATAAAAGAAAACTATTTGATATTCTATTTAATATCTTATATTAGTTGATTCAAAGTTATTCAACTGATTTGAAATTCGGTAGTTTTTTTATTAAAATGATATGGCCAAAAATGGGGTTAGATAGACAGAGATTATAGCACGTGTTATCTTGCCAAGCAAAGGGCTGTAGATTAAAAAGGTTGAAATCACAATTTTCTAGTAAAGTTGTCTTGCCAATGTGTTACTTGCCTTGTGAATGGCCATCATTGTTTAATCTTGTGAAATCAGGCATCTATCCTTGTGCTCATATTGATGCCCGGACAAAATACATCTGTGATAGATTTACTGCAGTATTGGTAGATGTGTTTATTGTTTAATACATCAGGAAGTGATAGTGTCGCGGAACAGCTTGTTAACTTTCCCATTAAAATGAAACAAAACATAAATGTATAATATTATTTATAGGACGAGCACAACAGACAAAGAGCTGAGACCTAATGTCATTTTGGAAACACTCTCAAGAACTAACAATCAATCACACACAAATACACACAGACACAAAAGCAAATTAAATCATAACATCTTACTGTCAGTCTTCATTATTTAGATAAATTCTCCTTGCTATTGTTACGCTTGGCATTATCGCTAATACCCCATTGATGAGGGCTTTACCAATAGACCGCACATTTCCTTCCAGGAAAATCTCTTTTTTGTTCCTGCTGCATGTCGGGCCAAACTTTTTTGGAGTGATTTTCATTTTGGCCATATGGACTTTTACGAGAGTGTTACTGATAGATGACAGCGTTATATGAGTGTGTGCGAGTGACTCACAACACAGGACTTTGATGCAGGCTGCATGCAGGTTGTTCTCCGCTCTAATGAATGAGCGCATTCCTATAACAAAGAGATTCCCGAAGCAGGTGATGAAGGCCATAACCCACACGGACACCCGCAGAACCAGGCTGGCTAACAGGTCTTCAACAGATGAAATTCCATCTGTGTTGGGTTTACATTTCCGAACATGCGGGGCATAGGAACAGTACTGAAAATCCTTAAAATATCTACAAAAAAGACAAAAACAGATCACCACCTGAACATCCTGTTTATGCAGATGAATAAACAGACCCGACAACAGAAGGTAATACATACATGTGTGACATGTTCCCCATTGGAAGAAACATCTTGGTCTCTATATCTGGTATTTCAATGCCCTCCAGACTTCTGTTAAACACAAATGAACGTTGTATATCATCTTGCAGCTACTAAAAGTGCCTTACAAGACATTCTTTGAAGGGCAGGTAATGCAATGATGATACTCACAGAGACTGAAGTTGGACTAGGTGAACGAAGTGACTGGCATGAATGTGGAGTGAAGGGTTGTGAGAGATATTCCTGCACATAACAAAGAAACACCCGGACATTTTAATTCTGTGAGTGTTAACCTCACGTTGTTCCAGACCTCTATGCTGTTATTTTGTTCGTTGGATTTTGTCACGCAGGTCTAGCGATACAAAAACAGATCGTAGCAATAATTCATAGGAATTTTGGTCACTATTAATTCGCAACAATCTCTGCCTGATCTCGCAAGAATTCGTAACTGTTTTACGAGGTGGCTAATTCATATAAATCTGTGAAATGTGACTCATACAAAAATGTATGATTATTGGAAAAACTAAAATCAAGCAACACCCCTAGGCTAAACCGTCACTGGCACAAAAGCATATTATACAAAATGTAGAAATGAGAATGTACAAATTCATATAAATTAGCCATCAAAAAAGTAACAAACTGCCTTGAGATTGTGTTGAAAATCTTGAGTTTTGGCCCTGAGGAATAGGTAAATGTCAAGGAATAAAAGCATCTAGAACTGGAAGAACATGAGAAAGGGTAAATAATAACACGTTTTTTCTTTGTTTGTTTATAAGTGAACTACTCTGCTATGAATATCAGGTTGGTTGTCAGAAGAATGTGTTGTTTCGGATGCTGGTGGTGCCTCTGGTGTATTTTAACCAGTTTAAAGGTCCAGATTATGAAATTTAGCAACATCTAGCAGTGAGGTTTTCACGAATTGCAAACGACTGCTCACTCCACCCCTCTCTTTTGGCACAGGACTAAGATGTCATCATGTTTTCACTTCTTTGTCGAAGCAGTTTGTCCATTCAGGGCTACTGTAGAAACAACATGATGAACTCCATGCAAGGGGATCCACGGATTATGTATATAGAAACAGCTCAGTCTTAGGTAATAAAACATAACGCTCCATTACGTAAGGTCTTTAGACACATCTGAAGACATAGTTGTGTATATTATGTTACATTTCTGTCAATAGATCATCCAAAAAATCTCACACTGCTCCTTTAAGTCTTTGATGAACTAAGTGTTGCTGAGAAAAGTTACTGCGGTGTACTTTATAGCATAATGTGTTAATCATTGTGTTGTTTGCATTGATCAATACAAATGTTTTGCAATGAATGATGTAAGCATGACTTACAGTTTATACAGAGACTTTAAACTCTTAAAAGTGTTATGAGGAAGATCTGAGATTCTGTTGCAAGACAAATCTCTACAAAACAAGAAAAATAAATAATGCAATCAGATGAGTACAATCAATACGCAGTCAAGGACAATTTTAGCATACAAAGTATAATGTGAGCGCAGAACACACAAATACGGTTATTACTTTCAAATCACAGGATCATTAATGCATCCCATTCAAGATTATGTCCTGCCATACTCACAGTTCAACCAAAGATCCAAGAGAATTAAACATGACTTCTGGAAGAGTCATGAGTTGATTGTCATGTAATGATCTGTGTCAAAAAAGAAAGAGGACAAAGCAAATATCAGTCTCCAATGAGAACACATTTTGTGTTGTGTGAAAGGCTCAAAAACAACCACTGTGGCATGAAACAGCCAGATGATCCCTAAATCCTGCTGCGTTTTGCTGCATTTTCTATCTTATTTTTCTGGCAAGGTCAAGATGACCCTATCTACAGAGATCCCCTTCTCTTTCTGCAAGTCTCATTTAAGATGTGTCTGACACCTTCCTACATCTTTTACAGCAGAGAATGGCACATCTTAATAGTGTACTAATAGAGTCCTAAGGAAGCATCTGGGGGGACATTGTCATAGATGTCAGACTGTCCACATAATGCGACAATGACACGAACAAAATCTTTTTGTCATCACACTGTCGCCATTGGGATACTCCGGCTTTATTTCTTAACAGTTTTAGGAGAAAAAACATAAACTGTGTGGCTACAAATAAGATTAGGTTTGAAATATAGAGGTGTTCTTAAAAATACTGGGATTAGATTCACCTACTTTTATACTGCTTACTTTTTAACTGATAAAAATAGTTAGCTTTTAAAGGCTCAGGAAAAGTTGGTCAGACCTCTATTTTCAACATTCTGGTAGGTTTTGTTTCAATTGTTTTGTGTTTCCAAAATTGTACAAATTTGGTTAAAATCTGGTTCCATTATTCCCAATTGGGGCACGTTGTCACAAAAGGACAATGTGTTCAGTAAACTATATCCTTCTTCCAGAGCAATAACCATCAAAATAACTTTTGAAGCCAAAACTTTCAGTATTACTTTGGTATGTACCTCTACTGAAATTGAGTTTTGAAAGTAATCTGCAGCAAAATTGCAGTAAAACTGCATATTTACATTTATTCATTTGGCATATATACTGGATTAAAAAGTGTGGTATCTAGCCCTTTACAGATGAAAAAACTGATAAAAAGATTCAAAACCAACATCTTTACCACATTTTATTATTGACTATTAAATCAACTCTTTGCCCTGTTGCCATCATAAAATGCAATGTTGGTGAACGTATAAAAGTACAGTACATAACTAATACGATTTTGCAGTGCATTGCGGCTGAGGGTGAATACATGCAAAATCACTTACAGCACAGTGAGTGCGGTGCAGGTCATCAGAGTGGAATAATTCAGCAATTCAACATGGTTCTCGGCTAAGTCCCTGTGAGGAGAGCCAAAAAGCCAAGCAAAACAGCTATTAATTTAAAATCACAAACCCGACTTCAAGGACATGAACGTTGAAAAGTTTTGCCCTGTGACAACAAATATAAATTTGACCACTACTTATAAAGACGTGACCACTACATAAATAATGTGAAGCCACAGGCATGAAGTGTTCATTTGAACAGAATGACTGTGCTGCTGATGGACCTTCTCTTAGCGCCCCCGGGCTGGACAAGCAGATGGCAAATTGTCAATCAACGCAGAGTTTCTCATTGCAATTCCATTCGCCTCGGAAACGACTAAAATCACAGCGGCGCTGTTTATGTCCACTGTCCTTCTGACTATAATTACAGCGGTGCTTTTCTCGCAGACGTTCAAAGTACTCATTATGGCAAGAGAGATGCTCAAAAATCCACACAAATGACACTTCTGGCTCAAAAATGGGCATGGTGTGGTGGTTTATAGGTTACTCAATTCAGTTGGATAACTAAAAAAAAACAGCTGGAAATTCAGCATTATATGGCCATGTTTGCTGGTTTCTAGATGGTCTAATTTGGTTTTAGCCAAGCTGGTAGACCATCTTTGGACTAGCAACAAACCAGCTACAGGTCAAGCTGGTTTAGAGAAAATGGGTAATGAACTTAAGGACTGTCTAAATCACAGCTGTATGTACCAGCTAAAGCCTATATGGAGAGGCTGCAGACTTAGAGCAGGCAGATCTACGACCAAGGCAGTTCTAAGTCCATGTTGTTGCTGATTTGTCCAGTTGGGATATATACGGGAAAAAAACATAAAATCGATGCTCGAAACTTACAAATTAATAACTGTTTTATGAATTTAAATAGTAACACTACTTATAAGATAGACAGTGTAGTGATCTGCACGGCTTAAAATATCTGTAGATATTCACTGTTTGTCTTAATAGAGGGTATGGACGTGTCGACACTTTACCACCTGAACACCAATTTTAGTCCCGGTTTCTTTGTTTTTCCTATTCTCCTCAGCCAGCCCTTTTGAATAAGAAAACAGCACATGCTGGGTTAGGTATGTTTTGATGCTGGTATAAGATGGTCATGTGCTGGTTCAAGCTGGTCATGTGTCAGGAACCAGCACATGACCAGCTTGAACCAGCAAATGACCATCTTAAACCAGTACGTGACCAGCTTAAACCAGCATCAAAACCTACCTAACCCACATATGCTGTTTATTTTCAACAGGGAGGAAAGTGACGTCAATGCATACCCTCTATAACCTAGTAGAAACAATAAAATTTTGTGTTTTTGTGATATGAAAATTAACAATGCACGTAGTTCTTTCCGATGGACAGTCTTTCAGGCATCAGGAACAACAGGGGCGTAAAACTGCCTGGACCGTAAAACTGTCTGGGCCGTGGATCTAACTGCTCCAAGTCTGCAGCCTCCCTCTTCTCTAAAGCTGCACTTTATGACTTTTGTCTTTCTATCGCCATCTCTGTTTAAAACACAAAATTGCAGGCTACAACATTATTTATGTGGGTTGAAGTCAAATTACATCAGACATTTTCCACAAAATCGTGCCCAGCTTATAAATCATTGTTATGTCAACTGTTGTGATTCGGGGTAAGGTAAGGAGAAGGTTTTGAACACTGATTTTTGATGTACTTGCTTTAATAACCAAAAAAAAGATTGCAGCCTTAAATGGGATTTTGCAACAGGGATGCTAACCCTTTGAGAGAAAAGCACCAAAATACAGACTATTACAAGGCTTTAGTTGGAAATCTGTGCTTTTTAGGTGATAATATTTATATTAGGTATAGGGTTAGCTAAATTTAGGACTTTGATGTGGTATCATATCATCTGTATAGAACTCATGGACCATCAAGTAAGTGTTTCCGATTCTCTCACCTTGTTATTATTAGAACGACCCGCTCAGATAAACCAGAAAGACTGATGACAAACATACTAATTGGCATGTGCATAAACACAGATAAGGACACACAGACAATAGCACAGCCATTACAGTAACAGATTTGCTTAAATGTTTGATAGCAATGAGAGAATACAAATATTACGTCTTACGCTTCAGACAATATAATTAAGTAATAGTTGTGCACATGAACAAACACATTTTTTTGCTAAGCTTTCAGTTTCAAAGTCCCTTAAAGGAATACTCCACCTTAGAATGTAAATGTTTTCATCGTATTCACCCTCAAGTTGTTTCGAACCTATATACATTTATTTGTTCTGATGAAAACAAAGAAAGATTTTTGGAAAGATTTAAGCAACATTGACTACCATAGCAGGAAAACTTACTGTTTCATTTTTTTGTTCTGTTCAACACAAAAGCATCTTTTGAAGAATTAATAAAAGCAACAGTTATATATTTTTTTCTACTATGGTAGTCAATGACGTCCCGGAAATGTCAGCTGTTAACATTTTTCCAAATATCTTTCTTTGTGTTCAACAGAACAAATGAATGTATATAGGTTTGGAACAACTTGAGGGTGAATATGATGAAAACATTTACATTCTTTGGGTGAATTCAAAGTCGAATATACTCAATTCCTGCTAAATCTGTCCAAACAGCTCTATGTTCACAGAAATGCAGGATCCTGTTAATATCGATTAGTGATTACAAGTGCGTTCGCTTGTCTAAAGCACTACATACAGTAATTCTGTGCAAGATAAGACGATAAATGTGATTTTTCCACTATTGTGTTTGTAAAACCGTTCAAAGGGTCAGGTGACAGGAAGTACTCACAGCCAGCTGAGCAAGGGCATGTGCTGACACAGACTCGAATCGGGCAGCCACATCAGGGACGTGTTCACCATAGATCTGAAATGAACACAAAAATGAAACCTCAATTCAAACAGCAACACAACTCCAGACTAGTGCAGCGAGAGCCTTGAATGTTGTTATTCCGGCACTTTAACAAACAAACAACTCCATACAGCATTTACAGATGCGACTAACTCAATTTCAAAGGGTAAAACAATCACGTTTTTTTGCTTGTCTAGCTGTGTGCTGCATGACAGGTGTCCTCCTTTTTACGAGAATAATCAATTGTGCTTTAAAGCTTGTAAAACAAGTCCTTAATTTTTATTAACTAACCAATATATTCATGAAAACATCTGAAAAATGTCACACGTTTAGTCACCAAACAGCACAAAATTAACCATTAACCCAAAAGACAAATATAAAAATGGGCTTATTATGTAAATGTAGAGAACAATTTGATCTGTGCTCATAAATGCAAGACTAATGGAGTGCTTGTTATGCAGAAGGACATGTAACTAATTCACAAAGCAGAATCTCAAAAAGGTTACACAAAATCTGTGTAACAGACCTGAATGAACAATAAATCCACATATATTTTGTTGGGTGTCTACCTTTCTCAATACTTTTTAGTGTTTCAGAGACCTGAGGTTCTCTGATATGGACGCATTGCTGGACTCTAAAACAATGCTGTGTAAATAAATACTCCCACAAGCTAAGCTTTTGCATGCAATGACCAAATTGCAAACAGAGCAAGGGCCAGGCCACTGAAAGCTGTTCCAGAGATCAGCCGGCATTATTTCAGCTATTACGTGTATCACAAAGCGAACTGAACTGAAGCGAACATTTTGGGCAAGCGTATAATCTCATGAGTTCTGGGATAACTTTAGATACATAACTTCACTCATGAAATGGAATCTCATGAGGGCCTGTTCTTTGTAGAGATGGTTAATATCTGTTTTTAGTTTGGAGAGCACCCTGGTTTTCATTAAGGTGGTGGAACTTCAATGACATTTTTTTTCCCCATAGGAGACTACATTGACTACATTATATTCAGCAAGCTGCGAGAAGGATTCGTTCAGAGCTAGAGAGGTATCTATATGTCTTTGATTCTTTCTTTTGCGTTCCACTGACGAAATAAAATAATGTGGGATTGGAACAACATAAGAGCGGGTAAACATTGACAGAATTCCTAAATATTCCTCTACCGTTGCCGAAACTCAGTACGGAAAACTCATTAAAACTAAGTCGAACAAGGACACATCAAAAAAGAGAACATTGAAAATGTGAAGATATCAAGAGAACGTGAATAAAATGCAGAGAGTATAAAATGAACAGAGGCTAGTCGTGAGAATAAGTTCCACTAGTTTCTAGTCAATTTTGTCATGGCAGTTATTGCAAAGTGGCGAGATATTTCCTCTGAGGACATTTCCAGGGATGTTAAAGACATTCTGATGAGGGCCTATGATAATGATTTTCTTACTAACTGTACAACGGCCCTCCGACAATCCTCGTGTTGAAATCGAAAGTGTAAAATGTGCCTTTGCCGTCTCTTGCATCACCACACAACTGAACAGGATTCATCCGAATGGTCAGCTGGGCTCTGTTGAGTCTGTTGCATATCTAAGATCTGAATCACAGCTTAATTCGTTTCGGTTCTCACACTAAAACAAACCGTGTCTCCTTAGTGAGGCTTTAGCCGAAAATGGGAACATTAGATCACTTGGGTCGCTACATAAACAGCTACCTGCACATTTGTATTCCTTTGGTCATACCTGTAATTGATGGGCGGATGCAAATGTACTGCTAAACGCAGGTGCGCTGGGGCACCTTTGATATCGGAAACGGTTGTGGGAATTGCGCCAGCGTGTTGATTAAGGACACAGAAATTGTAGACAAAGAGAAGCAAAAACAAGAATTACAAACAAAAAGAAAAAATCTATAAATGGTTTCAATTCACATTTCGTCTGACTGGGCTGTGGCGGTCCATATTTAAAAAAAAACTAAGCTTGATATTTCTACAAAAACTGAGGACTGTAAAACAAGAGGATTACATAAAACGGCAAATATTTTAAGTAGCAAGATACTTACAGAAATGTCAGGATCCTTAATCCGTTGAAGGTGTCGTGGGTTATGCTTTTAACTGGATTGTGATCCAAGACACTGGGGACAAACACAAACATAAAAGAGTTTAAACAACGCTAACAAAAGGTTAAGCATAAGCGCACAGTGCACGAATGTCACATTTAAGCTTTTATGAGATTTGTTGCAAAATACAATCACAGAATAGGATCCAGAGGAGGAAAGTGATCTTCTTCGCTGGCCAATCTGCAAAAATGTCGGCAGAAATTTGTTTCTATATGCAAAACACGTTCTAAGTGGAAATTTCCAAAAACAGAGCTTTTCTGCAACCCTTTTCCACACACCAGACCATTTCAATTGTAATGTCAAATGCAATCAATATCTGATGCAACATCTGATGCAGATCAATAAAGACTTTAATTTCCCTTTCCCAATCTGTTCAATGTGTTGTGTTGGATACTCACAGCCACTCGAGCTTGTGTAGATCTCTGAACACGCCGGGCCCTAAATAGGTGATGTGGTTTTTGCTGAGAAACCTGCACAAAAGAAGACATTTAATTAGAAACAAAGACTTTAAAATGATGAACGGCACCATCCTGCTGTCAAGGTAAGGCATTAAATTGTCCAAAGGATCGATTTACTTACATAAAGGTAATAAATGGCCCTATTAAAATTCTCAATGAATACGAATACTGCAAAGCCCATTTCGGCATCGCAGACTTTGGTCCTTCTGAGATGTTTTTATATCGAATAAATAAAGAGTGAGAGAAGCATAATTCCAGCCTTAAAAAACGAATAAGATGTCCATTTATCATTCAGTCCCAATAGAGTGACTTTACCCAATGATATATAGCATTATTTGACATTATCTTTCAAAAACTAGGCTTATCTTTCATTTCAGTATGTCCTTAAAGAGGTCTCAGAGCCGTGTGATAGGAAAGAGAAGTACTGTACGCTAGCTGCAAACAATCCTTTCACACCGCTCAAACTCGGCCTTATCTACCAAATGATATCATTGTACTCTACGGCCACAGAAGAAGAATCACTGAGCTCATACTGTAATCTCATTTGTCTTTAATCTTAGACCTCCATTTCTCATCTAAGATCTCATTGGAGATGTCTAAGCACCTCTCCAAAGACTGCACACTTTCGGAGTGGCTTAATGGAGTAGCTGATGTTAAGAATTCACACAATCGAAAATGCTTCGATTTTCACAGGAGGCGAAACAGATTCAATATTTTTGGTCTGAAGCAAAAGGAGGGAAAGATGAATACTCACAGTTTTGTAAGATTGATAAGTCCACTGAAGGCACGGTTTGACACCATGTGAATGAGATTGTTCTGGAGAAAGCTGTTATAAAAGAAAGCCGGAATAAAAAACGAATCAAATCTTTTGGTATGTAACTGTATAGGAGCGATCATTTACCGGTTAAAAACGTAAATCTGAATGATTTATGGTGAGCCCTGAATGGTCTTTTCTGTAGCTAAACAGCTAAAACTAACCACGGCCCCTTTTCAAATATTATGGGTTATATATGGATGTCATGAACGAGATGGGACTCAACTGCGTGGGTCAATGAAAACAAAATTTTTTTAGCCAGAGAACACACACAAATAAAAAGTCAGTGAACAGTCTCTCCAATGGGCAGACCTCGCCAGAGATCACAAACCGAGCAAAGAGTCAATAAACAATATCTCTGATGGGCAGACCGTGCCAGGTGAGACTAGCGGCCAAGCATCCAACCAGTGGTGAGAGGCGAGCCATTGTAAGGAAGTGGCCGGCATCGTGTGGTAGTGTGTCGTCGAGCAGAGAACCAGGCGGGACGCCATGGAGAACGGTAGGTGAAGACAGAAGCGAACAGGAACTATGTCAATGGAGTCAAGACGAGATCTCAGCGGAGACAAGTAATTCTAACTATGTTCAGACACGGGAGAAACAAGACTATGACAAGTCTAGA
Source organism: Barbatula barbatula (assembly GCF_947034865.1). Taxonomy (NCBI): domain Eukaryota; kingdom Metazoa; phylum Chordata; class Actinopteri; order Cypriniformes; family Nemacheilidae; genus Barbatula; species Barbatula barbatula. The sequence continues at coordinate 14,770,927 of NC_136787.1, read as the reverse complement.
GCAATACTTAGGAACAAACCTAAGGGGATAAACCATAACGCTCTGACAATGACGAGGGAACAAGAAGGAATATAAAGGGAAAGGGGATTAAACTAATGTGCAACCAGTGTTAACACAACGGTGTGAATGGGAAAACTAGGGGCGGGGCGGAGACGCGCACAATGGGGAACTGTCAGAACATACACAGAGGGAAAAACAGAAAAAACCTGGCCGATCAGACCGAGGGTGTGACAATTGAAGGCCAAACACTTCAAATGGAACAAAACAGCGCTGCCTAATTAAACTATACAGCTGGGACCAGTTGTCCATGTCAGATCGTATTATGTCAAAGCTCTTGTGGGGCACCCTAACCAGCCCTGGTTGTGACGGAGCTGCCAGTAAAAGCATCAATCACCTGATTGGATCACAGTAATTTGGCCACATTACATGCATAAATGTCCTTCAAATGTGGATAATCCATTAAAAGAGATCCACATGAGGGAGAGATTAAAATTAATATATTAGTTTTTGCAGTGACCGTGCTATCCATCTTACTGTAAATTTTTTACTTTTTTTGGAATATTAATAAAAAATTCCTTGGAGCGAGTGAGGGAGAGGACACAAAGTCATAGTGGCTGTCTGTACAGTGCTGCCAGTCACCGAATGCAGAAGCGTTTAAACCTGATTCATCCCCTGATAATGTAGATCAGTAATGAAAATAATCCATATGAACCAATGCAGTATAAGAAAACATTTCCTTAGGGCGAGAGCAGATGGTTACCCCTCTCGTCAAAGTCGGAGCTCATGTTTGCAGAAGGGAGGGCAGAATAATCTCAGAGGAATGCGAACATTATCTGAGGGAAAGACAAATATTCTTGGGGAAACGCAAAAGTTTTGCAACGCAATGTTCTTGGGGAGAATAAAATATTTTCACTCCCTTAGCCTAGCTATTCCCCCCCCGTATCTCCCTTTCAATATGAGAGGTCACTCAGCTCTCCTCTCTGTCTGTACATGTCTTCGTAAAACATTGTGTGGCACGCTTGAGCATGCATGGATAGGCCATTTTCAGATAAAAATGTCATTTTAATTTGAGTCTTATGAAATATGGACAAATAACAGTCAACGGTGTTTTGTTAAAGCGTGAAAATTTGACAAAAAAAATTTTTTTTTAGTAGTCTAGTTTTAATGGAAATCCAGGGGACCCCCAAGTACATTATTTTAGACTTTATGAGGTGTCCCATAAGGCTAATGAGGGGTCAGGGACCGCCCCAGCCCCCCCTCAATTTCGAACCCTGGCATGTGTTGTTGACTGGATATTGCAGAAAGCATTCCTTTATTCATGATCCATTAAGTTCTCACTAATACCAGCGGGAATTCCCAGCAGAATTCTTAATTACAAATCCCTCTTGGCAGTCAGATACTGCAGATGGTGACGGCATTTAAAGTTCTTGACAAAGTTGCCAGACATTTTTTAAAGAAGGGCAGTTGTTGAAACATTTATAAATGCAGTTTTAAAGAGCTTTTTTTGCATACTTTGTATTTTTTTTGTAAAACTTTTCTGCACAATTCACTAAGAGGAAAACGCCACAGAAACAAAACTGATTTGGAATGTCCTTATACTTGTAATGACATGAATGTCTGGAAGTCAAAATTAAGTATTGAACTTTGATTAGAATGGTTATATTATGAAGTTAATTTGCATAATAAAATAACAAAAATCATGTTTTAATTATGTATTCCTTAATACAGTAATTAAATAAATCACAATAAAAACATAACTCCATAATAATACTAAATCGGCAGATAACTGATTATCAAATGAAATAATGAAATAAATAAGAACATTCAAAAAATGTTGGGCCAGCAAACCCAACTATTGAGACAATGTTTGTATTTGACCCAACGGTGGGTTCAAATATCGCAGAATTTTGAGTTAGACAGATAGACAGACATGTTCTACAATTGATCTTGAAGGAAAACAAATCCTAGACTTTTCCTAAAAGCCCCTTGTAACATCCCTGGCATGATGCTCCTGTTCTCTGTTTTACATTAGCAGCATGTTTAGAAACATAAATTATTTAAGAGCTGCAAAAATTAAGGGTCATTGGTGGAATACAATTCAATTGTGCTTTGCCTGCAGGCTGGAAACTTTATTATAAACTAAAGCAGACGCCTAGTTACCACAACTGGTAAGGGTCAAGTGAATGGCAATTGTCAAAAGTATCAACAAGATTATAACTTCAAAAGGTAAAACAACATATTTTTGGAGTAAACGTAAAACGGGCTACTTTTTCAGCAGTCACTAGGAGCATAAAAATATCGATAACGATTTGTTTTGCATTTTAAATATCAAATTAAATCCAATATTTTAGTGTGCTGCCAAAACGTGTCAGAAAGTAGACATCACTTATACAAACGTCCAAATACTTCATTTATTTTGCAGAAAGTGACATTAAAGAATTTGTAATAAGTTAATAGAGGAGATCCTATTATTTTAAAGTACCAGCAGATGATGTTATTGTTTGAGTCTGAATAGTTAACATATAAAAAGGAAAGAATAAATAAATAAGGAAAAGTATTGTTTTATCCTAAGTGGTTTACAAATGAGAAAAGCTACGAAACAGCAGGGAATGTTTTGTGATCCTGTCACAATGTATTGCAGACTTTGGAACAAAGTTTTTATCAACGAAACCATATTGAACCTGACAGCAAACGTTTAACATGTAAAAGTAATTTATAACTGTTTTGATGCACAAACCTTGAACACATTATATCCAGACCTCAAATAAAATGATAATAAGGCCCTTTAAAAGAAAGAAATATCATGGCACTGCATTAATAGTGAATACATTAAACTCACTGAATGAACGCTTATGTGGCAATTTAATGCCATTTCCACTATACTGCCGGAGATTCACTCATAGCGTGAAAAATAGACTGTACCGTCCAAGTTCTGCGAGATAGCTCTGAATTTCATTACATCGAATGTAAGACCACGTTTAGATTTTCGCACACTTTATCAACATTGCACCCAGATCAGCACAGTCATAATGAAAGATGTTCATGCACTGGAATTATGTATTATTTGAAAAGAATTTCACAGTCAATGCACAGAACTGGACGCGCCGAGACACGTCCAAGACAATTTTTGTAATGTGCGGCAACTGTAATTCAATAAATTGCCTCTCTCCAGATCCTATTATTGAAATTTGGCAGATGTAAAATAATGTCAGCAGGCCCTTTCTGCAGAAGTGCTCGTAAATGAATGTGCAATTGAAGTAAAACGCAATGTCTTCCTCAGGATTTGGTCTGAGGGACATGCTGACCTGTCGAGAAGAGCAGAGCTTTGGAGTTCTTACCTGCAAACATTATCAGCTCTCAATGGTGTGAAGGGGAATTTAGCGGTGGGGAGTACTAAAGCATTCGTGAACATGCTGGGATGAAGTGTGTGACTGAGAAAATCTGATCATATTACATAAAGTTGCTGTGTGTAGGTTTTTGGAGGATATTGACAAAAGAAAAGAAATCCTGCCAATTACATTAGTATTACAACGTTTCTGTCTCATGACCTTCATCAGGCAAATACAGGATATTGGCAGAAAGGCAATATACAGTAATGTACATAAAAATGTCTTCAGAGGGGTAAAAGATACCAAAATGAAGCGTTATGTTTAATTACCACAGAATTAGATATTTCTATCTACATACACCTCAGGTACCCTTGCATGGAATTCGGCATGTTGTTACATTAGCCCTAAATGGACAAATGTAATTTGCTGGACCTTTAAAACTACTGTTATGAAATATAGTAAAGCAATTTCCCTTTTGGAAGATACAAAATCGTTTTCATTATATTCATAAAAACTATAACAAATGACAGGACAGATTACTGTTAAAGGTATAGTACCTGTATGACTTTCTTTCCTCTGCAGAACACTAAAGAAGATATCTTAAAGAAAGTTGGTAACCAAACAACTTCAGCACCCATTCACTTTCATTTTATAGACAAAAAACAATGTCAAGTGAATGGGTGCCGGTGAATAACATTCTTCAAAATGTATCCTTTTTTGTTCTGCCGAAGAAAACAAGTCTTATAGGTTTAAAATGACAAGAGGGTTAGTAAAGATTTTTTATTTTTGACTGCACTTTCACTTTAACACTACTGAAATCCCATGTAGTCACATGCATTTCTGGCACCTTTGGTGTTTAGACGAATCAAATAACAAGATGTAAGCTCAAAATGAGCTCCTACAATGTCCTTATCAATTCAACAAAGCAAAAAGGTAAAAAAAGAGCTTGTATAATGTAAAAGTCAATAGACCTACTGTAACCTGCTGTGAGACAGAACAACTGTCATTCAGTTTATACTCGCCATTCCCTACTGACATTCCACTGACAATCCCAAAAGTCTCATATTCTTGTCTCTTTTTTGGTTCTACAGTGATAAACTGTGTTAGTTTGAAGTTTAAGAGTTATTTTATCCTCCTGACCACAAGTTTTTCTCATCATGATTTTAAAATATTACGTGTAACTCTGATCTTTACGACAAAGTATCGGGTCTGGCGACTCAGGTTGAGCCTCTGCAAAACAGTTTGAATAAAGTTTATTCAGCTGTTTATGGCTTCACACACATTACCTTTGATTCTTTGGCATATCATGTTTTCTACACTTTATGAATCATATGAAATCATTTTCCAGTACTATATGGGACAAAATCAGATGCTTTAAACAATACAGGAACACAGAGTTAAGGTACAGGGGAAAGATGTTTGGCAGATACACGCATCCTTGCGTAATGCGCATTCTGCATCTGTTTGCTTAAGCATAAACAACGTACTTGAGCGCACCTGCTCTTCATTTCTACAGCTGACTAACTTTCCAATTTAACAAATTATCACTCATCGACTGTTCACAAACGCAAATGTCTGTGCTTCACAAAAGTGTTTTCAGGGTCATTTTGACACCGTTACACCGTCTGTGTCTTTCAAACCAAATCGCCAGCTCACTACAGATTTTCACATCCCGGTTGAGAGCTGGAACCTCAGAGACCGTCCCGTAATGGGTCCCATTCGAGTGGAAGTGGTCTGCCTCAGAGTGTGATTTACAACATTGAGAGTCCTAGAGCGGTTTCCAGTAGTTTCTTACACCCCTTTCTTGCCAAGAAAGCAGATTTTCAGACCTGGTCCAGATATCCTCTCTTTCTTCAAGACATGTTGGACCGAGGAAAGTTGCTTTCCACCATTAAATCCACTGGCATCTGTGTGCCACGTGAGTTGATGATAAATAAGTGGTTGAGCACCCTATAATAGTGAATAGATTTATGAGGTGTGTCCATGATGCAGTATATTTATATACAGTATATATATATATATAAATATATATTTGAAGTATAAGCCCCATTTGCACCAACCGAATAGGCCCTACTGTGTCACATTGACTACCGTGCAACGTCTGCATGAGTTTCTCGATCTTTAAAGAGCCCGCTTGTCTCATGTTTACACTAAATAAATCTAATGTTTATACGCCTGAGGTGATTATACAGGACTTGTTTGTTCAAAGGTGGAAATTCTGGACAGAGGGATGATTGCGTTGTTTATACCCAGTAATGGCATTAAGCGTTTAAAACCTATGGTTCAAACCATCTGAACAGCATTTGGTTTGTTTGGCCAAAGTTCGGATGAAGACAAGAGCCTAACCTAAGCAAACGTTTTCTCATTGTATAACAGGAGCCTTAGCTTTGGCCTATTCTTTTAAAGGCATATTATGAAGGTGTAAAAACAATTTCTTCTATAGGAATGGTTTCCTCTCGGGCTTAATTCAGAAGTGTTCCTGTTGAGGACATATGTGTGATTTCACAGCACACCATTGTGACGGTTTTATAGACTTTATGTCACTTGATCCTCTGTGAATGTGAAAAGTGGCTAAAATTGGAGGCGTTTCAGGTGCCACTGTATTCTCACAGCTCACCCACGGATCAGCCACTTTCCATTCGGGTAAAACTAAAATAAAAATGGCAACTGCTGGCTGAAATCACCGATTTTATTAATAGTCTGGCTCTTTAGACTGTCGTTAGACAGTTAATGATAATGTTGAAATGAAGGAAACAAGCAGAAACAAGAGCCCACAATGAAATATCCAATAACTTAAATGAATATCCTATAGTTTTAAGTAGGCCTAAAATCTAATTGACTTTACATGTCATTTAAACTATTTTACAGTTTTAACCCTCCTGTTATGTTTGAGGTCACAGTGATGCCAAAGCAGCATTTCCTGAATCCAGATTGCATTTAAAAGTCTTACAGATTGTAATAAAGAAAATACATTTGTAAGATGACATAAATATAATATAATATTAGTTATGTTTTCAGTTATTTTCATAAATATTTTTTCTGTGCCTTCTGGAACAATAGTTTGAATGCAGCAAAAAATATATAATTTATCTTATTCTCGGATGCGGAAGTAAACAATTTGAGCATAAAACGTTTCCAAACAGCCCCCGGACCCAAACGTTCCCACCCGGCAACGCGATCTCGGGTCCCCAGGATTTTGGTAACCAAATGTCGACAGGTATGGCACACAGGCGTACCAGTGCCTGCATAGAAAGTCGGACGAGTGTTTGTACATGAAATAGACCGCATTCAGTTCTGGTGTGTGTATTATGGTCAAAGTGTTTTGTAAAATTATTGGCGTTAAGCTATTATGTCAACTTCCAACTTGTACCTTTGAGCTTAATAATAAATATTAACTGTCCAGTCAAAACTACACACTCGTCTCACACAAACCTGTCAACATTTGGGAACCAAAATACGGGAAAGTAGCAGGGGGGGTTGATTGTGGGATTTTTGTTAGTGGGGTTGTTGTGTTGGTTGGGGCATTCTCTTCCGTTCTCAAACAGAAGGCTGAATCATCCGAAGGTCGCAATTGCAGGCTGGATACATAATCAAACCTGGTTTATTTCAGTTAACTGAGCTCTAGATTCATAAGTCATTGGCATATTACAAAACTTACTTAACTAAGAATAATAGTCAAATTTATAATTGGTAATATTCTGAAATAAGACATTCTTTATGATGTAAGCAGCCGACAAAGCCTTTTGTTTGAGAAAGGACCTCTCTACGTTTCTTCATCCTCGGGATGCTGTTCTTCTTTTGCCGCTATTCTTCTTCTCCTTCGGGCGGTGCCGTTTTCTGCAGATGTTACATGTTCTATACTGCCACCTGCTTTAAACATATCATCTACCCCAGTATGATTTTTTATAGAAAGATAAAAAATATGGGAGAAATATAGGAAAATATTTAAAAGGGAGGGTTAACAGGTATGCTGGCAATACGACTGTCACTAGCTGTAGCGTTACATTATGTTACATTGTAAACTAGAGGAAGTTTCAGGAATGGCCACGCAAATGTGCATTTTATATTTTATTAACAAAGTTCAGGAGGAACGCGCACGGATATTTAACCAGCCGGCTTCCTATAAACAACCACACCAACCATCCTATCATCCTACATTTTCGCAGCATCCCACCTTCGCAGATTCCTCACCATCAACCCACTTTCAACCCAAAGTATATTGGGACCGGAGCACTCTCAACGGGGAAGTGAATCGAGTTCAGGAGGAATCCTCGGGGCACTCTCCCCGGGACAGCACACCAAATACGCATTTAATCCGTCCCACTTTATTATCTGCTAGGCGAACTCGTGAAACTGTTTATGAGCAATCTCCCTCAGTGAGGTTCTCAGGACTGAGGTATTTTAGAGCATCTATATATTAAGTTGTCAGTGCGAGTAAAAACTCACTGAGTGCCCCAAAATTTAAAAAATCAGTTTTCAGCAAAAGTTTTAATTCACTGAGAAATGATTTTGGTACAATAGGATTGCTTACTTTTTCCTACTGAAGCTATGAGTAAAACAGATGAGAGTTCAGTGCATAAAAAAACAGATTCTTTGAAAGTCATTCATATACGGGCTGAATCTGGTGGTTATTCATGATGTTGCACTTTTACACTTGACCGACTGGTACTCACAGTCTCTGCAGTTGTGAATATTTAGAGAAGATGTAATCATCCAGCTTCTTGATCCGATTGCTCTTCAGAGACCTGTTGAATTATAAATAGCCCTGCATTACTGTCAGAGTAATTAAACTATTTATTCACCCAAAAAAATGAAACTTCTGTCATCCTTATGATATTCAAAACCTGTATGATTTTTTTTCTGTACAACACAAAATTAAACAGGCTTGTTCTTTCTCATATAACATCTTCAAAAACTGTTTGATAGCTTTGTGTGAGCAATCCAAATCCATTTGAATGTTTTTTCACAAATTCTTTAATTACGTTGATGTTGCATCTTTCTCTTTTTTTAAGCCTAATTTGAACCGCCACCCATGTTTGTTATATTACAAGGGAAAGCCTGAATGCTTAATGCCTCATTTTTTTATCATTTTCATTGCATAGTGATAAAATAATGCATTTTCCTGGACAGAACTGAAGTGGCCGCTGATATGAATTATCCCGCATTCCTTTGTTTTCCCAAAGCATCCCCAAAATCATACATTTTCTCTAAATGTCTTTTTACGATGCCAAACATCTCAGTCACATAGCAAAACACATGATAAATCAAAACCATAATAACTCACCTAGAACTATGCAAACATAATAACCACTACCGAAACTCAAACAAAGACCCACGCAAAGCCTTGCACGTAACTCTCTCTACTGCTTCTGCTCGAGCACAAAAAAGTTCTTTATCTCTTTAAGCTTTTTGTCTTACTGAAGTCACATTTGTACTCTTCTGCAACTACAGGTTAATAACCCCTATGGGAGCAGAAGAATAAAACTCTGCGGATGGTTCATGGCACGATGTACTTACAACCAAGTCACATTGGAGGAGAGAACGGGCACGGCGTGGAGGTTGACGTCTACGCATTCTACCTCAGTCTTCAGTCTGCAGACGCAGTTCTCCGGGTACTGCTGCAGATCTGCACATGATCGACATACAAACAGAAATTAATTTGCCTTGATGTAATGCGTAATTTAAGGCAAATGGAATATGGGAGCAGATAAACTCCCCACCGGGTTCTTTTAACAACGTCATAAAAACTCACAGCAGCTTTAAGTGTGGAGTTTTTGACCAAGTCTTTGTAAGAGGGGAATGCAAAAATATGCTAAATAAATAAAAAATAACATTTGTGAAAGGGGCAAGTTCACTGTTTATAGCTATGCTTCTTAAAGGGACAGTTCACCCCAAATAATTTATTGAAATAATAAACAAGTACATATTACTTTCACCCTGACAAAACTAAAAAACATAAAAAATTAATATCTTGGTTCAATGGTTTGTGTTCATACATTGGAAGTCAATGGAGATCATTGTTATTTGGTTAGCATGCTCTTCCAAATATCTTCTTTTGTGTTCTGCAGAAGAAAGAAAATTATAGCGGTTTGAAATGACATGAGAATGAGTGAAATGATTAACGAATTTTCATTTTGGGGTAAACTATCCCTTAAATTCATCAAGTGGAAAAAATATGTCGGGCTCCCAATTGCATCACCATTTTGGACTAGTTTGTATTCCATGATGGAAAAGCCCCACAAAAGCATAATTTAAACCAATGTATTATTTCTTCCAAATGTAAGTAGATCAAGACCAGGACACGCACAGCAATCGTTAGGAAGGTCCTGTGTCTCTGCCTTCTTAATAGTGCGATCAAAGATGTCCGCCCATCCGCTGTTGTCCCCTGCAGAAAGACAATTTGAGTCTTTGTATAAGAAAACAGATTACATCAGTGTCACTACTGCATTTGCTAAAGTGAAGTCAATGTCAAATTCATTCCCAATTCCAAACCGTTCATTTCAGAAATGGTTTATAATTGAGACCAGCTTTACGTCTATCAATGCGGGGGAGATATCAGGATTCTAAAATACTGGCAGGAAAATGTATGTAGGCTCACCGCAGTGTTCTTCATCCGCTCCGTTTTTGCAGTCTCGATGCCCATTACACTGAAGGACTTGGGGTAAGCACACACTTAAGTTCCCGCAGGGGAACTGGCCGAGGGGACATCCTTCTGCCAACGCCCCACTAGCCATCATGGATGCTGCTGGCACCGATGATAGATGGACAGAAGACGAGAAAGTTACACCACAGCTATGCATCTGCTGGTACAACATGGACAACAAGGAAATGCTCTTGAAATGACTGTAGTGTTTGTGCTTCCATCAGGGCTACGTTTGAATTAATGAAAGCCCTTCAACAACATTTTGATGGAAAGCCAGAGCCGACAAGGACCGAAAGATTTAAACCAATTAGAGTGTGGCTCCAAATTTTGGCTGCAATAGGCTACGACACAAAAGACAACAGCTCACACACAGCGCATGCCAACAAAACGTAATATTTTATCGCTGGAAAATATGACGTACAAGAAGAAGGGCTCCCCGCCGCACAATTACTCAGCTTCAGTCCTGAGATGATAAAGAGAGGCAGTAGGCCAGAACGTAAAAGGAAAACAATCTGCATAAAGTCAATAAAAAAAACTATTTTTAACGCCTTCTTTTTGCATACTAAATCCTCTCGCTTTTGTTTTTTCTCTAATCTGCTCCCACTAAAGCCAGTCTCAAAGTGTATTTGTGATAAATTGCGGCCACGGGTGGTCTTCCCCAATGCATGGCTTTATCACAATGAAACATGACCTTCCTGACAGCCTTGTGTACCAGAACAATGCAGTTCTGTTTGGGGCTATTTGTCACATTGCCTCTATGTGTCATTTTAGGAGTTCTGAATGAAAAAGATGTCAGAAAATGTATAGCTGATACAATTTGCTGTAATTGGTGTATATATCTACTACTCACATACCGTTATGCCTTTAAAATGTAAAATAAACTTTAGGGTCTGAAATGGGTTATTTTCAGGAGGCAGACATCTCTACTGTTATCTCGTTCGTAATATCTCTATCTTTTAAATGAATATATTTTCATTTGGAAAGCTGTATGAGTTGCTTAAAAAACAGAAACACAAAATCAATAAAGAAGTGACCTTTAAACACACAAACAGTATAAAATCATCACCTCATGTCAAGAACAGACCGATCACGCCACATGCTAAAAATGAATAACAACTCCACTTTGAACACTATTTTCTTTTTTAAGTTGTTTTTTAGCAATAACAGGACTAAGGAAATGACAAGCCACATCTGCTATCTTAAAATCCAGTTTTAGCTTATTCAGTTTGTTTGTTTGTTTTCACTATATTTTTCAGAATGATTTTTCTCTTTCTCTTTCTTGTGACTTAATTCTCATCTATGTTCCATATGCTCCCATGATTAGACACGTATAGCCTTTCACTGCATGGCAGTTTTGTATAAATGTTGTCTCTATGTGTCAAATGAGAAAAATCACAAATCTATTCATATCTCAAAAGACACTCAGGTTTTTGTCTTAAGTGTCTTGAGAAAAACTTTGGTAATCTAATTTGTCTCCTCGTGAGTTTCTTAACAATCTCTCAAAGTTACTAAGATACCAAGAATTCTAGTTTTAAGGGGATTTACACATGTTTCTTGAAACAATGATGCCAAAACAGCAAAATAATACACTAACAGCAAAATGAACAGGAATGAACGATCCTTATCATTACCTCAGGCTGTGGCATCTTGATAGGACATATCCCTCTGAAATGTCATTAAGCTCTAAATCTAAAAATAAGTTGAAGATGTTTAAGTTAATTCTTATTTTATTCATTTATCTGTTTTTCGTTCTCTCTGTTGTTTTTTAGGGTTCTATTTGAATTTCTTATTATTGCACTTTTTCAAAAAACAGACTTTGTTCCTGAAACTGTCACCCAGCAGTACTGAAGGATCATACAACTGGGATTTACACTGCTCTGCACAGCATACATCAGTTTATGGACTTTCTCTCTTTCACCATTAACTTACATACAAAACACTAGGAAAAAAGCAAAAACAAATTATTTTGTGCTCTGCCAAGGAAAGAAAGTCAGGAGGATTTGGAATATGATGGTGAGCAAATGATAACGTTTTATAGATAAAAATATGCATTTTTGTTTGTTTAAATAAACGTATATATGCAGTGAGGAGTGGTTGCTTTATTTCCTTATTTTACTGTTAATCTTATACGTATCAAAAAAAGATGTTAAATAAAATGTATTGTAATTTTGTGTCTGAAATTTTTGCATGTAGGCAAAAAATATTTGATGGAGTATCATGGTGCTGTGTCCGTGTTATGAAATGATGTTATGGTATACTGTGTAATATAATAATAATAATAACAATACCAATACTCATACTCATACTGAAATGGTTTCTAAAAAGGGGTTCCAAAATGAACTCTGCTGGTTCTTTAATGCACCTTTATCAGAGGTTTCCAATAGGAAAATGGACATTCAAGGTTCACCCCACAATTGCAATCTGCAGCAACCTCAAAAAGTTATTTTCGAACCTTTTCTTCTTAGAGTGTTAGTTTGCCTATTTCAAGGACATATTAACCATAATCTGGTTTAATTTAACATAACCGCTTGTTTTGTCCATATTTGACCCAACATTCCCAGTAGCTCAGTGGTAAGAGCATTGTGTTAACAATGCTTGTGGTTTCGATCCCAGGGGATTGTAGATACCTATGTAAAATGTATAGGATAATGCAATGTAAGTCGCTTTGGATAAAAGTGTCTGCCAAATGCCTAAATGTAAATTTCCGAAACAAAAACTGAAATCGATATACACATCAGATCACAGTGACATTCAAATTAATTTAACAAACTCAAACTAATTTCTTATATTCTGTATGATGGGTAAAAATGTATTAAAGATTATTAAAACCCAACAAATAACAGGCTGCTTAATAGCCACTCAATGGACATTCAGTGCCCATCGCAGCTATTTATCAGTCAAAGTGGATGAAGTGGCCAAACGGCAGATAAATTAACCTAGAGAAGAACGGAAAACTTAACCAATTACAATACAAATGTGTTTATTGCCCGGCTGCAGGCTTAATGGGCGTTACTCTGATGTGGAACATCTTTCTGACGTCCATCTAAAGTGCATTCAGTGTATTTGTGAACATACAAAAATAGATACGCAGGCAAAACAAATATTGACAAAAGTAACTCAAACGGCACAACATAAATCAAGGCAAGAGAGGGGAAGTTTATACAGCAATTATAGTGCGCATGTCCCTACAGTAGGCTATAAAAATAATTCAACACGTTTTCAAATAACAGAATAGTGTCTTTCAGAAATTTTGGAGCCTGGGAAGAGTCTGTGTCCACTCAATTAAAATCAGAGCGTTTGATGTCAAAACTTTGGGCGGAAGAGCAGAACCCTAAAATGGCATGTGAGATGGAAAACTGCATTTTGTGAAAATATTTAAACACTTGTGTACTTTATGTCAGGTCTGCCTAAACTCTCAATAAACATTAGCAGAACAATTTCGCCCAACGTTACAGGGGTGAAAGTGTTTTGTATTTTCAATGCTTTGGCTGACAAAGTAAATGGGATTTATTCCCATGATATGAGCTTTTAATGGATTATTTTAAAGTAATTGTTCACACGGATATACAAATTCTGTCATAATTTACTCAAATGGATTTAAAATTGTATGACGTTTTGTCGAGACATAAAATAAGATATGTAAAGAATCTTATATGGGGTTTAAAGTTAGGTTAAATAAACCCAGAATATGTTATATTAATTTGACCCAATCATGTTGGTTTGAAGCAACCCAGCATAGGTTCATTTATAACCCGAACGGGTTGGCCATTGTCTGTTGAAATAACTCAACATTTGCGTGTATATAATGACAAAATGTGTATGTTTAGTTAAACCTTTAAGACACCGTAATCATACACTCAATGAGAAACAAGAGGGCAAACTAAACTGTGCCATAAATTCCTCCACTTTAATCCTTCTGCTTTGTACATAGCAAAACTGTAATCCCACTAACCAGACTACCTGGTCCAATGAGGCCTGCAAATCTGGTTTCTTTCACAAACGCGTAAGAAAAAGCGAGAATTGTTTAACTGTTTCTAAACATGCCAGGTGTTGGGATTACTCCAAACAGAAACCTGGTCTTTCAACAAAGTCAAGGAAAACTTTGAAAGCTGTACTGGGATCCAGAAAAAACACAGAGGACCACTTCTTATTTCTGACACATGTAATCTACAGGATTTTTATTACAGGAACCTTTAAACTGAAAAAACTCATATTCCCCGTCTATGAATGCAGTCATTTGCACTGTAAAACCCAGATGAACACTTTAAGTCTCCCAGTAAGGCAAAGTATGTCTTTGGTTAAGAGGAAGCTAAATACATCCCTCTCAACACACTTACAGGCGAATCCTCTTGCGAGGGGATCGTAAAACAGATTTATCTGCCGTTTCTGCACCCATTAAACTATTGGAAAGGTTAGAGCGTTGAATAATGGAATTGCTTAAATTTCCCATTTGTATCAGCATTATATGATATAAATTCAAGTGTCAGGACTTGGATTAGTTTGACCCTGTTAGTCACTTCAAGATGTCAATCAGTGTTACTATGGCTTAATTTTTCATCAAAAGGTTACAACAATGCCCCCAGGTTTCGTTTTTCCATGGAGACTTTTTTTAAATACTTAATCGAAGAGTTTTAAAACCTAAACCAGCTCAGAGGTTAACCGCACCATTAAAAACTTTGAAGCAAAATAATATAAACGGGCAATAAACAATAATTTGCACATCCAAGGTTCCGAAAGACAGCAATAATATTTGAAAGTTATCGTGATATTAAAATAAAATAATAGACTAACAGCTTTTACAAAAACATACAGCGGAAGTTAAACGTATCCGTAAAATTAATTTTCCCTATTAATAAAACAAATTAAATATCTACAATCTGTTAATCCCATTGCAGTTATATATATAGAGTTGGGATGTTACCATCATTATTTAGAATTTTAGACCCTAAACAAATGGGTCGTGGACCCAAAATGTTTGGGAAGTGCTCCTAGGCATTTATAACAAAAAGTGTCTCATCTAAAAAGCATTGCTTCTGTTTAACGTTTCATTTTTGTGTACAAACATCTGATAAACATCTTAAAATAACCAGATTATTATACATTCTTTATTACCGACATCTGTTAAATGTCCTTTTACAAGGAATTTTTTACCAATGTACTGCAGACCAAAAAAATGGCTTCTGGATTAAAATTAACACATGGAATAAACATTCTGGTGACGTGTGTGCTATCAGGGGATCAAGACTGAAACGGGAACAAATTAAGAAGCAGCACAGAACAGGCATCAAATGCGAAGACATTACAACACCACGTAAACAAAAAGCACACAGCCTATGTGACCCATGCAGCCTGTGAAAACCAAGCGACAGTCGTTATTTACAGTTCTCTACATAAAACCATCCTACATAATGTAAAGAAGATTGAATGAAAATCTTTAACATCGACTGAAAAGTCATAGTGAAATTAATGTTTATAACCAAATTTTGATGCTTGTCATCACATAATTTGACACTTTTGTCTGTTTTTCACAGACTGGCTCACATATGACAAGCATGTATTGATGATGAAACAACAGACAATGACCTAACAATGTAAAGCAACCATTTTTTTAATGCGCAGAAACTTATGTAAAAGTGCTATAGGGTTTGATGTTTCATGGGTGACTCATATTAGAGATAGGAACACAAACTTATCTGGAAAGAGGCTCAGAGAACTGCACATGACAATGGCGAAAAATGTTTTTTTAAGGCGATGTTGCCAGGCACTCATACATTTACATTTATTCATTTAGAAGTCGATTTTACAAATGAGGTAAACAATGGAAGCAATTGGCACAACATCAGGACAACAAAAACCAAAAGGGCAGTATGATCTCATATAGCCTACCACTACACAAAGCTAAGTCTTTTTTTAAGGATAGAAAGAGTAGAAAAGAGAACTAATTGGTCAGGTGCTGACAGGAGAGATGAATTCAGCGGTTCTTAAAGATGGATACAGAATCTGCGGATCTTGTAGTAGCGGGCAGATCATAATTTCACAAATGTGGAACAGATCCAGAGATGTTGCGTGAGAATTATTTTTCCCTCTTTGGGATGGCACTACAAGACGTTGTTTGTTTGCAGAGTGTAGGGATTTGGCAGGTACATAAATCTGTATTAGCGAGTGAAGATATGGGGTGCCGAACCAGTGGAGGTCTTGTATGCAGCAGAGCTTTGAGTTTGATGCAAGCAACTATAGGGAGCCAATATAATTTAGGGGGGAGAGACGTGTGCTCTCTTCGGTTCATTGAAGACCACTCTTACCGTTGCATTCTGGATCATCCGAGGTTTGGTTGTGCAGGCAGGTTCCAGCAAGTAACGCATTGCAGTAGTCCAGTCTGGACAGGATAAGAGCCTGGACTAGCACTTGCGGAGCATGCTCGGACAGGAAAGGTCTAATTTTCCAAATGTTGTAGAGGATTAATCTACAGGACTGGGTGGTGCTGGCAACATGATCCGTGAAGTTAAGATGATCATTGATTACCACTTCCAGCTTTCTGGCCGTTCTGGAAGGTGTGACGGTTGATGAGCCTAGTTGATTGGAGAGATTGTGATGAATCTTTGGATTACAAGCAGTTCTGTCTTCCTAAAATTCAGCTGCAGGTGATTGTCCTTCATCCAGGGAGAAATATCACTCAGGCATGCTGATATGCGTGCAGAAGTTGGATAGTCAGGCTGAAAGGACAGGTTGACCATACTGTGTAATGGAATGAGATACTGGCCAACCAGTTCTGGATCATTTTATGTTGGAGGGCTGTAGGAGTATTAACACATTTCGTTTCATTGTTTTCCAATTAGTGGATCCCAAAATAAAATAATCTCACATTTCTGCGGCACAGATTAAATCAATATAGAAATCTTATCTCCATCAGAAACTTTGTAAATTAATTTCAACAACTAAGTGTTCACAACACCCCCCACACACAGACATAATGTAATAATGTAAACACTAATACAGAAAATAAACCGTCTCAACTCTAAAAGCATATTGGGCAGCATGTGTCTGGTAAATTCTCAAAACTGCCTTTTATACAGCACATAGCCGTAAAGTTGCTTGCAGAAATGTGCGCCGCGTGTAATCACATCCAGAGCAAACCACACACAAAGCAACGTCTAGGTAAGAATGAGAAAATCAACGTGGCCCAGATATGAAATAAGAAAAACCGGAGACATGGTGAGACGCTCGACATGCAGCGGCAGAACGCAACATATTTGCCTGAAAAGACCCTGGGCCCTTGCCCGTGATGCCAGGTGTTCATTTGTTAAAACCTGTCGCAGTGAAATGAGCAGCTGTCACTCCTGCCTAACATGGTCTCAATACAAATGAGGGCAGCACAACACTGTGGGACTCTGTTTATATGGTTTCATAACGGGTCATTACCTTGAATGCCTCAAAATCTAATGTAAGCATGCCCGGAGGCGACGTATAGGCTAGCTATAAGCAGGAGTTTAATAGTGTAGGAGCTTGTGGGAGCAGAACTTGAAGTTGATGAAGTCATAATTGAACCTTGATGTACATCTAATGAACAACTCATTTAAACAGGGCTCTGCATCACTTCATTTGCAGTCAGCCTGTCCTCTGCAGCACAGGTCTTTGAGATGGCCCTTCAAAAGTGCAGTGTCAGATTACCCCAGTGAATCTCGCCCACTAGAATAAATGGAATTCTCTGCTCTCGATCAAAATAAAAAAATCTGGTCGGATGCTGTTATCACGGTGGGTTTGTTATAAATCCCAAACAGATTTTGCGACTTTCACTATTAAAGTCCATATGACATTTTTTGTCTTTGAGCAAATAACCCCAAATCCTATGCTGGGGAAAATTATGCTTACGCTCTCACACACTGTGATTCCAAGTTTATCCAAAGTTTTACGTTATGATGCAATAGAAGAAGATCTATCGAAGAAATTTCCACAAAGAACTTTTTATTTTCCAGAACATGCAGAAGTTGTGCTTTAAAAAGTCTAGAAGGCAATATGTTCAAAAATAAAGGTGTTTCACGATGCCATTGAAGAACCTTTTTTATCGAAATGGTAGATAAAGAACCTTTAACATCCGAAAAAACTTTCCGTTTCACAAAAGGTTCTTTGTGGTAAAAAAGGTTCTTCAGATTATGAAAAGGTAAGAAAGAGATTGTTATTCTACTTTTTACAATGTGGCTCAACCGTCCCCTGTTTGCTTGATCCCCCTTATTTCACCTCTTTCTGACAGCTTCTATAGCTTGTGTAACCCAATATCTGTGAGATGTGGCCTTTTCACAGCTCCAGTTAAAAACAAGATAAATAAACCACCCTCAAGTGCAATTTTAACTTGACACGATGCATTAAATACGGGAAAATTGTATATTACTAATATTTGGAGTCTAAGATGAAGTCTTTTAGCATTTTCAAAGAATATATGGTTATGTATATGCTATATGAAAAAATGTGAAAAGTTATACAATTTAAAACAATAGCGAAACAATGTCATATTTAACAAAAGCAACCACCTGGGTTTGATCAAAAATAAATATAAAAAAATAAATAAAAGGTATTGTATTTGTTATTATTTTTTCAAGTACAATTTTTTAAAATAATTGCATTACACTAAGCAGAGCAGAAATGGGACCAAACATTGCATTTTGATTTTGCGTGTAAATTAGGATTATTAAACTGTGTTTGCAAAAGTGTAACTATAAACTTGTGATGTGTAAATAAAAAGTAGTGAATGAATATACACCCGAATAAAACTCCATGTAATAAAAAAATATAAACGATAGTAATCTAAGATCAACTTCGATCAAATATTCTAAACTAGAAATAACCCAGCAAGCAATAGCCGTCATTTCAACGTCTCGGTTAACTATAGACCAGATGTAGTCCGGTTATGTGTAACCCCCTTCTAGCCCAAAGAACCTAGAATTTTGTTTAAAGTCGTTTTTGGCTAAATAACTTGTGAGATATATGATATTACATCATGTAAGCAAAATGAACAGCGTTTATAAGGTATTTGGTTTAATTTCTTTGACATGTTCAATAGCCTGAGCGTATACGCTATTTTGCTCGTCGTCAGAGCAGCTATTTGTAGCCCACACATAGTCCAAACTGAGGCACTATAGGTTTTGTTCAGGCAGCTGATTACCAGAAAGTGCATGGTTCATATCCCTTCATGTTCGCCGTCTCAACATCTACACAAATACAAGTGTTTCTTGACATGGTCTATATGTAGCCACGTTTTAGCACTAAATTGGACGGGCTACGTGTAGTCTGCTTTTAGCCCTTGGGCGAAATGTTTCCCGTCATGTTAGCATTATCAATAATATCTAAACAATAAGTGTTATTTCGTGACATCTGTAGCCACGATTTATCCCTGAATTGGACAGGCTGTGTATGGGCTAAACGAAGGCAATCTGTGGTCTAATTTCAACGACTTGGCTATAGCCCTATACTGAACCAGCTAGTCTAAAATTGTTTACATGTACAGCGTGTGGGATGCATGACATCATAACAACAAAGTAATTTTGGCCAAGTTTTAATTTGCATTATTTGTACTGTCACACATTACATTTCCCGATTAGAATTTTTTACTTTGTTAAATAAACATGCAATTACATATCCCAACCTGTAGGTAGCAATTTGCCCTAGTACTGAGACATGGCCACTGCCAACGCGAGACTTGGAAGTTGGTAGAGAATTCGGCCAGATCTCGCGATAAACAAAACCGCCGACGCCATTTTTTTAAAAACCAACACGTGAGCAGAAGCCACAGGTGTAGAAGCTAATCAACGCGATCAACAGACGGGCAAAAGGAATACGTTCAATTTTCTTGTAAGTAACTGTGTTATCTCTTTGTCATGTTTCCATTCTACATTTCATATTTTGTAGGGACCGTGAAATTTTAGCAGATAGCAGGGCTAGAGTATGCCATTTAGTGGTTATCTCAAAGCAAGGGATTTGGTTCAAAAGCACTTTGTGTTATGTTGGTTGGAAATCGCTTCATATCCCGATGGCAATCACCAAGATACGTAGTCTAAATTATTTTATATCTACTGTGGAAGTCAATTCAGTATGAATACCTCAGAACTGGAGTGATGTGATCCACGTTCTTTGATTTAAATGCACTAAAAGTTTTATTGATAATTATCCAGTGAACAAAGCACAGCAATAAATATGCATAACAAATATATATATATATATATACATATATATATATATATATATATATATATATATATATGTATATATATATATATATGTATATATATATATATATGTATATATATATATATATATGTATATATATATATATATGTATATATATATATATATGTATATATATATATATGTATATGTATATATATATGTATATGTATATATATGTGTGTATATATATATATATATATATGTGTGTATATATATGTGTGTATATACACGCATGCATGCATGCATACATACATGCTCATATGCTAAGTTTTTGTTATGGAAGTATTTGAGTGTTGTGAGTATTTGAAAGTAACACTGCCTTTGTTGCATTTAGGGTTTCAAAGAAAGGTGCTAACGCTTCTTGTTGAAATAAAAGAAGAATTAAAAAGAGTTGGCCAAAGGGTGGAAACAGACACTGGTGTCCAACTGTCTGCATTGGCCACTATGGAGGATTTCCAATGCTTGGAAAGGCAGCTGGAGAGTATGGAGACCCGGGCAGCAATGGTAAAACAACAACAACATGCCCTCACTAAAGCTTTCACCTTTCATAAAGTCCAAAAATAATTTAATCTGTAATATTGAATGTGTGACAGTGCAATGGCTTGTTGCATACAGAGATAGATCTAATAGAATAGACCTTTTTTTTACGAAGTACCATAACAAAGTTTGAAACTTCAAAAATAATTGCATATTACAGTGTTAAAAAAATTCAAATTTAAATTGTCAATATACAATTAGCGATTACAAAAAGTATCTGTGTGTATTAGAATAGTGCTGTTGATGTACAGTTGAGGTTTAAATGTTTACTTGACTACTTTTTAGTTACTACCACAGAGTTAAATTTTGGCAGACAGTATTGAGGCAGACACCGATTGTGGGGGGACCTACAGGGGGAAAAACTATTTCTCAGTGTGGGCCAGCAATCAGCTTGAATAAAGAGTTTTATAGGGCTAATGATGGAAAACTTGCAGCTCAATGGTCATTAACATTTAAGGTCGGTGCACACTTGTACACTGAAGCATATTTTTCTATCTGCCTGACATTGACATTTGTTACTCAGGTGTCAAAACTGTGCAAAGTCGGTGGCAGAAATGTTAAAGACGTACCAGAAGGATGCTGGACAGGTAAAGCCTTCAAAACATGCAACATAAATCAAACATTGTGGTGACCATACTCACTAATTATTCCATGTTTTCACAACAAAGTATTGTAATATTGTAAAAGTATTTCCAAAAAAATAAACAATTTGTCATGTTCGTATTTGTTACCAATTGTTATCCTTTTTTTTTTGTTTTAGGGTTTTGCAAAACAGCCTCATGTCCAATTTTAATATGAAGGTGGGTGGTACGCTGCAGAAGGCAGCTTTTGAGAAGACCACTCTGTTCTCGGTCATTGCAGGTATGTGCTTGTGTTTGCATGTAAACATTGCTCCCAGAGCTTATGTCTGTCGTTTGGCTTAAAGGTGATGTATACTATCATTTTAATGATTTAATGTATTTTCTTTATGACATCAGTCTGTGTTGATATAAAAAATTTCCAAATCAGTATACATGTCAGCGCTATATTACCGAGCCCTATTATCAAATCCGTTACAATTAATGTATAAACTAAAACACGATGATGTCCAAAAAGCCTTTTATCATGCTTGTTTTTTTTTCTTTGCAGATGCCGTGATGACCAACTTCCCAATGGCAACTGAATTTGAATTGAGGAATGCCATTTTAAGCAAGCACCAGGGAGAGTTGGGGGGGGTGGGTATAGAAAAAAATAATGAATCAGTTTACTATTGTTAGATTTTCTTGTTATTTGTATTATTATTGGTTGTCCTTTATTTAAAAAAATTCTAAAGAAGTTCAAATCTTAATTCATTTGATTTTGTTGTAACAAATATATTATTTCTTATGTTTTCCATTTTGTCTTTTTTACAATTGTTGGTTTTATTAATAAAAGCTTTATATTTAATTTGTTTGTATTAATTGCTATTTATGAGAAGAACATGTTAAATTTAGTTAACAAAAAATATTTTGGGTATTGTGTGGTTATCTATTATGTAGGCATTCATAATCTGTCTATTTGATGATTATGGTTAGACGTATTAAATTTTCCCTGACAGCCAAAATTTAGCTTTGTTGTAACTTAGAGACGCAAATTCACCGTCTATTAGACGTCTACGTGTATTCGTTTAATAGCGGTCTATTTGATGACTAGGCTATTCTTCGGTAATGATTAGACGTCTATTAACTTTTCACTGACAGCCCAAATTTAGCCTTGTTTTAGCCTAGACGTCTGGGCTGGGTTTAGACGGCTAATAGACGTCTTTTAAACCAAAAATTGCTTGCTGGGAATGGTCTTTATCGACTCAAAATCTGTTTATTGAATACAAGAAGTGCTTGTATGTGTTAAATCCACTCTGAATGTTTATGACCGTTTAGTCTTCTTGATAGTATTGTTTCCCTCCTAAAGCTTGCATTTAGTATGCCGAGCAAAGTTACTTTTTATTCAAAACCTGTAGCCTCTGATTGACAACCCGTGCCAAAGACCGCAGTGCGCACTGGCTGGGACGCAATTCAATTTAGTCTATGTGCAGAATCGAACGAACCCGTCCACCGTGTCCAGCTCAACAGGCCAACGATCGGGATGTATCATATGCATTTTCAAACTGTATCCAACAGCGAGAAGACAAAAAGCACCATCCCTCACTGTGACAGAGAAGAAGTCACGTTTTGATGCTGCCATTAAACTTCTATGAAGTTTGAAAGTGCCTGTAGTTAAACAAGTGAGATATTGTGATGCCAAAGAACAGAGTGTTCTGCATGAAGAGTGAAAAGTTCCTCGGAGGTCTGACACGAGCGTTTTCTTCTGGGAGCTATGGGCAGACTTGCAGAACATTGAAACATTGTCGTGAACATTGCCAGTACGCGGCATTGTGATAGACATAGAACGACATATCTAAAGAAACAAGCCTTACCACGCGTGACTTCATTTCCTTGTGTATTTACAACCATATTAAAATCAAACCTCGCAGATACGAATAAAACATCCCAATAGAATAATGACAAGCCTTCTCCTAAAGTTAGTCTTACACCTTAAAGAGAAAGGGTAGTTTTTTCTTCTTCTACTAAAGTGTAGGAAAACGCTTAAAATTTCATATTCACATCCAAATAACACCACCGATCATTGCATTTGAATGAAAGAGTTTTACCTTCGGTTTCCAGCCTGGAGTTGGGAATGAGAAGAATAATGATGATTAATTCCAGGAGAGCGTTTGACGGATATCTGAAGGATTTCATGATCAAGCCTCTGTCTCTGGTCCGCTCACAGCGATACTGCAAAAGCACACAGGACCGACGCCAAAGGGGCTATTCCCAAATCAGACCGTTTCCAAAGGAAGATGCGCGCGGGCGGGATCTCGCAGGTACGAACGTGAGAGCATCGCTTGGATCTTTCTGTCCGACTTGCCACCTTCCGTCACCTGCGCCGCTGACGGGGCTCGGTGCGGACTGAGTGGCGTGATGAACTCTTTTGATCCGTCCTTCCTGGAAAAGCTCAGCCCGACAGGATTCATTGAGAATTTCGTCATTGACGCGCGGTTTGAGGGATAATAAATGCTTGCGTAGTAAAAGTCAGAGGTCGTCGTCACATTCGCGAGAGTTTCGATGTTTCTGAGTTCGAAAACGAGACGCGGACATTGATGGACACGCGCAATATACTTTCGTAACCACCCGAGAAGGAATATATGCTAAATAGGTCATTTTGTTCCGATATTAAGAAATATTATTTACCCACAACGTTCTCCGGTTGTAGTTCTTTATAACACTGACAACTCGTGAATTAAAGAAATGCTTGTTTTAAAGCCTGGCCCTTATGAATCAACCATTTAGCGAACAAGCAGGTCTGCATTAACAATTATTATAATATTAAATAACTAATCAGTTATAATAAATCAGCATCTGATGACTTATGCGATAGGCTAAATAGATGCAGGAGGGGGGGGGGGCTGTGGTGCTGTCTGTCACGCAGTCGTTTTTGACTGACTGCTGTGTGCTGATGGAAGATCCTGCTGATCAGTTTTTGTCTTTATATATTAACCCTTATTTTGACTCTTCTGTTAATGCTGTAAATAAATCCAAAGGGACAGCACGCACTGTAATTCGTCGGAATAAACACAGTTTACACACGCTGTGCTTTAGTTACGTGAGTTTGAAACTCAGTAGGGCTGCTGTGTTTAAACAGTTTAAATTGTAACAACACACAAGCTGTTGAAGTGTAAAAGCCTTCAACAATGAATAACAAACGTGGCACGGTTTACACTGTAGGTGAAATAAAATAAAAAACATGAAATAATAAATACTTGCGTATGTGGTCTAGATATTTACACATATATTCATATACATTTGACTTAAATATGCAAAGAGTCTGGTTTAAAAGTTCTTACAAAAATCTTTTTATAGACCACTTTGGAAAAGGCAAAAAATGCTGGTCCCATGCTGGTCCAGAAGTACTTCCGGTTTGAGGGTGTTCAAAACGTTAAACGAATATAAGATTGAATCATTTATGTTAAAAAATGGAATCGTTTCTTGACCAGTGCTTATTTGGCCTTTTTTGAGTCTTGCATAAAGCCAATGCCTTCTCACATCTAGGAAAGGGGAGTTACAAGAGCCCCCCCCCCCCCCCGACACACCGAGGAGGGGAATTAATGGCACACTGCTGTGACTAAACCTTTGTGAGAAGAGAGGTTGACCACAGGCTCAACCAATTGATTCTCAGGTAACAGATTCGAGGCATTTCAAGCCAATTCTCCTTAATCATTAATGAATGGGTTGTGAGCATCTTAAAAATGAAAAACAATACACTAGAGCACCCAATTTCAGCTCTATACCCCACATTTCTGTCTCGTGTTCATACGCATAGCAGGCCAGTACTCTTAACTTCTCCAAACTATACAAATTTCAAAATTTAAGATAAAACAGATCAGTGTACTGTAACTTTTAAAACTTTCTTTTGAAAGTTTCAGAACCGAAAAGATTTATGCTTAGAGGCATAATTACATCCAAGTTCTTGATTGATTTAGCGAAGAGGGTACAGGCCTTCATTTGTCATTTTCTTTGTTGCAGCCTTGACATGACATCAGCATAACTAACTTGAATGTTAATTTGCTTTATGTGTCTATTTAATTGATCTATTTCACATATTTCCAAATATTTGACAAAATGCTGTAAAAGGGAAGTTTTTTTAAATAAAAATACTATGAATAAAAAAGACTAAAAAAGACTATGAAGTTAAAGTTTTAACTAGTTATAGTGCTTTACATGAGAATTCAGACTCTTGAATCTACTCAACCTCATATTAATGTTTTTTTTTTTGCGTGTGGAAAACAAAATAACCTATTGAGGAGAAATAAGGTAATATACATTATTATTATTGTGATAAGAGATCACCCCAGTGTTTCCTTTTGTCAGCATTTCACCACATATTATGACAATTCCAACAAAAACAAACCTCAGCAGTGACATAAATCACACAAAAGCAACGTGAAAGACTGAGAAACTGCTAAGATGCAAAAAAACCCATTTCAGTTGATTTTTGTTCTGGTCATAAAATACATGTAAAAGTTAAACATGAATATTAACTTTCTTTGCAGTATTCAAGACCTGCACACTTTTTTGTTGTATTTTGAGTTGTATTTTGACATACTTACATTTAAATATGGGACTTAATTGAAGATAATTGTTATGGGATGACGGAGAATAAAGAATTGTTACACAATCCATCCAGAAAAAAAGATGATGTGAATCATCCTGAAACAAATAATGAAAAACAATGTTATACATCAGATATATCGGGACAAACAACTTTGTGCTGAAGAAATCAATTGCTCTTATTTAAGAATTGTTTTCTTCTTTTCTGCTTAAACAATTTATAAAACTTCCTGACATGCAAATACTCTTGTTAAAATAATGCACACAAACTTCATATTCAGAATGATTATGGCAGCACAACCAGATTTGACATTTCTGACTTGAAAACAGATAACACAATTTTAAACGAAACTATTTCACAAGGCGGCTAATTTTTGCTCATTCAAATGAATTTGTACAATCTCATTCAAACATTTTGTCTCTCATTCATACATCCTACTCATCCGTAGTAGGACTTGCTTTCGCGCCAGTGAAGGGGCAGAGTAAGGGCATCATTGCTTTTTCCTGGTAATCATTGGTTCTTGTACGATTCACAACGTGCAAATTCATACGATCAGGTTGGAAGAGAGATTCTCTTTGAGTTATAAGGCTAATTCTAACAGATCTGAAAAAAGGCCAACAAACACTGTCCAATGCCAAAAAACATGTTTAGTCTAAACGCAAAAGCAAAATTAAGAGCATTTGTGTTTGTCTGCATTAGCAGATCAATGCGAAGAAGCCTTTAGTGTGTCAATTTGACGATTCAAAGACAACTAACGTAAATTAACCAGATTGACGCTTTGGGAGATCTGATAGGTGGTGGTGCTTAAATTACATACGTCACTTTCACCTTATCCCTTAAAAAACACCCTGATATTGCAGAGAACAGCATTAGATCGTATCTTACCAGCACTATGGCCAACTTCATTTTCTTTCAGGTGATTTGTTTGAAGCTTCCTTCAGCATTCGGCATACTCATCACATTCAAAGGGCCCTCTCTTTTTAAACTTGAACCATATAAAAGAACAAAACCAACAAAATATAAAGTCACCCCAGCTTCTCTGTTGCAATTATTAGCATATAAACTGAAAGGAAAATTAACTTTAACAGAAATCAGACCGTAGCATCTGTAATGGATTATCACTATGCACAATCACAAACTAAATGTTATTCATGAACAAGCATCTGGAGCTGGAGTCTCATCCCAATCCCGTGAAAGAACACAAAGATGAAAGAGGTATGGGAGTGTAATGCGGCATTACTTGGCGATCATTCAGCCTGTTTAAATGTTTTATGGAAATCTCTCAATGTGCACACTGGACGATCACCCCATCCATCTTTTCATTGTTCTTAAGTGGACATTGTTCGCTGCTTCAGATTAATTTTAATGGGGTGAAACTCAAGCGTGCCCAGAGATGTGCTTACGGGTCTATCGCCATCAGAGAAATGACATGCCCATAGATGAGTCCGTGCCCCTCTTAAACTAGTAGAACTTTTCACCCCATTAGCCGCAGTGACCTCTGGAGAAGCACTTTCCTTGAGTCTTGTTAAGCACATATCTGAAAGGGATTATTTCTGTTGTATCTTCTGCACTCCCAACTGAAATTAAAAGACTGCTCATCCAAGCTCACACGCAAGCGCCAACTCACTGCACGTTATCGGCAAGCCTGTCCCCTACAGCGGAAGGCTGTTGTCTCGGAAGTCCATCCGCTGTCTATATTTAGCCAATTAACCGAAGAAGTTTTATGGCCGGGAGACTTTTACCAGCTTCATCCAAGCTGCTTAATCCTTGTGTTCAATCTTTACAGTCCAATAGAAAGAACAGAATACTACAAATATATTTTTGGTCGGTTTGCTTTGTACTCTTTAAGTATCCTGCTGATAGTTCCCGACCCTTATTGGCAGTAAACACTAACGCAGTCCCCAGGATTCAATTGCAATTTGATGAATTAAGTTGCCGTACTTACTATAAAAGCTTTGGTGGATTAATGAAAGTGTCAGACAGTGGTGTAGTTGAACACCATAACTCAAAGAGAAAAGTGTTGTAGTGTCAAAAGCTGGTAAGCAATTGGAATAGCCTACATATGGAGTCAATTTCTTTAGATGTAAAACAGAAAAAGCATTTAAATTTGAAACAGCTAATTCAATATACTCTTGTTTTTGTAAAGTTGTAACTAAGTTCTTTGTCTCTGGAGAAACCAGAACAAAAACGTTGCCTGACTGGTACCCCTTTCAGGTTTCAAAATATTCTTCCTCAGGATAAAGAGATCTGTGGTTCAATAGTTCAGAAAACCCTTGAAATGACAACACAAGCACGACCGCTAAAATGTGCACCGGGGGACCTGTGTATGCAGTATACAGTGTTCATCATCAAGTAGAAGACTGTCAAACCGAAAGAATGCAAATTAGTCCTGAGAATTATTATACTTCCCTACATTGTCCATTTGACGGTTTCAAGGGACTTGACAATGAGGTAGACGTGTAATTGAGAAATAGTCTCAGAATCAGAAAACCCTGTCCTATGCCAAGGTGAACATTTACACATTCAAACTGTCATGTGTTTTTAAAAGGTCACAAAAACAAACAGTTGAATATCTAAGTCTGCCATGCTATTATATACATATAGGTCAATTTTTTTACACCAATCAATTGACCCTTCGCCAAACCACACACAAGTGGATGTACGGCTAACCTAAATGTGGTGTATTTAGTGTTAAAATTTACTCCGAAATGAAAAGAGAGTAGCTTTTTGAGTCTTGGTCGGCCGTGATTCTTCTTTGAGAAACAAAAGTAAGCTTTTAAATATTAGTTCAGAAAAGAATAACAGTTCATCAGTGTCTGAATCTCTTTTTGTGTTAAATACATCAACAGAGTACAGCTGTTGCTTTACGTCTTCTTTGCTGAAAACGTCTTTCCTTTCAAATGTAACTGGAAATGCTGCACCCTGTGGGCTGAATGTGCCCTTTAGAATGATTTTTAAAAGTCTAGCTTAGTTATTGTTAAAGTAAGAACTTCCCTTAAAGCTGGGTATATACAATATCTCTCTGTTTACTGTTACCATAATTAAAAAGTGACTTTTTCATTTTAATCACCAAAGTTGTACTACGCCAGGTTTGTCGGACTGGTTAGTTTATCTTACAAAATGGCAGTCAGTCACGTGTCAGATAATATCGGCGTTATGATTGGTAAGATCGCCTGTCAATCAAACTCCTTGCGAATGGTCAATTATTGTGGTATAATCTATTTAGCAAAATAACACCTTTAAACAGCACACATAAATAAAATGAACTGTGGCTGATCGACTTGTTGCCCAGACGCTGAGTGGGCAGCATTTGGCCGAAAGCATGGAGCTTAACCATGCAAGTCTACAAGGTTATGTTCCCCAGGAAAGAAATATACCAATATATGACAGCTTCAATATCATAAATAGACAGCTTGACTTTAAATCTATCTGTTCCGCTCTCTCTGCACAAAACCTTTTTCCTCCCCTGAGCTTAGAACGGAAGCGGATCCATGTCACCACTTTCTCAAACACTCCAGATATAAGCACGGAATCTTGCACATCTGCTCAAGGTTCTGCGGAAGCAGCACAGTCCATTAACATCACCATCTGTCTGACTCTCAGGGTTCGGAGCTCCCCGACACTATTCATGCTCCTGGTCCCAAGACAATCGAACTGGAGAGCCTATAATCAAAATATGGCATTAGATACCAAAAAACATGAAAGAGATAGACAGACAGACAGACAGGCTGAAAGATAGATCAAAATGGTCCTAGATAACAAATCTAATGTAGGACACATGTCCTAAATGAATCATAAACATTCATGAATAAAATATGTGGAAAAAGGACTGCACACACATTTGCCAGGCATTTATTTGATCTATGGGGGTACGCTCCCATTAGAAGAGATTAGCTGTGGTATTTGGGCCAGACAAAAGCAGACAAGAGGAGCAAGGGACATATCCACTACTGGCACAAGTATGCTGCAATCGCTTTCTGTGGGCTCTCTCAATGAGCTTAGCCAGAAAAAAGATCAATAATACGTCAAAGCTAGGACAGGGGAGAGCTGAGAGTCAGCTCGCTGTAGGGTACAGAAATTCTCGTTTCTTACAAAAGGCTCTAGTGGCTGTCTGCTCAGCTTGACTAATACGGCAAGTAAGAACCAGGTGAAAATGCTGCTAACTAGGTGAAATTGTATAGATGGGCTGCCTTATAAACTGTGTTGCCTTCAAAGGAAATATTTGAAACATAAATTGAAGTGTATAAAATCTAAGCTTAGAAAAAAACTGTATCTGTAACATTCAGCTATTATCCACCTAGTAACTTGGCCTTGTTCAACTATCGGTACTGTTTATCGTAAAATATTATATACTCTACTTGTAAGTCACTTTGGATAAAAGCATCTGCCAAATTAATAAATGTAAATGTATTATATTGGTTAAGGTTCATTTACACTTTTGTGTAAGTAGATTCATATTGAACTTAGATGAACAAAATTGTAACATATGGTTACATAAAATCAAATATAAAAAATGGCTATGGATAGATCACTCATCATTTATCATATCATTTAAAAACTGTGTCCGTTTCTTCTGCAGAACACAACAACAGATATTTTGAGAAATGTCTCTGTGGTTTGGATTTGGTCTGTGCAATGGAAGTCAATGGAGGCCTGTGTTGTGGTTACCAACCATCTTTAAAATATCTTCTTTTGTGTTCTGCAGAAATAAGAAAGTTATACAGGTTTGGAATGACATGAGAGTGAATAAATGATGAAAGACTTGTAATTTTTGAGAATTGTTTAAAATCAAACACACTAGACTGTTCTCAAAGTTAAAGTCACTTTAGAATGAACTACAATTACAGACATGTGTTCCTATTTAAGACTAGAGCTAAACTCTACAGGACAGTGTTTGAAAACAACCAAAAATCTGTACAAGGTGTCCCCGGTGGCCAGGTCAGTCAAAGGTCTAGGTAGTAAAGTGCTTTTCCTGAACCCTATTACAGTTACTCAGTTTTAAGAGTATTTCATTCCAGATTACTGTTTAACTGCATTGAATGCCACAACTGACACCAGCAACAGTCAACTAAACTCATCACATCTACTGAAGCACTCAGCCAGAATGTGTCTGGCAGTGAACGAGAACACTAAACAATTTATTGTCGTTGGTTCATGCAGTTTGAGACAGCAGAACAGGAGAAAGGAGGAACAGTCCAACTCTATAAAAAGAATGTCATTAAATAACATATTTAGAAAAATGTTGGTTACAGAACAGCACAGCCCCACATTCACTTTTGTTGTAACCAATGCAAATAAATGGGGGGCTGTTAACAACATTCTTCAAAATATCTTCTTTTGAGTTTTGCGGAAGAAAGAAAGTCATACAGGTTTGAAATTTCAAGAGGGTTAGTAAATGATGACAGAATTCTCATTATGAAGTTGAACTAGTCCTTTAATGAAGTGCATTGCTGGCATTTGGCCTGCAGCACCGAGCCAGTGAATTGTAGCTCTAGTTTTATCGATTCGCCTCTTCCTGATTTTTACTCATGTCATGTTCGTAACAAATTAAAAGTCACTATGTTTGGGGATTTCAAAATGAGGCTTTGTGGAGGAGATATACATTTATATACACATACTGTGTTCTAACTTTAAAGAGATTTTTTACCACAAAAAAAAATCATCTACTCACCCTCATGTCATTTTAAATCTGTATTACTTTTTTCTTCTGCAGAGCACAAAAAAATATTTTGAACAACACGGTTAACAACATTGGCCCCATTGACTTTTATTGTATGGATGCAACACCACTCAGACATTTCTCAAAATATCTTTTGTGTTCCACTGAAGAGAAACGTGAGAGTGAATAAATGATTTCAGATGTTTTGCTATACATTTCTAATCTCTAACTTAAGTATTAAATCATGCAGTAATGTTTCTAGAATTATATAGTGGAATTTGGAATAAAATGTTACATAGAAAAATCTAACATTTTATGGGGGTCTGGGTTTACAGACTCAGGGGCCCCACACCCAGATTCTAGCCAACCCAGAATTGAAATCCCCTTCATTAATGCATTGTAAATCAGAGCCAACTTCAGATCTGGCAAGTGAAAAATGTCACAATATATGAAGAGCATCCAAACTGCCCCTACAGAGCACGCCAACGTAATTAAAACTTAATCTGAAAACAGTGCTCAGCCTGAAGAAAAAGATTTGATCGATGAATATGAATACACACACATTATTCTAGAATTAGCATTTTAAATCCTTATACAGATACCAATGTTTATGATTATTCTCCGAATCATAGCCACAGCATATCAAAGAATACTTTAAACCACAACGGAGAGACCTTAAAAAAAGCAATGGATTAACCAAATTGGTATATTGTACCATAAAATCCCTTGTAAGCCGGGGGCATGGAGCTAGGGTGCTTCTGAGCTTACTGCAGTATGGAGTAAGAAAACCGGGATTCGTATTCATATCGCATTTTCGTTCGCGCAGAAAGAATCATGATCATTACTCTAAGTGTAGAGAATGTGTGCCACTTGCATTAAAGGCCATACAGTGGGAAATCACTTTAGACCTCATTTATACCTCTGCTTTTCGGCGCTGGCTATTCCTGACATTACCGACCGACTGATGGGCAGAGAAGCAGATGTACACGCCACAACAACCTTGGGGGGGGGGGGGGGACTGGGGGGCTTGGTGATGAACAGAGTAGCTACATGAGCTTCAAATTCACGCAAATATTGTTTCGCTAACATCCATTACTTATTAGCATTGATATATATATTAACTAGATGTTTCATTGTCCGCTGGATCGTACATCAACACCGCCGCCATATTGGTGAGGGCAAACAACAAAGATATACAAAGAGTGAATGGTGGAGCTGCAGTTTTCTGGAAGCACAACATTGTTTTCATTTCTCAACTAATTTGCATACTTTTCTATTTACGTGAAGTACGCAAATGTGTCGGCTCCAGTTAAAGATGTTCTGATCTTGTGATCAGAAGGTTGCCGGTTCAAATCTCAGTGCCAGCAGGTCATGACTGAAGTGCCCTTGAGCAAGGCACCTTACCCCTGATTGCTCTGCAGTAATGTGCCACCGTAAAAAAAAAAAGTACTTGTAAGTCGCTTTGGATAAAAGCGTCTGCCAAATGAATAAATGTAAATGTAAATGTAAAGATGATTCGACTAGAAAATGTATTTATAGTCATACGGAACTGTTAAAACTCAGGCTTGTCGAGCAATCATTTAGGCTTAATAATTGTGTACACATCGCTATTGTGAAATAATTTAAGGTAAACGAAATGCACATGATCAGAACACAGCTCGTTCACTTTAAAATCACGAGACAAATTTGTAAAATCACGAGTAAAAACAATTTGTGTTTACTCTATGACTATATACTGCTATTTCATACTTTTAATGCACTGCAGCGTTATTTGTTTTATCACATACAGTACATGATGTTTTACTGCTGTAACGGGTTTACCGGATTAATATAAAATAACATATTTTATCTTTGAAAATGTCTAAAATCACAACAGGAAAAAGCCATTTCCACAGTGAAAAAATGTGTTTTATATAATACGTAAATTAAACTATATTAGTGTTTTGTTCAATGATACAAATTTATCTCAGAAACAATCTCTAGGCTACTCATGCAACGTTCTTTTTTATTGTGTTGCTTGTCTTGTCTACAACATATCACTGAACAGTGTAGCATCTAGCGGATTCTCACGAATAACAGGCACAAATAATGATAACACATTCAAGTGTTAAGTATAACTATCGATATATGAAGCAACTAGACACGACAAAGTTGTAATCTGAAATATCTTAAGAAATGTAAACGTGATTGTGCTTTTAATGCCGAAAAAGCGCAGCTCTGCGATTGGGTTCAGTGGGCTTTTAGTGCACTGTTGCCCTCACTAATATGGCGGCAATGCGGCGTCAAGGTATTTATTATGTCTATGGTTTGCTGTCTCAGCTTGATTCTATCGAACCCTGGTGCGTTTACATTCATCTTACGTCATCAGGAACATCCATCACACATGATATTAAACAGAATACGGTTCAATATGTTGTGTTTTTATTAACTTGATGCAATTATGCGCAGCACAGAGCAAACAACACTTGGTCTTATTGTATGTTTGCTTACAGAGCTTTCTGCTGCTTGTAAACAGACTATTTATCAGGACAAGTTTTTAATCTAAAAACCACTCTGATTCCACTTGCAATGGGTAAAACAATGCAGGCTCACTCTTGCTCAAATCCAAGGTAAATGACCAACGCTATCATCTCTCATATGTGTTTCATTGAAGTAAATACGTTGTAATTGACTTGAGTTTGCATGACAGACTTTTAAATTAGCGATTGTTTTATGCAAACCATTCCCTGGTTCCAAGAAAGGCATCTGAAAGCCACCTGCGGGGGGCCCTGACCATCTTAATCCGCCCCTGCTTTTAGGGCGGCATGGGAAATGCCAATAAATTAGTATCCATCTTCACTAGATTTTAGGAGAGGCATGCGGGCACAATGCTGGCGTCGAGTACTGCTGTGTTCAGGGATATTTAGACTTTCAAAAGAAGAGACACTGGCAAGCTTCAACGGAGTATGTGGAGAGTCACCATGGTAAATAAGGGCTTCTAAAGAGATCGCTGTTCCCAAATAAACGCTGTCAAACGCTGCCAAGGTAGCAGAGCAAAATCTGCCGTATCTTGGGGGGTGGAAAAGGAAATCACAATGGCAAACGTGGCTGAATATATGATTTCCTTGGGATATGTTGAATAAATCAGTGAATGGAATGAATAACAGATCACTGTGCAAATCAAATGGCAGAACTAATTGAATAGTTGATGAATACTTGCATCAGTCGGGCAGCATTAGCTTTGAACATCTTTAAGGCATAAAATCTATTCGTAACACTGCGGTCCTGTCCGTACGAGCCGGAGTTATTCCCAAAACATCTTACATTTGACATATTTTTTTAGCAATAATAATTTCTGAGCTCATTTCTAAACAGAAACGATCCAGTTATACATGTGCCCAGAGGGGCTTTAAGCATAAAGGGATTTAAAAGATAAATTAATTGAATTCTTACCAGTTCTTCATCGATCCACAACTGCTGTTTTATTGCATAGTCCTGATTCTGTCAATAAGCACATAAAAAGTAACCAGGTCTATACTTGTCATGAAACTCAACATTTACTTTTAATCATTTCATGGGAGCGAAACTTACAAATGAGAAAAATCACAAGTGATTTAACAACCAAGAGCCAATAATATTGGCAGAATCACAAAGCCACGTTTCAAAAGCATCGAATAAGATAGAGGAGCAGTAAAAATGTACAGAGCAAAGTACTTTTACCATCTACTATAGTAGATAAAAATGACTTGCATGTGTTTACTTTATAAGCAAACACTCAATAATAGAGTGAAGGAGTTTGATCCTGCTTTAATTTCAACCATCAAACCTAACGCAATCTACTGTACATAATACATGAAGTTTATCCAAGTTACGCTCCAAACAGCAAAAGAAATTGACATGTAACTGCAATCCATTCTGCTTCTATGATGCGATGTACTCCTGAGTAAAACAAGATGTTAAACAACTATGAAATGTAAGACGGGCCTTGATTTTATTCATAAAGTGTTCATTGGATTGGGAAAAGTGGAAGAGTTTCAAGAAGGACAGATTGGTAATGTCGACTAAAAAGTCTGATGAAAGTTACAAAGTCTGCCAATGAATTCTTCACAAAAAGTGCCAAAAGGAAAATAGGTCAATTAGATTTCCTATTGAAAAGCTTGCATTTACAAACATCTGAACTTCCTCTCTGGTCTTTTTGAGTAAGTGCGATCTCCTCTGGTCAAGCTGAACTGTGCCAGCGCTTGTAGACGGCCACAGGGTTGATATTCCAGTGTTTGTGGAAGGAGATTCTGGGTTCTACCGAGCCAGGAGCTCTTTCACGTAATTATCTGGACGTGCCTCTGGTCAGAGAGGAAAACAGATGATTCCAAAAGCTCACTACACATTTAGGACCTCAATCATGACATGCGAGAGAACGTCTTGGATGAAGGTTTCTGAATAGGATCCCTAAATGTTACTTTCAACGATTTAATAAAAATCAGAACAAAGAGTTTCTAAATTTATTGCGCTTTGTTTAACTCAAATTCACCTGTTGTGTTTCACAATTTTCAAATAAAAAAATATATTGTGTCTATTTGCAGAAAATGAAAACTGGAGAAACAGGTCAAAATAAAGGAAAGATGATCTGTTTTTTCAGACCTCAAATACTGCAAGGATCCATATTTGTATTTTTAATGTGATAAACGTAATGTGCTGCCAAAGACCAGAGTCCTGGAGGCTAACGGGGAACATTGTCACACTAGACAGGACGGGAGGCCAATATTTGAGTGTCTGAAAAAAACAGCTCTGGTGGCCACTGAGGTGCAGGCAATTCGGGTGGTCATGGGTCGTGGCTGTATCGCTGGGGCAAGGAGCCGAGGAGCTGGGAACGGCTGCCAGCGGGGCAAGGAGCAGGGAATGGCTGACGTGGCTGTGACGCTGGAACCGGCAGAGCTGATCACAACCGTGGCGCAACCTGGGTGTTTGCAGCCATTGGTCCTCATGGCCGTTATGGGGGAAGATTTTAATAACTTTGTCCTCAATGACCTTGTCCACATAAAAACGAGAGCCATTCTGGTCAATGACAAAATTAATCAAATTCACCAGAGCACGGAACAAGGACCAGGAGACAGAATTACTCCTAAAACACGTGACGAGCATGCTGTCACTCCAGCTCACCCGATGAGCACAGCACAGGAATTCCTCCACATACCCACCTCTCCTCGGCCGTCTTGAGGGAGATGGAGAAGTAGATGGTCCTCTGGAGAAGTCTTGTTATAATCCATTATGGATGGTCATATTTTCCGTAGCTTTCTGCCAAAGATCACACTCGAGAGATACCCACAAATGATAAGACGCACACAGCTCTAACAAATGTTACTTGAAAGACACGACAATGAACAAAGGAAGAGGCTGAAGCTGTGTCCCAAATGACAAACTATAGACTATGCACTATGCACTCAACCATGTAGTGTGTGAATTTTAAAATGGTAGTGTTGTCCCAAATGTAATACTAAACGGTTGATACTAACTGAAAAAACATTGGTTTATAAGCAAATGCTGCGACCGTTGAGTGCATGACGTGTCAACAGTTCCACAAATCATATTTTGGGTTGGAAAATCCAGGTACTTAAAGTGCACTTTTTTGAGAATTTTCAATATTCATACTACTTTCACTACAAAATGACAAAGAATAGTGCATACGTGCACGATTTTGGATGCACCTTGAGTATATGGAGAGTCCAGAAAAAGAGGTTGATGACTGGCAAGTGCGGGTGATTGCTGACGAGGGACTGATGATGGAGCTTGGGAGGATGATCGGAAGTAAAGTCCATGGGGAAACACAGGGAGAAACAAAGAGAACCGTGACAATAAACGTCATTTTATAACAGTTTTCATGTGTCTTGCCATTCTGTCACTCTTTCACATTGTTGTTGGATGACTTTATGTCACTCCTGAGGTTTGATTTAGTTGAAATTCAACAGAAACTGGACTGGCAACAATAGATCTAGAAATTCTGATCTTCACACCAAAACCAAAACAGTAGCCCAAACCTGGCAACTCACCCTCCACATCCTGTGACGTAACTGTACCCATCCCTGTTCAGCCTATAGCCATAATGCTCTCCAACACTTCCAGCTTCACTAGAGTCATAACAACTCAGCAGCCTCCGCAGTCGGGGGAGACTGAAACAAAATGATCATACATTACATGACAATCAGACAATGTGTGACTTGTCTATCAGTAATAATTTAACATGCACAAAGGCACAGATAAGGCAGCTTGTGACAAGCTGAACTACAGCAGAGCTGAATGTACGCTTACTTTACAGGACATTACCATTATGATAAATCTGCCCCACTGTCCTGCAGAGATAAAACAGCACATTTTTCATTCGAGCATATTCCCCGTGCATGAGTATTCCAAAAGAGGTCATACCTGGGGATTCACAAGCCTCTAAATGGCATTAAATGTTCTTATTTTCGTCTCATTGAAGTTGTATTAAAGGGCTGCGCTTTATATGGATGTAGAAAAATTCAAATTGGTTGGAAACCCAGTCTAAATTTTGCTCCAATATCAAGACTGTGACCTTCTGTGCTTTGTCACATAATGAGAGTACTTTTGTGTGGGCGAACTTGATTTTCAGGTTCCAGTCACACTGACGGCTTATTTTGCGGATGGCAAAATTCGAGATTAAGGATGAGGCAACATGTTTATTGGGAAATACATTCATTATTATAGATGCATCTAAAGGATTCTATACTGAAAAACAACTATGATTTGCGAATTTGTGGGGAGTTTTATGTTATAGTTTTTGCACAGTTTTTTATGTTACCTGAAAAAAAGGCAAAATACTAACATTTACTTTCTAAAAGTGTGTGAACCTTTTTTTTTAATTGTAAGTTAAATTAACTTTTAAAAACAGTGCAAAACTTGTGCAAATGAACACAAAAAGATTCAGTAAATTCTATACTAAAGTTGTTTTTTACAGTATGTTGAAGACATTTACATTTATTCATTTGGCAGATGCTAGGAGAGCATATAAATATTATGTCAACACACTAAACAGTAGTTTACAAGGCCTTGCTACTAGGAGGATTAAAGCTGGAGTAAGAAAGAGAGAAAATAAACAAAAGGGATTTTTATTTTTTTAAGACACAAGACATAGATAGTTTTTGGAAGGGTGCTGCAGTTCGGGTGGATGCTGGCCGTTCATTCCACCACAGGGGAACCGAATGAGTAAAAAGACATATTACAATACAACAACGTCTTCAATTTTCAGTGAAATTTTAATTTTGGTGAATGTTCCTCAAACCCTTGAAGGTCCAGTGTAAGAAATGCATCGGCATCTAGTGGTGCGGTTGCGAATTGCAACCAACAGCTCACTCTACCCCTTTCTTTCAAAGCACTATGATGGCTGACAAATGACTATACTACTAGAGATACTGTCAGGTTTTCGCTTCTTTGTTGAATGAGATAACACATATAGGAAACGCACTCTGAAGAGCAGTTGGTCCTTTAAGGGGCTACTGTAGAAACAACATGCTGAACTCCATGCAAGGGGGCTCGCGGTATATGTAGATAGAAATAGCTCATTCTAAGGTAATAAAACCATAACGCATCATTATGTAAGGACTTTATACACCTCTGAAGACATAGTTATGTATACTATATTGCATTTCTGTTAAAAGATCCTTCAAAAAATTACACACATCACCTTTGAAATCAGACGATTATGTTTCACCTGATCACTGTGTCATCATGCACTATGAGCAGGCGCCTTTGTTATGACTAGCAAACCTCTTCAAAATGGCAAATGTTTTGGCACAGTGTCCTGTAAATAAAACCAGAGAGCGGATTGTAACTTATCCATAGCCTTTAGGAGTGTGTCAGAGGGGTAACAAATATTTGTATGCCTTTTCATGTCTTCTTGTTTGTATCTGAAATTACTAAATTTTGGAGGATTAAAAAGGGTTCGTTTTTTCAAACCCTTTGCCTCCAACCAACTGGCTCCATTCTGGTGAGTAACCGATTTGCGCGGTCAAATATATTCCTGATGTATTAAATTGCGTCTCGTCCAGCATCTTATTCAGAATGAATATCTTGTTTTATTTATAACACAATTGTCTATAGAAGTGAAGGGGCTTGCGAACAATGTGATAACGTTTTCGTAACAGATTTCACTGAAAGATTATATATAAAAAATTCAAAAAACTATTTTCAGTTCATAAAATATATATAATTGAGAACAAACACACAGATTATAACATGCAAGGTATCCAAATAAGACCACAGTCAATGCCAAAGGGACAAAAAGAACCAATGAATGTTTAAAGGAACAGTTCATCTAAGAATCTACATTCTGACTATATTTCTAAATCTGTATAAATGTCTTTGTTTTGATGAACACAGAGAAAGATATTTGGAAGAATGCTTTATAACCAAACAGTTCCTAGCCACCATTGACTATACCATACATTTCTTTGAAAATATTTTTGTTCTGTTGAACACAAAAGAAGATATTTTGAAGAATGAAGGAAAGCAAACAGTGCTGGGGCCCATTTGTATAACATTGTCATTTGTTGTACTATGGTAGTCAATGGTGGCCAAGAAATGTTTGGTTACAAGCATTCTTCCAAATATCTTTCTCTGTGTTTAGTAGAACCTAGAGATTTGGAACAACTCGGGGTGAATAAATGGTGACAGAATTCTTATTTTCGGGTGAACTTTTACTTTCTCCTCCATTGAAAAAACCACACTCAAAATAATGAAGCAATATGGTGTCAAAAATACATTTCAATGACTGCAGATTTCAATTTAGGTTGCCTACCCAAAAGCACAGTCATTCTTTCAATGATGTTTCTTCAGTTTCCTGTACCTAATCCATTCTATCCTTTCAGACTCTGAGTATGCAGCAGGATTTTAGCTGCGGCAATAACAACGTTTGACATTATTCCACGCTTTTTTTTTGGAGCCCTGAGAACCTTCTGGATAAAATTGCAAAGGAAGGAAATTTTACATTAAGTCAAACAGAAAATCAATGCAGGAACATCCATTGAAGTTTGGTATTATTGGCTGATTACGTCAATGTTGCTTAAGCCATTTGCTGACAGTGTCGTTACACAGCCACACTCCAGCATCCCTGTGGAGCATTAGAGGGTCAAAAGAAACAGCGAAGATTAGGACTCTGATCTCCTCATCATCAAAGATATATATGAAAAGAGGCTACATCAGCAAATTGCCCTGATGTACAATTCTCACCCAAGAACCCAGGAGCGAGAGGGTGTCGAAGATTTCCTCTGCTCAGGTCTAGCAGGTTAATAGCAGCTGCCTCTGCTAAGGAAAGTGAAAAAGTATATACCAGAATAAAGGGAAGTGCATAAAAGCATTGCGGCACCTATGAAAAAGAAGCTCTCCCGTGGAAGCAGATGATAAGGTCAGCTAGACATGGAGAAAGACAGGAGGAGGACAAAACATACTGAGAGCTCCGGAACAGCGGATACCTGGATTTGTGGGAGTAGTGTTTGTTCAGAGCATTAACACAACACGGCTGACTGAGATCCACACACACAGATACAGACAAACACTCAAGGGAATATTTGGCTCCTGATGGCCTGTAGTGCATAACAATGTGTCTGTAAGGTCTAGGGTACAGGATAGGAAAGCAGTCAATTAGTCTGTTCGTGAAATGGCCAATTAGACGAATGAAATTAGGGTAGAATCTCTAGTGTTGATGGGATGTTGGACAGCTGCAATATACTGTATTGTACAAAGTAAATGATTGTTTTATGTTTAGATATAAATGCAGGTGGTGGAATGGGCGGGGCTAAAAAAATAAAGAAACTTTCAAAATTTACTCTCATGCCATCCTAGAAGTACAGTAGCAGTCTAAATATGAGATGTATGGTCCAAAATGGACCAAACTCAAAAGAAATTGCCATTTATTGGACAAGATTATTTGGCAAATAATCAGGGAATATGGGTTTTATTATAATATACAAGAAATACAGAAAAGGTCAGGGAAATATAACACACATTGGCAACCTTTTTATGTTTTGTTATTAATAGGGATGTAACAATATCAAAATCTCACTGTACGATAAAACCTTGGTATAAAGTCCACGCTATTTATTGCAATATTTAAAATGACAAATCACGGCATGCCATAAGCATCCTCTTTTCTTTCTCCTCTAATCATAACTGTTGCTTAGATGTGTGAGTTATAGTATGAGATGGGTCAAATGACCTAAATCTCCCTTTTATAAAATAAAATAATTCCACCTATTTTTTCTAACATCCTCTATGTTAGGTCCGGAAGACAATTTTGCTATTGCGATAACATGATATCGATAATATTGTTACATCCCTAGTTATTAATATTAAATATTAATGTAAAGAGTTCATTTGAAAAAACAGGTAACTCAGTTTTTAAAAATGTTCAAAAAGTAGAGTTTTTTATTGTGCATTTCAACTAATATCCAACTATAAGGTGGTTTTGATGAAGTAATAATAACAAAACAAATCCAGCTAACTAACACTATAAAACACACAACATAATAAAAAACATGATTTCCTTTTTTTCTTTAGTAGTCATTTTTTCGCCAAGCCTCCTTATATTGTTCTAAAAGCTGAACCGTAGTTAACACACTAAAACACAACTACGCAACACATGCACAAAGATAATGTTTAATACCTATTTCCCAAAAAATATATATTTTCCAAAGTTCTCTTTTGGCCACTATACAGTATGTTACTCAAACATGGCAGCGCAGTAATAACTTTAAATCTCTTTGGCTCTTGCATGTCTCGTGACTAAAGTAAATGTAACATGTGTTTTTCATGACGATTCATGCAATAAATTTGGACTTTGAGTTTCAAATCTCATTGGTTAGTGAATTACTTCTATGATGGATGTGCTTTCTTGAACTTCACCATTATAAGCACCATAAGAAAATAACACAACTGCACTTGAATAAAAAACAGTTTGCGTCTACCTGAAGAAAGAAAGTCATACATCTGAGATGGCATGAGGGTGAGTAAATTATGTGATTTGTATTCCTATACGGCAGAAGAGAAGGGAGAGAAAGTGTTT
This sequence comes from Barbatula barbatula, assembly GCF_947034865.1. Taxonomy (NCBI): domain Eukaryota; kingdom Metazoa; phylum Chordata; class Actinopteri; order Cypriniformes; family Nemacheilidae; genus Barbatula; species Barbatula barbatula. Next base: position 14,728,328 of record NC_136787.1, on the reverse strand, counting down.
TAGCAGAAGCAAACTTTCATTAAAGATTACAAAGACATGAAGCAAACAAACAAATCTGAGTCATACAGCCAGAAACGTGCACTAGTCAGGTAATATGGTTAAACTTTGAATTCATAAAAAAAACTAGTGTTACATAAGAGCATAAACAAGATTTATAACTTTTCTGCGAGTGCAAGCGTCACCTGTTCTCTGAAGGGGTTGAAGGGCAGCACACCACTGCTCCTCATTCTGGTTCACAGACAAAGAAACCGAAGGAAGAAAAGAAAGCGGGGGGCAGAAGTCCAATTTAGGGGACAGGTGTGGAAAGTCCTCAGAGGCTATTCTAAGCTCTTTCATCATTACCAAGGTTCCTGGAGATGGACACTGGATATATGATGTTTTAATGGAGGGCTAGAAGGGTCTGGAGACTTTGTGAAGGGAACGGATTATCTATAGACTGAGGTCAGTGCTGGTAAAGGTCCAAAAGGAGTTTTTTGCCATGACTGCCAATGGCGAGTGTTGGAGAACTCTCCAGTTATGAATATTTTTTTGGGCCACGGAATAGTATTTTGGATTATTTGTATTAATAACAAAACTGTGTGCCTGTGGACAGCTGTGACATGCTGTCAATTATCACAGTTTAGTTTGGAAAAGACATTAATAAAAAAACTTGCTGCCTGCTCACATCATAGACATCCATTGTAGTTGCATGATTTCATAACCATTAACACATTCTTTGTTTGCTTTTACAAACCTAGGTATGAGTTGAAATTGCTCTGTCAACGGAATGCCAGACGTGCTGATGACAGATCATGACTTTGACTCTAAATATTCCTTTAACTAAAGCCAGAGGCGTTGTTCAGACAGGCAGCAAAATCAGATTGTTTGGCACATGATGTCCACAAACCACATCCATATGTGGATGTACATGAATCGAATACATATGAAATCAGCTATATCGTATTTTTGGGATGTTTCCGTAGAATTAAATCAGATTTCAAATGTTTGCTCACTCCATTCTCTTATTTTGCAAATGCACAAATACTTAAAATGGTTTCTCTTCTCACTCACCAATCCATCTCGGCGGAGTGACATTAGCTCTCAGCTTTTGTATGACACTTCCAGTACATCATTATACCAATCGATGTGGACACACCCTGAACAAACAAATCCAAATTCATCTTTGCAATCTGACACAATCATACAAATCAGATTTGAAATCAAAATGTGTTCGTGTGCAATGTTAAAAAAGCTTTGCAATCAGGATTCCGCAAAGAACCTCCAAAGTAAACAACTATAAATGCATTTGCAAAGATAAAGACACCGTAACTCAATTCACCAAAGTCATCGATATAAGCATCTTATATTATTTCTTTGTGGCAAGCTTGTCAAACACGAATCCATTAACAAATCTTCGTAAGCAACAGAGAAAAACAAAGGCGAACAAAAAGCATTACTGTTTAGTATGAGCAATAAACTGATGTTAATCGACTCAAAGTAACAAATGCCCCATCCATTAAGCTAACTTAAGTCAGGCTATGAATAAAACACTTTCTCCTGCTTTGCAAAGTTTGACATCAAGGTGGTTTCCATTTAGACACCGCATCGCGTTTAGTCCATTTAAATGTGAAAACACATCATACTTTTTATGCTTTTGGGTGGATGATAAGAACTTTTATACTGTATGTTCTTAAAGGATGCGAGCACACTACATCAAAAAATGGAAATGTTTTTGTGTGTTTTTTTAATCCCACCTGCGATATTTCTCATCCTTTTATGAGTTTAGAGACTGTAATTCACCGTAGGCAAGCCAACGCTTGTCAGGACAGGGTAATTGATTCGCAACTTAATTTTAAAGAGTGCCTGCACGTTCCTCTGAGGGTGTGATGGATAAAAGGTGAAAATGATCAGAACACTCAAGTCGCTCCCCGTGGAAACGGATAAAGAGGCGAACCTCTCTTCGTGTTGGGGACTCCCAGGGGAACTGTGGGTGTATATGGATATGTCATGTCAATGTAGTACTCAAACCAAGCAGCCTCTTTTTCCCACGTCTGTTTCACTACAGGACCTGCGAAAAAAGAGTAAATAATGCCGATTAAGCGAGTGTTATATTTTCTTACTTGGGATTATAATGCATGCAATGCTTTAACTAAAGATAAAGGCAAACTTTTGTCAGATGTTTTATCTGCAGTGATATGATCTTTTTAATTGCACAAAAAAAAATGTTGAAGCGTTTAATGCCACCCCGGGGCTGCTATAAATCAATCTCTAAAGATAATCATGCAAATCGGTGCAATTATAGCTGACCGGCTGTAAAATGGCTCCCGGAATATAAAACAGCATTTATACCTGTCGTGTAACATGGTGGTGAGACACCAGAGATGAGGGGCGGAGGCTTATGACTATCTGTGAAACTAGAGAGTATGATGTTTCTGCAAAGTTCAAGAATAAAACTTGTGCCGTTACAATTAATACAATCCATTCAAATCAAATTCACGGCTCTTTCTGACATAAAGCTGTGTGAGTCTCAAAGCGACTAACAGCTGTAATTATTCTCTTCTATCATCGTCTAACTGTAATCCACCCGCCAGACACTTTTGTGCTATGATGTGTTTTACGGGGCTTCTTTAATAATAAAGACTGATTGATCCATTCCATTCAAAACACCGCCTTCCTCACAATCTGTGGAGGAAATAAAAGCACAATAAAAGAGGGAAACGTTTTAACAAGCCTAGATTTTCTTCTTCGGTAATCTACAGCTGAGTTTTATATATAAACTTTGGATGTTGATAATGAGACTTCCGTTTAAAGATGTGGTGTGACATTTCTGCCCTGTTTCCCAAACACTCAGATTGCCTTTTCTGCACGGGCACTTGGCACAAAAAAAGTTCTATACAAGAATAACAGAAAAGTTCTATACAAGAATAACTTAACACAAAATACAAAAACTTAAATGTTACAACATTTAAAAAAGTCGTACTTTATACGGTATATAGACGGTTTCAAAGCAACAACATAAACCAACGTTTCTGCCCATGCACGCTTTTGAGTAAACATAATAGGGTCCCTCTCGGTTATTTCTGAAAACAAGCAAAAGAAACAACAAGTCAATTACATTAGCTAGCAAGTATGTATAGCCAGTATTATTTTGGGTTACCAGTAGAAGAACCCTTTCTTGGCTAAACTTAAATGCAAGTTACACGACCCATTTTACAAATTGTATATTTAATTAAATGAAGATACAATAAAACTAAAATAATTTTTTTTAAGAAAATTATACAAAAAATACTGATATAAACAAAAATTCGTATAAATCGATTAAAATATAGATAGTTATATTATTAGCCACTAGCCAGACTGATTTACAAACACAGACCAGAAGTTAACTTCGGGCCAGGCGTGCATCCGATGAAACCGTCTATGCATTACTGGTCATTATTAGTGTTAGTAAATGTTATGTCAAAAGGAACTAAAAATATTTAATATTAAAACCATTATATCATTAATAAACATTAGAAAAGACTAAGGAATGTTACAGTAGCCTATTACTCACTTCAAGTTGACTATTGCATTTGCTCATGTCCAAATATGCAATTATCACCATTAAAACTTGTACAATGTTCAGCCAATGCATGATGGGTAAGAGATGGGTTGTAACAATACACGATTCGACACAATACATAATAGGAAAGTAGTATTTGGAACAAAATTTCAAAATATGGACCTGCCAAATAACAGATTAAGACATTTAGACAACCGTGCCAAACATTCAGAGCTGAGAACAGTTCGCCGTGTCGAACCAGGCTCACGTGGAAACATAACTGTAACCGTTTCAGACTGTGCTCATTGTTATCCAAACCCAGTACGGATTACTACAGTAAAGATTTTACTCACCTCTGTCTGCATGAAATCATGTTTTAACAGCAACAAATATGTCCTCCTTCATTACCGGGTCTCCCTACAAAAAACATAACAAAAGAAGTTAATTGTCTGCCACTATCAAAGTTTGGACGTTACAGCATTTGGGTACGGTTCCTATACTCTTGGGTTTGGCAAGACTTCCAAGACACTAGAATGTCTTTGTGTCAGCTCGACGGGGACATTTTGTGAAAAAAGTAATTTTAGGAAATTCGAACTCATAGGTTTTTGATTATCTTTCAAAGCCAGAAAGAACATCAAATGCCATAAGGCCACATGTAGGAATCCTTAGGATGTCAGTCTATCATGGCATAAAATAATTAAAGCAACCCAGCACTGGCTGACGAACAACTCAATTATTCCAGTTTGACCTTCTCTTGGCATCTCTTCTCAACAGTTTGTCATGGTTTCATTATGGCTGCAAGCTTGTAAAAATCTCTCTGAGCAGATCGAGCGTGTTGGCGTTTATGATACATACGCAGGTGGGGGAAGAAGGTGTTGATGGTCATAACGCAGTATTTTGTGGAGGCCGATCCATGCGGTTCAGAGCTAAACTTATTCACTGCAGTCAATACAGGACCCGTACCCTCCTCCCAAATGTAAAGGCGATCTTAAACATCAATAAGACGAGCAGAACGTGAGATCTCTTACTCTATCAAGGAATCAATGTCCATTGAAAGAATGAAATCCTGAGAGATCTAATATAATTAAAACCCATCAGTGCACTTCAGAGATCAGAGGAAAATAAAGCTATTTTTAAAACAAAAAAGACACCAGTAAGTTCAATGTAACAAATGCTGATTAAAAAAAATGATTTATTCTTTGTAGTTTTGTAAGTTCTATCAACTTGCAACTTTCGGTAAGACATGTAATGCATCTCCGTGCCGTTCTATTTTGATATTTTCTGATTCAAGAAGAAACAAAAAAGACACTAGATGAGTTCATTATGGGGTGAACTATCCCTTTAAAGGGACAGCTCACCTAAACATTGTCACAATTTATTCATTCTAGAGTCCTTCCAAATCTGTCTACATTTCTTTGTTCTGATTAAAAAGATATTTAGAAGAATGCTTGTAACCAAACAGTTCTTGGCCACCATTGACTACCATAGTAGGAAAATTGACAATGGTAGTCAAAAGTGCCCCAGAACTGTTTGCTTTCATACATTCTTTAAAAGATCTTCTTTTGTGTTCATTTTTAAAGCAATTTTTCCTATAATGGTAGTCAAAAGAACTGTTTGGTTATAAAGCATCCTTCCATTTCTCTGTGTTCATCAGAACAAATACATTTACACAGATTTGGAACAACTTGAGGGTCAGTAAATGAAAATTGAGAAATTAATAATTCACAACAATGGCAAAGGCATCGTTGTTGTGTGTTGTTGTTGCACACATGCACAGACACATTTCCATTTTTTCCAACATCACTGTTCAGGTAATTGTTAAAACAAGTGCAAATTTGACATCACAGCAACTTGTATTATTAGTTTTGTTTATTTCGATTTAAATAAAGCCATTATAAGCTAATATCTTCTTTTCTGAACATCTCGTTTCTACCGTGTAAAACTAGTGAGTTCGGAGAAGCCTGTTATAGACCTGCATCAATGGAAACCACAAAAGTGGCACTGAGAGTTCTTTCTGGAACAAACTGTCTCGTTTTGATTAGCGAGTGAGAAGAGACGGGGTGAAGGGGTATAGCTTCTTTCAATGTCATACAATTCCAAACTCTTTAAAGCATAGGTCATGCATTATGACTTCTTTACACTGTTAAACATGCTGTATTCTCAAGATTAACATGGTCAACTTGTCCAAAAACGAGTTATGTGTATGACGTAGTATTGCTGTGCTCGATTCACTCCACCACAGGTTTTGGAAAAGTTTTTTTTTAATATGGATTCCAGTTTCGTAATAAAGGTATACTTAGTCCCTTATTGGACAATTCTCCCGGAAAAGCACACCCATGTGTTATCCAGCGACCGAAAGAGCACGCCCACGTGCGAGCGGGAGCGAAAGAGTACGGCCCATGGGTCAACCAGCCATGTGAGAAAGAGCACGCCCATCAATGCCGCCGCTTTACTCGGCTGACGGAAGTTTAGCTGTGTTTGTTTACTCACTGTATTTGGGTGATGAATGTTATATAAACGGTGGTTATAAATGTGTGTACGTGCATAAAGTAAACAACACAGATTTATAGTGAATCAATGTGTTTATGCACACCTCCAGGCGCTCGTCTTTTTTCGGAAATAATCTTAGAGCTGTATCTGTCTTTTATAAATTTGATCAAACTAAATAATCTTCGAAGATACGAAGTATGAAATACTGTATAGCTACTCAAGATTAATATGTATGTATGTTGCAGACAGCTAATTATTTCAACTTTATTTGACACTTTTTTTTGAGACATGACACTCAAGTGTGTATAGAGAAGGTGTATGACCTAAGCTGCGAAGAGCAGAAATCTAAAGAAAAGGAGTATGTTATCCGTGTATGGGTCTTGCAAGGAAGAAAAAGACGATTCAATTCATTCTTTTGTCAGTATGCTTTTAAGAACATCTCATGCGAATGCATCAGAGATCTTTCAGAGCCGTTTCAAACTGCTCAAGGAAACAGCAAGTGCTACCATTTCAAAATAATGAATATTTAACAAGCAAAGTCCACAAGGGCTTCTGACACATGTGGGAGAACTCCATTCACACACATTCAAGAAGTTTGTGTACTTTCTCACCTCGCGCTGAAGGTCAATCGTGAAATCCGTTTTGGGCGGCTCGTAATTCACACGTTCTGAGAGAAAACACCAAAAAAAGCATTGAAAGTCTAAAACAGCAACTCGTGTTGGAGTTCCACGAGAAGCACACAGATGAAATCTGACCGCTTAGCCAAGGGGCAGCTGAGGGCCCAGCCAGCCATCAAGTCAGGATAACTGAAGCTGGAGGGGTCTTCCCAGAAAGCGTATTGGGGGATGATTGTGGGTTCCTCATCACGGAGGGCTCTGCCCAGAAACCATTCCTGTAGAGAAAAGACACTCTAGTGAGAACAAGAGACTTAATCTGCCAAACCCTGTTTCCAGCTGCTCCTTCATTACTGCAAGTCTGCGGGAGATGTTTTTTTATATATTGTGTTGACCTATCTACTGTTTCTCCAGGGAAAGTTGGGTAATGGAGTTGTTGCGCTTTAAAGCTTCACTGAGGTCTTACGGCATTTCTGAGATTAATTTCTCATGGCCTAAATATCTTGCGGTGCGAAACAACACTTTGTCGTTAATGTAATGTAAATAAGACGGTTGCCAATTCCTGTGTAAGATCCGAAAATGTGTAACTTATTGACAAGGGGTTTGGATGGTGCTTTTGTCCAATGACTCATTATAATATTTGACTGAGTAACTTATTCCAATGTATAAATAGAAATGTCTGAGAAAACAAACACTTGTCGGACAACTTTTTATATCCCAAACCTGTATGACTCTTTTTCTTTGGAACACAAAAGAAGATATTTTGAGTAATGTCTGAGTGGTTTTGTCTCCATACAATGGAAGCAAAGTTCTTAAAAAGACCTTCTTTTGTCTTCTGCAGAAAAGAGAAAGTAAAGTTTTGAAATGAAATGAGTAAATGATGAAAGAATTTTTCTTTTTTGGGTGCACTATCCATTTAAAAACTACAATAATAATTTCTTGGTAGAAATACGATCAAGAGGTGTTGAAGGTCAACTTAAATTCATACAGAAACTATGCTCCCACGCCAATCGTAAGTGGTATATCAAAGGCAGTGACAGAAACATCTATAATGCCATCAAATTTGATGAAGATATTTCAGGAGACAGGAGCTTGAGGCAAACATTGGTTTCGGATGTGCCTTGATGCCTTCCTACCTTGGAAAGCAGTCTCTGAATGCTGAATTCTGTCATAATCTACTCATGATTTAAATGCTGCAAATCCATGAAAGCAATTCCTTTAAATCTCATTTGCTGCACACATGCAAGAAACTGTAAGACAAGCTTGCAAAATAAGTTTTGACTTGGTAATTCAGCACTTTTCTTATTAGTTTGGTAGAAAAGAAAGAGTCTCCTCAGGGAAAAACACAGGTGGCATTTCACACAATCAAGAAACAACTGATGTGAGGAAGGATCCCTAAAGGCTTCCTCACGGCTTTCAGAAGATACGTTTAAAGTAAGAAATGAAATGCCTCCCATGTTAAATGTTGCTTTTCATCAGTAGACATGCACATTCGGCTGAGCTGTACATCTCCAGGCACACACTTCAGCAGAAAATTCATACATTCAGTTTTACTGACATGATTAATGTTCAGCACCTCAACCAATGACAAGCTCTGTTAGCTTTGGCTTGTTGGAATCAAAAACATTTATTGCTGTACAAATGTTACAGTAAATTAAGCGTGACGTCTTGTTTTTGCAACAATGAAATCCAAACCAGCAGCCCCTCACCTGGCCCGCATGGAATTCGCTCAGCACCCGCAGAAGCTTACGCAAGATCACGACGGTCTCCTCTTCCAAAAACACAATCCATTAAGATGTTTGACAGTACGGAGATGCGAGGCTAGAAACGAAGTAGAAACAAGAGTCTGGCTGGAGAACATGTGCCTGTGAATATGCACTCATAATTCTGACATATCAAGTGATGTGGGGGAGTACACTGTGTATTTCGTTTGTATCCGTCGTGAGGTGTTCTCACCACGGTAATGCCGGAAGAATGGCCCAGTTCCCGTCGTAGTCTGACAGCTCGGGAAGAAGCACAACATCTGGAGCACTCTGTGAGATGCCACAAAAATTTTAAATACAGACAACTCATTTCGAACAGTATTTTTCAGACCTCAATGCAACCTGATCACAAAGTTAAATAGCATTAGATTGCTTTTTTCTCAGTCAGAAATACATATTTTCGTGTTTTAAATACAATGCCGTTATTTACACTTTGTCAGCAGCGATGGCATTCCAGATAGCCCATGTAAGATGTCTGCTAAAGATCTGGAAAACATCTGCTGTGTAAAAACATGTCATACATACTAAAATCATAAAGATCTTACAGACATCTAGACGTATTCCAGATGAACAAACAATCAAAAAAATACGTTTTGCAGATGAAAATGCATGCATTAAATAGATGTCTGCCAGATGTATGTATGTATGTGTGGTAGAGGTCAAGAACGCAGGTATTGAAGGAGAATCGTCAGGTGGAATTTTGTGCCTGAGACTATTTGTATTCAGCAAATGCGCTTAAAGGACTGAACAGTATAGATGAATAAATGTGATAGCGCTGAGATTGAGGTTATGAAGAATGTGCTGGAAAATTGAGCAGATGGAAGATCAAGAAGACAACATTTGTGAGAGCGTGCACACGGGCGCTTTTACAGCTTGATTGACAGCAGAAAAATAAAAAGGTCCGAATAGGCCCACTGTTTGAAAGCCTATTTTGTTTTATTAAAAGTGTGTTTTAAACCTTCTGTCCTTTTTGAATGTTGCAATTTCAGACTGCTTTGCATAATAGAGGTGATAGTCTGGGCTCGACTCCCACAGATTGACCAACCAGCAACAAAAATAACAGTATAGCTTGACATTCAAGAGATTATACTTCTTTCTAAAGATATTTTCATAAACGTTAAGGTTAAAGCTGTGTGGCACCAAATATAGCAGCAGACAGAAAATGTATAATAGACCTGTGCTTATATTCACAAAGACAGGCCAATTGCAAGCGTTATGCTTTTATAAACAAAAAGTTGAGAGTATCTTTGGGCAGTCAGGTCACATTTTTTCTTTCTTTGCCAACGAAAAAGAAGAATGGAGCCGTTGCACAAGGGAACACCTGACATCATGAACTGTATGATACAAATTTCATAAAAAAATGGTTTGTGCTTAAAGGCTTCCAGTCAGCATATTTTTTAAGTATTAGGTGTGGTGGAGCTACAGTACAGCGGCCAGTTATTCTGTCAAATTCAGCGACGCATGCCACACGATTATGACAGAATCTGGAGAAAATGAAAACAATGAGGTGGAACTAAAAGCGGCTATTTGAATTCATGGACTGGAAAAGTGTTCCCAGGAGGCTGCACTTCTAATGCCAGGTCACCGCTGGTCAGCATGCTAATCGCACCTCAGCTCACCGTGTGTATGGGATACAGTAACTCTGGGGAGTCCTGCTCATCAACAGGAGGTCGAGATGCCAACTGAAGCATTCTCACCCGTTCCTCCAAGCATCATCCCTACTGTGAAAACGGACTTCTAATGAGCCTACCTCCCAAAAATAGGTCTCTTGAGTCTCAAAAATCAGCTTCAGGAGTGTTGGAAAGGCAGGCACTTGAAAAACAGTTAACAAAAGGCGTAACTGGGATGGGCTGACTAGGGCCTTATTACCCAGCATGACTCAAAAAGGCTGATATCTGATCAGGTTGAAGAAAATTTTGCTTTTTGTGCAGGTTGCGAGAAAGACCATCAGCAGAGGGGATTTTTGGAATACACACGTAAGCCGACACATTGGGGGACACTGAAATCAAAGGAAAAGCAAAAAGGCTGGAAGATGGTATGGAATTATATTTTTTTAACTCTCACATTGAGTCCAAAATGTCAAGACAAATGTGGAACAACCTCAGCTGAGAAAATAAAAACATTGTAGCAATAATTTTATTCAAGGCTCTGGCTGCAGCATGCGCACGTTCAACATGCACTTTTGGCAAAAGTTTGCACGTCAATTTCTTGCTGGGTAGCAAACACCTGCCAAAAGTAATTTCCGTGTGCTGGTTGTGAACCGTGGTGAAACACATTAGCAAAATGGCCAATTAAAACCGTTGCATAACAGACTCATGCAAATTTGCAGAACACAAAACATTTCTCAGAATTGAATATTATATTTCAATATCACTTTACGTTTATTAACAATAGTTCATTCGTTAGCTAACATAAACTAACAATGTTTATTGCTCTCTCAATTGTTAGTTGCTTTGGATAAAACCATCTGCTAAAACAAACATAATAAATGTAAATATTGTAAATGCTATTGTAAAGGCTATTGGTAAATGCTGAAATTCACATGAATTTATATTAATAAATGCCGAAGTATTTTCATTATTAGTTCATGTTGTCATGTTAACAAATGCAGCCCTTTTGGAAACTTTTGCATGTAATAACATTAAATATGCAATTATTAGTATGGAATGTTTTTGTAGTCTGTCTTCGAACAAGAGTGTACAAAAAGAAGTGCAAAAGTAAAAGAAGCTAATTTTTGTTTCCAGTGGGATTACATGACATTTTAGAACATCAGGAATACATACATATGAACACTGTCTCTCCTGCTGGCAGACATTCAACCAATGTCAGATAAATCATGAGATACACCCCAGCAGACTCCTTCCTCCAATGTATTTAAATAATAAAAACTGGCGCCGAATCTTGCATAACTGGTCAGTGAGGTATCATTACACAAAACAGACACACATTTCATTTCGTAATCAACAACCAAAATCAGTGCTCTTTATTCTTTTGAATGAGTATCCGTTGCTGCTAATATAACCAAGGTGTATATCAAAACATATAATACATATAAAAAGACCAAGACTTGCAGGGCCATGACAACAGGGCCATCATGTGGACAAACTGAATTCTGCAGAAGAAATATTAATTAAGTAAAAACTCAAATTGAAAACCTGCCTTTAAAAAACATCAATTTGTAATTGAAATACATTAATCATGATTCTCTTATGCAGAGAAAACATGGATTATGGACTGGACTAATGGGACAAATGCCCTGTGGATCCAGACTACCGGAAGCCTCTTGGAGACATCACCAAAAAACCAAGCCACAGCAAAGCAGGACTTTAAAGTGATAAACGAATTATAGTGACTCAAGACACAATAATTAGAAATTAGAATTGTTATCAATCTTAAATTACTAGGATAGCATGCTCTATTAATATGCCCCATCTAATTTCCTCTTTATGATTAATTAAAATGTAAAAAAATACTAATATTGTACAGTAAATAAACAGAGATAGAGTTGATTCCTATAGTATATGCAGGTACTTGATAGTAAATACTCCGCTGAACAATTAAACATCTATTTTATTATTACCTGGTTATGGGCTTGAGCCTGATGGAGAGGATCTGTTTTCCTTCACTCTTTGGATGTGATAAGAGTTTCTCTGGCTCTATATCACAAAGATCACATCTTGGAGTTCTGCCACACAAACACACGCAGCAATGAGATTTTTATTTCTGAATAATACTTTCAGGTGTGTTCACATATAATTAATAGATGCGTACAATAGTTGTGGTAAAGATAGACATGTAAATGTATATAGTGTGGACATTTATTACAAGTACATACCATATGATATGAATTGACTACACGGATTTATGTCACACAGGAAGTTAGGAAAAGCCAAAACTGGAACTCACTGGAAACTGTTGCTAAACGTATGAGTAGCAATCTTTTATTGTCTCTGTAAAATTAAAATATGATGTGTTGAAGTTACTTGTAAAATACACTTTTTATGCTAATGTGCCACTGTGTATATGTTTCTCCTGCATGAGGTAAAACATAAAGCTATTAATAATACAAAGTTAAAAGAAAACAATCTGCCTTAAACAGAAAACAAATGTCAAAATGCAAATAGGCTCGTTATTTAAAAGAAGACAGAGAACACTTTTAAAGGTTGAAGTGTAAATCAGTGATGTGTCATTTCTGCTCTTATGAGATATGAGTGTGTTGGCCCTTAAAATCTCTTCTGTTACACACTGAGGCCTCGAGTTTGAGCCGAGATGTAAATCTCAGGAAACGTTATTACTACATAACAGCTTTTAACATTTAGTAATAACTAACCCGGTTCCAATGGCAATTGGAAATATGTTCTAAGATATTAATATGAAAAATAAATCAATGAAAGTGAACAAAGCAATAAAATAACGTGAAGAGATTTCTCTTACATCTAAGTTTTCTCCATAACAGAAAGCCCCTGAAAGGAACCAATTGTGTTTAGTTAAACAACAACAGTTACATTTGTTACAATAACAGTTTAAATGAATGAGAATGATCATCGTGCAATTCCTTGATGCGCGTTTCATGAAATAACGTGACAGGTGTGAAATGAGGTTATTAACGGGCCTCTATACAAACGCTGTCACGGTAAACAGATTATTATTGCATTAACAGTTATTAGTTTTGTCGCGACTGGCCAATCAGAATCAAGCATTGAATGAGCTGTGTAATAAGTTGAGAATGTATATCGCAGACTCACCAACAGAGAACAGCAGAGAAATGTTATGTTATGTCCAGACATGGCTTTCTGTGGGATTTAATGAACTAACATCCGTGCATGCAAATGCAATGCCTGCCGCCGAAGCATGGGACAAATGTGAAATATGCTGGTCAGCGGCCTCTAGCGGTCAGTTGCAGCACGTCGCCACTCTGCTCTGTTTAGACACCGATTAATTTCTGAGATTCTATGTATGAGGAAAAGAAAAAGACCTAATACCATGCATTATATTGTATATATTTAACAATTTTCCGTTTTACAGTGATTTCTTTTTTCAGGTAAATATGCTTTAAAACTGTGTAAAAAGCTATATAGTTAAATGTTAATTAAATTTGCTTAAAAGTTAAAATTGTAATTTTATATTTACATATATTTGTATTACACTGAATGTATATTCAATTTGAGCATTATATTTACAGGCAATGGAACGAGATGGCCCAGACCTTACAAGTTACAAAAACAGAATTGGGAGCCTATTACCTACAAAACAATTGTTCATACAAATAAAAATGGTTTACATAACAAACAACATTTTAACCATCTACTTACCATCGAAACCCTTACAGAATGTCTTTAGTGCTTTGGATATTACGCCAATAGGATTTGAAATGCTTTCAACTAAAAGTGGGGGAAACGTTGCTGAAAGGTGTTTTCTATTGCTTTCTAAATAATACCCCACCAATAGAACCCACATTTATAGTAGAGACCAACCGTTATAGTTTATGTTAAAACTAATACAGTCTATTATAATCGTTACATTTCTGTGACGTTTTTTAGGACAACATAGAGTTATATAGGGTTTGAGATTGTGCTACGTAATATACCCTCTAGAGGGCTCCACAGACCGATTTAACCTCATTCCGTCCTCAACCCCAGTCTCATGACCGCATGGTAATGTATACAAGTCGCCGAATAGTCGATCTGTGGTGACGCAATAGTGTGTCTTATAAAAAAGGCCACCCTCCCATTGTTGTGAAGCTACATAAATCATGTCAGGACAGCCATGGCTGGCTTACACTGTATCGAACGAATGCAAACCAAACGCGTTATTTCCACACGTTTAGACACATGTTGGCTATTAAAATTGTTGTTGTTAAATTCACAATTACTATAACAACATTGTTAATTGCCTGGTCTATCAAACATTTGTATAATATAGGGGTTTATTCATAAAGTATTTTAGGAAATTAGGAAATAAATAAATGAAATTAACAGTGAACACACACACAATCTAAAATACACTTGTTTCCTATCAGTGTGTGTGCGTTGAGCTCCATTTGCGAATTAGTTACGAATGCATGACATCACCGCATAAACGGGAAACGCACTACAAACTATTTCCTTCAACGTTGTCTCATCGGCATGAATAATCAATGAACACTTAAATCGTGACCAATAGGTCATCCAAAAGCAATCTACGGTCAAACCACACCGGGCGAAGGCATCAAGAATCATGTACAAATCCGTCTTAATCTGACCCTTCAGCAACACGCTCTTTGTCTAGGTAAGCATGGCCGAGGGGCGTGGTGCTTTTTACAACTCGAGAGAGGGCGGAGACTCCCTCCCAGCGCGATCGCTGATTGGATTATAATTTAACCCAGTGACTGAGAACGGAATTTCCAGCAAATCGGAAACGCCCCCACCCCATGCCGGGAAAGTTACTTCAAATAACATAATGTGAGAGACTCGGCAGACGTTTGTCGTTCACTCAAACAGGTACAGCGCGATAGAGAGCTCCTGGACTTCTTAGGATTAATAACGACTTCATCAGACAATACTATTCTATTTTAAAGGTTTCGGCCATTTATTTACATTACCAAAGAGTCTCGCTTTTAATACATGTTGTTGTTGCTTCCATCTATTGCGATCTAGAACCGAGTGCGCATGCCAGCTGAGCCGAACAGGTGGTGCGTGAGAGCGCGTAAAGTTCCGCTAAGCTTTTAGAATTAGGGACAGGGATTCAGATGTCCCATTCTCGCCAAGCTTTCAGTTTAACACGAAAGAGTTTAACGAGAGATCCGTGGTCGTAACCGGTAATATTACATTCAGATTCAGAGGACAAGAGCTTCTCAACGGGCGCAGGGATGCCCGATGCTGGAACAGACATGGGGATGGACAACGGGAGGATTTTCGGGGTGAAACCCCCGAGCACAGAAAACAACCGCAAGACATCTCTAAGCAGCGGACCTCCCCAGGACATCCTCAGAAACTTTTATCACACGAAGAAAGTTGGGAATTATCTCATCGGAAGGAAGCTGGGAGAGGGGTCGTTCGCCAAAGTGCGCGAGGGGCTTCACGCAATCACGGGCGAGAAGGTGAGATGACACACATGTGTGAAACATTGCTACAGCAGTGACATCTAGATACAAATGTATGTTTTAAAAGCTACGTTTGATTATATTGTTTCAATATTAGAGGGCATTGTATATCTAAATAGTTATGGCAAAGTCAAGATCGATTGCATTTGTTATTTTCTATTACTGGCTGCACTTAAAACAAGAACGTATGTATTACCAATGTTGATATAAAGTAAAAACTGAATTCTGTTAAGATAAATACAGAAATGCCCAGGCGTCTGCTGTCATTTGTGTGTCTGCTGAGAGAAGAATGTGTGAAACAACATCCCCTGATGATAAAGTTAAAGGGATACTCCACCCAAAAATGAAAATGCTTACCCTCTAGTTGTTCCAAACATTTATACATTTGTTTGTTCTGTTGAACACAAAGAGTGATATTTTGGAATAATGTTAGCAACAACTGTTCTGTAGCACCACCGACTGCCACGGTAGGAATTTAAATGGTAGTCAAAGGTGCCCAAGAACTGTTAGTTTTCCTACATTCTTCGAAATATCTTCTTTTGTGTTCAACAGAACCAAAAAAGTCAATGTTGCTTCAGATAAGTATCCCTTGAAGTTGTGTTGTTTCTCACTAGTGTCATCTTCCTCATTCCAAATTGGACAATAGAAACAAAGCCTGTTTACATTCAGGTGTCTGTGTTAAGCTCGAGAGAGAATTTCGAGAGAAATTGCTTAAAGAACGTATTCTAATGAAATATATTTCCTTGTTGTTACATGACTCCACAATGCATACTTGCCATTTTCTCAAAATTAAAACTGGTGTCATTTGATTTCATAATGTGTTAGAATGAGTATTATTAGCACATTTAGAAATAATAATGCTATTAATATCAAATTAATATTTAGTAAAAAACTGTATTTTTATTACACAAAGCAAGAGTTTTAGTCCATATGCTATCTTAGTAGGGTTTGATTTTCTCTATTACTGCACAGTATCTGCTTTTGCTCAGAATGATTTGCACATTTACAAAAACGAGCAGGTCGGTCTTTCAAGGAGTGACCCGAGGTACCTTCTCAGGACATTAGGGATTTATCAAGCCCCTGAGCCTCTTTTCACTGTTGCTGTGGAAAATGTTTTCTCGGGCGATGATGCAAACACTAGAAATCACAAAGAGGAGCGAGGCTGCCTCGTGCTCCTCGAGAGCCTCGCTTTCGTTCTCTGACATCACCTAGAAAAACAGACAGGGTGGGGCTCCTGGCTGGTGGGTGATAGCACATGATTCGCTCATGTAGGTTGTAAGCATGCCTAACCCACTTTCACCCTCGCTGCCTTTGTCTGCCTGGGAGAAAAACAACACGTTAGTCTGACGCTCTAGGGGTCCCCCATCCCCCAGCCAATCGACCACCAATCGCCTGTATTAACCATACTGGCGATACACGACAGTAATATAGAATTAGCATTTTAGGATTCGCCCCGAGGGGGATTCTGTCCCCTTTTTTCCTCTTTAAACATGCGCCTCTTTTGGAGCAATTGATCCAATTATCTTCTCAATTGCCCATGTATGACCGGTTTGCTCAACTGTCTCCTTTTGTGTCTGATGAATTGTGATGGCATGGCCGGTCACCCCTCAATTTTTTTCTGGGTCACCCTGTGAGGAGAGGGTCACTTTGATCAAGGGCAGAACAAACATTCCTAGACTATTGTTTCAGGTAGACTTTAAAATCAAACAAAGAAATTTGGTTTAATAAGGAACAAAGCATCTCTCCCCCCACCCTTCCCACCTTCATTCAATGAAATGAATGACAAATTCTTAAATTAAATTTATATGAGCTTCGAAAGCTAAATTACTTGTTATCTGTAAACGTTTAGAGGACAAAGCTATGTTGACCGACTGTTTATACAGCATTAGTGGTTTACAACATCTTGGTGACAAATAGGTGGCATTAACAAGCCTTTTGGAGATTCTTCTCTTAACTGGAAGTGCTAGATCACTCATTTGTTCGTTCCCTTCCTCCACAAGATCTCAGGGTCAAACATCCCATTCTGGGGACGTGAGGTGACAGGCAAATGTGAAATTAGAGTCTCGGCTGGCTAAGTGTGGACCCACGTCACCTGCTCAGCACTAAATTTTACTCATACAAGGTCCGGCACAAGGAGACCATTAAACAGTCCCCTCGCGTTTTACATCTTGACTTTGTTCCCGAGTCCCTCCATCCCTTTAAATCTGTCATTCTCTGCCCTCTCTTAAGTGGCGGTGAAAGTAATGGACACTGTCATTGTCTGTCCTCTCATAGGTGGCAGTGAAAGTAATTGACAAGAGAAAGGCCAAAAAAGACTCCTACGTCACAAAGAACTTGCGGCGTGAAGGTCGGATCCAGCAAATGATCCGTCATCCGAACATTACCCAGCTTCTGGATATCCTGGAGACGGAGAACAGCTACTACCTTGTGATGGAGCTCTGCCCTGGCGGAAACCTCATGAACCACATCTACGAGAAGAAAAGACTGGACGAGAGGGATGCACAGAAATACGTACGGCAGCTGGTCATGGCGGTAGAGCACCTGCATAGGGCGGGAGTAGTGCACAGGTGAGTGACGGAAACATACAGACACTGTGGCGTGTGGATTCTACAAGATACTGTATGAAGTCAGCGACTGGAAGATATAACATACAAACAACATTTAATATGTACAGTGATCTAAGATACGCTGTGCAGACACTATGTGATTATAGAAGATTCTATATCGCATAGCGTGGCTGTTCAACGATTAATCACGATTAATCGCATCCATAATAAATGTTTGTGTTTACATAATAAGTGTCTTAATATCTGCCCGTATGTGTACGTGTGTATAAATATTAAATCAATATGCACAGTACACCGACATAATACTGTATGTAAACACAAACTTTTATTATAGATGCGATTAATCGCAATTAATAATTGAACAGCCCTAACCGTAAACAGCCAGTAATCTCTTCCTACTTTACATAAGCAAATAATCTGTGTTCATGAACAGAGATGTGCTTCTGTAGATTACAACAATAATAAATGAGGATTGTTTAACGCTAATATCTTTTCTTTATATATTTCAAACAGAGACTTGAAAATTGAAAACCTTCTGCTGGATGAACAAGACAACATAAAGCTTATCGGTAAGCGCTATCACTGTTTTATATGGTATGCAAGCTCATCACACGCATATTCAATAGAAGTCACATCGAGTCTAAAGACCTAAAGTGAAGTACACTGATAGTATGTGTAGAGCAATCAGTATCTCATTAAAACTCAATGACCTCTCACCTCTTTGTGAGATGGCTGGCAAACGCATGGACTCTATTTAGCAGCTGTGTGTGACAGACATGGTTAGTGTTGGACAACCATAAATCCTTTTGGACCCCTAACAGCGGGAGGGCACTAAGAGTCAATGCCTCTATTAACCAGGACACACAACTGTTATCTTTGCTGACTCTCACACGACCCTCTCTTTTACCCCTCTGTAGATTTTGGCCTCAGTAACTGCGCCGGAATTCTGGGATACTCTGATCCCTTCAGTACTCAGTGTGGCAGCCCGGCGTACGCCGCCCCTGAACTTCTCTCAAGGAAGAAATACGGACCCAAAGTGGATGTCTGGTCAATGTGAGTTGGCATTTTTCTGAAACCGATTCAAATAAAAAAAAAATCAAAAAGAAAGTTGTTATTTACAAGAAAAACATTTTTGTGTGTAGAGGAGTCAACATGTACGCTATGCTGACCGGTACACTTCCATTTACGGTGGAGCCCTTTAACCTCAAAACCTTGCATCAGAAAATGGTGGACAAAGATATGAACCCTCTACCTCCATCTACCTCTTCAGGTATTAACAAAAGCACATCGCGGTGAGATATACGAGCCGGTTTAACTGAATCATAAAAACAGTATTTAAAAGTTGACTCGGGTCAATTCTGTCACCATTAACTCCCCCCTCATGTCATTTTAAACCTGTTTGACTTTCTTTCTTTCTTTCGCAAAACAAAAAAGAAGATTATTCGTTTGGTGTCCATACAACAGAAGTGAAAAGGTGCCCACGCTATAGTGGTTACCAACTTTGGGTTCAAAATATATTCATTTGTGTTTTTCACAAGAAAGCAGGTCATACAGGTATAAAATGAACAAAAGATTTCTGTAACTTTGTTCTAATGGGCAGCGTGATCCACTTGTTTAGTGTGACGCAGTTCTTGTGACTTTTTAATTTGTGGAGGTGAAAGCTCAGTCCTCAAGGGAGTTTTCTGACATGTCACGCCAATGCTCAGTACAGTAAAAAAGAAAGATGTATGAAACTTTTAAAGTGAGGTCAATGGAACAAACAAGAAGGTTGAAAGGTGCATTCTCAAAATTCTCAGTGTAATAAATGACGCCTCTTAAACAGTGTTTTTGTGCACGCAAGCCATTATTAACCACAGGAAAAACCGGTTTTAGTTATAGAGAAACTACAACATTTCAAAACCATTTTACACTGTATTTATTTGAGCAATTACTGTTGAGACACAAAGGAGATTCCAGTTAATATATCTCATGGAGAAAATAATAAGGCCTTTATTGTAAGTCATTTTCCATTACGTGGCCATTGTCAGTAATGAGTGATTCACATTCACAGTTAAATCTGAGTCAGGATATCTCGCTACAAGATGATACAGTGTTGAAATGAGATTAGCCTTGTTATATAATACAAGTATTTAGCGTCTCAAGGACGCAGAGCTGTGCCTTCATCCGTTGAAGACGAACGGCAGGGGGTCAATTGGACTCTTACTGTAGATCATTTTACAAGATGTAAACAACGCTGCTCCAGAAGCACTTCCTGAAAAATTGAAGATACATGGCACGATCAAGAGCGTAATTCAAAACATAGTGCTTTTATGTTTTGACACAATTTTAAATTAAGACCCAATGTTAAATAAACGGCAAGTACTCATGGCTTTCTTTCTTTGTTCACAGCCGCCGTCAACCTGTTGAAGAAACTTCTAGAGCCAGACCCTGAAAAGAGACCCAACATCCATCAAGTGATGGCCGACTCCTGGCTGCAGCTGGGCAATCCTCACACTGAAGTTCCTTACCTAAATAGGTCAGCCAGCTGATTTTCATGGAGATCAAATTGAAATCTTTAATTTTACTTTACCATTTATGACTTTTAAATTGTGCTTGGTATTAAATGAGGTTTTTTTTAACCTCTCAGGATTCACATTGAAGAGATCAATCATACGGTTCTGTTGCACATGACTGAGCGAATGAGCTACAAGCACAGCGAGGTGCTCAGTGCGGTTCTCACCAACAAAGCTTGTCACACGCTGACCGTTTACTTCCTCCTTAATAACAAGATGAAGAGGCTATCAAAGGAGTACAGGGTAAGTCTGGGGAGGGTTAGGGGTCGCAAACGCATGCTGTGTACCTTAAAAAGTATGTTCAGTTTCAGTGTATAACTTACCGTCGCTTTAAATCCATTCCAGGAGAAACAATACAACATTGAGAAAGAGAAAAAGAGTGAGCTTTTTCAGACCCAGTGGAGAAAGCCTATCGAGAAGATCACAATTCCACCCAAGCAGACACCTGTTTATCTTGCTGCGAGCAAAGGCCCAATCAAAGCGAAGAAGCACAAAACAGGTGAGTTACAGCAACAGATGATTAATGCGTGCTTGAGTAACGATCAAAACAAGAAAGACCTGAAATAAAAGAACAGATAGGACCAAACACAGCAATAATTCAAAAATGTTTGTTCTTGATTGTGTTCAAGATCACTTTTGTTATACAACGCTGTCGCCCAAGGGATACATTCCAACATGCAACAAAATTAATGAAAATGCTTTTGGGCTCTTCAGAATCAGAAGGAGCTTTATTACCAAGTATGTATACACAGGGTGCAAACATAGATGAAAGAGATGAAATATAGCACTTAGATGACAATGAAATGATAACAATAATGCACTATATACAAAAGTGAAAAGTATAAACAAAAAACAACATATAACTGCTTAATGAATGTACAGATGTGTTTTTTACAGGTTTACCGTACTATTGCTTACAATGTACAATTTCCAGATGCTATGTACAAATGTGCAATGTGATGGACAGTGTGTTCAGGTGGTTGTCACTTGTTCAAGTGTGAATATTTAAGATGATTTTATTGGCGATGTTGATCAAGTGACCTAGAAATGTCACTCGTTCCACTCACCTGTAATATTCTCTTGCATTAGAGATTAAAGAGGCTTAGACTTACAAACTTTTCCAACTCATGAACAGGGTTGGTTGGATCTCGTGCATGTCTGTAATCAAAACCAGACAGAGTATCGGAGTGTTTAAATAGAAGTTCTTAGGAAATGAGGATGTTGTAAATGTTTGACTTGGTTTTAAAGACTTGGGCATATTATATTTTAAATTAACCTCTCGAATTCCTCTCTCTTACGTTCAGGTCTTCTAAAAGCTGTGACTGGGGGTTTTAAGGATGTTTACTCAGGACGTAGGGGTTGCATCACCTCTTCCTCATTAGAGTACTTGGAGATCCACCCCCTGTTTCCAAACACCCCACCAACGCATCCTCAGCCCGAGACCCAGCCACCCCAGAAAGACAGCTCCAAAGACACCCCAAAAGCTGTCAACACCCCCGCTCGCCCTCCATCCTCCCTCGGTGCTCATTCGTGGGCCTCTGCAAGCAAAGAACCAAGCAAAGAATCTCCTCCATCCCCGTGGTACAAGCTGACCAATGGCGCCCTCTCTCCGCCTCGCCACGTATCCGCCTTTCAGCCCGATAGTTCATACTTAAAGAAGGCCACCATCCCCAGCCCACCCGTTCTTATAGTCAAACCCCAGCCCAAGAAAAGTCCTTCCACTACGGACTGGTCCAGCTCCACAGATTCCAGCGGAAGTCCACCCAGCAGCGGGGCCAGCGACGAGCCTGACAGCCCTCAGCACCGTGGCAAGTTTCCTTCGATGGGTATCGGGCAGATATTAAAGAAAAAAGTGCAACCCTTCAGCTTCCAGTTGCCCCCGTTTAAGCCCGAACCGGCGGTGGAAGTGGAATCTCCAACTCCTTATCACATGCAAACTCTGCTGTGCACTTCAGGAGCTCTAAAGACTCTTTGCTGATGACAAATCTGCATAATCATAGAAAAACATACAGAAATATGTAGCTCACCAACTATGCTATCGGTTTGTGTAGTTGGGCTGTTGGCGTGACAGAGCACACGCTACAATTGAACCGTACAGTGAGTTCTTTGGAATGCGTCCAAAGTATCAAAGGTTGTAGTAAACAAATTTAGGCTCCAAGCACTGTACAAATGTGTCTTAAAGTAACACGGCCGCAGGCTAGTAGAAGCCTGAAAATCAAGTTCACAAGCTGAGCCACTGACTTTATTACGCACAAGTTAATGAAACCAAGCTGTCACTGCCCACGATAGCCACACTTTAACATGTGTAGTTGTGTTTAGAATCTCTGGGTTTGTGGACGGTTATTCAACTTAGACTGTTAAGAGCAGTTGGAGGGTTTTCCTGAACGCGTTCATCTCAGCAAATAATTTGAATGCTTACTTTAATCAACCTCAAATTGTAAAACACTCAGGTCAACGAAACTGAACTAAAGAAACCTTACATCCTTACTTTGAACCTGTGGTGTCTATAATTCTTTGAAAGATGACGTTCTTCATTTTCTTCCCCTATAGGGGATTGCTGGCATTTTGTATAGCCTTAAATATCTTGCATTAGGCCTTTAGGCTACAATGGAGATATCCAGTATTACTCTAATTCGGTGTGTTAGTGTATGTCATTCATTTTACAGGCAAAGCATCAAATTGAGTGAAATATAGTTTGTGCAATAGCCTGAATATATTTGAAAGCTGAGCTGGATGTCTTTACTTTACATAGGACGAAAGAGATTTTAAAACAGTCTGTAAATAACGCAAGTGTCTTTTATTCCATGTGTTAAACAGTGAATCGTGTTGTCATTTCACATTGTACTAGATTTACAAAGCAGTCTGACCTCCTTCCAAGTCTTCACACGCACAGAAGACTGAGCTGTAGAAATGTGAACTTTTATCTGGTTTTACTACACTTTTGCATGCACCAGAACTTTTTTTAAAATGTGATGTCCGTTTTTGGTGACACGTCTTTGTACTTTTGTTACGGCGAAGATCAATTTGAAGGTCTTTTGTATTCATTTGCTTTCACTGAACTAAAGAGATTTTTACGCTGTAAAAAACAGATTTAAATATTTATATTTAAAGATTATTATTTGTGTTCTGGATTTTCTATTTTAACGCAGCATGTATTACTTTTTTTCACACTCAAATAAATGCAAAAATACAACGATACATTGTGTTTTCTTTTCTCATATTTAAAGGATTAAATCTAGATCATTTAGTTGGTAACATAAGCTGTCGCAGATTCTAAACTTTAACAGTCATTTATGGGGAAACAGGTGACTTGGTGTAACTGTACACTTTTCCCACGAGAAACCAGCAATAACCATTAAATGAGTGACAGCTGAAAGATCTGATAATCCGGTCAGCTGCACCCTCACTTGCAGAAACAAACACCCTCTTGTGCCCCCATAGATGAGACAAATGCAGGGGTGTGACCCTAAAACATATAGCCCAGATAAATCTGTGTGCCTATAAGCTGCTAAAAGCTGTGGGACAAAAGAGGCTGTAAAGTATATTAGAACATAACGCTTTGTTTACACAGAATGAAAGCCCTCGGAAATCCTTTAGCACTCATGAGGCAAAAACAAGCTAAAAGCTCCATGACTTATCAAAGCACAGCATGCAACATACACAACAACATGAAATTAGACCTATTCTTTCTGTGGAAGACAGAAAACTGCTTACGAACGCTTATGTGAAAAAGTACTGTGGTGCTGCCATGGTACCGTGATTGTAAATGGAAATACCATGGTATTTAAACATTACTCCCAAGATATTTCCTAAGAATAGCAAGGTACGAAATAAACATTATAGACTACGCACATAACACAACGTGGATAAAAGGTCAGAACACAACATGTTATGGTCACTATTCTCTGCAGCTGTTTTAGTTAACACAAATATGAACATACATGGCATGAGGCAACAAACACGCATACCTACAAGGGTTTCAAATTTGACCAAGTCTGTAAAACATTCAAATCTGTTTTGTTATATGGCTGAAAGCATCATCATTATTAAAGTCAAATAAAGGCCTCTTGATCTCTCAATCTGTTCAGGCTCAGACCCTGATTGAGACTAATCCTGTTTTTAAAGAGGAACATATTTTTCTTTGTGTCTGGAAAAGCCAAAAACAGACAAATTAATCTAGCTTTCTTACACTTGGGGTAAATATTACTAATAAAAACAACAAAAACCTGTTTTGGCAATAATAACAATAAACGGTTGCAAACTGTATGTTAAACTAGCGTCATAAATTATATTGTGTGGCGTCAGTTATCATTATGATTTTTCCTTGATTGCAAAACACACATACAGCGAGTACAAGCAAGTCAGTGAATTCTCAAATTTGCAACATAAGGCAAGATGTGTTATGATTGAAGGGTTTGACATATGGTGCGGACAATCGAGGATTTGCATATTAGCAAGAAATGAGCGACTGACAGATCATGTTTTTCATTTAGCACTGCAATTAGAGGGTTTGACCACAGTCCTTGTTTAGATTCACAGCGAGTTTGTTCCACTGTAAAAAAATTATTGTTTCTGGAAAAGCCCAAAACAGACAAATAATCTAGCTTTCTTAAATTGGGGGTAAAACCTATGAATAGAAACAACAAAAACATGATCAGGCAACAATAACAATTAACTGTAGCATACTGTATGTTAAACTAGCTTCATTAATCCCCCTGGCTGTTCTTTATCACTAAACAAATATTCAATAAAAACTACCGTCATTAATATGTTAATTAATTAATTATAAAAAACACATACAGCTAGTACAAGTGGGTCAGTAAATTCTCACATTTGCAACATAATTCCAGGATGTTTTATGATTGAAGGGTTTGACAAATGGGGCGGACAACCGACCTTGTTTATCATCTTTATGCACTTCATAAACAAACATTCCATTGGAAAAACTATAGCGTCATTTATTATATTGTGTGGCGTCAGTTTTCATTATGATTATTTCTTGATTGCAAAACACACATACAGCGAGTACAAGCAAGTCAGGAAATTCTCAAATTTGCAACATAAGGCAAGATGTGTTATGATTGAAGGGTTTGACATATGGTGCGGACAACCGAGGATTTGCATATTAGCAAGAAATGAGCGACTGACAGATCATGTTTTTCATTTAGCACTGCAATTAGAGGGTTTGACCACAGTCCTTGTTTAGATTCACCGTGAGTTTGTTCCACTGTAAAAAAATTATTGTTTCTGGAAAAGCCCAAAGCAGACAAATAATCTAGTTTTCTTAAATTGGGGGTAAATGCTATGAATAGAAACAACAAAAACATGATTAGGCAACAATAACAATTAACTGTTGCATACTGTATGTTAAACTAGCTTCATTAATCCCCCTGGCTGTTGTTTATCACTAAACAAATATTCAATAAAAACTACCGTCATTAATTATGTTAATTAATTAATTATAAAAAACACATACAGCGAGTACAAGTGGGTCAGTAAATTCTCACATTTGCAACATAATTCCAGGATGTGTTATGATTGAAGGGTTTGACAAATGGGGCGGACAGCCGACATTGTTTATTATCTTTATGCACTTCATAAACAAACATTCCATTGGAAAAACTATAGCGTCATTTATTATATTGTGTGGCGTCAGTTTTCATTATGATTTTTCCTTGATTGCAAAACACACATACAGCTAGTACAAGCAAGTCAGGAAATTCTCAAATTTGCAACATAAGGCAAGATGTGTTATGATTGAAGGGTTTGACATATGGTGCGGACAATCGAGGATTTGCATATTAGCAAGAAATGAGCGACTGACAGATCATGTTTTTCATTTAGCACTGCAATTAGAGGGTTTGACCACAGTCCTTGTTTAGATTCACCGCGAGTTTGGTCCACTGGAAATATTTTTCTTTGTGTCTGGAAATTCAAAAACAGACAAATAATCTAGCTTCCTTAAAATGGGGGTAAATCCTATGAATAGAAACAACAGAAATCCGATTACAATAACAATAAACTGTAGCATACTGTATGTTAAACTAGCGCCATTAATCCCTTGGCTCTTGTTTATCATCTTTATGCACTTCATAAGCAAACATTCCATTGGAAAAACTACCGTCATTAATGATATTGTGTGGCGTCAGTTATCATTATGATTTTTCCTTGATTGCAAAAACACACATACAGCGAGTACAAGCAAGTCAGGAAATTCTCAAATTTGCAACATAAGGCAAGATGTGTTATGATTGAAGGGTTTGACAAATGGGGCGGACAACCGGCCAGGATTTGCATATTAGCAAGAAATGAGCGACTGACAGATCATGTTTTTCATTTAGCACTGCAATTAGAAGGTTTGACCACAGTCCTTGTTTAGATTCACAGCGAGTCTGTTCCACTGGGGCATTTGCAGAGAGGTAACCTTCATTAAATCAGACTGTCTGTGTTATTGATTTGCGCCCGCACACAGTCCTCTAGGACAAAGCGCTTGTGCACGCGCGCGGCCATTGATATGGAGGTGCACGGGGTGAGCGAGATCATACAGAAAGTGCAGAGAATCAGCACTTCAGTGCACGCGAAACGCGCTCCAAGATTGCAGCCAGCGTCCATTAATCATGTTGACAGCGTCTGGCGGAGCAGGTGAAATAACGGGGCTGTAGTAAGACACATAAATTCATTACAATTTCAATAAACAAGAAAGCATCTGGATGGGGGCTTATGAAAATTAAACATGGTTTTGTTACAATGAAAGTGTAACCATTTGAGTGTCATTTATTGGACGCTTTAATCCGAAACAATACGCTTTTCAAAGCATCACTCAACAGAGTGATGCATCCCCTTCTCAAGACCACCAGCAAGCATGATGCAACGACATCATGGGGTTTATTTTTACTCCCTGCGCCTATTTCGATGCTTCTTGGTTTACAGAACGAATGAATGACTTCAAAGACGGAATGAAAAGGAACTCTCAACGGGACCACTAGTGTTAGGGGAGAAGACTCCGCCCACTGAAGCGGAACGTCATCAGCTTGGCAGGCCGACGCGCGAGCTGGCTGGCTGGCCGGCAATTAAGGAAACGGCGGATGCGATGGCAACAGGCTCTCGCGGTAGCATGTGCGCTTTGTTTCCATGGCAGCATGGGCCTTAGATACAGCACTCTGGTTGGTCCGAGACGAGCGCATTCGCTATCGCTGTTGTTATGCTACCCCAGAATTCAGAGTTGGGGGCGCGCTTGCGGTTTCAAGGGTCTCCGCGAGAATCTTTTTTCCCGCCTCCTGCTGGAGTGTGTTGCTAGGCACATTAGACACGAACTGTAAACAAAACAAATGGCTCGAGCTCTTCCCCCCATTCACGATCCACTTGTTATTGAACCAGTTGTAAATGGGATGGGGCGGGTTGTTTTGATGCAAAAGATGAAACATGAAAAACAAATTAAGTGGAGGGAAATATACAATAAGTTGCTTGACACCTTTATTTATTTATTGTGTGTCCATCTAAGAAGATACACATATACCGGCTTGACAAAAACCAGCCCATAATATACATGCAGGGTAGAAACTTGTATCTGCTTTACAGCAGGATGTCTACTCCGTGACATCTGAAGATATGTGGAGCGTGCATTTAACGAAGCAAAAACATACATATACAATAAATACAAACCTTTCTGTACAAATCTTATTGTAAAAAGTTGTCAGAAAAGCTCCGTCATCTTGATCAGCAGATACATGGGATCCAGAAAAAAGTTTTTTTTTCACTCACAGATATTATATCTAAAACAGCTTTTTAACAGCTCACTTTATTTTCCCGGACTGCACTGGAGGTTACTTTCTATTTCCAGAAGTCGTTGTCCTATTATCACAGCTAAAGATTTTATCTGGAAGGCACAATACAAAACAGAAGCTGGATAAGAAAACAAAGTACGTGTTTGGGAAATGCCATAATCACAGATAGCCGTATCCATTTCTTACACACTAAGGTCAGATTAAATTAGCAGATCATGTAGCAATATATGACATTTAGATCTCCAAGACAGACATAACTGTCCACACCTCGTGTCGATAAAATTCTTATACAGTTTCTAATATCTATTGTTTGCCGGTCTGGCTGACCGAACAAAGAGCTCCTGCTTCAAGACAAGAGCGCCCTCTGCAGTATATTTGTTTTGTGTTATACAAAAGAGCTAGTGTATCTTAACCATAACAGAAAACACAATTGCAACAACAAGAGGCACACCTAAATTATTGTTTTAATTGTGAAAATTACATATTCAAAATTGTATTTCGTTTTGACAAATAAAAGTTCCCCCATACTGTCCTACATACATTTTAATATTCTATTATAATTTACATTCTTTCAACCCCATATTCTCAGCTAATTAAATATTGATATAATCACAGAAAGCTCCACATTAAATGTAAAGGTTATCCGTTACTAAATGAATATAGATTAGTATATAGAACACTTGAGGTACATTACCTCTGTCATCTGCTGCTCAACAGTGTCTTGGTATTCCAGTGTTACTGGCCTTTCTTCAAGGTCCAAATCTGGCATCTGCTGACCTGGACTACCCACTACATAGCTACAGAGAAGAGAAATGTATGTCCTCTTATCCATAAATCAGATATGGGGTGACATGCTTACCCCATTCAAAAGACACAAAACCACTACTTAGGCTACTTACCTTTCAACACTTTGAACGTTAAAGCAGAATAGGGATCTCTTGCAATCAAGGTGCTTTGGAGTCGATATGTACACGATTCCTAAATCTGAACCACAGCCATGACAAGTGAGGCCCACAACAAGGCTGAATGACACACACAAAAAGGCAGAAGTTTGACTTGATGTTCAGGAAACATTTCTAAATGTAACCTAAAAAGCAAATATCTCACCATCCAAGCTCCTTTCGGGTACCGGAAACAAAGGGCTCCTTACCTATGGAAACATTGTCACTAATCCCTGGAAATAAGACAAAATGTTACATATATTATATGGGGTTATTAATGCGGAGTCATCAGAGCAGACTAATAAAAGCATTTTACAGACACATGCAGGGCAATTCCAACCTTATGGACGTGACATTTTGCAATATGGACGTGACATAAAAATGCTCACAGAACAAATTTGTTACGACTATATGTAACCATCTGCTTATATTTTGCTAAACCCTTGTTGATAGAGTCTAAACATAAAATAAATGTCAGTCTATGAACCAATTTTCAATTTTGAAAAAGGTAAACAAGCATTATGGATATGACAAAAAAAGGATACAGCTTTTGGGAGGCGACAAACTTTGTAGCATTTCTGTGAAATAAAATGCACAATCCTGAAGCAATAATACCCAATTAATGAAGAAGGGATGCCTCTTTACAGAATTAATTGAATTTTCATGTGTCCATTTAAGAGGAATATGTAGCGTTTTGGATGTCACACTGACTATAAAAAAGCATGCACTAAATATAAAACAAATGCTTCACAAATTTGAAGAGAGGTCTCACATGGGTATTGAAGCACCAAATATGAATATCTGCGCTTACCATAGTAAAAACCGTTAAGGTTGACATTTTCACGGAATTGCCCTGTAGTATAATCAATAAAACTTAATAAACTCGATTTACGATTTAAAAATCATACATATCCTCTTCACAAAACTTACCATGGTTTTATTATTGTAAAGGTGTAAGCATGTTTTGGCAGAATGAATACTATTTCGTTTTACTACAAATAGTTTACATACAGTTAACATTACTATAGTGAAAAGGAAATGGTAAAAGTGTGGTTACTTGGGGTTTTCCTTTGGACAAAAGTGAAAATATATGGTAACTTTTGTCAAACTATGGTTAACTTTCTTAAGGGGTGCCTCAATAACAACTGTTCAAACATTGTATCAGTACAGCATTCATATTATTGCATCCTAAATGAATAGTTTTCACTAGAGCTAAAAGTAAGTGTAAACACCCCTAATCTCTTACGTTTGAGCATGATTTGGTTCCGCTCGTCATCACTGCCTGCCCAGGACAGAGAATCGCCGATGGGAAGCTTGCATTTTCCGCACATGAACACCGCAGGACCGTCGGATTCTCCGTCTTCTTCCACTCGGTTACTGCTGTCCGCCGTACTCTCACAAACAGAGTATGTTTTATTGCTACAGTCGGTGTGTTCTTTCAATTTGTTTGCCATTGTTACCCGCAAAATCCCAATATCGCTCACCTTGGTATATTTGCACCACCAGTGAATGTTTTCTAATATTCGCGGGCAAAGTTCTTCTCCTGACCTGACGTGAACGCGGATGGACAGCGCCCTCTGCAGCAACGGAGTATTTGAAATGGAATTAGTAAATACACTATTTAAACTCAAACATTTACTATAATAAAATACTTAAATATCCTAAACACATTACAGGAAAGGGAACGGGTTCCTGGTTAAAACCTAAACAATGCCGAAAACAAACAATTATTAATTTATTAAATATAATAATAGAAATGTTTTGCTTCATGTATTCAAGCTTAGACTGGACCCACATTTGTCGCCCTTTGTTCTGAATTATAGTTGAATGTAAGGGCCATGGTTTGTGTTTTAAAACATTTTATTGGTAAACTATATTAAAGAAACAGTGTCGACACATAATGGCTTCAAATGGCAAACTTGTTGTTATATTCTATATCAAATATGATTAATTATGTATAAACCGTGTGATCAGATTGGTTACAGTACTACAACAGTTGAGTACTTGAGGCATTCCCCGCCACGCCCCTTTCAAAAGAGTTATTCTCAAACATCCTCCGCTAAAATATATTTCTAATTCTAAGTGACAAGAGAGCTCCTGTCATGATCTGTACTCTCACTACGGACCATAAAACCATCAGCGAGAGGTAGTAAACGATGGGATTGTCGCTCGTCTCGGGTACCTCTGACTTGTTGCGCACTTGTTATTTAGCTGGTGATACACAGTAACCGCGCCGCTTTGAAATGTTTCCCTTTCGTCTCGCGTCTTCCGACTACTTTTCAATCGAGGGAAAAACGATCCCTCCGATTTCTACCTCAAAGGACTCGGATGGTAAATACGCGGAGAAGAATACTTTAGCCCTGGCAGGTGAGGGAGAAACGGGGATTCCGGACTGCTTCTTGTGCGTGCGCTTTTCTGCACGCGACGTTTGAAGCAGACGCATTTGAAGATGATTTCAGCGCAGCCCGCGAGCACATCTGGATTTTGTCTTCAGATACTTTACAGCCTTCTCTTACTGTGGACCAAAGAAATGAATGGACTTACGGACTTCTCAAGTGAGTCGATACAGGTTCATACGGTAGTTCTTAAAACTACTCCTTTATTCATTTTAGATGTTTATAATGTAAAAACATCCGTTTTCTGTGTATATTTGTTCCTGTAGATTTGTCATGAACTAGATGTTCATGTAAAAAGTACCAAATATAATAAATTATGAATTAAACATTATTTACTTAAATAATGTAATAAATAATCAAATATGTCATTATTAAAATAAATATGATCAAATATAAAAATAGTGATCTATTTATTTTTGTAACAGTTAATTGATTTATAATTGTAATTATTATAAACACAAAACGTTCAAGTTAATGTATGCATCACCTCCCAACCCCTTTCAGATTATCTGTTTAGGATCATTAACAGTCATTCAGCGCAAGCCTGTGATGGAGATGTCCTGTTCCTCAGGTGCCCACGACACTCAACCATAACTGTTCAGTCTGCATTTTATGGGCAGAGCGAAGCTGTGAGTGTGCCAGGAATGAGATGCCAATGGCGTAATCACAGCTGTTCAGCCACCACAGCACTGCAAGTGAGGCCATTCGCTTTCCCTCTGTGTCTCTTAAACAAAACAGACCTTTCATTGTCAATAAAATCTATGAGCGTTTTTTGTATATATTTAAGGGTGAATGAATCCCAAGAAAACAGTCCTTAGTAGTAGTGTGTTGTAAGATTAGACTCCTGCGGCAGCTGATCTGGTTCACTTTTGGCTCCAGAAGAGATCATGCATTCTCCAGAATCAGGACAGGGCTATTACATTTTCACTGCCTTTTGTACACTGTGTAGTCTATGGCTTTTTACTCTCTCTCTCTCTTCATAAGAAAGTGCTGTATGAATGCCAGGGTCATAGAGACTGCCAGCTTCTGGTTAATCATCACGTCTTCGGCCGAGATCCTTGCCCCGGAATCCCTAAATACCTCCACGTGTCATACAAGTGTAAACCTAGTATGTATTTCCTCCTTTATGGCCTTAATTCATATATCTTTTAATATGAACACATCAGTATAATTATTGTTTATTCTACAGCGGAACACAAAAAGAAAGTAGCGTGTGAGGGGGATCGACTTTTGCTCCACTGCAAGTATCCAAAAGTGCTCAATATCTACTCGGCCGTGTATGGGAGACCGGTGGAAGAGGAAGACTATTGCCCATCAGAGATAGGAGAACCCCCACCCTTTGGTGAGCTTTTTAATATAGGCTACATTCATTCTGAATAGATTTTTGAATGGTACTGAAAGCTTACGCAATATATTGACAAGTACTTTAAAGTTCCGATCCGAGAATGGTTCTAGATAATGACGGTTTAAATGTTTTTTTATGTTATGGCAGAATGCCTTTTTCATGGAGCTGTGGGTGTGGTGACAAACATCTGTTATGGTAAACAAAGGTGCTTGTTTACCATAGATGAGGAGCATTTCAAAGACCCCTGCCCTCCTGGAACAAAAAAGTATCTCACTGTTCTCTATGCATGTGGTATGAATGCTTTGACGTCCATTAATTAATCGAAATGTATGTAAATCTGTTTCTATTTAAGTTCTAATGTGATCCAGCAAAGAAAAACATTTACAGCTTACGGCATAATGTTTTGTTTTAAACATTTGTCATGTCGTTCAAAATATGTATAGGACTTCTGTGGGACACAAAAATAGATATTTTGAGAAAAGTGATTTTGTGTCCGTGCATTGGAAGTCAATGATCCTCTAATTGTTTTATCACCAATGTTCTTTAAAATATCTTCTTTTGTGTTCTTGGAATGACATGACAGCGAATCAGTGATGACAGAATTTTCATTTTTGAGTGAACTATCCCTTTAAATTACATTTATTAAGTGTGGGAAAGGATTAGCATGTGCCCCTTGCCATCTCAGATTGTTGATTTACACAGATATTTTCTTCCTCTCTCATAAATTACAATGATGACAACTGCAGTTAGGAATACAAACAGAATGAGCTTGGCATTTTTAGACCTCAGGGGCTTCCTGTAACGCTTCCCGTGATTAGGCTTTTGTTACTGAATGGAAAGCAAAAGCTGTTCACAGGAAAAATCTCAAGATTACTCATCAGCCTCGCATTGAAAGACCCTGTGCCGGCCTGGCCTTTGAGGGGATGTCAGATGTTGTTAAATGTTTGCACTGAGAGCTTTCCCTGTTTTGACTTTTTTCCCCAAACAGTTCCACAAAGCTTACTCAAGGAGGCTGATCCCAACCATTTCCAAACTACCTCAGTTCCTAGCCAGAGCACCAAAGAAGGTGAAAATATACTGTACCTGCAGTTTGCTTTAAATAATACATCTATGTATATAATTAGAAATGTTTATCTAAATTGTTATTAACAGCGGAACGTCCAGTTGTCAAAAGTGCAAAGTTCCCTGAAAACAGGATCATTGTCAGCAATTCTTTAATGGCATATGGTTACATTTCAGGTAAATGGATACAATTTAACATTTATTTCCATTTAACTCATACACAATTTATATGCTGTACAAAACGCGAATTTTGAAGACTATATCATCCGTTACACAGCATAGGTGTTGTAGAGAAATGATTCAATAATGATCTCCTAATGTGGAATCTCTTGCAGAGCATCCGGAGATGGCAGGCCTGCTCTTCACTTCAAGTGTTTGTGTGGGACTTCTGGTCATCCTGATAGCTGTTTCAACTCAGATAACCTGCAGCAGACACTTTAATGAACCTAGAACACTCAATAAGAGTAGAACCACTAAACTAGAAGAAGAGGAGCCAATGAATCAGGATATTGATGAGGAGGATGAAGAAGAGAACAGGTCAGAGTCATTGATGGACAGCTCTAACCTTTCGGAAATAGGCAGAAAGTTATATTGTTGGGAGGATGTGACGTACACCACAGAGGCTGCGGAGCTGATGGAGAGGATTGAACGACGGGAGCTCGTGATTCAGGAGATCAGGATGAATGCGTACCTCAATGGAAACACATGCATCCTGCATTCATACTTGCCAACTGTTAAGCAGAATGTGCAGTAGCTGTAGATTAATTCAGCTTTGGAACAATACCAGATCTGTTCAGTGCCTGGTTATAAAGGCAAAAGTGAGTGACATGGGACTTATTCCATTCACTTAACCAACTGTTGTGTTACATTCTACTAGAACTAAAGCCATGCAAAGAAATGTATTTCATAAATTATTGCTTTGATTAAACTTTAAATTATATGATGCACAAATGTTTGTAAAATCAGTATTACATTTAAAATGGAAGTTACAAGAAAATCAAAGGTGGTTTACATTGTAGATATAAAATCATATACATGCATTTGAGAAATGAATCAGATGTTTATTTATTACTCAGTGTTTCTTTTCTTTGAAAGTTACACCTCTCTTTACGGTTACTTGTCTTGTAAGGCCTTGAGGGAACCAAAGTGTTGTGTGACTTTAAAAAAACGCTCTATGAATGAACTCCCACAGCCACAGTGATCCTGCGAGCCGTGCGGCAATATCCTGCTTTAGAACAGCATCGAGTTTCAATTGAGTAGCTGCCAGAGGCATAGACAAAGAGAGGAAAGGTGTTGCATCCTTCTCCCAAAGCATCAGAACAGAGAAATCTGAACGTGTCACACTTTGCATAGTTCATAAATATACAGAGACACAAATACATTTGCTTTAAATTAAAGAGTTTTGAAAGAGTTTATTTAAAAAGAATCTACCAAATTGCATTTAAAAAAGCAGCAATACAGTCTATTGTGGGAAATATTTGTTGACACAACAAAGCACAAAACAAATTTAGCTGTAACATTCTCTGTCCATCTACCTTGGGCCCCATTTGATATTTGTGAGCCCCTGGAACTGTCTTTTTAAAGCTTGTCTGTCCGACCATTCTGACTGTAGATACGTGTCGTCCTCTGCCTCTTCCAGTTTCTATGAAAAACAACACAAAATACCACACAATGACAAATCCCCTTTAATATTCTGAATATTCATTTAAAGTTAAGACACTCAAATCAGACTCTTAATGCAAGACTATTTAAAGGAGAGACTCAAGTTCAGTCTTTTTACTCACTTTGAGTTCTTCCTGTCTTTTGTAATAGTGCATCATCATGGTCTTTTGCGCCTCTTCATTCACCAGTGGCTCACGTGCTGGTGCCCCCTGACCCCTCTGAAAAGAATATGCAAATGAAGGAAGTCAATTTTCAACTTGCATGTTGATAACAATCATGGGTGAATCAAGCTTGGTCTGTCACCCTCCTTTTTCAAAGACACACACAAACTGTCTTTCAATATTGACTGATAACGTGTATGTATATTGTCATCATAAGAGATCAACACTAAACACTCACTTTTTGTATTTTCACCACTATTTTAGTTTTTTCATTTTTCCCAATATAATCCTGCAGTTTCTTGCCCCTCTGCAGTTCTTTAGATGCCCACCACAGTTGAGCCTCTTCATCTGGGATGACTTGTAAAGACGCCTGCAAGACACAACATTGTCACATACTGTCAGCCTTTATTTATATTACACACTGCTGTAACATTATTTTTGAATCTTACTATAATTCTTATTCCTAACAACTAGCATGGCGTTAATGGTTATGAAAGGCAGACAGAAAGTTCACAAAAACCTGTGTTCCAGTCAGATCTTCTTGATCTTCAAACTCCATCCTTATTGGATCATGTGGAGGCAGTCCCATTGGGTAAACTATCATCACGGCTCCTCGCAATTGGTCCAAGGCCTCTTTGACCGTGTCCACCGTAAGGCAAACGTTCGCTTCTACTTGTTTCTTTAAATAGAAGAAAAATACATTAAATACCCCATAACATACCAATCAAAACTTCACCATGTTGACATCTTAAAAATTATACATACTTTTGAGATTAAAGCTTTGGCCTCCTCCATTGTTTTCCTTAAAACATCTTTCATCTTTTCATTCGGAGCTAAATATGAAAAGCCGTTTTTGGTTATAACAGTAAATAGAATGAATCAAAAGTAAACTTTCTCCATGTTTCCAAATGTGAACTACCATGTCCATTTCGCCGTTCGATCTCATCTTTCTTGAAGTCAGCACCACCGCTGGGAATGCAGCGCTCCTGCCATTCATCCTTCAGTTTCAGCTCAATGATCTGATCCTCGGTCAGTCCTTGCATGTTCGGTGGAAGAGAGATGCCGTGATCCGCCAGCTCTGAAATTTCTACAGATTCACAAATATCAGGTTGGGCGTTACATATGCAAGTCTCAACAACACAACAGTCATTTCAGACAGTTTACAATATATTTGCACCGAAATGTATTAGTATGTGTGGTATGTGTGCAAGTATGTCTTTAAACTGGTGATGCAAATTGCAAGTAAAGTATGTCTACATATACATGGCACGATATCATACCTGAGCAGATCCGGTCCACCTTTAACCTTCGATTATAGATCGAAGCGACCTGTAGGGTGAGACTGTCAACATGTACATCCACCGTTGTGTTAAACAGAAACTGACTCTCATCTCCCCGTTTGACGTGCAGTTGAACCATGATTCACTTCTTTTGTGGCCCTGTGCATGACATTAAACAATAATACATTAGACGTGAAGAGCAAGGAATAGAAATTCAAACGCGCCGCTCTGTGTTTGAGTTGCCATGGCAGCCACAACTCGCACCTAGAATATTCTAGTTGGCTTTACCAGCACGTTGAAAAAAAACATTTGAGATAACGGCGTAGTCAAACGAACATTACGAGTAGTCAGGTGAAATATCTCTGATGATTAATACTTTTAAAATCACATAATTAATCAAAATGACACTTACTATTTCAATAGAATCCTCAGATGTGAACCTGAAGACAAGGCAGCGTCACGAGTCTAGTCGCTCCGCCGTACCACTACCGGAAGTTGCGTAGGAATGGCAAATAAAAGTCTCCAGAGAAGCTTCTTAAAATGAAAGTGGTGTAAATGTACAGCTCGACCCATTTCTTATTCCTGCTAAAGTAACGTTTACAGACTTTGCGTGCTGTTAACGCGCGCACGTATTGTATTATATAAACGATGTCCAAGACATTAAAGTTATGAAAGTTAACTTGGTTAAGTGACCACTAATAATTCAATACAATTGTGTTGCCCTAAAGGGGTTTATTGTTAACCCAATTATGTCAAACATATTATTTAGTTGTTATCTGATTTTGTGAGAACAGGTCTCTTGATCATTTACGTTATGAATGTGAAAATAAATAAAAAATGAATCTCACTGAATCGTGTCTTTAAAATATCATTTATACTAAACAGCACCATTTAGTTGTAGAGGTAAATAATCAAGCCTTAAATGTGCCTTTCTTCACCATGACACTGCCAAACAAAGCACTTTCAAACTGTGTGGACATTTATATTAAATGAAATGATAATTTAATTAAATGAAATGAATAAATTAAATATAATATAAATTGTTTTCATTAACTATGTGAGACAGGCGAGGAAAATACAGGTGACACTTACGTATGCCATGGGAAGCCACACTCTGTGGGTTAATGATAAAGGGGGAGTTTCAAGAAGGAATTTTCACGTGTAAATTAGCCTATAACTCGATTTACCTCAAACGTCACAGAACAGAAGTTTGTTTTCGTCTAAGAGCTAAACAGAGGAGATGAAACAAAGTACTGTGCCATGTTTTGTCAGTAAACTTTTTTGCACTTGTAGAAGCACCTTCAACAAATGACATGATTTGCTGGAGCCATGTGAGTATAGGCTTTCCACATTTTATTTTATTCTAAGATCATTTCTGTGAAACACTATATGATATTTCCGAATTCATTTCCATGCATACATAAATTCCTTCTCTAGCAAGCAAAATACATTTCACTGAATTGAAGATGAGTTATAAGTCATTATAATAGCTCAGTCTATCTGCTCAGTAGGCGGTCAATTTTGGTGCCTTCGATATGCATATTAATAAGAGTTTTTATTACGAGTGCTGTCTGAGTCTGACCCATTTTACAAAACAAATCCACGTGTACTCTGCTGGTGTCCGGTGGAGAAAGCTCGCTATTGGTGCATTGTCCGTCCAATAGCAGTGCTGGATATTATTAGACAGGAACTGTGCCTCTTGGAACTTACGTCATACAGGCGGATAATTTGGGGTCATGTAGTTGACTGTTGACCCAAAAATACCTTAAAAGTCATAAACATCCAAATGCAAACATTTATTTAATAGCCGTACAGTAAAAAGTAAAATAAAATACGGGTCACAGATACTCCTCAGAAAATTTATCTTATTTCACAGTCATGCAGATTTTACTCCTTTTATCCATGTCTTTAGTATGTTATTGTGTTAAATTGAGCTTGGGATTCATCATAAATTTCTGCAAATTATTACAAATAAAGGCTTGGACAGTATGTATACATATGAATCTTAATTATCATAAACATCCAAATGCAAAAGAATATAAAAAAATAGCCTTATTAGATTTAGATATTTGCATGTCTATTCTATTCTATTCTATTCTGTCTACTACTTCACTTTTATCTGTTTCATGTTTAGAAAATAATATAATGCTCAAGTAATTCAACCTCTTTTCCAATCATGCAAATTTCACTAATATTTTAACATTTTGT
Source organism: Barbatula barbatula (assembly GCF_947034865.1). Classification (NCBI taxonomy): domain Eukaryota; kingdom Metazoa; phylum Chordata; class Actinopteri; order Cypriniformes; family Nemacheilidae; genus Barbatula; species Barbatula barbatula. The sequence goes on along the minus strand of NC_136787.1, from coordinate 14,688,902 downwards.
TGTGTTCTAATATATTATTATAATTAGGAGTTTATAACAAATACATGTTAGTATTTATACATTTAAATCTTATATTTAAATGTTATTACATGTTTCAACTGAAAACATGAAATGGATATCTATAACATATATATATATATATATATATATATATATATATATATATATATATATATATATATATATATATTTAAATCATGAATATGTGAATAATATTTCCTGCCAGGCCAGTCAGTTCTTTAGAAGTACCGTGACATAAACCACATCCGTCTGTTTCCTGTCTGTTAGGACTGCTGTTGTATTCTGGTCCAAGATGAGCAAAAGTTCAGCATGGAAGTCCTCCCCCTTTTTTTCAAACACAGCAACATGATCAGCTTTGTGCCCCAGCTCAACTTGTGTAGGTGTACAGCCGGGTCATTACATGATTACGTGGAATATATCTTAAATCTTTTTTCCTATGTCTGGTCTGCACATACAGATGGCTTTCAGAAGGCGGTGCATGTGGATGCTGCCAAATCTGGGGTAGATTGATCGCTTTGAGTTTCAACACGAAAACTTCCGGAAAGGTGATGCTGATACACCTTATCGTGTGCTTGCGGAGCACAGCAACAGTGATATCAGCACAGCACTTAAAATTCACTTCAATAACATTTCTGATTCTGATATTGAGTAAATGTGTGCATGGTAACCAGGTGTTAGTTAGCAGAGATAAGGATGGAGGGCAGGTGTCACAGGTGCTGGTTCAGGTTAGTCATGACCGAGGCTGGCAAGACTCCTCAGACCTCAAACTCATTTGTGAAAGTGACCTTTTCTCAGAGACAGATAAACAAACCATCAGTGTCATTCTACTCTTCAGTCTGGATTAAACAGATAACTCAGGAAAGTGTGAATGTGTCATTTTTCAAAATACATACATTTGTGTAATAGCTGTGTATTTCTTATTACTCTTGACTCATTTATGTAAGCAGATAGTGAACAGTTTATTATAAGTGTTTATCCTTTATTAAAGAGATAATGAATGCTTGTGAAGAGAGCTGGACTCAGAAATATCAACAGCGGCACAAAATGTAACAAGCACAAGGTAAATAAAAACACATTCAATGTCACATTTATGGAACAAACTTATGCAGCACTTAAAACGGCATAGTCAGTGTAACCCTTGTGTGTGCTTAAATTAAAATTATTTTGTAAATTAAAACATTTGTAGAATGTATTTTTTTTGTTTTGCTGTTCTATTTTTTAACCAAAACAGTTCAATCTATGTTGCTTAATAACATTTTAAAAGTATTTTACACACGTTTTTATCGGTTTCGAAACAAAATACTGCTGTGGGTCCATTACACCCTTGAACATAACAAAAACATATATGCAAGGGTTAACATGTGGTTTATCACCTCCCACCACTCTCTCCACATTTCTATCACCTGAGTCCTCTGCTCTGCCCTCCATTGATCTAGTGTTGTCTTTCCTGGATGAACTTGATGTCAAGCAACCTGAGGACATACAGTTGGAGAGGTTAGAGGAGTGGATGGCCTTTTGTGCCATTTAATTAAGAATCAAAGTTTCAAAATAAAATAAAATGTTGCATGACGTGATGTATTATGTTGTCTTTAACTGCATTTATATTTCTCTCCCTTATTATTTTTTTGATAACAGAAACGATTGTCTGATCCACTGGCTCTGATTAGCAGCGACAGGCCCCTGCTCTCCACTTTCCCCCGACCTGGACAATTTCAGCAAGGTCTGTCATAGAATCATAATCTTCGATATTAATCGTAATCATAATCACACCAATCGCGTTCCATCGTTTTTATTACTCGTGGGACAAGTTTGTTATTTTCTGACAAATATTTTCAATCTTTGTGTGATGTTCGTTCGTGGCACGCCACCCAATTTGCATCTATATGTGTATTGCATTGACTTTGTATGTAATGCAAATGTAGTACTCGTGCAAAATGCTAAATTCGAGTTTGGTGTGAACCTAGTGTTATATTTAAAAGTATATTGTGTACTTTCAATATTAAAGGGGTAGGTTTACCAAAAAGATAAATTCTGTTAACATTTATTCACTCTGATGTCATTCAAAACCTATATAACTCTTTCTTCTGTGAAACACAAAAGAAGATATTTTGAGAAATGCCTCTGCGTTTTAGTGTCCATTCAATGAAAGTCAATGGGGGCCAATGTTGTTTGGTTACTAACTTTCCAAATACAAAATGTTCTTCAAAATAAAGTCACACAAGTTTGGAATGACTACCAATTCAAAATAGTAATAAAGTTGACAAAAGTGACACAGTGCATCTTTGAGACATTGCATCACATTTAACGTGTGATTCGCCGGAAATACGTGTTTTTCTTTGTCTTTGGTGTGTTATAAGTTTCTCATGCAGGAATTAGACATTTACAAATTCCAAAACTTTAAGTGTCGGAACAAAATATGTATTTTATCTAGAAGCGAATGCTCACCCAGACCTGCCTGAAATGCCTCATCACACCCCGGCGACCCTAAGTCAGTTCATAACACAAATTGACTATGACCGCCCAAATCTAAACGCAAGTAAGGTAGGCGGTCTTGTAAATCTCATTGTACCGGTCCGTTGCAGCCATGTCGCGGACGCTGTGTGTTTCGTTATGAAAAGAAATCCTCTTTGTTTGCCCTGCCAAGACGATACAACAAAAAACAAATTGTTATTCGTCCAATCACTACACACTAGTGAACTGGCCAATCATAGCACACCTCCCTTTTTAGAGCATTTCTTTTTTTTATATCAGCACGTTTCAGAGAGGCGGAGCAAAGAGGAGATACAAACATGCACGATATGTGAAAAAAATACTGCGTTTTTAAACCTTAAATCGTGTATACACATTGTATTACATCTAAAGCAAACAACAATATTCGGTTTAGCCATGTCAAATGACCCCTTTAAGTCTGCAGCGCACATTCTCCTCTCTATCCGAATATGCAACGTGGGGCCTATTACACTAAAATTACATTTAACATTACCCTAAAAGCGCATGTATATTATCGCTTCAGTATGACTCATGTGTTTGGTTTCCTGCTCAACAGCAGCTCCTTATTCCTAGATGCCACATCTATGCAGTTACAGACTCAGAAGCAGAAATGGGGAGGAAACAACAAGCCCAGAGTAAAGCAGAAACGCTGCCATACACCGACACCGGTACACACATACTCCCACGCTTCCCTCACACGCATAAAACAAAACCACAAACTTACACTGTGATATAAGAGACTGGAATGGATTGGAACAGGAGCTGTGTGATGGTGGAGAGTGTTCTGATATCTTACCGTCCCTCCTGCAGATGGCACAAGAAGCTTCCAACCTTTCCTTCAGTAACACTTCTCTGCCCTTAGAGCTCTCATTTGCCATTTAAACCTCAAACACACAGACTTAGCAGAGCCGTAGCCAGGGGGGCTCGGGTGGTTCGAACGACCCACCCCTCACTGTCAAAGGTCATTTTTGGGGAGAATTTTTGTAATATAAATTTGTCCTTAAAAAACAACTGTTAGAGGTAGTAGGTCTTTTATCCAAATTAGTTGGCATCCATTTAATAATTTGGTAACACTTTACAATAAGGTTCCATTAATTAGTCATATACTAATATCTTAAAAAAATACAATATATCATCCTTTCAGTTCACTGTTTACCATAAGAATAAAATTTGTATTAAATGACCAATTATGCTGCATTGAAATAAAGGTCACCATGTATAGTTTTGTGCACAGAAGTGCCCACATTGTAATGCATATATACTTATATTTTGAAATGTAAGTAAAACAATTTTAGACTTTTAATAACCTTTTGGCGTTTTATGTAAAAAGCTAACTTCAGAATAAAACGAGGCATTGCAAACAAAGCGAGTTTTTTTCTTTATACTTTGGGTTATGTATTACATATAGGTGCACATTTCGAGTGAAACTGAAGGCCTCTAAAATAGAATGTGGCTTTTCTAACAGGAAACCCGTCACATGCATCCGCACACACAGAGCGCACTCAGATCGATGAACAGGAAAAGATCGATGTAGACAGAAAAACTGTTGCGATACGTGACTTTCTTTAAAGATGATGTTGCTGTTGTTCATTCTTTGTTTTTGCTACATACCTTCATTAGCATCATCCAATCCAAGTGAGTATTGTACTAGTTACATTTTAAAACAAAATATTTTTTTCTTGTAACATTGTGTTCTTTTTTCCTAGATGTATGGTAATTAGTTTATAAAGTACAGAAGTAATATCAAAAGTTGGCTATCAGGGATTTTAAATGATTCAATTGATGTATTACTTGATGAACCATAAAAGTACAGAAGTAGTGCATTTCTATGAAGTTGGTAAAAAGTATATTACCACTCAATGTTTCTGGATACAGAATATTTCGTCAGGAGAATTTACCTTGAACGTCATTCTAATGGAACTATAAAATTCATGATGCCTTTTGTCAAGTTGTTAACACGTTTCGATCACTTGATTTCCAACATGTCTGATCTTTCGCATAGCCTACGCACCATGGCCTTGAAGCCTTTTTAAGTAACCTTTACATTCTTTAAACTTTACTAACTTTCATATAATGAACTAAACAACATATAAGAATGCTTCTGAAAGATTGTAATGTGAGATTTGGAAACCCAAAAGTGTATTTAAAATCATCTATATTTTTTGTACTCTACTTCCTGTCGTATCTATGTCTATTCCTTAAAATGCTAGGTTCAAGGCCCTCCACTGATAATCAACACGCATTGCAACTGACTTGACATTTGTTGTTAAAGCGATAGTTCAACCAAAAATGTTTATTCTGTCGTCATTTACTCACACTCTTGTCATTTCAAACCTGTGTGACTTTCTTTAATTCTGCACAACACAGAAGATATTTTGTTGAATGTTGGTAACAGTAGAAAATCACTTACTTTTGTATCCATAAACACAATAGAAGTGAATGGGTTCTGGTGCTATTCGGTAACCAACTTAATATATATATATATATATATATATATATAGCTCTACTGAAGTAAGAAGACAAGAGGGTGATAAATGATAAATGAACCATCCTTTTAAAATTTAATCTAAAAATAAACCCTTGCAGTTTGCTACTAAATAATTCATTCCCACATTTTATTTCCATTTTTCATGTGTAGCCTACTATAAACAACGTTGGGCGAATGGTTAAAATAATTAGTGCCGTGTTTTTTTTACATCCTCCATTTCTCCAATTTTCACCCAGGCATAAACTGCATTATCATAAATCTGGAATATGTGAATTGTACGTGGACTGAGGAGGGAAACCAAAAGTACCCTTACATATTCGAGAGCAGGTATTTAACATACACACACAACAGAAATGCATTTTTTCATTCTTGCATTTTTGGTTGAATGCTTTAGGACTAATCCATGTGATTTCTCCTAGGTTTGCAAATTATGACAAACTGTATTGTTCTAACTATCACAAGATGAGCGGTGTTAACCTGGGCTGTGTGTTTCCATACACTGAAACTCAAAGATTCAATTCGCTAGACACGTGGTTGTATTATAAGAATGGCACTTTGGTGACCAAACAGACGCATCAACTGAAACAAGAGGGTATGAGAAATCTGCTGTTATTCATTATGATCATAACTGTATAGAATTGGTAAGCTTTTAATAAAATCACACTTTTTACTTTGTGTCTAATAGTGAAGCTTTACCCTCCATATAACCTGACTATTGAGGCGAGAAAGGACACCGAACTGTGGCTTCATTGGAATATTACACAAAACAAAAACTGCATTGAAAGTGAAGTTCGCCACAGGACGGGCAACATGGACTGGCTGGTAAATTGTTATAAAGGAAACAGTTCTACGTTTAATTCAAGATTAAAGTCAAACTTACATTTACATTTATTCATTTGGCAGACGCTTTTATCCAAAGCGACTTACAAGTAGTTTTATACAGTGGAACATTACTGCAGAGCAATCAGGGGTAAGGTGCCTTGCTCAAGGGCCCTTCAGTCGTGACCTGCTGGCACTGAGATTAGAACCGGCAACCTTCTGACCACAAGCCCAACGCTCTAACCATTAGTTTTATAGGGGTCAGGCCACAGCTGACCCCTATAAAACTTAAAGGGATAGTCACCCAAAAATTTAAATTCTGTCATTATTTACTCACCTTCAGGATGTTCCAAACATGTATACATTTCTTTGTTCTGCTAAACACAACGGAATATATTTGGAAGAATGTCATTAAAAAAACAGATCTCCTCCCCCGTTGACTCCCATAGTATTTACTTTCCCAACTATGACGGTAAAAGGGAGATTAAATGTGTCTTCCTTTGTGTTCCGCAGAACAAAATGGAATGGTCTCTACTAAAAAATAAACCAGCCTATGTTTGTTTGCCATTCTAATACGGTTTAAACCGGTCTCCCAGGCTGGTTCAGCTTCCATTCAATAGTGTTTTTTGAGAAAGGTCATCTCACCTAAGATGCTTTGACTAACAATTACTAGAAAGGCGACATCTTTATTCTCTCCATAGAACCAAAAACCATCCAATATAAACTCCTTCAGCTTACCCTTCCCCACCCAAAAACGGTACGAGTTCCAAGTCAGGGCCCGGGTGGGATCAGCTTGTGGAGAGTCCAAGTTTTGGAGCGACTGGAGCAAGCCGGTGTACTGGGGACCTTCAAAGCCCAACAATAACACAGGTACTGACACAGGAAGAATCTTATATAATCTTATTTGCTGCTCTCTGGTAACTATAGAGGTAACTACATTTTGAGATATCAAATAAATGGCCAGATTGCAAATAGGCATCTTCATGACTCCTAACCAATAGCAACTCTCTATGCTTTTCCCAGAAAGCCCAGTTTCAATGTCTATGACATCAGTGGTGATGTATACGGTAGGAGCTACAATAATGCTTGTCATGCTCTCCTGCTTGCTGGTCCACAGCGAAAGGTTTGTATTATTCATCCCTTTGTTAACTTATTTTTACACGTTTAAACATCTCCTTAGCCTAAAGTGTTTTAAATTTGCGAATGTGATGTTTAATGATCCTTCATAGATTAAGGATAATCTTGATACCGGTGGTGCCAAACGCTGGGCAAAATGTGAGCAAATACCTTGCTGCGTTTTTCGACAACTATGATGGCAACATTGAGGTAAATATCTCATACCGATTACTTCCAATGTTCCATAAATTATTTTAAAGGAGATATTGTGAAGATTGGTAACCAAACAGCACTGGTCCCCATTCACTTCTATTGTATGGACACAAAACCAATGCAAGTGAATGGGTGCAGGTTAGCAACATTCTTCAAAATATCTTCTTTTGTGTTCTAATGAAGGAAAAAGGTCATACAGGTTTGGATCAGGTGAGATGAAATTGTGAAATGATGACAGAAATTGTATTTTTTGGTAAACTTTTACTTTGATCATCCACAAATAATTTTTTTTGTTTTGGTTCAAAGTGGTAATCTCTGTGTTTCCTTTGTCACACAGAAATGGCTCTCCATCTCCAAAGACCTGGAGAAAGGCTTCAAACCCAATTTCACCGAGCGTGCCTGTCCTGTACGTGAGTACAGAATAGTGTCCCAGTCGAGCAGTGATGGTGGCAGTGTCCTCTCAATCCCAACAGATCTGTCGACAGATTATCAATGCATGCAGAACTATTCATCTGCCTCCACCATACCTGGACCTGCCGAGACCTTCCCGATTGACTCTCCATGTCAGACATATAATCCAGTTTAGATGACAGCCGGTTAGTCCGAAGTACTCATCTAAAAGATAAGATGTTAGAAAGAAGGTGTTAGGACAGAACGAGTCAGTGTTAAGAGTGTTGCTGTTGGGTAGTTTTTCAAATCTTTTCGGTTTTTGAAGTATGACACATATGACAATGCTATCTACTGTGGTGGAAAGAAAGATGTGGAAAAGACGTAAATTTTAAAACACGATTGTGTTTTATTCAGTATTGACATTTTGTTATTTGGGTCCTTACAAAGTCAAAATCGTATTATTTGTTTGTTTTCTCCAAATGAATGTTATGTGTAACTCATGCTGCTCAGAAAAAGGAGAGAGACTGGTTTTAGGGCATTTTTGTAGTTTATTTTGATAGAACAGTCAAGAACAACATATTATGGAGTTTTTGGGGTGGTGCAGAATAACGGAATAAATTAAAAACATTGTAGCCCAGGATCACCACTGTGGAAGGTAAAATGCAAGCAGTTATTGCTAAAGCCTCTGATGTATGTAGACTACTCAGAATCTGTATTGAACCACTTATATCTATCAGTCTCTGTTTTTGGAAACTTCACTTTTTTTTACATTTTCTCCCACTTTAATATAATTAGTTTCGCTCTATGACAGATGCTAGGAAATTCTTGTTTAATGTATGTGACACTGCTGTTTAAGATATTTGAACACATACTGTATATGATGTGTCAAATTGAATGTAATTCATTTGCAATAATTCAATAAAAAGTGCGCCTAGTGTGAACTGCAATGACATGACATAAAATCCATGACTACTATTTCACAAACACAAAGACAAACAATGCATAAATATGTCATATTCCTCACATCTTCAGAAAAAGAAAAGAAACTATGCTCAAATGAATAATATAAGTTCAAAACTTATATTCATTTATAAAACACGCAGACTTCTGTGCCAATATAATATCAGATGAATTGACTTTGTATTATGGGGGGCAACAATAAATGTCTGTAGATTATTTTTGAACTATCCAAGCTGATCTTCATATTGTTTTCTAAAGCAATCTCCAGCAGGAAAGAAATCCCAGCACCTCTCCTGGTACAGCTTCCATACATACGACTCCTGTGGAAACACACATTCATGATTATAAATATATTTGCATTAGCAGATGCTTTAATGCAAGGCGATTCAAACTTAACAAATTTCACTAGTCCTAAACCAAAGATTTTGGTGTTGCAGATCTAGCCCATGGCCGTATAAAGGCAGTTTACAAAGCATCTCAACTGTACAAAAATGTCAATGCTATTAAATGCAACTTTCAAAATGTGTTAAAAAGAAATAATGGAAAATATGAACAAATCTCAAAATGTGCATGTGAATCAGTGAAGTGATCACATTAAGTGACCTCTGTGCTGAATAATAGCTGTCAAAGTCTACCTGTCCAGTGTGCTCGGTTTCATCTTTGTTGATTAAATACATCAGGAAGAACCTAGCGATGAGAGAAAGGTCAGTGCTGTTTGCATATGTCTGAGAAACGGCGTTTAAAGGACTGCATTACTCACATGTAATTGGCCAGGTTATGTTCCTCAAGTGTGTGGGTCTCAAAGCCATGTGGAGTTGTATCAAAGTAATCACTCCCTATCCCACATATAAAGCACTTGGTCTGGAGAAGTGGCATACGGTGTAACATCAGTCACACGAGCAATAATGCATAAAAATATTACAAAAAGGCTTTAATGTAAAAATATAGTATTAAAATGAGTACCTCCATGTCCTCTTTGACTTGTTCTTGCTGGTCTCTAAGTTCACCAAAGGCATCAATGATTAAACCTGTGCAGACACGGGACAGATATGATATACAGTATATCCACCTTATAATTTAAATGTAATTTAGGACATGTTTTCACAGTGGGATTTGTTGATAGTTTGTCAACATCACTTGAGCAGTTGTTCAAATCTGCAGTTTTGAATGAAACTCAAATACGAATTGAAAGACATTTTACCCTGAATGATGGCGAGTAGGATGACAATGACAAAGAAGAAGAAGGTGATGTCGAAGACCACACGATAGAGTTCATACTCGTCACCTGCTGGATCCTCAATCTCATCTCCTATACCTCCTCCTGCTCGCACACCCACGTACATGTGGAACAGATAACACTACAGAAAGAGAGAGAGAGAAAGACAGGGAGAGATTCAAAGGGATTGTTATTGCAGGTGTTCAACAAAAGCAGAAGTTGTAGTGAAAGATGACAGATTATGTAGAATCCTTAAACAGTCACCGTCATCATGTCATCACACTTCATGTCAGGTTCATCCTCATCTTCGCTCTTATTGTAGAACTTCCTGAAGAAGTTGAAGGCCACCACAGTGTAGAGGTACACAACCACGGCCAGCAAACCCACAGTCATCATTAACTGAAACAATACACAGGGGTCAAACGGTAGGAAGGTTTACATCTTATAAACCTTAATTGTAAATACACGTTAGCTGGGCTGTTAACTTGGGTAACTTCACATTTGTTTATGTATATTTCATGCACTACAAATACATTTTGGTTTAAGTTCTGTACATGTAGTGAGTCACTGATTTAATGTGGAACATTACAAATGAAAGTAAAATAGCCAAATCAGATAAAACCATTTCAACGTTTTGAGTTGGATTGAATTTTTGCAGTACGCAGTGTTCCTGTCTGTACCTGTTTTCCGTTGTGCGTGACCGAGGACAGAATGGTGCGCAGGGTCTTGACCCCCATCGCGATGTCAAGCAGGTGACAGGCGAAAAAAAAGTTGTTGTAATGTCCCAGAAGTGACATCACGGTGTACCACACCAGGTAGAGGAAAGTCTGTCAACAGAAAACACGTCAATGCTTATGGCAGCATGGAAAACGTTCTGACCTTTCGTAACAACTCGCAACAATGACTTACGTTGTCTGTAAATACAACTCCGAATTTCCAAATTTGATATTTGATGTCAATGGCAGTGAACCTGAAAATAAAACATGGAAACAAAAGAGTAATTATTTGGTATTCTGATCCTAAATAAATATAATGTTAAAGGATCATGCACATTCATTGGTTTAGCTGTGCTGTTGTTTGAATACCATGCGAGCATAGAGTTGTCTGGTTCTTCGTGTTTCTTGTCTGTCTGTTGTTTGCTGACATCCAGTGATGCCAGATCCATACCCAACAGCTCAGCAATTCGCTCACGTCCGTAAATATCGCCATATTTATCCAGCACCTTGATCGGAAAGAACGATCAGCAATAAATGCATTCACTTCCAAATGTGAACTAACAAGAGTAAGCTTACCTTTCGCTTCACAAACTTGTCCCAGTAGTTGGAGGGAAAAGACCTAAAACAATAAACGCAAAAGCTCTACGAATTGACAGCAGGAATTAATCAAAAATGTATATAGAAGAGCATCTCTAAGCACTTACGGTGTGTTTAATACCAGTCTGTCCCACTGGCCCTTGATGTCATCATCTTCTGGCTGTTCTGTTATATAAAGACCATCAAACTCCAGCTTCCTTGCCAGTTCCTTCTCTCTCCTAAAGATGACCAGCGGAATCTAATATGCACAATAAAGTATTGTTTGTAAGAATCCTGAACTAAGATTAAGAAGTTCAAGGACAGTAAAGTGACTAAACAGAGGTTTAAAACCTTGAGGCAGTTGTATCCGATGATGGTAATGAATGCAATGATGGTGTGCAGAATTGCCAGGCCAGACATAGTGGGCTGCATGTATCCTGTGCTCTCTTCCAGGAAAAAATAAACAGGACCTTCCTCATCGTCTTCCCCGACATCATCTCCACCAGAGCCCTCAGACTCCTCACCGGAACCTTCAAACAGTCCAGAGCCTTCAAAGACACCCGAGCCTTCAAAGTCTTCAACATTGGGAGGAGTATCTGATACCTGAGGAAACAAGATGATGAATAAATAACTCTTATATGTGTTGTAAAGTAGTTCTACACAATATTAAGGAAGTTAATTATGAAATATACAAATAAACAACAAAAAAGGCAAAACCAGACCTTGTAGAAGAGCAGAATAAAGTTGAGGGCAAATGCCAGGAACAGAGCCAGGAAACGAATGTTGTAGAAGTTGCGGGACAAACAGTTCTGAGAATGAAAGGTTAAGAGTGAATTAAAAGTCAATTCCATCATTAAAGATTAAGATTTTTTCCCCTACCATGAATTTATTTCTTTGAACATCTAGCTCATTCCAAAGCTCAAATCCGGCTCCTTTAGCAGGCTTCTTCTCCTTCTTGGTTTTGGTGGCTCTCTCTGGTTTTGGTTCCTCTGCTGTCGGCTCAGACTTGGTTCCTACTTCCCTCTCTACCTTCTCACCATTCTCAGTGCTGTAACATATGACAGATGATCAGTAAACATTTAAAATGTACACAGCATAGTCCATGGTAGTAAATGCAGTTTACATAACATTTTTATGATATATTTTTAACATTTTCAAGCTTCTATTTGCTGTGAATGTTAAAGGTGATGTGTGTAATATTTACGAGGATCTTTTGACAGAAATGCAATTCACTCTTTTATACATAAGTATGTCTTTAAAGATCTTGAATAATTAGGCGTTGTGTTTTTATTACCTTAGAATGAGCTATTTTTATCTACACATACCGCGGGTCCCCTTGCATTGAATTCGCCATGTTGTTTCTACAGTAGTCATAAAGGGACAAACTGCTCAACAGAGCGCGTTTTTCGTAAATAAGTTATCATCTTTGGCAGAAACGTGACGACATCTTTGTCCTGTGTCAGCTACCGTTGTGTTTCGAATGATTCGCAAAACTAAAACTAAAAAAAGGATTCAACACAAACACCACAATCTTCATTCCATCACCCCTTCAACACTGGTTAATATAGTGGTTAATATAGTTTTTTTCCAGTCTTGTAGTATCTGTGGTATTATTAATAGCACCCGAAACCAACTTTTCAGATAGGTGGACAAGGAGGGACCTGTATGGTGGTCACTCACTCTGCTTTCTCTGGTTCAGGAGGAGGTTGTTCAATAGCAGGAGGTCGCTCATGTCCGGCTTCTTCTGGCTGCTGCAGCACAAAAATACAAGAAACAACATTTGTGTAAATGAAAGTTGTGTGGCTTAAAGATTAGTTGAATAAGCACCATACCATTTTCCTCTTCAGTAAAGGAGTCCCCTCTGGAGTAGGTGGTTCCACGGGGGTCGTGTCACCCATATCTCCAAGCCCACCAGGCGTATCGATACCCGGAATTTTCCCACAGTCACTTTCTTGGTTGTCTTCATCCTCTTCCTCTCCACCTCCTGCATCCATGGAGTCGGTTATTCCTCCAGTTTCCTGTTCCTCTCCACTCCTTGGTTCTCCAGGCAGGTCTCCGTGCACCTCATCCTGTGTTGGATCCGGCATGCTGGCTAGAATCTCGGTCACCGTGATGTTTTTGGCCCCTTCGACTAAACCACCTCCAAACAGAGTTTGCCAGATGAGCAGGAAGAAACCTTTACAAACGCTATAGATGAAATGGAGGATGCCCATGAAGATTGTCCAGAGGAAAGTTACGAGGCCTATGATCATTTCCTTGATGGTCATCTTCCTGAGCCTGCGATACTGTCTACGAATATTACGAAAGGTAAACAAACCCAGGAAATTCATGACGCTTTTGATGAAATCCGCAAAGGCGGAGCTTGAATCCGGCTGGCCATCCTCTCCACCACCTTCTTCGTCGCCTCCTCCTCCATCTCCTCCCTCGGCATCTTCCTCATCATCTTCCTCTTTCTCTTCCTCGTCCTGCTCGGAAATCTGAGAAGCGATGTTCATCTCGAAGATGGTGTCCTCACAGAAGTTGACAAAAAGCTCCATCTTCTCCGACTCACCACCTTCGTTGACCACGTCAAATATGAATTGGCGCTTGGACTCTTTCACCTGAGGCATCTCCCACTGTTTACGATTCACCTCGCTGATCTCAAAGTAGATTCTTTCAATCTTTCTGCTGGCACCCATTATCTCGATCCGGCCCAAGAAGGGGCGGAAATAGTTCAGAACGCTCTCAGCCTGTTCGAGGAAGTTTTGTAACCTGGTATCATGAGGGACGTGCTCGGAGAGGTTGGTTAGCAGCACAGCGATGTTAAAACCGATGTCTTTTGCCGGCTCTTGGAAGCGGTTGGAGAACTCTTCGTAATTAATCATCTCGTTCTCATCTGCCTCCGAGCAGGATAACAGGAACTGGATCTCCGATGGGGTGTATTGTTTCTGACTGTCCATGGCTTTCTGAAAGTCCTTTTTGGATATCAAACCTCTAGGGTCGGTCACGTAGTCACGGAAGGCGTCAGACGCAACAATGTCCTTCAGCTTTAGGAACATGTCGAAGAATTTGAGGATAATTTCCACATTACTAGAAGATTCCACAAGCATGTCCACCATTTGGCGAGCAATGGTGCCATTTACAATATTACCTGTGAAACATTGAAAATAAATTAACTGACTGATTTCATATTCAATTGAGATCAGTGCAAAACTTGAGATAGTGCCCAAATTTTTTTTGAATTCTGTCATCTTTCACGCACCATCTTTTCATTTCAAAACTGTATGATTTTCTGTCTTCTGCAGAACACAACAGAAGATATTTTAAAGACTGTTGGCAACGGAACAATGGCGGGACACCAAATCAATGTAAGTTAATGGGTACCACCATGGTTGGTTACCAACATCCTTCAAAATATCTTCTTTTTTAATCTGCAGAAGACAGAAAGAAATGGCAATTCTATTTTGGCTATCACGTTAAGCAATTGTAAAATTTTCTTTATACCCTCAAGGAGAGACAGCAACATGACCACCATGTCTTTCTGAAGGTCCAACAGCTCCTTCAGAAGACCAATCTGACTGGAATCCTACAAGAAAACAAATGACATGACAAATAACACATGACAGTACCAAAACTGAAATAATATATGTTAGAAATAGTGCTAGTCAGCCTCATTAGTTTTGAGGGTAGAATTAACTTGTAATTATAGAACAGGTGTAAAAAAAAATAGCTTTACTACCTCACATTGCTGTAATTTTACATTTCAAAATGTTATCGTATGCAGCAAAAATAGTAGGTTACTTATTAGAAATACAAACAAACATGCAAGAGATTATGAAATCAAAACCACACTAGAAGAAGACATTTTAAATGATTTAACACAGAATTAAATCCCACAAATCCTATTAAATACTAATTTTATTACAACAAATTCACATAAAGCTCATGTTATCTGCCAGACATTTTCTCAAGCTGTTTGACCCACTTGCTGGCAAAAGCTAGCATGTTTACAAATTAAGTAAAGATATATAACAAAACAATTGGCCAAATATACAGTGAAGTTAAATATACAATAAAACAATAAAGTTCCCAAATAATTTGGGTAAAATATACAGAAATCAACCACGGTATTATTAAGGTTTTGTTTTACTTCGAGTCTTGGGTTCAAACAACCTGGATCATAAACGAGGGATAAGGGGACTCAAATACAACCAATTCAATAAATAAATAGAGTGATACATACTCTTCCCTGCACAGGCCGTATGAAAAACAGTTTAATTCATCAGTAGAGTATTTAGAGCAAAAACAATATAACATTCCAACACAACTAGCAGTCTGAAAGTTTACAGAATGTAACATGTTTAACATTCTGTTTTGTATCATTTAAGTAAAAGCACTTGATTATTTTATTAAAACAGTTTTATAGTAGCAACTACAACAGCAATTTCATTAACATGCATTATCTATTAGCCACTAAACTATACATGTGCTCTTTTAGTACAAATTAATTACATTTTGCGCATATCTACACATGATGCTGAGATACAAAAACTACTCATATATGTGTTATTGTAGAAAAAACATATGAATTTATCTATTCACATAGATTGTATTTGTTCATTATCTGTATGGCGGACAATACGAAGACAAAGTGAGTTACCTGAGCCAGTTTCATCATCATATGGGCAAACACATGCAGGAAGCCCACCACAGCGTCCCACAGACGACTGTGGGCCAGGGACTGCTGGTTTCCAGTGCAGGGCCCCTGAAACACACCAGCAACTTTTAAATATAAATATAATGTTCTGTATTGATGCATGTTTTGAAAACCAAAGGTTTACAGAGAATTAAATAGCTTTTTAGAACAATTATAAACATCACAATCATAAAAAAAACATTTAAGCAAACAAAAAAGTAAAGATTTTTTTTAAAGGTCCACTGCATGACATTTAGTGGCATCTAGTGATGAGTGTATATAGATAGATATAGCTTATTTTATGGCAGGAAAAACATAACGCTTTATTTAAGGTCTTGAACACCTCTGAGGACATGGTTACTGAATGTATTGTATAATACGGTATATTGCATTTCTGTCAATAGATCCTTTAAAAAATTACATACAGCACCGTTAAGGAATGAAAAAAATTCACATAGGAATAATAAGACATACCTGTATGTACTCGGTGAGGCTGTTGAACACTTGTTTGGCAACAGTCATGGCTTTAGAAAAATTCCTCTTGCCTGGTTCATCTATTATGTCCTTTCCTGAATAATACCAGTAGAAATCACTGATCGATTCCTGGAGAGAATATAGAAAGTTAATGCGAATTACAAAAATAAAAACTATGATAAGCGGAAAAATCTACATACAGTATTTTGCATGTGTTTAATTGTTTTGTTACCGTGTATAAATTTAGTGAATTGTTCAGTGAATTGTTTAGAATTGATCTTTCTCTTTCTTTCTTTCTTTATTTATAAAAGGACCTCACCTGCAGTCTAAGCAGGTAATCCACAGTGCAGATAATGACATTGATGGTGGTTGTGCTTCCTGTCTGCGTTCTCAGGTAGTTCTGGAAGTCTAAAGAGGATATAATAATTCATACATTTAAAATATACAAAATATAAATAAGATAAAAACAAGGGGAGTTTCTTAGACATTACATCAAACGATATTACTGATTTATACTAAATAACAGATTTGGCATTATAAGTTATGAGTAAATTAAAGCACATTCACTGTATTTTACATGTAAACTTAGGACGCACCGTTGTTGTGACCCTCACAAAGTAGCTGCAGGAAGCGGAAGAGGTCACAGGTGAACTCGTCATCAGCCATGACCTTCTCACCTGAGTAAAAGGGCCGGAAACACAAAACATATAACTTAACCTGACCGGGTCTTTTTGTCTTTGATCGCAGGTTTAGTGGAGGGACAATCAGATTAGAACAACTAATCTATAACAGCGAAGACAGGAAGTGAAAGAGAACGAGAGATTACACAGAGACAACAAACAAACTGCCTTCTGTCATGTTACTATGTTAGTGCAAATATGTACGTCCCCTTGTGCACGCAAAGCAGCAACTGTCTAAACTCTTCATCTAAGCCTGAACTTTAGCAGCACAAAATGAGAGACGTCACAGAATCACTTTTCCCAAATAACACGACACATAAAGTGAACACAGATGATGTACGTACAGTACGTGATAATGTGTGTCTATGATCACAGATATAAGGACACTGATATACAAACAGCTCAAATACAGAAGTAAAATGTAAAGCCCTAAAGTAAGCAGTATTCGCATGCGGGACAGACCTACTGCAATCCTAACCTCAACTGTGGTTATGGGGGGGGGGGGAGGATCTATATGAAGCTCCATTCATATAAAATCACTGTCAGTCAAAACCTTGGGCAAGAAAGGGTTCGGTTTGCAACAAAATAATAAATCATTTAAAAAATGGCAGTGTCAGAGTTGTGTGAAAAAAGATTTCCAACCGGTTTATGATTTGACAGATTAAGAATGACAAATTATTTGATTTAATAGAAATGTTCCAGTTGGGACAAATATATGTGGCGATGGCATACGGTGAAAGGAGATTAATCAAAGCATGAGCCGACTACGCCACCCCGGATAGGGCCAGGGACCCAAAATTAAGTAAATCACCAAAAGCTCACAGGTTCGTTATTGGCTGAGACAGGTAGCAGACAAAAGGGAAGCTGGTAAACAATTTATTTCACACACACCATCTAAAATACAAAATCACATTTAATTAAAGTCATTAAAAGAAACAGGCCATCATCTTCGTACAAAGCATACACACACTTAAAACGTCCAACCCAGAATTGGGGAAAGTCGTCCGATTGATCCGACAACCGTTGTGCTCACTCACGTCACCACACGCCAAATGTTTCGATATTGTGGACACTACAAACAAGTCAACCACAGCACCACATACAGAGGATCTCGACCGCGACTAATTCCCCCTAATTCTGGAACGAAAAGAAAATTAATAAACTCAATCCCAAAATCACTTACACAAAACAAATTAAACCAAATCACTTAAACAAAACAAATTAAACAAAATCACTTAAACAAAACAAACGAAGTAAACAAAATCACTTAAGCAAAACGAAGTAAACAAAATCACTTAAGCAAAACGAAGTAAACCAAATCACTTACACAAAACAAATTAAACCAAATCACTTAAGCAAAACGAAGTAAACAAAATCACTTAAACAAAACCAAATCACTTAGGCAAAGCGAAGTAAACAAAATCACTTAAACAAAACGAATTAAACAAAATAAATTTTAAACAAAACGAATTAAACAAAATCAATTTAAACAAAACAAGTTACGCCCAAAATGACATCGATAATAGTAGCTAGTCCGGTAATCACCAGTCCTCCGAGAAAGAGAGCCAAATGTCGTGCCTATAGACACGCAGAACGCGATATCGAAGCACGTCAACAGACACTAAATGGTTATTATACACTGGAAATAACTGCCAGCTAAATGGGAATAGATCCTCCACACCAACCGGGACAAAGACGCTGTCCCAGGCACGGCAACGAGTGAAAGAGCAAAAAGGGAAATAAACACGACTCTACGGACTGTCCACTTCGGTCCGGAACAGTCAGCTTCATGCATCCGCTACGCAGGAAATGAAAGTGGAAGGTAAATTAAGCGTCGCACTAAAAGTAACGGGTCTGGAAACAACCCGGTTCAGGAATCCACTAGGCAGTCAGGTAGGAGAAATGGTAAGTTGGACGAATCAGTGCGAACAATAGTGGCACTGTCTATCTCGGAAAACACTCCAGTTCAAGCAGTCGTTATACATGCAGGTACGATAGCGCTAGTCCATAAGGGAGAATCACAGCCCCAAATAGCGCCGGTATCAGCCTGCGAACTGGCGTCGGTTCAGCCTGCTGCAACACCTCCAACACCCAAAGTCACTGCAGCTAATGACCCGTAATGCACCACGCACTTGACGCAGACTTCACTAATGGCTCTCGAAAATACATGGCCATTCACAAATGCCCGCAGTACTCCTCAACCACACTCTTGGACGTGTAGCCCAACCCACCGGAAATAAAAGTACTCCCGGAAGCCCTATAGGACACACCTGTGTGACATGCCAGTCCTATCTACCTTTATACCCCCGGACCGTACCATTTCCTCAAACATAGGTGGGTCAGGCAATCGCATCACCACAATCTACCCCCCCCACAAGTCATCGTAGTCCCGACGATGAACAACGTAGCCTCAAGGTCTGAAAGCCATAGCACGATTTAGCCCTGAAGTAGACCCAGCAGAAATCTGATGAGCCTCAGCCCCTACGGTCCGTGGTAAATGGTACAAATTCGTATGCTGCCCGGCCCTAGCACGTCTAGGTCTAACGATCCTTTCGGAGATACTAGACGGTCCGATAGAATCTGGTACTACGTCTAATGGTACACTTACACTCCTCTCGCTCCCCCCAACTGCACCCCCAGGTACCGCAGGACTCGCCCTTACCTCTGGCGATGCTCTATTCACCCCAATGCTCTCTGGAATTTCTGATGGGGCCTGGGTCACCACCAAGGCTAAATCCCCATCCTCAAATTCCTCAAAGCCTTCCTCTCTTACTGAAGGTACTGGCAACTCCGGCCAATCCTTAAAGGACTCGGTCGGCATGGGATCCCTTTGAACTCTGGGTTTTAGGGACACTCTATGCACGTTACGGACTTTAGTGAGATCTTGCACTGGTGCTACAGAGTACACCGATCCCCCATCCCGTGGCACTCGAACTACCTGATAGATGATCGAGCTCCACAGATCCTGGATCTTATGGCGCCCGGAGAACCCACGTTCTCGCAGATAGACCCTTTGGCCCTCTTCTAGCGGTTGCTCTTTTACCCGTTGATCATGCTTCGCCTTGCGATGCTGAGCTGCGGCCTGCAACCGCTCACGGGCACCTTCGAAGGCCACTTTAAGGCAAGCCTGATGCTCTTCCATCCAATGATGGACTCCACCAGCCACTGGTTCTTGCACCCGACCAAGCAAGAAATCCACAGGCAGTCTAGGCTCTTGCCCGAACATCAAAAAATAAGGACTCTCACCGGTGGCTTGATGGGGAGTGGTATTATAGCAAAATACCACCTGGGACAAACAAGAGGCCCAATCCCTCTTCCTTCCAGTGGGCAAGGTCCGCAACAAATTGTGCAGGGTACGGTTAAACCGTTCACACTGGCCATTACCAGCTGGATGGTATGCGGTAGTACGAGACTTACCCACCTGGTAAAGGGTGCACAACTGCTGGATAAGATGCGATTCGAAGTTACGTCCCTGGTCCGAATGGATACGGCCTGGGACCCCAAACTTAAAGAACCATTCGTCAACCAGGACGCGAGCCACAGTCGCCGCCTGTTGGTCCCGAGTAGGGATTGCCACTGTGAATTTACTAAAAATGTCTGTCATTATTAACACGTTTTCATGCCCCGAACGAGAAGGTTCTAGGACCGTAAAATCAATGGCCACTATCTCATTTGGACGGGAAGCTAACAGATGGGCCATGTAGCTTCTGGGGACTGGGGCAGCCTCTTTGGCTTGCTGGCACCGCTCACATTGCTGTATCCAACGGGCTACATCGGCCGACATCCCAGGCCAGTAGCACCGCTGTCGCACCAGTTCCAAAGTGCGCTCGGTGCCTTGGTGCCCATGACACTGATGCAGTTGGGTCAACACTTCAGTCTGTAACACAACAGGCAGCACCAGCTGCAACACCTTTGCACCACCATCAGGACTGCAAACCCGTCGATATAATAGGCCCCCCAGTTCCTCCAACCGCTCCCATTGCCGGAGTAACACCAACACTAGCTTGGGTAACTGTCGTCGTTCTTGGGGCCCTGGGCCTTGCCCTTGGCGCCAAAATTTAAAAGCTGAACTGATAATGGGATCCTCCTCCTGTAATCGAGCCAACTCTGGTCTAGATCGATTTGGCATCACCTGCATGGCCCTCACAGTGGTGGAGTCTGCCCGATCCACCACTCCAGCACGCCTAAGCAGTTCAGGAACTAATGTTCCCAACGAGCCTTCCCTTTCCAGGTACCGTTCCTTAGGAGTCATGCGTGATAGCGCATCCGCATTCTGGTTAGATCTCCCGGATCGGTACTGCACTTCGAAATCAAAGGCCGCTAGTTCAGCTGCCCATCGCTGTTCGGTGGCACCTAACTTAGCAGTCGCCAAATGACTAAGGGGGTTATTGTCTGTACGAACGATACAACGATGGCCCAATAAGTACTCACGAAACTTTTCAGCCATGGCCCATTTGAGAGCCAAAAACTCAAGCCGCATAGAACTATAGGTAGCAGTGTTACGCTCTGCAGGACGCAGGCTACGGCTGGCATAGGCCACTGGTCTCACCTTGCCCCCAATCTCTTGAGACAGTACAGCACCTAACCCTACATAGCTGGCATCGACTTCCAAGATAAACGGTAACTTAAAATCAGCATATGCCAGGACTGGTGTGGTGGCAAGCTTAGCTTTCAGGGTCCGGAATGCTTGTTCACACTGTTCGGACCATAACGCATCCAACTCCTGTATCTTAGTTCTCCCCTTCCCTTGTCCTACCTCCCCTACCAGCCGATGCAACGGTGCTGCTATCTGAGCAAACCCTTCCACAAATCGCCGATAGTAACTACCAAATCCCAGAAAGGTACGTAGCTCTGACACAGTCTTGGGGCGTGGCCACTGCGCCACAACCTCAACCTTTGCCGGGTCTGTGGCCACTCCTTGGGGGGATATTACGTGTCCTAAGTACTGCACCTTTTCTCTAAAAAATGCACACTTGGCCAAGTTTACCTTAAGATCAGCAGCCCGCAACCGTTCCAGCACCATCCTCAACCTCTGTAAATGATGTTGCACAGAGGAGGAATAGACAATAATATCGTCTAGATACAGCAGGAGAGACTGATGTTGCTGGTCGCCAAACAGCCGTTGCATCAACCGCTGGAAGGTGCCTGGTGCGTTACACAAACCAAAAGGCATACGGTTCCATTCATATAAACCAAAAGGTGTACAAAAAGCTGTTTTGTAGCGATCAGCCTCTGCAACCGGGACTTGATTATATCCGCTGGCCAGATCTAGCGTAGTGAACCAGCGAGCCCCTGTCAATGAATCCAAGGTCTCATCGATTCGAGGCAGTGGAAACGAATCTTTCCGAGTTTTAGCATTGAGTTGGCGGTAGTCTACGCACATGCGTAGGCCACCGTCCTTCTTCTTAACCAATACTAATGGGGAGGCGTACGGGCTACAACTTTCCCGGATCACTTGGGTGTCTAAAAGCTGGCCAATATGAGTCTTAACTAACTCATATTCAGATGGAGGAATCCGTCTATAGCGTTGTCGAACAGGCGTCTCGTCGATTAAAGGAATTTCATGGGACAGGAGGTCGGTACAACCCAAGTCTCCCTCCCCAGCAGAGAACACCGCCTGGAATTCCTGAAGGAGAGCCCTAACCTTGCCCTGTTCCTCATCCGACAGCCCTGACAGTTCTATGTTCTCGACCTGTGCTGCCTCAGGGGCTGCCATCATATCACAAGTCACTGTGATAGCAGGAACCGCAGATACCTCAGTCAGTCCGGCAGGTGAATCCACCAGATACACTTCCCGCAACTTCCCGAGGATGGTTTTCGGGTATAAAACAGCGTCGAGAACACCCACATTGACAACAGGCACCCAAACCAAACCACCGTCGACATACACTAACGACGGAGAGGCCAATAAGCCAGCAGGCAGACCAGTGTCAAGGGGCTCGAATAACACGATCTTATCTCTAAACATGGACGAACATGTTGCTGTTACAAACTTCATAGTGCCCCCTGGAACGCGACAAACCCGATGCCCACGGACTCTTACATTGCCCCCGTATGCCAGAACGCCATCTACTTTCTGACAGGCTTGGAAGGCCCGAGATATTCCCACGTCTTGGGTCACTAATGGTAGCTCAAATAGGGTCGGTCCGTACTGCCCGAAAAGCTCACGATAACAGCGACCAAGAACATTCATTCCCAAAATCCCAGGAACACTAGAATTACCCCCAGGTGGATCACGCACAACCAATATGCCACACCCTGATACCACACGATCACACAGTTCAACGTCCAATTCCATATACCCTATATAAGGGATTTCCAGTCCATTGGCTGCTCTAAGCTGTAACCAATGACAGTTTTGTAATCGACGCTGGCCCCATGGTTCGAATCCAGACCGAAAACAACTCTCTGTAATGGTCGATACCATGGAACCAGTGTCTATCAAACAGGGTATGGGCACACCGCCAATATTTGCAACTAAATGTGGGCATGAGGAGACTAAACGAGGCACAGAACCGCTGGCACGAAAATCACAAGAGCCATTCTTACCTCCAACCGAACTGAGACTCTGCAGTCCGGTGGGTACTAGTTTTCCGGCTGGTTAGGGACACTTGACCTAGCATCACGAGATATCAGGTTACCCCGGGAATGGTTTTGAGGGCCAGACGAATGGGGCTGCCACTGACAGTCTCGAGCAAAATGGCCAGGCTGTTGACACCGTCTGCAAATCACGTAACTAGAACGCAGTGGCTGACCACGAGACTGGGGACTATGGTTACGGGCTAAAGTCTGAGAAAGCTGATCAATTTGCTGTTGCTGTCGAATCAGCATGTCCTTCAACTCCCTAAATTCCTGTGAATGATGTCCCTGCTCAGGATTTACCCCAGAATCATCTTTAACGCCACATTGATGTCCCTGCACCAAAGGAACAGACTGACTGCGCCCCCGTACACCGCCTGGCACTCCCTCTCTCTCCCAGCGAATTGCTTCCCCTCGGACATCTAACAGTGTTGCAGCAGGCTGACGCCTTACCAATTGTTTCAATTCTCTGCGCAAGGCATTATCCAACACACATTCAATAAACTGATCCCTAACTACCACCTGCGCATCTAAAATGGCATGCGGAGACTGTTGTTTAAGCTTATCAAATAAACTCAAGAGCGCCAGGGAGAACTCTTGTAACGTTTCTCCCTCCACCTGTCGCCGTGAGTAAAAGGCTTCTTGAAGCGTAATATAGGACTCGAGACAGCCATACACTTCACGCAACGCAGAAATAATCTTCTCAGGATTATCTTTATCAGGGCTCGGCCGATATTTAATCTCATCCCGAGCCTCTCCCTCAAGATGATCAAACAAAAAGAAAGCCTGCTCGACAGCCGTCATCGTCCGCATGCGCATGCACGCCTGAGCTTCTTCGACCCACTCGTCAATGCCTACACCAGACCTACCATTAAATTTGGGACAGCGCCGTTCACGAGGAACAAAAACAAAGCGCTCAACGGTGTTAACATTGGATCCTACAGATATAGGCGTTAATGGCCGTGACGCACTACTAGAGCCTGCGCCAGGATCAAGCAACTCAACCGGTGTCTGCTCCTGTCGCAGTCGATCGTTATCGGCCTTCAACTGAGCCACAAGGTCTCTCATTTCCTGTAATTCAGCCTCCATCTCTACACAATATAAGGGGTAATCACCAGACGCGTCTCCACCATATGGTCAAGTAGAAGAAAGAAAATATATATATGTGTGAAAAAAAAATACAAATCCCTACGTCTGTACCCGTACAACAGCCAAGACCCTGCCGACTGCGCCAAATGTGGCGATGGCATACGGTGAAAGGAGATTAATCAAAGCATGAGCCGACTACGCCACCCCGGATAGGGCCAGGGACCCAAAATTAAGTAAATCACCAAAAGCTCACAGGTTCGTTATTGGCTGAGACAGGTAGCAGACAAAAGGGAAGCTGGTAAACAATTTATTTCACACACACCATCTAAAATACAAAATCACATTTAATTAAAGTCATTAAAAGAAACAGGCCATCATCTTCGTACAAAGCATACACACACTTAAAACGTCCAACCCAGAATTGGGGAAAGTCGTCCGATTGATCCGACAACCGTTGTGCTCACTCACGTCACCACACGCCAAATGTTTCGATATTGTGGACACTACAAACAAGTCAACCACAGCACCACATACAGAGGATCTCGACCGCGACTAATTCCCCCTAATTCTGGAACGAAAAGAAAATTAATAAACTCAATCCCAAAATCACTTACACAAAACAAATTAAACCAAATCACTTAAACAAAACAAATTAAACAAAATCACTTAAACAAAACAAACGAAGTAAACAAAATCACTTAAGCAAAACGAAGTAAACAAAATCACTTAAGCAAAACGAAGTAAACCAAATCACTTACACAAAACAAATTAAACCAAATCACTTAAGCAAAACGAAGTAAACAAAATCACTTAAACAAAACCAAATCACTTAGGCAAAGCGAAGTAAACAAAATCACTTAAACAAAACGAATTAAACAAAATAAATTTTAAACAAAACGAATTAAACAAAATCAATTTAAACAAAACAAGTTACGCCCAAAATGACATCGATAATAGTAGCTAGTCCGGTAATCACCAGTCCTCCGAGAAAGAGAGCCAAATGTCGTGCCTATAGACACGCAGAACGCGATATCGAAGCACGTCAACAGACACTAAATGGTTATTATACACTGGAAATAACTGCCAGCTAAATGGGAATAGATCCTCCACACCAACCGGGACAAAGACGCTGTCCCAGGCACGGCAACGAGTGAAAGAGCAAAAAGGGAAATAAACACGACTCTACGGACTGTCCACTTCGGTCCGGAACAGTCAGCTTCATGCATCCGCTACGCAGGAAATGAAAGTGGAAGGTAAATTAAGCGTCGCACTAAAAGTAACGGGTCTGGAAACAACCCGGTTCAGGAATCCACTAGGCAGTCAGGTAGGAGAAATGGTAAGTTGGACGAATCAGTGCGAACAATAGTGGCACTGTCTATCTCGGAAAACACTCCAGTTCAAGCAGTCGTTATACATGCAGGTACGATAGCGCTAGTCCATAAGGGAGAATCACAGCCCCAAATAGCGCCGGTATCAGCCTGCGAACTGGCGTCGGTTCAGCCTGCTGCAACACCTCCAACACCCAAAGTCACTGCAGCTAATGACCCGTAATGCACCACGCACTTGACGCAGACTTCACTAATGGCTCTCGAAAATACATGGCCATTCACAAATGCCCGCAGTACTCCTCAACCACACTCTTGGACGTGTAGCCCAACCCACCGGAAATAAAAGTACTCCCGGAAGCCCTATAGGACACACCTGTGTGACATGCCAGTCCTATCTACCTTTATACCCCCGGACCGTACCATTTCCTCAAACATAGGTGGGTCAGGCAATCGCATCACCACATATAGAAAAGCACACAGTATAAAATATTATCACAATAGTTACATATGAACAAATGAACATGGCAAGACAATGTTAGACTGAATTTGGTTCAATTTATAAAAAAATGTCTGACTTTGTTATTCTGTTTTGTTAGAAACAAAACAAGTATGTTTAACCTTTCAGACATTTTATGTGCTGTCATATAATCCTTCAAGGACTTCAGATGTAAAAGCAAAGATGCAGAGACATTAATAATGCAAAAACAATAGTGATTTTCTTATGTATTTTTAAATAAATTACCGTACAATGTAATTTATTTTCCATTTTATTGACCAGCCACACTTTAGAGTTCTAGAGTTACAGTAGATCTGTGTTGTAAAACTCAAGGTTGTCAAAAAAACACACGTCAGGCACATTCTCTGGCTGTGGTGAGGTGTAAATGACTATAGGTGTGTTTCTAAGTAAAGTGTGCAATCTGAATTAGAATTACTATGCTGATAAAAGCTCAGAAATGACACCTCGTACCTTCAATGACATACAGTGATGTGACTGAAAGTCGTTTTTATAACCTTGAGAGAAAAGCTACTTATATACTTAACTTCAAAACCAACCAACAAAACTGATTTCGAAAGAGATCAAAGGACAGATAGGAACGACAGGTAGAGAGAAGTTGAAAAAAAAGAGGGACAGAAGCGTTATTTACCCCGTTCTAGCTTCATGTCTGAGGCCCGTGAAGGTAAGGACGTAAAGAGTGGGGAATATGGTCATGGAAAAAGAGGGATGGTAAGTGGAGGGCAAACAGACGACATGGAGTGAAAAGGTTATTATTTATGGTCAACATCGGCTCATGAAGAATAATCTGTTCATTCGCATTTAATATATTAGACTAAATGGTGGGAGCGTATGAAAATGTGATTATAATGAATTCATTCAACTAATAAATTTGGTTGTGTTAGAAAGACCGAACGTGTATGATGACTGGTGGATGACTGATCAGAACAGGTTTAGGATGTTGTATCTCATTTTGGCCTCACATTTTGGAGCTGAACATGTTAAATGTAAATCATAAAGTACACCTAACCAAATAATCGTGCATTGCGAGCAAAATACAACGTATCATCAACTTTTAGAACTAGTGTAAGTACATTTTGGTTTCATTTTGTAAAATAAATCTGGTACTCTGTTGAGTCGTCACTTGGTGTCCAATGTCTGGGTCCTGAAGGAAGTTTGAACCTTTGCACAGTATTTTATCTATATTTTAAAATGTATTTCAAGTTTTCTTTAATCTATAATCATTCATCTCACTGTATTCCATGTGAAAGTTGTGTTTGTTCCTTACTTGTTCCCTCCTCTGACACCATACCTAGACCCTCAGCTTTATTCTGCCTCTCAAAGGCATTCAGGTCCAGAACACTACAAAAATAAATGGACAAACATTATTTTACTATAATAAATAATATGAATCAACAAAGATATTATAAAGAAGACTCTTTCTCACTACAAAGTAAGAATATACCTGCATGTTTGCATAAGAGCCTGGACACTGAGGAAGAAGCCGACATCTTTCTTGTCTTTCAGATAGTCCAGCATTTTCTGAAATCAAATGAACAAACTCATTACAGCTGAACACTTAGTGTTTTTCATCCAGCGCAACACTCTTCACCAACCTGTTGGACTTCACAGTTTCCTCCATTTAGAATAGAAATACCAAGCTTTAGGGTAGAAGAGACCATGCAACCGGTCTCACCTGTACAAATAAAGATCTGGTTAGACACAAATTATTACACAGGTCTATGATATTGGATAATAGAGTATAGCTGGATAGAGATTGAGGTCAATTTGAGGTACAGGTTCTTTACAGATGGAAGTGTATAAAGGGATCACCTTTGCAGGCACTGATCATCTGAAGGACCATCTCAGCGGCCCCACGGTTGTGTAGACGTGACTGCTGGTAGAGGAGTCTCTGCTTTTCCATTTCTTTTTCCTGTAAGGTTAAACGTGGAAAAGTTGGACTAATTACTAACAGTCTTAACTTACGTCTATTCTTAAAAACCTCACTGGTTAATCTACCTGTTTAACTTATTCAAAAGCCTACAGCCTACTGTAACTATAATATTAAAAATGTCAGTCAGTATTAACAAGTGCTGTTAAACATTCTCTCTAGATGTGAGCATTTGTCTGTCCTGCATATCATTCTTTTATTGGATTTATATTGATAAAATAAATGATGTATGCAGCGGCTCCCAAACTGAGGCTATTCTAGTGACATTGACTGGACACAAAACCACAGAGAAATCAAAATACTACAAAGAAAAATTTAAAATAAAAGCGAATTCTTCTGAATAAGCATTATTATTTTTATTAATATTATTGGATGACCTCCTTTAACGGAAGTTATTTTTTATTGCGCAAGAGCTCGCCTCGCGCTATTTTCTTTACTGGCGCGAGTTCAGCTAAAGCGGTAAAGGTAAATATAATAGACCAAATTCTTCCAGTATTGATGAACTTTTTGTGTAACTCTGGTCTATTACTACCGGGAGAAGGTAAACGCGCCATTAAACGCGACCATTACGATCTCTAAGTTAATACAAAGTGTAGACGAGACGGAAATTGATGTTGTATTGTCAAAGATGAGCACTCTTGAAAAGTTTGGGAACCGCTAGTAAATCAGTCAACATTAGTTATGGGATAGATACTAATTTCTCACGTTTGTCTGTCAGAGCAAACGTTTGACTACAGGAAACTCTTCTGATGGCTTTGCATGTCAGCGTGACGCAAAGAGCCATACAGGTGTGTTATTCATATCCCTGTCTCCTGAGAGAAGCTTCAACTCACGTAAGTACTTCCATTTCATACACTTTAAACTCATACATAGGCTTCTTTTACACATAGTAAACGTATGTAAATGCTGAAGCAATTCTTAACCCACCTCAGGTGTAATTTTCAACTGTAATCGTTAGAATCCTTTGTACAGTGTAGATAGCAGCTAGCAAAACAATACTAGCAGCATAATATTAATAAAAGCAAGCACCACTAAAAGAAAGATGTAAACGTTTAAAAGCCTGCTTTGCCAAGAATTAATTGAATACATAACATGCATAATATACCACCCTCCCAAACCACCCACACCACCCCCCTCCCCTGTAAGCCTGTCCTAAACACCCAATAGTGTGTAGGTGCATATTACCAATTCTGTCCATTGACGGTCTTTCCATTGAGTGTGTATTTTGTACATGTTAGTGTGTGTACCTGTATGTTTGTTCCGCTGTGAGTGTATGGAGGAGACCGCTCTGGCTTTCACTGTAGTCTGTTTGTCAGTATACTATGTGAGTATAGGGGGGAAATTGTTGATTAGTCACTTTTGTTTAATAATGGGATTAATGGGAATTAAAGTGGGGAATACAAAGTTCACAGTAAACATACAATACATATTTGACCAGTTACTTGAAATGTGTAAAACACACAATAGCTACATTTAGTAAACTGCACATTCACTCGACTCCATATGATCATGTATTGCACATGTATCTCAAATTAATAATTCATCAAACAAATCTTTAGAAAAGCAACAGTTCTTTCCAGAATTCTTACAAACTTGGAAATGTGAAGTCAAGTGGACAGTTGTACATGTTTAAGCCGCTACAGGTTCGATTTCGCACATTGAAGAGCCACAGAATTGCCCCGGTAGACCAGAAAAGACTAGAACATTAGCATTTATGAGCAGATCTCTGAATTTTTAATTCTGTACCAGAACTCATTCCTTAGTCTTCTGAGCAGTTCTTTAGATCTTCAAACATACTGTATTAAAATCTGAAGTGCTGCAGCTTTATGTTATTCAAACACAGACTAGCAAAACTAAAAGCATATACGAAACAATTCTTCAAGCCTAAACTACTAAACACATTATACTGAGATAACAGAACTCTTTTGCTGTAAAATGAGGCGGAATCTTCTTGCCAAGAAAGCTATTAAGTTGTTAAAATATTTATAGTGTCTGTGTTTAGCAGGTGGCTCAAAGCTTGCTGTGAACTAAAGTGAAGATAAACTCATGCATATGTGGTTTTAAAGACATTATGACATAAAACACAATTCAGAGACAGACAGATGGAGAGACAGAGCACAGCGTGAGCCTAGAGAGACAGATGACATGTGAGTGATGGATGGCTGATGGATACAGTGGTTGGTTTGGTTGTCACGCAGGTCTACCGCACTTCTGTGTCTTTCCCATCCCCAGCCCCTGGTCTCCCCATACCATCTCTGTCTGTCGCACCTCAAAGGGCATCTCATCCTCTCCTCCCTCCTCCTCATCTCCTCCCTCATCTTCTTCGCCCATGTGGCAACTCTGAGGGAAAAAATGTTTTATGTTCTACGCTTTGGAACAATAAGAACGTGGTATGTTAAAAAAATCTTTAATAAAACAAAGTGGTCTCACCTTAGCCATGATATCAGCATATGCCATGTATAAATAATCTATGTCCAGTTTACTGCAACAGAGCAAAAGAATAAAAATGATCAATGAAAAATCACATATACAAAAAACCCACATTATTTATACAGAACATCTTTTATACAGTATAACAGTGCCATCTGACCATGTCCATCACCAAGAGGACTCTGAGGTGGGGAGGGCTCTTACCTCTTCTCAGTGAGGGCGGTGCGACTGAAGTGAAGAATGAGCTGATGAAGAGGATCTGGCTTTGTCTCCTTTTTTTCCTCTTCCTCCTCCTCCTTTTCCTCCAGTGCTTTCTGGAGTGTTGAGAAAAAATCGGAAACATATTGTAACACTTTGTTTTGTGTTAGAATACAACAACCATTATTATCTTCATGGGAACACTTACAGAAAGGTCATCAATCATTCTGTCCTCAAAAGAATATCCTTCAGTTTGGATCCAGTTACGCTTGTATCCATCCAGAAACATGTTAGACGCTCTATGCCTACAAGAGTATGTATTTTGGTACTTTAACAGCTGTCCTGTGCTTGCCAGTGCTCATGTACTGTAGATAATGTGGGTTTGAGTCTGTATAATGTCCTCTGTTATCCACATCATTTCTTGTTCTCAGAAACAGAATGCATGTCTATATAAGATGTATAAGTGTATATACTGTCTTACCTGGGCAGGTTGTACAGAGGAGTCATCCTGAAACAGGCCACCACTGCTCTGCGCCGCTGCTTCGACAGCAGTTTGTGCCAAACCATCTTTTTGGACTTGAAAGGATGTTCTGTCTGAATGAAGAAAAACAATATGCTGGAAGATAAGTTTAGTGTCCTTTAACATGTGTGGTAGTGCCTTATGAATCTATCTTTTTTATTAATAAATGCTTCCAATATTAGTCATGTGAGGTTTACACCAACACAACTAATAAACGACAAGTCGTAAAAGTCTTTAAATATGCATAATAGGCAACAAACGTTTGTATTGACTTGACTATAAATCGTACTGGGTAAGATCATCGATTTAAAACTCACCACTTCAATGTGGTAGAGAACAGCAGAGACCTCCTGTACCCTTTTCACTACTTTCTCTGAAGCATCTGCATCTTCAGCCTTTCCTGCCATTTCTTTATACAGCTCCATCTGCCAGCGCATGGACGGGTTATCAACCTGGAGAGAGAGAAAGATGGCATTCACAGCACCGCCGCTCCAACCAGGCGCACCGCGCGCTGTTGCGTAGGGCACCCAGTGCTGAGGGGGCACCAAAAATTGCCTAATAATTTTTTTTTATCTAATATAATTTCATTATTCTATAGAAATATAATTAGGCAGGCACATTTTGCCATGTATATGTAAAGAAAAAACGGCGTGGGGGGGCATCATAATGGAATTATGCTTAGGGCACCAAAATGGCTAGCAGCGGCACTGGGCATTCATATTGCTGCATGTCCTCGTACGTCTGTTTGTTTGTTTGGGGTGGATGTAACTTACCTTGCCCTGAAGGTGGAGGTTGTTTTGCAAGAAGTCTCTGACCTCTTCATCTGTGTCTTTCTGCAAACAAAACAACACACACACTCATGACTACTGAAGTTCATTATGAAACAAAAAATCTAGGCTTGTTAGATTTATGTGAGAGAAGGTAGATGATGTTCACACTACCAAAGAATAGCGTGTCTTGGCCAGGTTGATGAGTTCTTGATCCGCAGGCGAGCACATGTTGAGTCCGATGGGAAGCATTTTCTTTAGGGCTGCCACAATGAGGGACGTCTGAACAGAATATCGATCTCCGCGCCTCTTTTTCTTGGTACGCTCCACATCAGAGCCACCGGCCTGGGATAACATTAACATTCAAGGCATGATAACTGACGTGGAAATAATGGAAGTGTTTTGGTTCTTTTGGTATAGTTTGAGAGGATTTTGATATTGAAAGATGTTGACCAATCCATTATGATTGAAAAGGGATAGTTCACCCAAAATTTTCAATTCTTTCATCATTTACTAACACAAAGGTTTATTTTCAAACCTGCTTGACTTTCTTTGCTCTGCAGAACACAAAAGAAGATATTTTGAAGAATGCTGGCAACCAAACATCACCGACCCTCATTGACTTCCATGGACACAAAACCACTAAGACATTGCTCAAAATATCGTCTTTTGTGTTTCACAGAAGAAAGACTCATACACAAGTTTGGAACAACAAAGGTGACTAAATGATGACATCATGTTTGGTGAACTATTCCCCGGGAATGTCAAGAAAACCGGAAGCAGGAGAAACCACCTGAACGTCCACATAAAGACAAGCTCTCTTTCCCCTCACCAAGATCTATCCTGGGCCAATCCATCCTTATGACAATATTATTTACAGTCATTAGAATGTATCTTAGTTCGAGACTTCTTTAGAGAAAAGCCTTAGAAATTAGGCTTTCTTGATTAATAGGGTCATTAAGAGGAAATGCAGGGCAAAAGTTCAGGTTTGCTTTTTATCTTAGTGGGGAAGACAATGCACAATAGGAGTGAAGCTGAAATTCACATCAAATTCTTATCTCACGAGAAAGATGGCAATATACAAAGTACAATGCAGAAGAAAAACAACTTCATGCTTTCAACTTTTAAGAATGAATTAATAATAATGTTTAATTGAAATGCATCTTGAAGCAGGTGATAGGTGGCTAGGATTCTACCGTGTCAGTACACTCCATGCATTAAAACAGGAACATGCAGTCACAATGTGCTTAGCATCAGGTGGAGACGGAGTCAGAAACCACAAACACGGTTGAGTTCTGTATAAAGCCAGGGGAAATTATTGCTTCTGACTGATTTTAGGTCGCTGAGCTGCGTAAGTGCATATGTTATCAATAAATGCAACCCACAGGGCCAAAATAAATCATTTAGATGATCTTGATCTCTTTAAAGTTTCACACACCTATGGACCTGTTCGCCCAAGTTTAACCCCTCTGATCTAACACTTAATTTCGGGCATAAATAACATTATGTACTTGGACTGGGTCTCATTGTCTGGTCTGGAACTCAATCTTGGTTTACGGTCTCAAACAACACCATAATCTATTTCCACCATAAAAAATATGGTATAATTACCTAAACATTTTATTTGATTATTCAGTTTTTTCTTGAATTCTATTGCCAACAGACCTACCTGAAAAATAGTTTTTGTTCAAATTTTAATTGATCATTGAAATTGATGGATTATTATGTCCACCAAAGAATTTAAACAGTTAAAATGTGAATAACAGTGTTGGAATTTATGGAGCCAAAGTTAGTATGTAGCCTTGGCCAGGCCACTTGCCATGTTAAACCAATTGCCATTTTCCGGACCAGAATGTTGAGACAAACTGAATAAGTAAGATCAAGGTTTGCAGGAAACTGGTGACTATACATTGAAAACGTCTATCCCACTGAACTAGCCAGTAAGTTAAGGGATATTTTACTAGTATTTTACTAATATAAAAGTGCAATCCCTTTTTCCACAATCCCACCTCAATCATTTGTCTTGATTGCATTAGGGGTCATGGGTTAAAAGGGGAGGATGGGGAGAGAAATTGAAATAACATGGAGATGTACTGTAAGTATTCTGGTTAATGTGGGATCGAGTAGCCACACAGGATGGACTTTAAATGCCCCCTTTTGTTCAAGAGGATATAATAAATAATAAAAATGTATATGTCAACCAGGATTGAGGTCAAAGTCCTTTAAATGAAATGAATTGAAATGGCTTATCTTTGGATATAAACTTAAGCATTTCCGGATCTCGGTTAACTTCCTGAACAGATTAAATTGACCCCAATCTTCAGCCAAGAAAAAACAGATGTATGAAGGTCCCCATCCGAACTACAATCCAACAGATGCAAACTGCTGTAAAGGGTGATGGCACAGGCCTCCAAGGGCTGTACGACAGACATGGAATCAAGTGCCATGAGCCTGAATCTACAAAGAGATCTTTCATCAAGCGCCTCTGTTCAGACTCCCCCCTCACACACTGGCAGAACGACGGGCACCGGTTTATCCAACACAGTGTGTGTTTAGAATGCCAGTGTGTCGGGGAGTTGATGAAATGCCCCCCCCCAGATGTGAGGTGCCATGCGGTAGCACAGCAGTCGTGCAGAAAGAGAAGCTAACCTCAGAATCCCCGGTCTAGAAACACACCAGCATCCAGATGGAAAAAAGAAGGCAGGGGACAGTCAGAGAGAAAACACCATTAACACTGTCATCTAAACTCATCCGGAATACACTGCTCAGATTCGCACGTGGCAGAAAGGACTGTCCCGTTGAGGGAGTGGAAACAAAACACTTTACCTTTGTTTGCAGGGCTTGATGCCAAACTTATCAACCATTGGCTGTTGGTTTATTAACAATTTTAAGTTTTTGTTCTGAGGGAAATTAAATAAAGGGACTGACAAAAACATGCAGATTAAAGAAAATTTATGAAAATTAGAGATGGATAAACTTACAGTACTGTAAATACAAACATCAGTTTAACAAAAAATATTGTAAAATGCAGATCTTAAAATATAAATACATGATAAATATTATTAATGATTACAACAAATAAATACAGTCTATAACTATTAAAAGAATAAACTCAAAACCTTCTATATTTATCATGTTTATTGAAAAATAATATTTAATATCATAAATATTGATAATAAATAAAACTATATATGTTGTAACAAAATATAGAATGGTATAAAATCACATATAAAATTGCAAAAAAAATCTGATTACCTAATAATCAAATATAGAAGTTCATCAATGATCTAATATGAAGCTCACCTTACTCATCTTGCTCTTGCTGTCAGCAGTGAGAAAGGACATGTTGTTTATTTCATTCATCACCACAAAGTTTTGCTCCTCTCGTTTGAAGTTCTACATATTACAAGTGCAAATCTGTGATTATTTTGATCTTCTTAATGTACATGCTCACTATATATATATATATATATATATATATATATATTATGTATAATGTTCGGCCATCTACAATTTATATGTGAATATAATATAACATACATGAGATTTGGACCAGAAGATGAAGACCTCTCCCACCATACGGAACAGCTCTTCAGCATCAGGGTCCGGGCAGGTCAGCCACCTTGCTCTAAAACCCACAAACACCCCAAAATTCAAAGCAAATACAAAGCAAGAATTTAAGTATCCCTGCTGAAACGACAGCATACCTGTTGTTATCCACGTATCGGATGAGAAGAGGGTAGAGAGCGTACAGGTCTCTGCAGAGGACCGCAAATTCATCTCGAATAGTCCCTTCCTCCTCGTCTCCCTCAGACTTCCCCTCCATGCGCAGGTGCTCCTCCTCGGCTACCACTTTAGCTGTCCGCTTCTTCAGTTTCTCCATGGTGGGGATAAAATGGGATTTGAGCATCTCGGGTTTGGCTCGGCTCACAATGGGTTGGGAGAAGACTGGTTCAAGACAAAGACAATGATAATCAATACAAAATACAAGCACTAGTGAACAATGGTTGTCTTGAGAAAACAAATTTTCATACCAGCAAGTCTTTTCATCCAGGAGGCTTCGTCAATTCCCAGGTTGTTGACCACTATTTTCATGATGCTTCCCAGGAGCTGGTTGAGATGATCCGAGGTGACATCTGTACAAAGCTTACCCTCCATTTCTGGAAAGTTCTCCAGTCCTCTTTCCCACCAACGAGGAAGATAGTTACACAACATGGGCAGAGTGATCTCGATCACATGTGGCATTTCTGTATAGCGAGCTCCCGATTCAGCCAGATCGCCGATCTCTTTCATGAGGATGTCTAGTTCAGGAATGTCCAAACACAGTTCCTTGACCTGGTTAGGAAGGCCCAGGACTGTGGATAAAAGAGGGTTAAGTCAATTATAGTAAATAGTTCACACACTTGTATATTGTGTGCATGTATTGTATATGACTTACTTGCTCTTTCTCTTTGTGTCTTGGTAGTGTACACTGAAAATGCATTGTATTCATTAAGATTGGGCTCCAGGAAGGCTACAGGCATGGCATTGGCGAGATGTGCGAGGCATTCTCCTAGTGCTGGTCTTTGTCTGATGTAAATAAATAAATGAAAAACTTACAAATGGCCCGAAATCAAATATTGCTTACTTAAACACACTCAAACAAACCTCTCTGCATGTGGAGTCTTTACAGTACCAAGAGAATAAATACTACACATGATTCTGTAGCAGGACACCTGCAAATCATCCACTGACCAAACAACAAATAAAGAGACAAGAAGTTAATACAAGTATACAAACTGTACAAAGTGCAGTGGATGATGGGACAGTTCTGAAAGGTCCTTACGGATAACATCGTCTCCAAACTGATGTTGAGCGATGTGGTCGAACAGTGATGTTAGGACAGGGAGCAGAGCCGTTGTGGTGTAGTTGATATTCTGGGACACACCTTTCACTGGCTGAGACACCCAAGAAAAACTAAATGAATGCCGTGAACTGTGAAATACCTGATATTGCTGCTGTATTCATACCTGATTGCCTTTGGACACTTTCCCGAGTTTGAGGTTTTCCACCATCTTTTCAATGTCATCAGCAGCGCTCTCGAAGAAAGATCGCAGCCCTGCCTTAACAATCTCAGGTCCGGATTTCATCACAGTTCTGATCAATGTGAGACAATCAGATGCAAACCGAACAAAGTTCTTGTCTACTGTTTGCTCTAAAAGAGTAAACTATTCAGTAATTCATAATTTGTCTGAATTACACACCTGGCATCAAGTGACCTAGCAAGAATATGGAGACAGTTGACGATAGCGGGAGCATCCGTACCTGCGTATCATGGCCAGGAGGTACAGGATTACTTCTTAAGCTTTTATATACATTTTTTCACATCGTTTTTGACTGTGATACTCCTACTCTGAGATACAGCATGTATCACGAATAGAGAAAACCATGAAAACCAAAATTGGAAAATATTTAAAGTAGACAGAAGAAGTGAGGAAACAATGAAAGGGATACAAACAGAGAAAGTGCAGATATCTTACCAAAGAGAAACACTCTGTGTCTCACCAGGGCAGACATCTTACAAAAGATACTGCATCATCATCATCATCATCAGAGATGCCAAATATAAAGAAACCCATGAAAGGAAATGAGAGAAGTAAGGAAATGCAAATTAAATTAAAGAAGGAAAAGAAGGTAGAAAGTAAACGGTAACATTCAAACAAAAATGGCAACTAATGAAAAACTATGGTCAAATACTGTAGGATAACAATGTGGACTATTGACTGTGGAACTATTTAATACGCACACATTTACCTTGCAATCATCTCTTTTTCTTTGTTGGAGGCGTGTCCGCCACTGCCTAGGATTTTGGCCGGTGTGGAGAGGAAGTAGAGGCAGTGATTTTTAAAATACTGATTTATCAAAGGCAGAAGAATCTGAAGGGGAACATTGCAGGCATTTTTATCAGTCATCATGATATGAAAGTGTTAAACAGATTAAGAAAAATTCCAGTGGGAAAGGATTTCTTCTCGAGTCTAACCTTGGCAAAGAACTTGATCTCTTGCTCATGTGGCGACTTTTCCACACGGCCGCTGCTCACAACCGCCTCTGTAAAAACAAACACCAGAAGAATTTCAGTCATTTTAGAGGATAAAATACTCTTCTCCTAGCAGTATGTATGGATGAAGAGCAATTTTACCAAGATGTGCAATGAATTCCTGGGCAATGTCCATCCACTTGAGCAGCTTCTGTAGAAAGCCGTAGGTAAAACGCTTCTCAATAGAGGAAATATCGCTCTCCATATCCTTCAGCCCCCTAAACAAACAGAAATTTGTCATGAAATGTTTTTCCATACTATTGATCTCAACTGATGGCTATCGAGTTGTGTACCTTGTAACGGCATATCCATTTAGCTGCAGAAACTTGAGCAGTTCATATGCTTTCTCTCTGTCTCGCGCCTTTTCCTTAGCTGTCAGTGTATCATAGGGCACAAGCAAAGGGTGTGTTCCTCCACCTAATT
Organism: Barbatula barbatula; assembly: GCF_947034865.1. NCBI lineage: Eukaryota > Metazoa > Chordata > Actinopteri > Cypriniformes > Nemacheilidae > Barbatula > Barbatula barbatula. The sequence continues at coordinate 14,650,214 of NC_136787.1, read as the reverse complement.
ACAAACACAAGAGAAACAATGTTATTGACAAAAGTAAAATAATTAGCAAAGATACGTAGTATAACTTTGTTCCATCTACATTTAACAAACTGTTCATGTGTCCATAGGTAAATTGGCATCAAACAGCAAATAACTGATGTATTTATGAGATGACATCTTAAAACATCCTCTCTCAAGATTTTTTCAAGAGATGTGAAAGATAAATAAATTCATCAGCAAACCTTTTCCTTGTAGCTCAATTTTTTTCTTGCGTCCCCAGGTGTTGTGATAGTTCTCTGCAAGCTGCTCTGCCATGGACTGGAAAATGCAGATTGTATTATTTCTGTTAGCCATGACAATATCTATAGTTTATATCATATAAGAAAGATGATTTTGAGGACATACCTGAAGCTCTCTAGACAGTGTCATGCCTGAAATGTCAATGGGCTGAGGGCTGTAGCCATGACTGGGATCATAGGTCGCCTACAAGGGACAGGTGTGGCATCTGTGAGCACTACTTCATAACTGATACATGGGAATCTCGATGTTTCAATTAGTTCTCCACATACGTGCTTACCTGTGCAGTCTGTGATATCTTGCGAGCTGTCTTCTTCTCTGTTTTATCATCATCTCCATCTCTGGCTTTGTCTAGTGTCCACTCCCAAGCAATCATAGCCTTGACTGACTCTTTAATGGGCCAGCGGTAGATTTCTTTATCCTAATGCAAAGATCAAGGAGTTAGCATTTTAAATGATGTACAGTATTGCTAATCTGTTGAGAGGAAAATGTCACAATATATGACTTTTGTCACCTTTTCGGAGAATGTCTTGTAAGGTCTGAGCATGGGATGGGTCTTGGCATTTTCATCTAGCACCTCACCGAATGTCCAGTTATTTTGGATCTGGAGAATTGTTAGATAATAGTAATGAAAATCTTTCATAAAGTTTTTGAAAACTAAGAGAAAAACAATATGAAAGAAATTTAGACAAACAAATTGAAACCATACCTTTTCAAAAGCCCATTTGTCATGAGTGTATTCAGCGTATCTGTTCATAAAACCATCCAGTTTCTCAGGTATGATGGTGCTGCAAAAGACAACATAACAACAGTTAAAGTACAACAGCCTTTCAGTCCATTTGCTTTACTCAACTAGTAAACAACAGAATTAAACAAGCAGAAAAACTCTGTACTTTGTAGTTTCCACTGGTTTAGGATCAAAGTTGCCCTCAGCATCAACAGAAGCTTTCTTCTCTGTTTTAGATGAGTAGCTGGCATCCACATAATCCGGAGGAATTGCTCCAGCGATGGCGCATATGCAGGGCATGGCGATTTTAAACAGCTCTGCATCAAATTTCTGTTGGCAGACACAAATCAGAGAAGTAGTTATTCAAAAAAGATTCAGCATACTAGTTAGCATACTTCATGTTTTTGAGATCTTACCTTGTGAGCCAGAGATTCAAAAATCCCCCAAAAGAGTTTACGGGTGAGATGAAGCTCCTCCTCAGATGATACACCAAAGTTAGCCCAGCCGTTAGGCAAGCAATAGTACTTCCAACAGCGCTCGTAATGATTAGTAAGCAGCTAAAAACAATCCCAGGAATAAGTACATCTACAGTAATCCGTTAAAATGCATTGCACTGTCAAGCAATGGAATTGTTTCATACCTTAAGAGGCATTTTGGCATACTCGTTCAAAATTGGCACATCAAACACCAGTCGCCTAAGGAGGTGCTGAAGCATGGAAGGACGCAGGTACCTGCAGCACAAACAATAAATATAACAAAAGCTCATCTGATCTTTCATCACCTTAAATCATCAATCAAATCAAGAAAACAATCTAGTACTATAAGTGTACAACTTAATACCTGCATAAAGACATCAGGCATTCCTCAATAACATCTCTCTGAGCTTTGGTAAGCGAGCGGCCCCGTGAAAGCCTGTAGATGGTGTGGAGCATGGAGTCGATCATGATAGCGCGGTGGTCTGTGCCAGCGAAAAGAGGTGCACATTTGGTGATCAGAGGAAGCACAGCGGAGCACAGGTAACGGTTTAGAGCCAGTGCCATCTCTGTAGTGCTGAAGGCAGCCTTAGAGAATGAACGAGAGAGTAATTGGACATCTGATCAACAGTCAATGTTTAGTTATGGTACCATGCAAGCACCAACATTTTTTTATGTCAAGACCTCAGACAACATAGTACAGTAGAGATCTTACAGTGTCCAAAGAAGCTGCTGCTCTCATGTCTGGCAAGAAGCCCACTTCCAATACGTGCAACAGGAAGTCTTGGTTGTCAATTCCATAGACTCGGTCCAGGAACAGAACCATGGGTGCTTTATGATCAGGCACGAAACTTGCAGACATCTTTGGCTCAATGATGCTGTTATCTGAAAGATAGGTGAAAGAACACATCAGAAATGACTCTTTACACACATTCACTGACACATTTCCATCGGATCATCACCTTTTCCAAAAGCAGGTATTTGGACTGACAAACTGATCACACCAACCAGATCCTCAATGGGCACAAGAGACCTAAGAATAGCCCTGATTCTCAAAGCTTCACCTTTACCAGCCTGGATCAACTACAAAACATACAGAATGAGGTAGATGTTCAGCAGCCAAATCAAATCATATCTGTACACTCACAAAATTACATAAAAATACACTTACGTGCATCTCAGGAGCACAGCGACCCAACAGATCAATTAGAGCAGAGTAGAAGGACATAATGGCGTTTCCAAGGTGCACTCTGTTCTCCTCGTGTTGCTCCTCTCCTCCAAACCTGACACAACACCGGGAAGAAACACTCATCAACTTTCTCTACATCGAGATATACAAACTGTTACAGTTACAGCCCATGGTAAGGAAAAGTGTACATTGGGAAGCGTCTGTCTTTCTTAACAGTGGGTCCATCTCTTGCTGGATCCTCTGAGATCTTAATGGCCTCTTCAATGGCAGCGAGAAGGCCGTTCCCCCCCTCTCCTCTCAAGGCGGGTCCAAAACATTCAGGCCTCCTGATTAACAGCCGAACCACCACATTAGCATTCTCCTCCACGCTCTCTCCTGAAAGAAGAACATTAGATATAATATTTCTCTGTTCCAAGAAATTATGTAGAAACATGTTCTAATCTTTCATTAAATGTGCGGTGTAATTGCATTGACAAATATACCAGGTGTATACTGTACATTATAGATATGTGTATATAGATGCCATATTCAACCACTTCCGTCAACATTTCAGTGGCTGTTGCAGTGTTCATATCTATGGTATACATTGTCTTAATTAACTTTTATTCCTATACAGTAAGAAATAACCAAAGTAAACAAACCATTAACGAATACAGCAAATCGGAGGAAATCCAGGTATTTCTCTCCTCCACAAGGGTTCCACCCTATATCTGGGTATCCTTTTGATAAGAGCATGGGGCAGCTCTGCAGACCACAACCTGCCAGGTATTTCACCACCTACACAGACAGAAGAGGAATGAGTAATAAAATCTGCTGATGTCAAAATTTGTTCCTTAAGAATCTCTCACCATCTCAAGGTCTTGTTCTTGGAGAGCCAGTGCAAGCTCATTGTTATCGATACAAGATGCAGCAGCAACATCGAGAGGAGTGGAGCCACGCATTCCTGAAAGAGTTAATATGGTTAATAGATACCAGACTAGATCTAGTAGACTAGATTAAATGATACATACTGTATATAGTAAGATTAGACTAATCATGTAGGCACAAGAACAATAAAAGAAAGAATATTTCACCAAGCCCTATGCCGCTGTTCTGCAGGAGATATCCCAGATGATCAAACATGGAGCGCTGATTCTGCCTGCTAATACGACAGAAGTAACACAAGAAACGACAGCAGTTGGTCACCACACGAGGGAACCGGATCTCCTGGAAAGAGTTAAACACGTTCAGTCTTCATTGCTTTAAGGTAACATTTAAGTTAAAAGAAGTCAAACATCTGGGACAAATGAATAGAATTGTTTTAAAGATGGACCTTTGAATCTCCACCTCCAAGGACGTTCACCATAACCTCCATGACGGTCTCGTGCATTCCCAAAGCTCTCATGAGGTTTGGGTGCTGGTAAAACACTCTGTTGCTCATGATATTTCTAAGGAAGAAACAGAGTGGTTGCAACGCAATTCTGTAGAATTAAGGTTGCATTTGTGTGCTTACCCAATACTTTGAATCATCAGTCTCTCTTCTTCTGGTCCCATCTGAACTATTAACAGGGATCGGATTTGTCCCAGACATTCAAGCAATTCCATGGTGTCCTGCACGGACACAGCGTTGATGATGTAGGCTTTGGGCAGTGCTCGGATCAGCTCACCTAGGGCATCATACTGCCGGTGTAACAAACTGAACATCAGCCGTACAAGCTCAGGGTTCTGAATGAAAGACTCCTGAGCCCAGTGGATCATAGTGTGAGAGATCAACTCCTGTAGAGTACCTGTGACACAGGAGAGCATGATTGGGCACATGGCCATTCTAACAAAATAACTAATGTCTAATTTATAGTAAGTAAAGGCGTAATGCTGTTCTTTTACTGGGTTTCTTGTCTTCTGCAAGTTCAGGCTCAGCCTCTGGCTTCTTTCGTAAGTTCTTCACTTTCTCCACCAGTCTTAAAAGACGTCCACGGAGAGAAGTGTCCACATGCTCTTCGTCTTCTTCTTCTTCAATGTGTACTCCTGTTGTAGAAATTCGAAAGAGACACTGTAACTCTTCAGATTTTCATATTGGCATAAACAGTGACAGAACACCAAAAGGAATGTGACAGAAGATAGAAGAAATCATTGGGTAAAGTTGTTAACAGATAACAAAGACAGTTGTCTGTGTGATTAGACTGACCGCAGTGAGCTAACAGGTCCTGGTGGAACGTCAGCAAATCATTTCGGACTTCCTCTGGAACGGGACAATCTTCTTCCTCCGGACAGTTCTTGAAGTTCATTAGCATGTTTACCTACATGACCACACATGAAACCCCACAAAGAACTGAATATGACACGTCAACTTCACCATGTTAGCAATGTCAAAATTTTCTCTACAAAAGTGCAGCACCTGTTCCTGTGGGGGCGAGCGAAACTCACGGGTCTTGCGAGCAGTTTCGGCAGCACTCATTGTGAAAGCCAGCATGAGCTCATTATAACGCTGCCTCTGATTGGTTTGCACCTGGTTGACAAATTTGTCTGAGAAAGCGATAATGGCTTCCACCCGGTGACGCAGCTCACAGTCACAGAAATACTGCAGTAAGGTACACATCTAAGGAAAAAGGGACACTTTTAGGTTACCAAACATTAGTAGATCATTTACTCACCCTCATGTGATTCCAAACTAGTTTGACTTTCTTTATTCTGCAGAGCACAAAATATATTTTGAAGAATGTTGGTAATCAAACCACAATGGTCCACATTGGCTTCAATTCTATTGACACAAAACCGTGAAACATTTCTTAAAATATCTTCTTTTGTCTTCCACAGAGAAAAGAGTCACATAGAGGTTTTGAATTACATGATGACAACTCTATAGCTGTCCTTAATTAAATTAATTTCACCTGAAGTTTAACAGATTCAGGAAGCTTCATGTGCAGAAGTCCTTCTCCCACATCTTCCTCTTCCTTCACCTCTTCTTCTACTACCCCAGCCTCCTTCTCCCCCTCTGTATCTGCTGCTTTCTCCTGGTCCATTTTTTCCACAGCATGTTCATCTTCCTCTTCTTGTCCCACCTCCTCTTCATATTCCTCTTCCTCCTCAGGCTCAAGTTCCTCATCCTCTTCTTCCTCTCCCACTCCTTCATCCATTAGCTCTCCCCTGTTGTCACCCTCTTGTTCCTCTACCTCTTTGACCTCCGTCCCTTCTTCTTTGCAGGCCAGCTGTTTCTCTGCATCTCCGGATTTGTTCGTCTCTAGGTCTTCAGCTGGACTTTCACTGTCGGTGAACACAGACGGCTCGATGAGCTTCAGGATGTGTTTTACGTCACTGTCGTCAAACACGCCCATTATGAGCAGGGTGCTGATGAGCTTCAGGATCGGCACAAAGTGGAACTCAACGCTGCCCCCTACGGGATCACGCATGGCCTGTCCTCCGTCCTGCACTGCATCTGTAAGCATGCTGAGGGCGTGGTCCTTGAGCATCTTGTGTTTGGGAATGATAAAGTGAAGAATGAAGGTAAAGCAAATTAAAACACAAGTCTTAATTAAAACAAAAATGTAATTAATAAATGTTATTCTTTTTAAAGAAAAGTGAGTAGGTCTTCATTTACCTGGAGAGGGTAGAAGGGGCTGAGGGTGTAGAGGTCTGCATTAGTGCCCACAAACCCTGTGGGGGCAAAGTGTAGCTTGGGCCGCAGGCAGGTGGTAAGTCCGACACCTGGCAGCGCATGAGCCTTCTCAGCGTCCGAGTATAGGGTGATGCTCCGTGTCTCATCCGTCATGGGCACAATGAACTCCTTATTGGTCATGAGACGGTTGCGTCTGGCGGACTCGAGATGCATAGAGATGAGCAGGTCGTAGTAGCCACTGCGGATGGGACCGGGCAGGTAGGTGTTCTCAATGGCATAGAAGAGCTGCAATTCGTCAACGTGACTGCAGAGGGCGTGAGCAACACGGTTGTTGCCCAGAGCACAGACTGAGCCGTACAGCTTCAGTGTGTGGTAATGGAACGTCATCAGGTCAATGCGCTCTGAAAGTTCCAAGATATCAAGGCATCTGGGAAGTGAAATGAAAAGACATGTTAAAATTGAGTTTTGTGTGTTTTAATCCATGCTTTGCATTGGATTTTAGGGCAAATATTTTCAAATATGAAATATTTGCTCTTTAGTGTAAGTGTATGTTTTTATTTCAGAAATGGATCATGAAATGCATATTAAGGTAATACCTGTTCTCCTCAGGAATATGCAGTGCCATCATAATGAGAGGTTCAGAACACTGAACCTTCCAGCCCTGCTTCTCACTCACACGGCCTGTTTCAGGAGACAAAAAGTCATTCGGCATCCGGCTCCATATGACTGGAGTCAGCATCTGGACATCTAACCTGGGAGGACATTGAGGAACTGGGTTCTTATGGTCACTGCGGAACATGGCTGCAGAGATGGGCATAATGTTCTGGATAAAGTGGGCAAAGAGCAGAATTAGTGCAGAAATAATAATAATTAAAGGAAAAAAGAAGCAATAAACTACAGTGTATGTTCCTTTATAGTGACCTTTAATTTGCCCAGTTCCACTTGTAACATGTTCTGGCTGGACGGCAAACAAAACACAGCAGGAAACAGCTTAGTGTTGGGTTCCACCTGAAATGAAAAAAATGTGTGTCAAGTCACACTTATGAACATAAAAATGGTTTAAATTGCCTTTCACATTTTGGTAAAGGGCCTACAGTAAATATTGATGACTCATCTTGCACTCATACAAACTTTTACAAAATGCAGAAAACGCACCTCAGTGTGCTTTATCTCACCTGGTAGAAAGTGTTGATCTCCTTCCCATTGGCTGTGAAAGTCATGAGTCCTGTGTCCAGGTCCACCAAGCAACCAATCACAAAGTCCTCCTGGCTGATGCGGGTTTGCTGCGAGCTGCCAAACTCTCCTCCCCACACCATGTAGCAGTTACTGCGTTTAACACTGTGGAAAGCAAGAAAGATTCCAAATGAAGACATTTATAAGGACTTACATATGTGCTTTATTTGGAATATCACTATATAAAATGTTATAATATTTTACTTTATTTAACTGTAATAGACATAGTTTATTACCTATCATGAATGTTGCCTTTGTCATCCCCAACGGTTACAGTTACATTTCGGACTTTGCCAAGATCAAAGTGTAGATCATACTGGTGGTAGTCAGGAGTAACCCAGCCTACCCACACTCCACTGGGCTCCTGGCCTGCAAATATTCGGACTGAATAATAATACTGGAGGGAATGAAGAAAGAAATTTCATTAGATCACAAATTTGCATTTGAACATTTTGTAGATGACTAGTTCTGCACTCTCATGTTTACATATGGAAGTTTGGAATTTGTAAGTATGGGAATGGATATTATAGTTTATTCATACAGTTGTTGTGTTTGCAATTATTTCAGCATCGTCTCTGTCATCTGGGACAACGTCCTCTATCAGTCGTGGAACTGTTGGAACCACGGGAGGCGAGGCTAATGCTGCCTTCTTAGCTTTGGAAAAGAACCTAGAAATCACAAATAATTTGTCATCTCAGTTTTATATTTCATTTAAATAATGGTTTAAATAATGACTAAACATAATGTATCATAAGATTTACTATATTAAACAAGAAAAAATATCTCTGCAATCCTCCTCACCCTTTCTTTTTGCTCTTCTCTGTGGTGGTGTCCTTCTCATTCTCTCCCTCCTTATTCCCAGGAAGTTCTTTTGGGACAGATGGCTCTTTCTCTTTTTCATCTTGCTCTTTGCGAGTGGCCGACTTCTTCAGAAGCTCAAACTCGGATTCAGGGTCCACCTCAAGAGTTTCATCTTCTGGGATAGTTAGGGTGCGGGTCAGAGGTGAGGCCCCCACCGGGACCTTGAAGGTCTCATGGAATTCTATAGGCATGCTGAGTCTAAAGAACAGGAGATCGGTGTTGGCGTTCTGGGATCCATACGTCCTGTGGGTGAGTTTAAGACAGGGGGCACTATCTACTGTTCCATCCACACGGGCTACCTATTGGGGAAAGCACAGAAGGGCAATTTTGTGTAAAGCATCATATAAGACCAGGTCATCTAACAGTTACAGGACCTGCATGTTAATTCCAAATAGTAGTGTCCAAATTATCACGTCAGAATTTATTTTAAGGTTATTTAGCATTTTTGGAAAATGTTTAATAAACAGGATGCTGATGTTAATTTACCACACTCAAGATCAAGTCACTACTTTTCACAGTATGATCTGTAGCATACAAAAGTTATATTGTGGGTTTTCAGGGTATTGAATGCACGTAGAAACATTTTAGAAGTATTAACTCTTCCTGCCATTAACAGAATTTTCTGTTATTTATCCTTCCATGTTTTCACTGTTATACAGTAGGGGGCGCAACAGCATCTATGAATCAAAAAGCAATCCCTGCGTCCATATACTTCCTAGTAGCTAAAGTTTGAGTCACGAATCAAAGTTTGAGTCACTTCACTACCGTCAAATTTCAAAAGTAAATGAAAAAACAATTGCGAAAAACATTAAGGCAGATGTCCGTTTTTAATACAAGTGCAAATTAATTAATTTCTCATGACTAAATTATGTTTTTATCAGCGCCTACATACAGATTCTTGTTAATACATCATAGGTCAAAGAGTATAAGGGTGTATGCAGTATGTCCGAAATGTATTCATACTTCTCCCAGTTTTAATGGTCGACAGGCAGGTACTCATTCAGTAAATATTGTCAAAGTATGTGATTTCGAACGCAGTGCATGTTTCTCAATCTGAATCAGATCATAATGGGATATTCAGATTGTAACATTATTATTTGTACCTCAAAATGTGCATGGTCTGTAGGCACAGGTACAAACTGGGGCAGGCTTTTGCTGAACCACATGGTGATATCTCTCTTCATATTGATGGCGAACGGTTCAAACCCTTCCTGCAGGCCACAGATTGTGAAGTAACGCAGACTGCTCACATTCTGCCCAAGGTTGATACGACCCACCTGGGATAGTCCAAGACTGCACACAGGGATGAAGCCTGGAGAGAAAATTAGACAAATGTAATAACAAATGCATTCAAAACCGAGAAACATCTGTATATTTAAGAAGTTTATTCCTGACTCTTACCCTCTCCGATCTCAATGTCTTTGAAGGCCATCTCAGACCCAGAATCACTGATAAGCATTTCTCCATTTAGAGTAAACATGATGTTCTGCTCTGTCAGGTCTATCATGCACCCCACCACATCTCCAGGCTGCCACTGTCGGCCAAACGGCTCGTTCCCGATGTGCCACCGTTGAGCCTACGGAGATTAATCTTGGTTACACTCCACCCGGAATTTATGAATACTCAAAGACCATTGTTGGGGTTTTCAGTACCCTGCATCCATTGAAGACGTAGGCCAGGTCATCAGATCCTAGCTCTCTGTCTGCGTGAACGCTGGGTCTCGCCCATCCGACTCTCATCTCGCCCACTGTCACTGCTTCAAACTCAAAGTACCATTTCCCCTGTGTAACAGCGTAGGATTTCTCCGCTCTGAACACACGGATCTTATCGCTTCGACCGCTGCCGGGACCGTGACCACCTGGAATACACGGACAGCTTATAAACACAAACTCAAATGGGATTCTTTAATGTCCTTCTTCTCAAACAAATAGCTTATTTGGGGATCATTCGAGGAATTATCAAAAGTAACGTAGAACAACTCACTGCTCTCCTGGTCAGGTGGTTCAATATTGTATCCATAGCCTATGAGAGTCCGTACAGCAGCGCAGACTGTGTCACGATTGGTCTTTTTCGTCTTCTCATCCAGAAGATTGTATGGTACGAGACGGGGGTTACGCTTGTTCACAATGTCCTAAAAGTAAGTTAAATGACAAAACCACAGCTTTAAACACAGTAAACCCAATTACCAGTTATATTATACTATATTTCCAAATTCTATGGACGGGAGCATTGGGAAAAGATATATTTTTGCAGTTGTTCTGGTCATTTAATGTTACATTCAGTTGTATTACTAGAATCTAAAAATAAAGCAGGCCAACCTGAATGATGCTGTAAGTCCAGCCTTGGTGAACCCGATCACGAGCCCAGACATTGTGTCCGTTCTCAGCCAGTCTTTCCACTAGCGTGTTCTGATTTGGTGTCAGTTTAACATGGTTGAGGTCCAAAGGTGCAGGTTTATATCCATTGCTCTGAATATACCTTATATATTGAACAAGAAAACAGGATTGCATATTTTGTCATTTATATTTTGAATGCTCTCTACAGTCAGGGAGTACTGACGTCTTGGGTAGTTTGATCTTCTTCAGGTTCTCCTCTGCTTTCTCATCACCCATGCCTACATGACATCCCAATGCCAGAAGGGTCCTACATGTAACAGAATGAAATATTAATAAACCACAACCACACACATACGCCAGTAAAGAAAAACAGTGTTTCTCCTCACTTCAGTGTCTCTCCGGACATGGCCAGGTTGTAGTTCTTCTCTGGTTCCGGGAGACTCTGGAAGTCCACTAGACATGGATGAAGCTTCCTATTGTCATCTCGAAACTAAAAGAGTGGAAACAGTAATTGACAGTACAGAGAAAGGAAGAAGGAAAAAAGGACCAATATAATGCCAACACATTTTGAAAAAAACTCACTGGTCCATATGTCCAGCCCTGCTCGATACGGGTGACGGCCCACAGCTCGTGGCTATTCTCGGCCAGTTTCTCTCTTATACGCTCTAGGTGAGGTGGGAGAACAATCTGAGGAAAAGATTAAGATATATTTAGATTTAAATTCACGTCATTCGAAAGAAAGATGATGAAAATCTCACCTGCACGGTGTCAACAGGACAGGGAGTGAAGGCAGTGTGTGAGAGAGACTGGGTCGGCCCCAGAAGGTTCCGGACGCCGTCAAAGTCATGCTTGTATTCTTTAATGGGCTCGATCCGCAGTCTGTCTTTGGGGAGAACTGCTTCATAGCACGGAGCGTAACCTGGAGGAGGAAGGAATTTGAAGTCTCCTTGTCGTCCACCGAGAAGATAGCGAACTCTGTTTAGTCAAAGCAGAATGTATGGAAGATCATGGTACTAGCAATAACAAGAGTCATAGGTTTGATTTCAAGGGAACATGCAAGTCATATAACTGACTCAATTGTATACTTAGAATACAATGTAATTCGCACTTAAAAAGACCCATGAATGTGAACGTTATGTGATTTCACAACAAAGGCAATTGAAGCATTTCTGAAATTGCTCTTACTTAATGCCAGCTGAGAAGCTGACCACAGGGAAGAAAAGACCATCCAGATTGAAGTTCTCAAACATGCCTTGTACAGGATGACCATTGATGCGGAAGGAGATACTGGGCACGCTCAGATCCAAACAGCAGCTGACCACATCCTCAGGGGCGAGGATGTGCTGACTGGGTGAGGTCACCTGACGTGGAACACGACCTAAAGAGAGATCAGGGACATCAACTTTATAACCAAACAGAACCGCACAAATAATCTGATTGGCTATTGGTCAGTGATGTGTTTGAACACATTTATTTCTCTGTAAGCAATCTTCACCTGTCCACAGGTTTAGCCCATCAAAACCATAAGAGTAAAGATCATCTCCCACACCATTGCCTCCCCATCCCTCTCCACCTCCAGGATAGGGGCTGTAGCCCTCTGTCAAAGCCCAGCCCACACGAAGATGACATGCCTGCGGGGTCAGGAACGAATCCACATGGTCTACTATTAGCTCGTAGTACCACTTCTTAAACTGCGTTGAACCTTCACATGTTCCCAGAAAAATATTGGGTCTCATACTGGAACACAGTAAAAGACATAAATGTCAAACTGTCTCTCTAATCTCAGTGTTAAATCAATATTTAATTTATTATAATTTTTTTAATCACCTGGTGACATAATTGATAATGTTTGTCTGCAGGAGGAGATCCCGACCCGGAAGCAGATTCTCAGTGATCAGATTCTGATTGGACCTCACAGCTACACCATTACACACACACAAAGAGCACAGCACATCCAGAACCTAGAAGGCAGATTGTAGGAGCACGTATGGTCAGATATGACAGAAAATACAAACTAATTGAATCTGTGTTACAAATTGCTTCGATGACAACCTTGTGATTACGTCCATGTTTGTCCAAAAGTGCGATGATGGATTTGATGTGATTTTCTTGGATGATGTTAAGCACCTCAGGACTTTCAATCAGAATGCAATACAGCACCTCCAGAATACCTGAAAATAAAATTTACCGTTTATTTTAACAGCAACTTACTGTGTGTTTAGTGACCGGTTTGATTCCCCAGGATTTTTTTAAACATAGAGTCACTTTGGATAAAAGCATCTTCCAAATAAATACATGTGATAAAAATGTAAAAAATGCACAAATACTTTAAACTCAAAATTATATAGAATAAAATGCAATGGATAAAAATAAATATTTTATCTCTCACAGCAAATCTGTATAATACTAATGATGTATTCAGAACAATTGCTACCTTCAAGATTCGATTAGACGGTTAACACAAAAATAGTTGGCCGTTGTTTTGGATGTTCTTAGAAGAAATAAGCATTTCAAACGAACAGTTGGATCTATGTTTTGTATGACATCATTCTGCAGTTCAGCTTCTCATCAAATTTCAAGTTGTGAGGTAAACTAAAGATTATTGGCTATTTTAAAAGTAGGAGGAGCCACACAATATGAACCACCCTAACTTACAGTTTTAGCAGAAAATATATTGACGCATCCAACAAAGCTGAACATTTTACAGCACGTCAGTGGATCTTTAACTTTATCCATTTGGATGAAATCAAAAAAGAATTTAGTGTTTAGGTTTCCATACTAAAGTTTCACTAGAATTCTATTTAATAATATATAAAATCTTTGTGGTGTTTTAAATAAGCCTAGAGACACCTGTCTGAAGTCTTACAGAACTTTTACAATCTTACCCGAGGACGCCTCTAAACGGTCCAGTTTGCTGACTAACCAATCCAAATTATCACAGAACAAAGCACAGTTTGCCCTGTTTCCTCTGATCAAAGATGCTATAAAAAGAATAAAGATGTTAAATTGGAAAGGTACGTACATTTTTAAATATAAAAAACATCATGCTCATGTAAAATAGTCACATTTTAAGATATTAAGATTGAATGTGCTCATACCCAGCAGCTCATAAAATAAGTTGACTATCTCTCTCCAGGAATCCCCTGCCTCTTCCCCAGCAAACTCAGAGAAGTGTGCTGCTGTGTTGTAGACGTTCAACCGATCAACACAGTCCAGCACAAGTGAGATCATGCCCTATGCAAAGAAGCAGATGATCTAGGTCAGTTTTGAAGGAAGATTTGTACATCTCATTCATTGGATGTGCTTTTGTAGGAAGGTATTCATTTGTTTATGTGTGACTGACCTCCTCCTGGAATAAATTCTGACGGTTCCTTAATGAGCGCAGTTTGGTTTGCTTTTCCTCATGTTCAAGCTCCTCCTCTGGAGGACGGAAATAAAAGATGAGATCCTGCAAAGACAGGACCACAGAGTCCAGAGGCAGAGACACGGATTGACCCTGAGTTTTATTCTTCCCGCTTAGTGAGTCCAGACCTCTGTAAGAGAGAGCAGCACAAATCGATACCATTAAATCAACAAAACCCTTATAGTAACCATACATTTTTCTTAACAATACAGGTCAATATTGTAGACACGCCTAGTTATCCTTTATTACTAGTTACATTTGACTTTTTTAGTAACACACAGCACAAAATCTCTAAATCTGACAATTTAACTTAAACTTCAGACCAAATGCAGTTTCACTATACTTGATGAACTGTGTAAAGAGTCCAGCCGTGCTGTAAATCATTCTTGCAGCCTGAGACTCTGCTGTCTGTGAACGTGCCACGGTCAGCGCGTCATCCATATGACCTTCCTGATGCAGTATAGCCTAAGAAGCAAGATAACAAACATTGGATTGAACTGCGAATCGAGGTCTGATTAGAGTGATTTTGCATGAAGTAACTCATACCTTCCTCTTTAATGGTCCCAGGCGAGCAGACTTGGCATCTACTGAGGCATACGTGAGCCACAGACTCGTAGAGACGTGCTGAACGAAACACATAGACTCGCCATACTTTATCTCTGGAATCCCCATACCCTCAACATCACGCTTCTGAGCCACCTCAGTCTTCTCCTGCTCAGAGACAAAGGAATGGTTAGGTTTGAAGTGACATTTGTATTGGTTAAGCACTTTTGTAAACTAAACTTATATGTACCTTGGATAAGCGGAAACAGAAGGCAGAGTTCTTCGTATTGGCTTTTTCTGGGTCCACAAGCAAGAGCCCTTTCTCCTCATCAAGACAAAGATACCTGCCGGTGGTGATGTGACGGACTCTGAAGGACTGACCCCACTTCATGTGGCTGCCGCTCCATCTGTTCAAAATAAGACAGAATGAATATTAAACAACAGGAAACAAGGACGAAAAACATCCCTAGTGTTCTTGTTAACACAGTACTAACCCAATCCGAAGAGGCTCTAATCTCCAGAGAGACCTAGCGTGGCTACATACTGCACCTCCTTCATAGTGCGCATTTCTAAGAATGATGCAAAGAAATGAACAAGAAATGGTTAGTTAATGTTGTTTTATATATGATAACAATATCGTATGAGTATGAGTATTCTTCCCACCGTCTCTGGTCGTCTCCCTGGTCAGCGGCGGGAATTGTTAAACACTCATCCATGTGGCCGTGGAAAAGACGTAAAACGTGCCCGCCAGTCAGAAACCCTAAATAGATTAAGTGAATAGAAGAACTGATAAAAATGGAATGCACTTAAGCTATCCCATTAGTTTTATAGCCATTGATGAGTCCACCAGAGACAAGCTTACCCTCTGCCAGCTCACATCCAGAACACACTGGGTTCATGTTCCAAAGAGTTTGCATGAAGGAGGCATCTACCATGAGGTCTCCACTGGCGTAAGAAAGGTGCTGTAGATGAGACCAAAAGTCTTAAACTGGGGGGGTCACCAAATTCAGTCCAAAAAAAAGGTTTTATAAAAGCAGAGAGACACTTGAGGCTGTGCTTTATTGAGAATTTAGTCAAGACACAAGGCGTCAAAGGCAATCTGCTTTTCACTTCTACTTTTCATTGTGCCAAAGAATGTCCTTCAGTCGTGACGATATTCACAATTACAGCACATAAATAATGCAGAAACAGATCTTACCAGATATCTCTCAGAAGACACACTGACCAGAATGAGGTCATCGCCCACCCTGACCTTCTCACCTTCTGATCTCTGCTTGGATGCTGGGTGAATAGTCCACCAGCATGCTTCACCTGGAGAGACATTCAAGAATTTTACTCAGATTTCCTATTTAAAAAAGCTGAACAATTCTTCCATCAATAGTTAGATTTCTATCTAGAATTTAGGCACCTGTCGAGTCTTCTTGGAGGCCTACATCAAAAGCCAGCTTGTCTGTGAGCGACCTTGACGTCGTCAAACAGCAGAGATACTGCACCATGTGATGAGACAACCAAACAATATTGGTAAGTGTTTCAACAAGTCTTTTTCAGAATGGAGTGTATCGAGGTGTGACTCACCATGCTTGAGTGGGTGTGTCTGAGCAGGATGGCGTGGCCATACAACAATGTCCGGTGACCTCCACCTTGTGATGACTACGAGTACGAGATATAACTTTAGAAATACAATTCAGGGTATAATTCTTAATGAAAACATCCTCTCATAACATCAGAGAGCAAAGGAAATGAATTAGTTGACAGTGAAACAGTGATTGTCAGCTATATTCCGGCACCAAAACGAAGAAACACAACTAATAAAAATAAAGTTGGCATATGAATGAAGGAATAACGAATAGGTACGGTGTAACCAGGATCTCTTATGACGTCAGGCTGGAAAACTATTTTAGGTGTGTACAACTAAAATGTATACAGTATAAAATACGGCTTCTTATTTGGTTATAAGTCTGTAATCTGAAACAGTAATTGGAGATTCAACATTCGCCCAGGTGACATTCCCCAAAGTAACACAAGAGTGAGACATTTGCAAAAAAGTAGAGGCAAAAGAGTTCAAAGTAACTTGAAAGTGAAAAGCATGCCACGGAGAAACATACCCACTTATCCAAATCCACTGCCTACAGTATTCAAAAGAGACAAAATGAGAGAATTAAATCATTAAAATTTAGATCCATTACATTTGAAATGAAGCAATCTAAAAACAGCGATTGGGTTCTACTGTTAAATGTATCCGTACCTCATTAAGCTCAGACGTGTTAGCCAGCATTTCCTGAAGGGCCCGAACAGACAAAGACTGCTCCAGAATAAACACGCATATGGCCAGATCAGGTGGAACATTCTGGAATGACAAAACAAGTGTTTACATGCCAAACCGGGACTATTTGCATTTAATAAACTCTAAGTGGCACATAAACCAGTACACTGTACCTGGGCATTAGATGTAGTTTCCAGAAAACACAAGCGATTCCCAAAACCTTCACAGGACAGACAGAGTTTAATCTGTTCTTTCAGGATGGTGGCGGTGCACTGAAGAACAACCTGATCATCCTATAGACAAAAATGTAGATGCTGCGTCAATTTTATATTTTCTCTCAGGAATTGAATTCCATTAAACATTTTTTTAGGGAAATACTATAAAAACATAATTCGCTATTTGCACAGATATTAACATTTGGTGTTTTGTGTCACAGCAAGTGTATTGCAAACGCCACTGCTACATAACATGGAATTTGTGACCTTGATCGGGGCAGCAAGTCTCTAATCGTGAATGTGTGTCAGGTTACAGCCAAACCACATGTGAAGAGGCTTTGATGAAACTAAAACTGGCTATGAAGATTTATGCGTCAGATACCAACAAGCTTTATAACGTCAAAAAACATAAAAACAAAGTCAGCATCACCGGTGCTTATACAAGCGGTTTATTCCAATGCCAGTTTTGGTGCACGACACCACCCTGTGTAACTATACACGCTTAAGAACTGAATTTCAGCAGAATTATAATTTAATTCGTTCTATATTTAAAGTTATTTCATGCAGATGTCACATTGCGAGCGTGCTTTGACGCACAAACTGGAGCAGGTCATGTCCTTGACAGGCTGTGTGATGGTGTATTAGTATGAATGCAAGCGTGCGCTCCGCTGAGATATTTAAAGGGCTGTGAAAAAGCCTGTCTACATAGACACATGCTGTTAGTAACCCGAGACCTGCTGTGTCTCTATTCTCTCTACTTTATGACAATATACCACTGTTATGAGATCAGCATTTTGTCAACCAAGCACCAATTCAGTGGATGGGCCATGGACCTGTTCCTGAAAAGTAAGATGGAAGTAAAATTTCAGGTTTTGAATTATTTTTTATATTTATTTGGTCTTTCGATGCTTTCATTCAATAGGACAGTAAATAAAAACTAGACAAGTGCAGCCAATATAAAGGGATAGTTCACTAAAATGAAACTGCTTTCACCATTTATTCCCCCTCGTGTCATTTATAATATTCATGTGACCTTTTTCTTCCACAAAACACAAAAGAAGATATTTTGAAGAGTACACTCAACACTTGCCCACTTATATATGGACACAAAATCACAGAGACGTTTCTCAAATTATCTTGTTTTATCTTGTGAGTTCAAACAGTATACAGATTTTGTATCTATTACAGTAGCAAAAGCATAGAACGTCATAAATTATTTTACTCGGGGCTGCAATCTCATTCTATGTTCCTCTATTTAAGGCTGTAACACCTGCCACACATACATTTTAACCCCCCAGAATACAGAAGCACGTCACATAGCCAAGAGCGCTCAGACTGGAACCAGAGGCCGTGCCAGAATGATTGTTTGTTTGCGACGATTGCAGATCAGTAACACAGAGCTGTAAGGAGACAGCAGACAGCTGCCTGACTTCTGGTCCTACATTGCCGAATCACGGGGCCAATGATATATAGAGAGTCCCCTGTGGATAATCCACTTATATCATCCAAGGAATGCTGTTAACAAAATAAACGAATCCATCATTTTGTGGACTGATAAAAATGATTGGAAATGATAATAAATCATGTCTATGGACTAACTTCCTGTTTCAATAGTAAATATTCAAACAAACAATTATTTAAAGAAAAGGGACCCTGTTTGCCAAAAAAGACAATTCTGCATTCATATTGTATATACAATCTTACCGTATGATCTGCAGCATGGATTATTTATTGTATTGGCTAATGCTAGGAGCCAAAGCTGCTTTGATGTTCTCCATAAAACACTTTCATTGTGGCAAAAATGTGATTCTTATTTCTCAATTCTAATTCTGTTATAGGTGTGCATACACTTCAAGTGGAGTCAGATTCTTTTAGAGTTATAATAAGATAGGTTTGACTACAAATACACAGCAAAGGACCATGCACAACCTTTTAAACACTGTGGAATCCTGAAATACACATAAAAAAGTGTCTGGCAACGGTTTGGCCATTCACCTCTTTAAAACATCAGCGTTTGTGATATATGTGTTATATTGTGATATGTTTTTGTAAATGTACACAGAGTTGAACTGAAAAGCCATGGTGGCCAGCAAAAAATTACCGGGACTTATAACAGAACTTTAAAATAGAAATAAACAGGTGTTGATTTAAGACCAAGCTAGAAAGCTTCTAATCCCATCTCTGTATATAGACTCATAGCTTATAATAAAAAACAACACAGCAATGCCTCGATAAAAAGGAATTTCTAGAAAAGAACATGGCGGGGGCTTACTGTTTTTTTATTTAGTTTTTTTATGTTTATGATTATTTGTGATTTTATGTCAACAAAACAACAGACTATTTTTCATCTATCCATTTCAGCTTTTCCAACAATGACCCAAAGTTCACCCTAAATCTGACACAACCTCAGCACGACTCAGTCAGGCATTTACAAATTTGGTCAAGAATGACCTTTTCTCTCCCTAAAGCATGACAATGGGACTGTGTAGTCTATCATTTACACATATATGTATGGTCTGTAGTTTTTGATTTATATCTTGTCTTTGTAGTATGTTGCTGTCATGCTTCTGTATAAGAGCAAGTGTAACATCCAGCTTCAAACAGTGAAAATGCAACCTTTGCACTTAACAATGTATAAATAGACAACAATGCAAGCAAATCCACACACCTGCCCATGTCATTCCACTCCACGCTTTCATCAGTGTATTCAATTGTACTGTCGAAATGTGCTTATATTTTTACTTAAACATTGATGTTATTATATTTTATTATGTACTAATATATAGGAATTTTCATGACTTTCAGTTATTATCAATCCCATGATCTTTAAAATGCATTTAATAATGTCTCACGAACATGACATCTCTATGCTTTCAAAGACTCCAGTCGCTTGTATGTTTAATTTTAGCAGTCTATGGTAACATAAAGCAGCAGAATGTTTTAACTCACTGTTCGTAAGAACTGAATTTCCTCCTCTCCCTCGCCGCCTTCTGCCATGGTACTGGAGATCTACAGGTACAAGCAGCAGAAGTGTGAAATGGTCCGTTCACTCCTGATGGGACAGAATCCAGCCTCCCTCTCTCTGTGTCCTGTGAGTGCGCTGAGAGTCACAAGTCCAGCCGTTGGGGGTTCACAGAGATTTAACAGGCGTTGACACTTTCTCTGGTTTCTTGTCACAACTCTACATCAAAGGGGAGGAGCACCAGTCTCATAAAAGAGGCATTACCACTTTAACTTAAATGCACACAAAATCAGAAGTTTCTGATTTATAAAGTTCAGATCAATCACTATGAACTGAATAGATTGTACGCAATGAAAAATAAAATTAGATTTTTTTTGTTGTAAAGCTGATAAATGACATGAAAAATGTCAACTCGTTCCTCAGTTTGTAAAATCAAATCTGAATTCAAAAGACTCTTCTCATAGACTTCTATTGTAATCGCATAACTGTAAACTTGTTTTTACTTTGGAATTATTCTTAACTTAAGTTTGTCCTGAAGTATTGTTTTAAAACAGAATTGATTATATAGAACCCAAGTTAGTTGCTCAACTTGCATAATTAAAATGTAATATTACTTGTACTATTGTGACATGACTAAACATACCTTAACATGTACGCTTTCCAAAACAAAAATAACAACAAAAGTGAACTATTAAAACTTTATTAAGAACAAAGAAAGAAATTGTGTGACAACGGACAAACAAAAAAAACAACAATAAAAATCACTGTTCCACAAATGAACATTTGCTGTAACAAATCAGATTCAAGTGCCATTTCGTTGGGAACTAATATTTATTAACCTAATTAATAAGAACTATTTCAAGGGGCAACGGATTTTGCCCCAAACATTTAAAGGGGCAACGGATTCCAAGCAGACATGCGGACTTCATGCGATGGCCAACGGGGAGAGTCTCTGTAGCGTCTTCGAGTGGTCGGACATCTGAAATGAAAAGCTGGAGGCGACATCTCATAAGGTAAACGTTCATCATCTTCAGAAAGGACATCATCAAGCATCAAAGACCCAAAAGCTTTACAAGGTGTAAACTGAAATGTAGGACTAGCGTCCAGCCATGAGGAGTTTTCCTCTCTTTTAGGGAGTGGAGAGACTTTTTCCGGGCTTGCGTCTCCGAAGGGATTCAATGGCACCATCTGCTGGAAGAATGCTGGAGATGTAAAATCAGGTGTTAGGATTTGATGTTCCTCAAGATGAAAACAAACACCAGACTCTCTATGATTCTCCTTTTGATCATCAATGCGGCACTTCTGATCTAACAGTTTATAGAGATCGGACTCCTCGACATCGAGTGTGGGTTTATTAAGCTGCTCAGATTTCTTAATTGACGACTGAAATTCGTTCTTATCCACTTCAGATTCTTGATTTCTCTCTGAGCTCGCTAGCAAACAACCTACATTCCCATCAATTATTGGCTGGGCTTTTGGGGAATTTTGTGACCTCTTCCACACCTCTTCTCGATGCAAATCGCTGAGCAGTTCATGATCCACAGACTCCACGCCTGAATCAGGGCTAGCGTCACATATTCCTATGAAAGTCTGATTTGTGGGTGGAGAACTTTCAGGGCTCTCTCGCAGTCTCTCTGATACTCCCTCATGGCTAATAGAGCGTCCAAACCGACGTGCCCCCTGCCTCCGAAGACGCGTAGCCCCCTTCTGAAGGCATTCTTGTGGTTTTTCCCGAAACTGAGGTGCCGCCCGTGATGTCCGGAGCAGCAAGGTCAAAGCGCTAAAACCTCGAAGTCGCTCAGCCATGGACAAGCGCTGATGCGGTCTTTTGAAACCAAGAGTCGAATCCGCCATCTTGTCTTGTTTCTTCCGCATTTTAACCGTGCCTGGCATCTCTTGGCCTGGCACCTCCCTGCTTCCCACATTCTGATTCTCTGTGGTTTTATTTACGAGCTCATTTGAAAGGGTCAGACTTGCAAACAATGGCCAGACACTGTTTACCATCTCTGGTTCAACCCTTCCAACTTCCTTTTCCAACCCAGGAATCTCATCACAACATGATTCCAGCGTCACCTCAGGCAAGCTTATGGACCTGCGTGGACGGGACCGGTTCTTAGAGCTCTTCTTCTTAGTTTCTTTGGATTCCTTACGTGATGGTTCTCCCACCGGCTTCATCTCTCGCACCATTTCATGCTCTTCTGTTCCCTTAAACTCCAAAACTTCATTTGGAGTTACAGATTCGATCACTGCGTGTTCACCTAAAGGTACAAACTTTTCATCTTCAAGTACAGTCCAGCATTCATCTTCACAGAGTTCACTTTCCTGTCTTTGAACGCAAGGGACTTCAGATCTCACTGAATTTATAAAGTCATTAGGGCTTTCAACAAAACTGCAGTTAAGAAGATCCGGGTCATCGTCAACCTCATTACCAACGACAACTGCAAAACAAAGGAAAACTTCCATATCAGAATTTGAAACGACATAAATACGAGATGAAATTCATGAAGGCTTATCCAAACCTCCTCCTGGTCCATCAATAAGTATTAGTGGGACCCTTGGAGAGTCATCACCATCGATACTACTCCTATAGTCAGATTGCACTCCATGATCTTCTAAACCATTTTCAGAGTCTTTGTGTGTTGGTGTCAGTGACATCTGAAAATACCAAACAAAATGATAGTACAAAGCTTTGAAAGATGGAAAAAGAGGTCAAAGGAGAAGGACATACGTGGTTGGACATAGTGAAAAAGCGAAGAGATCGTTTTCTCCGGTGAGCTTTTTCCTCCTGTCCCAGAGGCCTGAATATCGAAAAACACAATGAAATGGCTGACTGTAATCTTCTGTTATTTCTAACAGTGTGTAATTTGCATACCGAAGAGATTTCCAGTGCTCCCTAGTCTGGTTTCTCTTCTTATAAGTGTTGACATCTTCCTTACTACTCTTTTCCTCCAGGGGAGTGCGAACACCTGTGGATTCTGATCATGAACAGATTTTTACCGGCAACTTTGCTGCATTAAAAAAGTTTCTTCAACAATCAGGAGATGAGTTGGTAAACTATGCATTTTAAGTGATCTCACCCTCTGTTGGCTGGCTGAATGAGGACGCTGTGTCTTCTCTCAGGTCATGCAGAGAACGCCTGAACAAACAGATACAAAGAAAGCATCCAGCAGAGTTAAGAGTCAAGTAGTCCCCTAACAAAAAAGAATATGGTAAGCAACAGATATACCGTTTTTTAGCAGATCCTTCAAGTTGAGGAACAGTCTCATCAGTGGCTTTGCGTTTGACTGTGATTGGTGACTGTGGGGTGGGGCTTTTTGAGAATGGACGATCTATTGAGACCCATTATAATTTTAGAATGAATACGTGAAAAAGACAAGATAATTCACATTGAAAAATGTGCCTTACCTGACATGACATCTAAAGATATAGGTGGTCCAGTGGGAGTACGACATGGCTTCAGTTTGGAAAAAGCATCTACAAATATCTCTGAAACAATATTTAGAGAAAAAGATGAACTCTACATAAATTTCTTAAGAAATCTCAATTTAGATCTTGAACCCAGTTTAAGCACATTTTCAACACAGATATGAGAAAACAATATTCCTGTTAAATAGTAAAAGATAATTTTCCATAAAATTATTTTACCTATGCATCAACCCCTATTCTGAATATTGAAGGGACGTTTGTGCAAATCTCACCGCCAACACTTCGTCTCCGTTGTCGTCTCAGGCTTCTGTACACACTCAGTCCCGTTCTCTTGCTGAACACAGCACCACCTGTAGGAGAGGGAGTGCCTTTCACCCCTGTTGTTTTTGATGCCTCCATCACACATGATGGAACGATACCTAGTAATCAAAAAGAATACAAGTATACAAAAACATGATTTTACTGGGGCTATAACCAACAACTAGTATTACAATCACACAAATCTCATACATCTTTACCAATACGGTCTGAATGAAGAATAAGGGTTTTGATCACTGCTGCCTGCTGGTCTAGATGCTTCTCAGTGTCCACTGTCAGTTTGCAGGGTTGTGCTGGAGACTGGAGCAGGTTCGGGGCTATCACAACTGCCAGACCGTTTACATCCATTCTGTTCTCACTGCATCTGGTTTGGAAATGTGAAAAGAAAATCAATACCAATCTCATACCAGTTTGTAAGCTGAACAGATTTTGTAAACCGCTGACACAGTTAGTTGTTTTTAGTTTCAGTTTTATGCATAGATTTTGAGACAAGCCATCGATTCCAAAAACTTCCAACTCCTGTCATGCAACCAAGTTTTTGGCTATAGTCCGACAGCAAACTAAATAATTCTAACCTCTCTGCAGCCTGACGCAGAAAGGTGCAAATGTATCTCAGCGCACGGGCGTGAGATGCAGGAATCAGTGCTGTTATAAGCAGAGTTGTTCTGGTTCTCGCCCCCTCCTGGTCGTGTGATATCACAAGCCCCTGAGCCTGAATCAGCGGACCCTGGAGGTCTGTGGGGATGAGAGGTGACGGCAGCTCACGCAGGAACTGCTTGAAGAGAGATGCAACGTCACATGGATGCAAGAGGTCTGAGTGAGGCGGGCGAAAGAAAGTCTTTCCCTGCTCCAGATCTGCCTATGAAATTGACATCATAAAAGTTATTAAAGTGACATCAAACCATTTGATCATATGATCTTAACATAGTGACCATCTGAATGTACAGCAACGATAAATCATCATAACATTAATTTCACGTCTCACAAGCATTTCCACGAATTTACCCTTAATGCACGTATGCGACTGAGGGATCCAGTCTTCCTGAAAAGACCTTCGGTATGCAGATGCTGTGACAGGTACCCACAGGCCTCCACCAAGAACCTAAAACCCAACATATAAAATGCTCTTGTGACTGTCTGTCAACCGATTGAACATTCATTCATTGAACAGTAACAAAATATAATTTCACTTTTTAAACATCCACTGTCCTCGTTTACTAAATTAAACATAGCGTAAATATGGTATTTGTAGTACAAAAAATAAATAAACAAATATACTGTTCCCAATATATTACACAGGTCCCAATACCAAAGTTTAACCACGATGCGTGTATTTTCTGGTAAATCCAAATACATCCACAAAAGTATGTTTACTGAACTTCTACTAAATTAAAACAATCGTTTATAGTTCGTTAGGCTATTTTTATATTATTTTCTAATACGGAAGATCTTTAATAAAACATACTGAGGTATTGTACCGCCCATTTCAGACAGTTGACGTTGAGGGAGCAAGTGCAGGTCACGTCCAAAAGCAAAGCGTTGTGGCCCATTTTTCTGAGAGCAATATACAAGATAAAAGTTATAAATGATGTCTGAGTTGCACGTAGTGTGCATAAAGTTAGTAAAAAAGTAACTGTTACCTCAGTGAGCGATTGTTCCGAGTTTGAGGTGCCATTGAGAAGGTTCTTCCAGTTTTTCACGCGGATGCCGACAGCCTTCAGGGCGTGAATGATCGCGACCACGTGCAAACGCTCCTCTGTTGATCCAGCCATTATGTGACCGTCAACAAAGCCAGAACTTTACTATCCACGTTTTCTGCTTTGTGTTCTTTAACTATCACTTCAATGGCACATTGAAGACATGGAAACGGTTACGTTTGCTCAACGGTGTGGCAGAGGATGCGGTTCGTGTTTTCGTATGAATCGTGTGAAATGATTGGCGGTGGGCTGTTTCCGTTCACCTGCCCGTATGCAGATTAGCACGCTTTATGCAAATAAGCTTGCAATGACCGTGCGTTCACATTTAGAAGAAGCGAATATTCAAAGCTATACACTGAATTAAAATAACTTCCAAACTAATTGTTATTGACAAACTTTTGTTTTATATTGCTAAAAAGTATTTTTTAACAAACTATTATTTAGATACGATGATGGCTTATTGTTTTGTAAAATTTAATTTCTTTCACAGGTGTTAAACGAACGCAAAATAAAATAAAAAACATACGAATTAGCCAAATTATTGACAACACTACAAATGCATGGTGTATGTTTATGTACTTAATCATATTTGTGGTCTGAATATCAAATAGTTGTTGAAACTAAAATAGTGGGTTAATTTTATATAGCTTTATTTTTGCACTGCAAAAGTCATGGGTTTGATCATCTCTGGGAAGAGCGGTTCTCAAACTGGAGGCCATGGCACCCTGGGAGGTCCAAAGATGCATCCAGGGGGGACACAGATTGTGGCATCTTTTAAATGTAGAAATTCATCATAAACGTTAGGTAAACATTAGAAAAATTAGACCACCAATCAAAATAATGCACGTTTTTGCATTGTATAACGGAATAGGTTTTTGGACTAATTTAAAGATTTTTGACTAAAAATGTATAGATTTATCTGTTAGTTGCATTGAATTAGTGTACTGCCAAATGTAAATGCAATTCTCCAGTAGGGCAGTCAGAGCATGTAGACATTGTGACGTGACAGTGAAATTATTATTTATAAATTAAATGATTCTGGGAATCATTCAAATCACCATGTTCCTAATATAAAAAGCCATATAACCTTTGCCATAATTGGAAATGCTGCTTAATAGTATTACTTGCCATTTCGTATTATAGAAATCTTCATTCACATTGATTTTGAGATGCTCACATCACATCTATCAACAGTACTGCACACCCAAGCACAGGTAAATAATAGGCAACAGCAGCCATCTGAATAATTTGAACCGAAATACACAAAGATGAATAGAGTTGGTTAAGCAGACAGTTTTATTGATGGTTGGATTTGACCATTTAAATCAGTATAAACACTTGCTGCATCTTTCAACGTGATGAAAATACATTTTGAGAGGAAACCCAGTTCACATACAAGGACTCAACTATATAAATAAATGATATTTCACGGACAATAATGCAACAGATCACTTCATATTTGCAACAAAGTCTTCTCCTTTCTTGATGGAGCCCTTTAGCTCATCCATGGCTTCAGCAACCAGCTTCTCCTCAAAGGCTGAGAGCTTGCCAAGGCCGAGGTTCTTCTCAATGCCATTTTTCTGAGAAAGAAAAGCAATTGCATACAATAAATCTTGTTTTTGTTGTAAATTTAAGCAGCTAAGTCTATCTTTTAACCATCAGAATGCAGATTGTGGTTTCAGTTAGAAACTAATCCAAGTACAGAAGATGGACCTACCCCCAGCAACAGAGGTGTAGAGAAGTATTTACATTCAGTCTCCTCAGATCTTACAAACGCACATTCAACAACACCCTCCTTTCCATTCATGGCGTCCAGGAGAGAGAATGTGAACCTGGCTCCAGCATAGGCCATGGACAGGGTGGCAGAGCCTGTGAATAAAGACACAAATCATAGATAAATATTTCCATTCCTAAACCTTTTAAAAGTATTTCCCTCTGCAGAGAGTGCTATATACTGTACATCATAGCATAATCGCAAAAGCATATAAAAGTATTAGTCTATACCTGCACCAGCTTTAGCCTTCACAACCTCAGTTCCAGCTTCCTGAATCCTGCCGGCCAAAGCAGACAGCTGATCTGCAGGGAACTCAACCTTAGGGGTGCACTAAGAAAACACAATGTTACATTAACAATCTCTCCAATTCAAATAAAAAGTAATTCAAAGCTCTGAAGTACATGTAAAGCACAATTGTTTATGTTTTGATGGTATTCCTATTGTGTGTATGCATTATTTAAGTAATATATAATTATACATTCATATATGAATATCATAATATATACAAATATAAAAGATATCCAAGCAATAACAAATCACATTCAGATGAAGCTGAAATTAAATCTGTTGCACAAAGTGGTTTTGCACACCTGTGAAATGAGAGGAATGATGGTCTTTCCTGCATGACCTCCGATAACAGGAACATTGACTCTGGCTGGATCAAGACCCTACAACAATCATCGCATCAAAAACAAATGACTAGATCAACATCACAAAAAAGAAAAAGTGCTGTTAAGTTACACCTACTCCTTTATTTAATCAAATTTTAGGAGCTGTGAAACTAACTTTAAGCTCAGCAACAAAAGTGTTTGCTCTGACGATGTCCAGTGTTGTGACACCAAAGACTCTGTTGGGGTTGTAGACACCATGCTTCTTCATAACTTCTGATGTGATGGGGATAGTAGAGTTCACCTGAAATCACAATATCACAAAAATAAGCTGAACGACATTTTGATATCACAATGCATCTTAACCGGTACTCAATGAATTAGCAATTTATACATACTTCAGTGCACACCCTTTGAGCATTTATAAAGTGTTATCTCTGCAAACATTAGGTCCGGTCATATCCTTATCCTGAGACTTTATACCTACTGGGTTTGAAATTACGCAAATCATGGCCTGAGGGCAATGGCGGGCACAGGCATCAGCAAGTGTGGCCACAATGTTAGCATTGGTGTTGAATAGATCATCACGGGTCATACCTGGTTAGAAAAGTAATAAATGCATTATTACCTTGTAGGATTTGTAGTCTTCCATCGTGTCATAACATGGCAAGAAGTAAAAAAAGAATTGTAAAAAGATCACCCACCAGGCTTCCTTGGGACACCTGCAGGGATGACGACAACTTCACAGCCTTTCAACGCATCACCCAGCTGATCTGGCCCCATGTACCCTGCAAGACAATACAAACGATCTCTATAGTGGTCTTATTAAAAGCAACACCACATCTCTAATAATTAAAATAGAAGCTTCACAACCTGTGGGGGTTATTGAATAATTACAAAGAATCTGGAGTTGTACCTGTGACATGGGCTCTTGTCTCAATGTGGCTGAGGTCAGCAGCCACTCCAGGAGTGTGGGCGATATCATAGAGGGAAAGCTTGCTCACTAAAGGGCTGTTCTTCAACAGGAGGGACAGGGGCTGCCCGATGCCACCTGAGGCACCCAACACAGCTACCTTTGCATTATTCTACAAGGAAAAAAAGAAATGTATCTACGACAACACATCATAATATGGGCTGACCCGCCCTTGTTATATCAGTTATCATATATCAGTATATATCATATATCAGTTATATATGAGGCAGTTGACTTCTGAGTCAACATGCCATTAGATTTACTGCTTCATATGCTTGGGTGTAATTATTAATCATAATCTGGTTGTCAAATAAAGTCATAAAATCGACTTAAAATCCTGAACAATTTATCAAGGCGGAACTAGAACACTTCTCATTTAACACTGATTTTAGAGTCATTCCTATGTGTGCCAAACACTAAACATACAAGCCACCGGGGTCAGACCAAAATATTATTGATCTTGACCTTGGGACCTTTCCATCTGGAAATATGCCAGTCAGAATTTTTACTACCAGTCATGCTAAGAGGTGGGAGTGTTTAAACAAAGCGATTCATGTTTTAGTAGCAAGTACAGAGAATTTTATACAAAATACTGAAAAACTAATTTGCATTTTGCATGCTAAGGTATTGTGTATTCTTGTGATTCCAAATGGTAAACCACAAATCACACGCTTTACATTTATGATTACATGGCAATATATTAACTTCTTATATAGTAATACCTTTTGCAATTAAGAAGAAGCTTTATGTTAATGTAATAAATGAAACATCTCAATAGCAAAACGTATTTAATCTTAAGTGTATCAAAGATGCCAGTCCCAAAAAGGTACAAAACTGGTCTGGCTGATAAAAAGCTAAATTTACATTAATACCATCCCAGGACAGTTCAAGAGGCCAAGCCACGGATTACTGACCTTTTGAAGAGGGGAGATGTGTCCGAGTCAAATTGATACTTCTCGTAACCAGGATGATACTCAGGCAGACTTAACTAGTCGGCAAGGTCGAGAATATGACCTTCCAGACAGCAGGACTATAACAGGATCCATTGATCATAAATTATCCTTACATCCTCAATGAACCTAATCGTGACCATTTCACTTGAAAGCACGTTCAATTGCAACACCTAAACTTGTTAGTGTGGTGGCTAAATGCCAGTCAATGTAACATTTACCTTTCCTACCTCTAGGTTATTTCACCTGCATTGCAGCTTAGTTTCGGCTTGTTTGCCAGCTACACGCATATCACACATCACGAAAAAATAGAAACCGCTCGAGGTTTGCGTCACTATATTCACTCACATGCATCAACGAGGCTAATGCTAGCTGCTTAAATGTTCTTAAACATGATACTAATTTACCTGGGAGGATGTGGACAGGCTCCGGGCGAGGGTGGCTGTTGGTCTGGCAATGCGGGAGAACATGTTTGGTTGAATTTGAGAGTATTTTCTGTTTTAAAATGAATATTTGATACAGAGCCCTCCTGACTGTGACTCCAACGTCCTCTAACAAGACAGCGCAAGCAAGCTTGTCGACGCTATAAACCATTGGGCGAATCTGATTGGTGGGGAGGCTGAAAGTGCAGTGTCGTGATTGAACAATCATGTTATCAATCATGTTGAACTTGACTATATCGCACCGCCCACCGATCGGTTTCACCTTGCGGCGGTCGATTGGTCGGTTTTGGTCAAAACGTCATTGAAAGTTTTTATGTACTGCGATTGCTCAAAATATTTTTAGAGTTAGCCTATTCTATTCTAAATAAGGCGTTTAGAAACTATATATTACTAATGCTGTAATATACCGTATTTCGCAATGAACAATATTGCGTTGAAACATTCTTACACAAATGTGAATAAAATTACTATTTTAATTTCTGACATAACTTGTCGTCTCTACACAAAACTTTAAAAACCTAGTGCGGATTAGACGACAAGGAAAAACCTTAAACAATTATAATAATCGTTTAACACGTTTCAAACTACCGTCACGTACGTTAATATTCCATTCCGTACATCTACGGCCCCTTTTCCGCTCATTCTCTTTGGCAGCAGCTCTTCCAAACTGACCAATCATATTCCACTCTCTGACAGATAACCAATCAGAGAAGGCTTTCTGTTCTGCTGCGAGCTTTATATTTCCGGGGCTGCTTCAGGAATGTAAACTATTCAACATGGAGACAGTTGATAAGCTGGAGGCGATGGTAAAGGATTTTTATTATTTAAACCAAACGATTAATGAAACGTGTATACTTATCCGCGTGCGACCAGCGTTCATGTAGACCGCTGTTCTTTAACAGCCATAACGAAAAATAGCATATAAACATTGAGTGTGTTATGCGTTTTGTCCATGTCCCTGACTTTCCCTCCGGTTGGACGGGAGAAAATACGAAAAACATGTAGCTGCGCAGCTAACTAGTGCCATTGCTATTCGTATTTTTCTGTTACAGATAATCTATATGTTTTGTGTTGGATCAAAAACCAGAGCATACAACCTAAAAATCGTGCATTTGGCTCGGTATCTGATCGATGGTGTGGGGACTGTGGGTGGGAGGGCCCGTGCGTTGGACCGTCACATTTCTTCCTTCATCCCTGTCATGTTCTATGCATTATACTACGTACGATATTTAGCGTGTTTAGTCAATGACGGTGTGTATACCAACAGCCTATTGTCGTACTTATTATGCACAGCATGTTTAATAAAAACGTCGACGATCATTTACCCATATTTGGTGTGCGTTTCGATCATTTACAATTTGCGTACATTAAAAATATTAATACAAGTGCACTTTTAATGCAACGATTTAAGTGTTAATATAAACATGCATTTGCAATTGTTTAATGTGTCATAAATAATGTGTGGCGGAAGGGGGCGCAGTTGTACGTATTCGCCCCAATGTCATTATTACCTGTACTGCATTGTGCTTATGTTCATGTTTTAATAAAACAACTGTGTTTCTTCCCAGGTTTAATAGACATAATTTATCATGACTGGATATTTCAGCATACAAAAGGACCCCCTGAATATGTACTGTCTGTCCAGTGCCCCTTTCATATTGTACTACTGATAACCCGGTTATTAAAGCAGTGCAATGTTAAAAGGGCATTGGCCAGGGATTTTTCTCAAAGGTAGGGTCAGCCACGTGCCAAGCCGTATCGAGTGCTGTTAACAGGTGCTCTGACTTCATTGCACTACTGTATTGGACAGCTAGCAGTGCAATAGTATTGTCAAAGCGTCTGCGAGCAGTTTTGCACAAACTTTGAAAAGCCTTTATTTTTATATTTAATTTCTATGCTTTCAGATTGTAAAATCCTAATTCCTGGGACCCTATCAGTATTGCCTCTGCTGTCCACTGTGTTCAGAGTAGTGCAATATTGCTAATAGGGTTTCAGGTTTTAGGTTGTACCCTCGTCCAGGTGAACAGTCGGAACAAGTTAATGGCGAGTCAGTTTGTTTGCTCATTTAATGCTAAATGAATCATGGTGTTCAGAATTGTGTCCTTGTAGTTCCAGAAAGCGGAGGCTGATATAGAATATGTGGAAAAGCGGCTGAAATTTGACTTCGTGGCCAATGCTCGGGAGGCCGGCTCATTTGAGGTGAATCAAAGAAAGGATAGCTCAGCTAAAATTTTTATTTCACACTTCGTTGAGTCTCTTGGATGTTCACTCTTTGAATGGCAACATCTTTCAGGGCAACCCAGTACAGTTATTGGAGAACCTGTCGGCTGTCAAAGCACGACATGCAGCCCTGTGTGCTCAAGTAGAGGAGATTGCTGCAGAACAGAAACGATCTATGGACTCCATACGAGCTAATTTAGACACAACAGTTCAATTGGTTCAACAGTTACAAAACACAGCAGATATACAGGTATTCATTCATTCAGTCAAGACGTTTTTAATTAGACCTCCATAGAATTTTGTAAGTGTGTATTTGAAGGCTGATGCTGAATTTTGTTATAAAGGTTCCACCACTAACAAAAGAAGAACAAGAAGCGAAAGAGGCTCTCTGCTCATCCATTGCTGCATTAAGTGTAGAGGTTAGACAAAAAAAGTTTTCCTTTTATTTTATCGACCTTCAATTTTAATGGATTCACAAAATAGACTGCATTTATTTGTAAAAAAAAATAAGCTAACATGTTTTTGTTGTTTAGGCTGTACCAACATCAGAACCTCAAATTCAAGCACAGTCCACGTGTAAGAAACTCTCCAGTTTATCACATATTTTTAAAGACATCAATCACATGAAATGTATAATGTAGTTCTGGTTGTGTCCTGCAGCACAGAGTGCAAGTGAGGAGGTGACTGAGAGCATTTTTGAGACGGTCCCTCGAAGTGTATGCGGTAACTTGAAGCTTAATGACCTCAACACGCTGTATAAGCAGCTATCCGAATACTTCTCAGATAAAAACAGGTTTGTCTAGTCAAGATCCCACATTGTTATCACTTTTGTAAACCAAGTTAACCTTCTAAAGTGTATTTGTATTAAATAATGGTAAAACATTAGCATGTACAGGCAAAAGTGTTTTTTGAGCACTTCCTAAGAATATCCAATCCTGTCTCCAGGGGACCAATAAGTACTCAAAGGATGAAGAAAATGAATATGAAAGTCAGTGATTCTGCATTAAAGACCTTACAGCACCTAAAACTCATCGACCTGGATAAGAAAGGACTTGTTTCATTACTTTCAAGAGGCTGAGATGTATGTCTATCATAAAACAAGATCAACAGTTCTGAAAAAAATTGTCAGTTGTCATTTTGGGATCTTTTCAAGCTTAAAGTTATTCTCTGTTTGTCCTATTTATTTTGCATAATATTATGCTGCTGTAATTGTAATGATCATGGACCTGTTGTGGAATTAGATTTGTACAAGAAACCATATCCAGTTTATCTAATGCCCTAGTTTTCACCAAGAAAAGACAAAGCACAAAAACTGTTTATGTTTATTAGCTATTTACTGTTCATATTTCTTAAACTGTTTGCGTATGCAATAAAATGTCATTTTGTTTTGTATTTGCACTTTATTTGATCAGACATGTATCAGAATACAACTAAACGTAAAAAGTAATATCAAGTTTAATATCATAAAATTAATTTCAAATGAAAAGAAAACAACCTGGAACAAGGTAAATAAATCTGCAATATAAATCTGTTCTAAGTGTGGCTAAACCTACAAGTTATTACACATTAGTGAAACAGGAAATTCAACAAAGGAACAAACTAAATGCCTGCAGCAGCTAAAACAAACTATTCTGATGCAACACAATGTAACATATGCAGTCAGCCTTTATTCTCTTTAACAGTGTGGTTTGACTAACTCTGGCTTTTCAATGGTATCTGCTGAAGAACAAAAATGAATAGTAAGAGAAAAGGAATTAGTCTTTAGTTGGTGTCTGCTTACAAAAATAAACACTGTAATTTAAGTAAAATACATATTTAAAGCTTTTGTACCTGTAAGGATGGTTCTGGACACCTTGATCAGCTGTACCTGTTTTTCTCCCAGCTCATTCACCCTTTCTACAATAACACAAATTTCTAACCAGTCAAATATAAATGCATTAGAATACATGGGTCATTTTAGCTTGCTACGTGAAAATAGACCTAAATCTCCGGGTTGTCTGCATACCCAGCTCCTATCATGTCAGACTGAGAAAGCCTAAAGTACGTGCAGATTTGTTTTTACTATCCATTGAAACTTCAATATCATACAGAAAGCTCTGCTTAGTCAGTCATATCCAGACCCTTTGAAAACAGAGTTACGACACTCGATCTTGCTGCTGTGTGGTCACGTGGTTCATGGAGCGCTCAATAGATCCAAACAAATCTGTGTTATCAACCTATTTGAATTGATTTTAGCGGGACAGACAACAGCAACTATAATTACAGAAATTTGGCTAAATATGTTAGCACATTGTGTGCACGGAATACTACGTTGACAGCATATAAAGCAGCATTTGTCTGAAGAGTAATATCTATATATAAGATCTATATTTAAGATCTATAAATATAAGATATGTCTGCCAACTCTTTAAATTGTATAAACATGCCATTTATAACTGTACAGCAAATGCGTTTGGTAGACATTGAGCTTCAGTACAGTGTTTGGAATTATTTGTCACTCCATGACACGAGTTACTTCCACATTCCATTCGTCCAATGGACGTCTATTTGAGTGTCTTAACTCTGTTTTTCAACAGCTCTGGTCACATCCAAACACAGAACTCTTTGGTTGTTTGTAGAATGTCACACACGTTGTCACTTTGAGATTCAAATCAATGAAATAAGAATCACTCACTGAGACTTGGATGACGAGCTGGGGCTCAGCCCCCTGAAAATTCTGATCTCAGCCGCTTTCTCCAAGAGTATTCCCTGCAGATCCTCATCAAGAGTGGAGTTGGCCCTGCAAAGATCAAACAATTTATTTTTCAGAAAACAGTAATCAAAAACTTCCCTGTTAAACAGAATAACTCAACATTACACGGCTAACATTTAAATACAGAGGGAACATTAAAACTATACATTTTACCTCTCTGTATCATCAGAACTCTTCTGAGAGTTTGCATTGCTGTCCACATTTTCTAAGACAGGATCTGGTTCCTGGTCTAAAAAAACACAAATGCATATTCAATTCTATTCCTCTTATAAAATGAATTGTGAACATGGTGAACTCATATAGTAGGCAGGCGTGAGGCGTCTCACCAAGTATCTGACTTGGGGTTTCATCCACACACCCTGCCTTCCAGTCTGAGATGTCTTCCTTATCACACTCTTGTTCATCAAAGGACTGTTGGTTGAGCTGTTGTTCAGAATCTAGCAGCTCCTCGCCAACTTCCTCTCCTCCAGTACACACATCATAGTTCTCTTCAGGAAATGTCACATTAGAGAAAGTACAGAACATTATATAAATCCTCAAAAATCTAAAGCAAGTTGATAGATAATATAATCAATCATTTAAAATTATACTATTTATATATAAATATTTTAATCTTGGTGTTTTACCGTCTGCCTCCTTAGTAGTCAAAGAGTCTCTATTTGGAGGCTGGTCATATCTTTCAGGGTTATCTGAGAGACAGCTGTTATTTTCTGACTGTTTCCTCTGTTCCTCTGTCTCTGGTTGAATCCCAGCCTCACCTGGAGCGCCTGCAGGTACGACCAACAACATGATTAACTCCATAATTAACTTTTACAAACTACTGTAATGACAGATATATGCACGATGACAGACCAGTGGGACACTCCATCTCTTCACTGGTTCCCCGGCTGCTCTCTGTGTTCTGTCTGGCTCCACAGCTGGCAGTGGTGAACTCTGCATTATCACTGCTGGGAGACTCTGTGTTCTCCTTAGAGACGTTTCTGACTGCTGGGGAATGTACGATGCTGGACGCAGAGACATTTGTCTAGACAGAGATTCAGGACAAGCAATTAACCTAACTGCTGTAGCTTTGAGCTGATGCAGCCTGAAAGCTTCTAAAATTACTTGCTGTGCATTCAAGGTAAATAGTTTAGTATGTGTGTTCCCTATGAATTAAGCCCGCAAACTTGGGATTTCTACAGGAAAAGGTGCGTCATGATATCACCCAGTTGAATGCAAGGAAAGATTCCCCATGACAGAACTGTACAAATAATCAATCATAAATGAATTCATTGACTGACTGTGTTGCTGTCTCCTGAACTGCCTGTGGCATAGGTGTCGGTGCAGAGACTCTTGGAGGGAGCGTAGCCCAAGGGTAAAGCATCCAAGAGACTCCGGAAGTGAGGGACATTGCTGAGGTATGTTCTACGGCCTTTAATTACAACACAAGAGTCAAAATTAAACTGAGCAACCAAATGTGCAGGTTTCATATGAGTATTACAATGTTGTCCACAATAAAAGAAAGAATCGAGAGAAACATATAATGATCCATTATCTCTCTGCCATCTGTATTTGTACCTCTTGGACTGCGTGGGGTGCTGTTGGAAGGTGGATGTCCTCCTGGTGGCCCCACCCACTCCTGATGCTGGGTGGGTGAACAAGGGATGCTGGAAAGGTCTGCGATCTCAGCCATGTCCGGCAAACAACTGATAGTTACGAAGCAACATTAGTAATGCTTGATGACAAAATGCATTTCAAGAACCAAATAATAAAAATGGACCTTTGTACAGGAGTAATAGATTCAGGCTCTGTTTCCTTTGAATCTTGAGCAGGCTGGTATTCTGAAAGATGTATATGAAAGTCTTGTAAATGACTTGTTATTTACTTCCCAAAAGCACAGGAGCTCCCTTATGTAATAATTAAAAAATGCATTGTTTTTAAGAAATGTTGTCTGCTAACAAGATAATAGAGCAGGACAAATGTTTAACCAAACACCTGATTATACAGTGATTGTCGGGGAATTTAATCTGTATACCAACCCACCTTTGATCGGTTTTCCTTCTGCTGGTGTTGTGCTGGGTAGACAGACCTCCACTGTAACATCCAATTCCTCATCAGAGCTCAGTGACTAAAAAAAGGAAAAATTACATTTTTCTTCTAGGTATCATCAATACTTTTCTGATTTTGGCTTATTGAGGGATTTGTTACATAATGTTGTTATAATAAAAACAGCAAAAAATGTTTATGCACACCTGAGAGTGCTCTCCTGCAGTAGAGCTGTCAGACAGATGATTTTTGGGTGTGTAGTAGACAGTATTCTGTGCGATGGGTGACTGTCTATAGTCAGTTTCAGAACTATCGACCTCCTACGTAATACAATAAAACAACATATTATACAAATATGTTGCCCTTACCTAAAGTTCAAGTAAAATTACTGGATAAAAAAGGTCAAGTCACCTCAGTTTGAGCTGTGGCCTCCAGCTCTCTACCAGTTAAATTAAAAGTGCAGTTGATAGTTTGAAAGTTTGTGCTCTCCTCACTGTCACTTTCAATGCCTGAAAATATAAAAAAAATAAAGAAATTACCATAAATCTGAATAACTGAAGTTTAACGTCTCAACATTCATTTTAAGCACAGCTTTAATTCTTCATGGGCTGGACATCTCTATTACCAGCAAAACTTTTAAACAGTTGCTCCATATCACAGCTTTCCCGGGTCTCAGATTCCTGGTTGTTTTCAAAGTTATATCTGGTGTCATATCCCTGCCAGCCCTGTAGGTGAAGCTGTTGTTCCTCTACATCATCGCTCTCACTGCTGCCCACAGCACTCTTTTGAGTCCCGAGTCGCCCACGTGCCATCAAGGCCACCACTTCATTAACCTCACCTGTGAAGACCCTTATCATTTCTTACAGTCTTTAGGTGCTTTATAAGTTCAAAAGATCCCATAAAATTTAAAGTAGCAAGTAGTTTCAAGTAGAAAGTAGCAAATAACAGATCAAGGCTGTGACGCTGTTATTAGACACCAGTCTATTTTTTCAGAAAGTGCTGTATAAGCACTGAACACACTTCACTATAAATATAAATGAGTAACCGGGTCTCTCACTGGTCCATGTGGACTTTGCTTGGTATTTTCTTCCTAGAGATTGGTATGTGCCGTCTCTCTGGGGCTCAAGCTGCATGTACAACCTGAAAGAAATATAAATTACTTTCTTGATTAATATTTCTTGTTTATTCTTTCATAAATACAGTATATATCCTTCCTGGTTTTTCCGTCTTACCATCCTATCTTAGACAATTTTCTGAGTATACCTGTCAGACTTCTGATATCCTGTCGGCTGCTGTCCTCTCTTTGTTCCTTCCACTCCCAAGTCATATTTCTCCTCCTGTAAGTGAAGTTATCATACTCCTACTATATGCTTTTTAAGATTTTTCATGTGCACATAACATCTGCATACAATATTTTATCCTTCTTTGTAACTCATTTGAAAGTTGTCATCGTACAATTCAGGTAATTCATATGCTCCAGGTCTTTAAGTAATATTTGTGCCATTTTTTATCTAATTTAAATGTGCAAATAATTGTAAACAATGAATATCACACCGAAAACCATTCACCTTCATTCCAATGATATTGTTGTTTGTGCATGCATACCTGGAGACTCCTCGGATAGCTCTCGCTGTCAAAGATGTCTTCTTGAGCCGAGCTGTACTGACTTTCCTCCACATCTTCATTGATGGTCCACTTGGGTATATAATTTCTGGATGGGGGTCCTAATACCTTCCAAGCACTTTGACTCCCCACCACACCCTCAAATTTCCCAGCATCCAACTCGTCGAAGCACGGGACATTCACCTCAGTAGCCTCCACATTATCCAAATTCCTCTCAGCCTGCTGCATGAGTACCTGAGACACTTTAAGGTTAGGAACAATGGAGCTTATTTGGTGTGAGATGGAGCGACTGACTGACAGATCCGTTTCTGTATCGCCACAGTTGTCACAAACTGGCTTGAAGACTGAAGCATCATGGGACGTTGGGCGTTCATGCAAATGAGCGGCAGGCCACGAGTACCATTCATTTCTCCTCTTGTTTTTGCTTCTGATCTCCTGCAACATGTTAGATTGCACCACTCACTCTCTAGCTAATATTTGACATGCTATGAAACACTAAAAAGGCTATGTAGGCACAAAAATACATTTAGAAAACAGAAATTTTAAGTACAGTATAATATTATAACATATAAAAGGGCACAGAAGAGAAAGCAAGAATCATTATGAACTGATATATGTAGTGCAAGGAAATAACACTATACAGTATGTTGAATGACATACTCTGATGTCACAGCGAAGCATGTAGCAAAGATCCTGTAGGGTGTTGGTCCTGTCCTGTGGTCTACATTGGAGGCCTGTTTCCAGGTACTGATAATAAGGCTGAGGTACAGCAGGGTGTGCAATTAGAGTCTGTCCTAGCTCCACTGCCTTTTTTATGCAATGCGGGTCTGTGGGACCCCATGGCACTTTATCTGATAAAAAGCAATAAAGTTGTTGAAAATGCAATTGTCCATTTTATTGCAATGTATTCACCCTTATGTCATTCAAAACCTGTAGAACTGTCATTCTGTATAATACAAAAGAAGAAATTTTAAGAAATGTCAGACACAACACAAAAAAGTTAAATCTTAAAGGAAGAGATTATTTAAAAATTATAATTCAGACTTAATTTACTCTCCCTCAGGTTTTTCCAAATCTATACAAATGTCTTTGTTCTGATGAACACAGAGAAAGTTATTCGGGAGAATGCTTTGTAACCAAACAGTTCTTGGCCACCATTGACTACCATAGTAGGAACATTTCAATGGTAGTCAAAAGTGCCCCAGAACGTTTTGCTTTCATACAGTTTGAGGGTGAGTAAAGAATTTTTACTTTTGGGTAAACCTTTCCTTTAAATGCCAACAATATTTTATGGATTAATACCCAGATACAACAAATGAAATTTCCCAAGCTTGTCTATTATTTTCAGAATTTCCAAAAGTTCTTTAGGTGCAAGAATAATAAATAACATTTTAAATAGTAAGGTCCGTGACATATCAGAAATTATTATCAAAATGGTCATTAAATATAAATCTGTTGCATTACATACAGGTACCTGTATATATCTCCTGTATAAGGGCAGAGAGACTATAGATATCAACTTTTCCCGTGCACGCTTTACACTTGATCACTTCTGGAGCTGCCCAGTTTACCAGGCTTAGCGGTAGAGGAACAGGAGGCGGAGCATAGACGCAAGTTCCCTCGCTATAAAAGAAACAAAAGGCTTGTAAACAACAAAACACAATGTATTGTTAACATAATCTACTTAATTTACAGTACATTGAAAAAACTTGACGTCCTATAGTTTGCAATATGTCTTTCGCAGGGACGTACTTGGGCACCATGAATCCAAGTCCAGTAACCTTGGCAACTCCAGGGTGCACTATGAGAATGGTGTGTGAGGAAAGGGCCCGAAGCACAAGAGATCGTCCATGCAGGTACATTAACACCTCGCACACCTGCAGTAACACTGATAACAGGTCAATAACCTGCAGGAGGGGAAACTCCTCCCTCTGTACAAAGCAAAAAGAACAAAGTGTTTACAGTATATCATGAAGGAATGTGTGCTTATTAAAATGTCAAAATTTTACCCTCTGGTGCAGAAGACTGAACAAGGAGCCCACATTTACTCTCTCATACACCAGACTGGTGTGGGTCAGGTCAGTGGACATACTCACTGCCATCAGCAGCAGCAGGTGGGGGTGAGACAACTGACTGTAAAGGACGGAAAATTCAATCATCATTGCATTATTACACGCCACGCTGACTTTATCTTCAGCATCTCGAGGTTTCAGAGAATTTTTACATGTGCTTAAAAGCATCCAGTAATTCACCAAAAAGGCTTTGTTGAAAAGCAATTTAAAAAACTTAACAGTATAAATCTCTATTCTGTTTTATTTCATTCATAAGAGTAACTTTTAATATGTATTAATTTAAAGTGGGGAAGCAACTTCACAGTTAAACATTTTAAGTGAAATTTTATTAAATGAATATGCGTTTAAATTTATATGAACACTTATGATTTACTTTCAATCATTCTCTCCAGGACAGTCGTCCTTCTTACCGGCAGTATTCCTGCTCGGTAATGAGTAGATCCTTGATACCATTGTGTCCATCACGCTCTTGCAAAATGGGATCATGTAGCTCTTTAACAGTGACACGACATCCTTTCCAACTGTAACTGAGGCCAAACCAGAAGCAAATTACTTTATAATCAAGACCAAGTTACTCAAGATGATTGGATGGATAGCAACAGCAAGGTGAAGTTAGTTGTTTAGAACAAAAGCATATTTGGAAAGGGGGTTTGTCTTGATAAAAATGCCTTACTTGGTCATACTAATAAAAGATCCACAAATAAAGGAATTAAAGGGCTCATCCTCAGTTTGACCTAAGTCGGCATCACTTATCAGGGGCACAGAAGCAGCCAATCCCAGACTCAGCACCTGCTTCTCAACACATAACTGTAAACATAAGGTAGCACCAGCCCAAAGAGATTCATAATTTGAAAAGTGCACGTTGATGTCAGCAATCTCTATTTGTACAAAGATTGAAAACATTGAATAATGCGTACACATACCTTTCCATAGCCAAAACACTGCATTACCATATCACTTGCAAGTGACTTAATATTAACAGAGCCCCTAAAAGCAAATGCATACAAAGAAAAAATAAGTGAATGTTGTGTATTAATTTCTTCATCTATCATCTTCATCCCTTTTATTGCCTTTTTTACAATACACATGGTTTCATGTCTCAAAACTCATATTAAATAACACCAGAATAAAACATTGAAACTCATTGATAGACACGAAAGGCCAGAAACCAACTGTTGACCTCACCAAGGTCGTAAAAGTTTGACCGGGGACATCGAGCTCAGCAGAGTCTTTGAGGTTGCAGGGGTGCTCCGGACATCTCTGGGTAAATGTGTCTGCAACATGCTCTGCATTTGAGACTCACATCTCTTCAGGAATGCAAGCATCTGTACAGTAGGTAACAAATAGCATACCATCCTTTACTGAGCTAAGCTAAACACAATGACTTATAGAAAATCTTTTTATAATACATGAGATCAGTGAAAAATCACCAGTACAGACCCTTGGGCTGTTCTCTTGAGCGCCTGCCTCCGCCCAGTCTCTTGGTGTCCGCCCCTGATCGTCATGGAGACGCAGGTCCCCACCAGCATCCAAAAGTGAACTCAGCAGCCGGGGATTACAGGAGAAAACCGCAGCATGTACAGGGGTACTCAAGTCAATACACCGGCTGGTGGACACATCACATGTCACACATGACACAAGACAGTATGATGTAGAAATGATTGTTTTTGTATGTGCATACAGGAGTGTTGAGATGGGTTTGGCCTTACTGATTTGGATTGGCTCCATACTCCAGAAGCTTCTCTGCTTCGTTAGCAAAGCCGAGCAGAGATGCGCAAAAGAGTGCCGTCTGTCCGAGATGGTTCATGCTGTCAACATCCACACCTATGGAGGAC
This sequence comes from Barbatula barbatula, assembly GCF_947034865.1. Lineage (NCBI taxonomy): Eukaryota > Metazoa > Chordata > Actinopteri > Cypriniformes > Nemacheilidae > Barbatula > Barbatula barbatula. Next base: position 14,607,425 of record NC_136787.1, on the reverse strand, counting down.
ACAACATAGAAAGTGAAACATGTGAAGTCAATCAAAGTTGTATGCATTATATAAAGATAGGTTGTGTTGCAAACCTTTCTTGAGGATTTTCTCCATCTTTGCTAGTTTTTTCTCAGTTGTGTAACTATGCAGGAGGGCTGGTAAACCACCACTTTTCACCTTTCCCAGAAGCACAGGACAGGGCATTGGCTGAACCCCTGTCATGCTGTCAGATGCTGTCTGTCAAACACCAGAGGCCCAACAATTTTTCGTTATAGGACAGAACTAGGTTTTAAGATGTTACCTCGTTAATTTAACGTTGTATTTAACATGTGTAATGTTGGTTGTAGTGAAAATGTCGAAAAAATGACTTACTAGCAAAAGCATGTCACATTGGCTAATATTTCTTACACATATACGCTAGCTACCTGACTCGATTAACCAATTTAAATGTGAATATGACTTATTACATTTAATATATTACCAAATTATTTACCTGTAAACGTGAAATGTAACCAATTAAAACGTCTGACAACCAGAAAGCAGTTTAAAAATAAACAGAAGACTGAAGATATCGTGTTCCTCTCGCTTGAGCGGATGGATCATCAATGCGCACTGCGCAGGTGGTAATATTTTAATGGGCGAAAAAACGATTCTTTGTGTAAACTACTCATTTAAAAATTGTGAATTTCAATGTAAAATAAGTCAAAAATTCATTGAAATAAAAAAATGAAAGAAAAGTAAAACATTTACTTCAATAGTTTTTTTGTAAGAAAAACACCAAAAAACATAAAATTAACTTTATACTGTACACTTTTAATAGGGTAATAAGTGTGATACCTAATTAGGATACGTTTATTGTATTATAGTCCTGCCTTATAACATTATCAAGAAATAAGTGATGCATGAGAAAGTCACCGTACGGTACATTTTAGGAACTTTCATAATTGTAAAAGTTGGCACTGTAAAGGACGTGACTGCACTAACGTTGCATTAAAACGTTTTCAACCACTAATTCAGATCACAAACTGTCATATCCAAACACTGCAACTGAAAATTTCCATATAAACAAAGAAACGCCCAGTGTTCAAATAACCGTGTTTATTTAGAAATATAAAATGACCTTGTGGTGTAATTGCCTGTTTTTCTACTAAGCACACTTATAAATATCCCTTATACTATAATAATACATATTCATAAAGCAACGTGACTGATTAAGTATAATAAAGAAAAATAATAGTATTATTACATGTATCACTTTGTATTATTCAGGAAAAAGGCAACGGGGACTTTTATTTTGTTTCGTCCGGTGTGACGGCGCCGTGGGACTCCTTAACATAACAGCAAAGCTAATAATCCTCGATATCAGCGGGCGTGTGTCCCACATGCCCTCTTCACTCTTTCTGTTTCTCTCTCTTTCTCACACGCCCAGGAGAACAAGGAAACACTTTAATGAAGAGCATGACTGCACTTGATTTGACTTTGTGCTTTTGTTTTTCGTGCTATTAATGTTGGGCTAATGTGATGATGGTAACGTGGCTCATCGACACCGGGGGGATTTCAGGAACTTTTCCGCCTCACATTCTCCGTGTCTAATGCTTATTTTTAAATAACGTTAACGTTAGGTCTTTATTTACCAAACAGTTGTCTAACGTTTGTACAGCAGTAAGTATATATTCAAAATCATTAATGTTTTGTTTCAGATGACAGAGACGATTCGCCGGTTAAGCATTTCGCAGATATGTTCTTCGATCCGTTGACTGTAAACAACAAGATCTTAAGTTAAATAAATGCTACTTGTTGTTATTTAAGTAGTCTTGCAGGTTGTGTGACAGTTTAATATCTCGTTTATTCGTTTGCATTTGTGTTTAGGTAGGTTAACGTACGTTGGGGATGAACCCGGGAATAGCCGTGACCCCGTCCGCTCACTCTTTAATGTTTTGCATTTCAAATCGACACAATTTCCGTATGGTTTCTTTTAAAGCCTGTAGTGCTGTTTATGTGGAAACCCTTTAAAAGGCTCGAGATTTACGACCCTCCGACCTGCATTCTTGTGTGTGCACCCGCCGCCCCTGAAGTTTCATTTTTGCTTGTTTGTGAAAGTGTTTTCTTAGGCGGGAAGTGTCGTTATTTACTCGGGATGCGGAAGGGAAACGTGTCGAGCCGTGGATAAACATGTCTTTAGATTGAGTGGGACGGTGATCATGTCGTCTGCGGATGGTGATATCTCCTGGGTGGGTGACTGGCAGTGGCTCTCTATGGTCACTCTGTTTCTGGCTTCTGTCATCACCTTGGTTATATACCTAGTGCAGTATTTTTCAAATGAACCTTCCGTGAGAACATCTAATCATGTGGATTCTGATGAGGCTGATGGGATTTTATCTTGGTTGCTGACATTGAAAAGCTGGAAGTGTCAGTGGAGAAGAGCCTGGGTTAGGAGCCTCAACGAAGAAGCTGGAAGATCACAGGTGCGTTTAGATAATTTTACTAAAGAATGTGCGGTCAAATATTAACTGTTAAAATCACACGTAACGTCATCTTGAATAGTTTTGTGGTTTATGTATTTTATAATTGGTGTGTTTCTTTGCTATTTGTCATCTTGCAATTGTTTAGAATGGTATTCTGTTGACCTTTGAAGATGATGATATCCAGTCATCAGACTTGGCCGTGGGCCGGATTTCAAGCTTTACAAAAACACGCGGTCAAAAGGTAAGGTCAAGCGTTTGAGTATTATAAGGGCACCAGAACTATGTGTGGAGACTTTGTTGGCAAATCCACTGCAATGTATCTCACTTCTTGCCCACTGAACTGTAATTATAAGGTTTGGTTGTAGCACAGATTGACTGCGATGAATAAAGGCGCTTTTGCTTGAAGCTGGTTTCATGTTCCGATTTTTGCGAGCATACTGCGGAGCGAAGAAGTGGAAAAACTTGACAATGATACCCTTGTTTCTACCATGTGCTGACCGAACGAGAATAACAAATGCATATATAAGGTTTAATATTTAGTTCTACTTCATTTACAATGGTACATTATAAAGATATGAAAACGTATCCTATTTGTAAGTCGTCTTTTTGTTGGTACAAAAATATGTTTTTGACTCCAATCGTGAAAATGTAAAAGAGTTTTAAAGTGCAAGACTAGAGTTTAGTGTTTATGGTTTCTGTCACAGAATGTCCAGTGTCAGGTGTCTGGAAACAAGCTGCAGTTTTCTCTTAGCGCTTCACCGAGCTCAACATCTTCAGGAACCCCCCTGAGATACAGCGTGAAAATATCCCCACTTCATCTACAGGTACACAGCAGTCTAATTTTATTGTTTGCTTGATGTCACTTGCGAAATATTTGTTTTAGCAATGCTTTTGGCATCTGTAAAAGCGCCAACAAGACAGTAATTCTTTGAATCCTCCCAGAAGCATTGACATTGGTGCGACTAATGAACCAGCATTTTTTATTTCGAAGGCAATTTCTTACAACAGACATAAATCCCCTTCTCTGAATTTCTTGGAACATGGCTTGTGTTAGTTATCAAAAAACAGGTTCCGCATCCGTCAGTGCCATCCAAATGGCTACCAGGTTAAAATAATTGTTTATACTTCTAAGAGTTTAATATCTTTTGCCGTAATGTACGTGAAAGTATTGATTCTCTTTACCAGAACATGTTGTTTTCCACAATTAATAAAATGTATGTTTTAACTTTCTATAAAAATATTCTTCATTAATAAAAATGTCTGATTATTATATATGTAAAGTTTTTTTGCATATGTAAAAAATGCTTTGGTTTTGATTGACGTTTCGTTAATGAGATGTTAATGTCTTGTCTTATCTTTAAATAGTAGTTTAAAACATGTGAAAATTTTGACTTTTGTTAAACATATTCATTGTCCCAACCATGTTACTGAAGCTCAAAGGAATTTTGTTGATACAAGTATTTTTTAAAGGTTTGCCAGAATCACCCGGACTGTAGATTCAGAGTTCCTAGAAATTCCTATTTCTGTCTATGATGTGTAATTTTGTACGATGTAAGAACAGTGGGGACAAAGAATAGGCAAACACATTTGGTTGCTCAGATAATCATTCATGGTTTGTTTATGGCCAGTAAAAATTTTGTCGTGTCAAAGTTAAAATGTAAACGGCTACAAAATAATTGGTTTGCCCTGGAGATTTGTTGCTCCATGAAAAAAGGAATGCTTTTGATTAATAGGGTGTGACTTTTACGGTTTTATTCCCTGTTGGCATGGAAATCAGATGAAGTACACTGCCTCAGTGTTCTCTGTCATTGTTTGAATCACCGTTAATACATTTGTGCCTCAAAAACATGCGTTTTACTGCTATTTCCTGGCCAGAATAATTCATGAGAAAAGCTTTGAAACGTTTATTTCTTGCACATAGAGTTAATGTAATATTGCACTCAAATGACTGTCGGAATGACTTTAAAACCCCCTTTCAAACTGCATATTTGCAACTCATCCTATTTGGAGCCCATCTGTGGTCGTTGAGAATGCATTGTGTTTAAAAGCTTTGCTCAATTGAATTACAGCTATTTTTAAACCAGTAAGTTGCTTGCCTCCCCTCTGTCGTGCTGATCTCGTTTTAGCCGTAAGCACTCGGTATCGAGCGGGTAAACATGTCACGTCGCTGCCATTAAATCTTCTTCCTCATTTGTCCTGAGATTCTTTGTTATTTCAATGTAGCGCAATGCTTTGTTTAAATGTCTCGGGCCAATGGCTTGTCTGGATGATGACGTTAATAGTAATTTTTCAAGAAAAGATTGTAAATAAAATTCCAGGGATACGCCATGCACTTCTAGGCGCGATGGCTGTTCGGTTCTTTCTGGAAGAATCTAGGTGGCCGTCACATTTTCTAGATGTTTCTTCTGCTAGTGAAGGCCACTGGAATGCTCTCAGCGGTTGTTTGAATGGCTTTGTAGACTGAATAACAGTATATTTAATTCTTTTGTTTTCGTCCTAGAGCTCAGTGCACTCTGCAGTCCACATTCACTTATGGTGCTGTGTAATAAATTACATTTTTGTAACTCGATGTGCTCGAGTCGGGTGTAATATTTAGATTTTATTTGTTTATTAAAGTTCCTGATTTTTTTATTTAGGCTACATAATATTAGTCCCTAGTTATCGTTTGTTTGTTTGGTTGAGTTTACCGTCCCGCTCTTCACTTCTTAAGTTTATGCCTTTTTTTTTTTAAATGAACAAAAAGCATTTCACAGGAATTTGGCATCCTTTTCTACCATTTTCTTTCTGCAGAAACGTAAGGTCGTGCTTGGACACGACAGCCCATTCCTCTGTGCGCGGAAGCCCTGCGGCTCAATGAGCCGTTGTGAATATGAGAATGTTGGACTCTTTGTTTATTGTGAGTTTGTAGGCACAGGGTTATTTTATACAGCTGTATGCCGCTGTGTCTTTCTGCCCCGCTGCTTGGAAAAGTCAGCATTTATTGCTTAACCTAAGCTGTGAACAAAATGTTGGTTTACACACCTGTATTAATGCACGTTTGCAAACCGTAAACAGATGATCGTACTTGCCAGAATTTTTTGGGATTACGATTTTTAATTATTCATAGTGCTTAGTATTAAAATGCTGTAAGCCACCATTGAGATTGCAATGGTGCATTAGTGTTTTTGTCAAAGGGGTTACATTCTTGTGGATTATTGCTATATTCAGTCTCAGTATCGTGCCCACATTTATGATAAATGTGCGTGTGTGTTGCTACAGCTGGCCCTACAGATGAAAGAGGTGAACAGTGACGTGGAGATTTCCTGGGGGTTGGATCACCTGGACTCTGTCGATGTGCAGCTTACACCAAGTTTCACACAGGTATATCCACACATGAGCACTTAAAACACAAAACCTGTACAACATGTAATTTTTTAATATATGTATGTGTGAAGTGTTTATTAGTTACATACGTATGAGTCTGCAAACACATTTAAATGCTGAATCGATACGATTGTAATGAATTCTGTTTTTATTGTAACTAATGTGTTTTTTAAGGGATTGCTGCTTTTAAGAAGAATTATAATGGAGCATGTGTGTGTTTCAGGGAGATAATGAGGGTCTAAGTGAAGCCTTGGTGAAGGACAGGCTGAGGCAAGTCTTGAGTTCTGCTCGTCCATCGGTAACTCTGAGTGGCCAACCTGCGCATACTGCGGATATCAAGGTACTCTTATATATATATATATGTGTGTATGTATGTACAGTGTGTGTGTGTGTGTGTGTGTATATATATATATATATATATATATATATATATATATATATATAGTGTCTGTATATAAATGTGTATAAAAGTTAGTCTTAAGGCCTTTATTTGCAGCTATTTGATCAGGAATATGATCTGATAGACTTCCCGGAGCATTACATAACTGTGGAATTTGCACAGAATGGAGAGCAAAACACAGCAAAGGATGTTGCTGTTGATGTAACGAGTGATAATGTTTCACTTCCTCTCTCCTCTTTAACAGGAAGTAAGGAACAAGACCTCACAGGTGACCTCACCCCCGAAGCCCCCTCGAGCTCATGAATGGAAACTGTTAGTAAAGAACATCCGGGTCAAATGTAAACAGGAGGATGGTGCTGCAGGTCAGAGACCAAACGAATGGCCACGCGTTTAGGCAGAATGAATGTGTGTAGTTGAATAGAATTGAAATGAATAACTTTAGTGGTCTTACTATGGAAGGTATTTCGTTGGAACATTCTTCTCGTAGATTACATGGTTTTGTTAGCGCTTTGGCACAGTCTGTGTATTTCCCATTAGGGTTTATCATTATATTGAAAATGTGTGATATAATTAGTTTTTGCTGGCTTTTCGATGGCTTTTCACTGGCTTGGTTTACAATGACCTCTACTTTACCTCTTACATTCCCTCAAGTATATGAATCTGATCTAGTACAATGGACGTTTGGATAATATAATCAGGGAAATAATTATGCTTTTATATAAATGTAAAAATATTAAGAATAGGATGAGAAAATAATGTCATTTTAGCTTTATTGGATGTATTGTTTTTGTGTCATGTTTATTTTCAAGCACACTTAAGAAATCCCATATGCCTCGTTGTTTATGACATGGTGCTTACTACAGACCTCAGCTAATGTTTATCATTCGTCTGGATCGAAGAAATAAAGCCAATTACCAGCAAACTGTATCCATACTATTTTGCTGTGGCCACAAAGAACAGGCTCCAATTCCCAAAAAACATCACTCTCATTCAGTTAACAGCCCATGTTTCCCTCCATCAGGATGTCCCTTCTGTTCAGAAATCATTTCCGGAAGTGTTCTAATAGTCCCATTGCTCTCTAGCTCAAGCCACTGTTACAGCACTTAACGGAAACAACTGGCATCTCATCCATATGATGCATAATTTATTTTGCCGTTTAGTGTATTTTCTGCCAGGGTCAGTACAGGCTTAATGTCTGTCGTTAGATTTATAACGCCAGTATTCTGCTGGTGATGAAAGCCGGTCTTTTGGAACATTCCTGGTTTTATATAAATGGGGGAGGGAGATGTAGGTCTTTCGTAAATCCATTTAGTTTGAAAGAGTGTTTTGTCCTTGATGATAAAGTACTGATCTGTCATTTCTCTATCGTTCTGGTTTTAGGCGGCATAAATCCTCAGTGTGTCCTCAAGTTAGATGATCCTCCACAAAACTTCACCACCTCAGTCTTGACAAACACATCCAACCCGGCCTGGGATCAACCCTTCATATTGTGAGTTGCTGCTTCTAACAGCCTTGCCTGATAAATACAGTTTAAACATATTTTTTAGGCTTTCATTGTAATGTACAGTAGAGGGAAGACACGAAACCATTAGCTTAATGTGTTATATTTGATGACATGTTATGATCAACAGATTCATTCTTTTATTGATCAGTTTTGTTTTTAGGGTCAAGAGTCACTGATGTTGCACTTTGCTCTGTTTTTAAACATTTCAGCACAGAGCAGACATTCAGATTAAAATTTCGAAATAACATTGGCAAAGATATCAAGGCAAGGATCCTCACAGTGCCACGGATGTGATAAAACATCTCAGCAGTGTCAGTTGTACGTTTCTTGGCAAAAGGAACCACATTTAAGACATCAATGGCATGTGATTTGTTTTCTGTTTCTGTATGGTTTGCAGTGAGCTTAGCGGGCGCTCAAATGAGCTGAATATCCAGGTCGTTGATAGCGGCAAACCTCGAGAGAGTAAGTCCACGTGAGCCAAAAATAAATCAGCTCAACGTTTAAAAAATATATTTGTGATATCCATTGATCTGCATGTGCAGAATTTAATCTTTCTCTCATCTGATTCTTCAAATACAAAATATATTTCAATAAATGTGCATAAAGTGAATGGATGTATTGCACTTGTACAAGCATGTTTTGACTATGTTGCGACATTCTGTAAATATCTCAATTTATTTTGCCTCTCATCCTGATTTCCTAAAAGTCCAGTGGGATTTGTGTGAAATGTTTTTGTCTGCTGTCTGTCGTTTTGTTTCTCTACTGCATTCATAGGTTTGATTTGATCAGACGTCATGCTTTGTTCTCCTCAGGTGGATTGTTGGGACAGGTATCTGTGCATTTTGATCTGGTGAAGAAACACCCCAAAGGTCAACAGACCTTTTCACTCATGACCAAAGATCAAGTGACTGGCTCACTGACTACTGAGGTAAAAGATCACATCATGAAACATATGCTATACTGTAGGAACAGTGAACCTAATTTCATTACCCTTTAGCATTTAATTTACATTTGGGTTTTTGTCCTCTGATAGGTTACGCTTTGTTTGACAGTGCCTGTGTAACAGTGTAATTTTACATTTAAGTATTGAGTAATAAAAATTAACTACATGTAATTACTATAGTTAAAGGGTCCGTTACATGTAACTATGCCTCATTTATAGTATATACTATGGTAAATAGTAATACATGTAAAGTGTAAAAAGGGCACCGTGAAATAAAGTGTTACCACTGATATAATATAATTATGCATTTTAGTTTTCACAAATTAACTATAATGTAGAGCATTTGAACATTAGCCTAAAAATGCTGAATAGGTGAGGTGGCTCTATTTATGTTTAAAAATGTTCAAAGTAAAATTTTGGTTAATGGTGGAAAAATGAATGAATATACCTTTCAATATGCTGTCTCACCTGTTATCTACACATCCCTTCTCCGTGTAGTTCACCTACCTGGAGCCCAGCGAGGTGCGTTGCTGGCAGCCACCCACGCCGGCCCCGGCTAAGAGGGTAGAAATGGACCGCACTGTGATGCCCTGCGGCACGGTTGTTACAACCGTCACTGCTGTGAGGAGCAAACCGGGGCGACCTTTACCACCCGGTATACAGAACTACACTACTTGACCATTTAGAAATATAATTATACCTCGCAATGAAATTTATGATTTGGATTTGAAAATTTGATATGCTTTAAAATGGTAGATTGAATTTGCTTAGCTATTTGTAAGCACATTTCAAGAAAAAACTAGATAAAATGTTGTCTTGAATATGATGTGTTTTTCTTTTCTATTATATTCTAGAATCAAAATCTCCATTAAAAAATAAACTGGCGGAGAGAAGGGTGTCAGAGCAGATGTCTTTACCTGGATCCAAAGTTAGCAAAGCGCTGTCGTCTTCAGATACGGGTAATGCTTTGTTCAATTCAGTTCTTTTACAATAAAACTTGTTAACTTGTGTGGCTAAATTCTAAATCAAGAAATAAAATACAACCCACCTCTGTATGGTCACTTATGTATGTGTTTTCTTTGCTGTAAAGAGTTATTGATGTTAAACGGAAGCGACCCTGTTGCTGAAGCTGCCATCAGACAGCTACAGGAGTCAGCCAAACAGCAGCTAAAGTCTCCCGTCAAGAAGAGCACCATTATCATCTCCGGAGTCACCAAGGTACAGAATAAAACAATGTTTACCTACACACAAAAAACGTCTTGGATGATATGATGAGAGCGTATTACAGGGTTAAGCATGTTATTTGAGAGGTTACAATGTTTGCAAATTGAGATCGTCCTTGTTGATGTGGTCATGTTTTAAGAGATGTAATGCATCAATAATTGGGTTAAATGCTTTTGTCAATCTGAGAACATCTACTGAGCGAGGCGTTTAAGTGCTTTTAGCTTTTTTCTTATTAAGGGATTTGGAATATACTGTACTACAGTGTTCTCACAGTCCTGGAAAACCTGGAAAAAATATAAACAATAGTGTTGCCCTTTCAGGGATGTAACATTAAAACCGTTTTCCAATTCATTAAGACTCTGTTGTTCACCTCCTCAGGCTCCTATAACGCAGGATGACGAGATGGTCCTGATGGCAGGATATGCTGCTGCAATGGACGCCTCCATGTCTGGAGCTTCTGAGGGCACCAGCAGTGAAACCGTACCCTTAGAACAGTCAGCAGGACTCAGCGTTCCCGAACCGTCTGCTAACGGCACGGACCAGGTGGAGGACTGGGAGAGTCAGGCCGGAGAAGATCCAGATGCAGACAAAACATCTCTTTCCCTCTGTATGTCAGAAGCGGGATCCAAAAAAGGAAAAGGTGAGTTGGGAAAAAAGAGATGGACTTTGAGCTTAAGGTGTACGGAGAAGAAAAACATTTGCAACGGGCTGAACAAGGTTTTCGGTTTCTTTTTAACTTGTTTATGCCTTATAACGTGTTCTGTTTTACTGGAGTCATAAGTCTGATCACATGTGAACATCAAGGTCGTGGTCTTTTGTGGAGATGCAGAAGCCGTTGGTGTTTTACCACAACCTGCATAAATTCATAGATTTTTCACTGTCTGTTACTTATGTTCCTGTCTAATATAAACATTTCAGCACTGTCTGCTATGTTTCTGTGTGTACTTATCATCTTTTGATGACCATACCATTTATTTTCTCCTCTGTACCTCTCCTTTTTACTTTTTGTTGCCATCTTAAAGTGGAAACCTGTGATAAGCAGACTTTATTGCTGGCAGAGTAAGTGACATCTTGAGAAGTCTGAAATAGTTAAGTTTTGTAGACTTCCCTGTGAAATGGTTAACAAACCCTTTAGATCAGTTAAAGCCAGTCCACGCTTCAGCTTTCTAAGCATACGTGTATCACGCTAACAAGGCCACCTATCCTATATTTGGAAGCTCATTGTGGACATGAAGGATTTGAAGTGCCATTTGCATCTCAAGTCAGTGGACTTGCCGCATTTTCATTTTTTGTTTTCATTGGATGCTTGTTGGAATACAAGTCAAATCTGGGCTGCTAACTTGCCTGAAGGATGTTTTGCATACAGCATAACGATCCAGATGTTTCGAAATCTTTGTAGCTGGTGTGGACTGGTTTCACCTGCTTTAATTGTAATTTAAAGCAAATCTGTTTACAAACTTGGTTATTTTTTTAGAGGTATTCTTTCAGCTAATTTAAATCTTGTATATCCAATACGAATATTTACAAAACTGCAATTGTATTTATTACGGCTGAAAAGATTTACTGGCTAGTGGAAAGTAGTATTTGGACTGCATCGGAAAGCAAGCAGAGACTTGGCTTGATTTCTGATGTTTTTTGCTGCTTGACCTCCGGATTGGCTCTGTACATTTTTGAGGAGCTTTGAAGCGTGGCTAATTATTTCCCCGTCTCTCTGGTGCCCCCTATAGGAGGCTTTCTGCAAAAGAGTGCCAAGCTCTTCTTCAGACGGCGACATCAGAGGAAGGAGCCAGGCATGAGTCAGTCCCACAATGACCTGCAGTATCTGGAGAACCCGGAGGTGGCCATGTTGGGCGACAGGGAGAAGAGAACGGCCACGTTCAGACGCATTATCAATCGCAAGCTTCTGCCAAAGAGCAAAAGCAAAGCCAATGGCACCATGAGAGAACCGCCTACGTGATCTCATTTTGAAGATGGTATACAAGCAGCCACAAGTTTAGCGCTGCTTCTGCCAATGTTCTACTGCTCCTTAACTAACAGCTTACCTCATTTCCATATCCATTTCCTTAACCATACATGCTCATTTCCACAACTATATGCAATGCGTGATCTTGTTTCCTGGTATCTGCCAAAACCCCTGCGTACCAACAATCAAATTCATCAACAGATGTCCAATGCCTACAACTCGTTCAGAAAAAAAACATTGCAGAATTCCCATTTTTATATTTAGACCCCTTGACTTGGTTCTTCTAAATCAACTCTATGAACTTTTATTTCTTCAGCTTGTCTCTCCATCTTAAGAGACCAATTGATTTATCAAACACTCATTACATTCCCTATTCTGCTTTTCAATCAAACGTTTGCCCTTTACTTTTTAAACTAATGTTTGCGTATATGCAAGAGAGTTTACAGAACAGTGTCGGAACGTGCACTGACTGCCATCTCTCAAAAAGACTAATTTTACCCTATGCAAACTGTGATCTTCATGCAAAAGATACTCTGCGCTTGTGGCCTTTTAACCAAAGCTGGACATGAGGACAACCCTCCCTCGCCATCTACCTTCAGCCCTCTGGTCTCGGTGTTAGAAGAGATGAGAAAATATCAGTGATTTGCACTTTTTAAATACTCGGAAATGGATCAAAATGCAATTACGTTGATGTGCAGTGAAGTTGGGTTTTGGATAGTAATCATTCTCATGAATCATTCTCACATGCCTTGCTGTGAACTAAATCTGTTTAAAAGGAAAGGATGTATGTTTAACTGCTTTAACAACATTATTTGATCTTTGACTCTAGCTAGTCATCTTTTATTTTCCAAAAGCAGTAATGGCTATATTTGAGTGTTAGAAAGATGTTTTCTAACATAGTATGAAGTTAAAATGCTCTTGGATGTCTGAGATGTTCCCTTTACACCAGAGTTTAATCCCTGGTCCCCTTTTAATTTAAATATATTCCAAGAACAATATCAAAATACATTATTTGGTTTGTTTTATTTTAGATGTTTCTTTGTTTTATTCAATATACTGTCTGATTACAAGTAAAACTCATTCAACAACTGTGCCACACATTTAATACTGTGTGTGAATTTTACCAAAGGGTTGAAAACACTAAGTTAGGGCGTTTGTGTGAGTACCGGCCTTCAATATGCTTTTCAATATGTTCATGATTCCGGTTATTTTCCAAGTTTGGATTTGACGTTTGCTGTGTTTTCTTATTGTATGACCTGAAATGTTGGCAGTGGATGCCAAATGCTTTACATTTTGGACCTCAACCGCCTGTGTCGAGATCAACAGTGGACTTGTAGTTTGGGAGTTTTAGTAACAGGATGTGGTTTGGGAGTTTCTGCTGGACATTTACTTGAACTCAAAATACGGATACAACACGAATGCATGTTCAACCAGAATGTCACAGTATGGCTGTTCACTCCATGTCGTGGAAGGACTACTATTCAGTTTTTTTACTTGCATTTTGTCTGTTCCATCCATGTTGATTTTGTGTTGCCACACGAGCCTGAAAGCCATTGAAAGCATTCATTGGGTTGTGTGTCTTGACAGACATGAGTGAAACTAAGGTTAAGTTGGAAAAGGCACATAAAGACTTTATTTGAATCCTGCTCTGTTGGCACTCCAGATGTTTTATCCAGCCATTAAATGAAACCTAACAAGTCAATCTGCAGATTACCATAGTGTAACTGTGTGTGTTGGGTTACATGTCATGTTTACTCCGACAATTATACACATACCTGCAATATTAATATGCGTGTTTGACATGTACAGCAAGAACACATCACTGTCTTCTCTACACTTGTTAAGTAATTGAAAACCTTGGAGGCCTGTGCATAATGAATGTCAACCCCTATGCAGGGATTTACAGTGATTAACATATCTTTATTGGTTTGAGCAATAAATACTGATTGAACACTCATTTTCAGTTTATTTTCTTAAATACGTCTATTTCAAAATAGCATTGGTTGTTTATTTACATTTAGTAAACCGCTCTTATACTAAAATAAAAGGTCTGAAGCGTCGTAGTGCGGAAAAACTACACATCCCATAAGCCCCCGCGCCGGCCTTATTTCCGGTCCTGCGCGGTTTCTGGAGCGGATTGGAACCCGGAGTCAGGATTCACTGAATGAGTAGACGTTAGGAAAACAGGTAAACACTTTATATTTAACTTGTGCACAATTTGTTTTCATAAGCATTTACCTACACGTGTAAATAGTCCTCATCCAGTGGTGCAACAGCAATGAAAAGTGTCGCGAGAGCGGTTTTAACGCGCTTTCGGCATTCACGCGCACTGGCTCCAGATGAGCGCTGCGTCTCCATTCCATCCGCCATGCCGATTGTTCTTTGTTACATTTGCATTGCTCGAAGAGAGCGAGCGCAGCCTTAGATCGGAGTTAAAACCCGGCTACAGTTTGAAATCTACCCAAATCACGGATTCTCTCCGTATGGAAGCACGTTGTTCACTTCATCTGTCTGCTCGCAGGCGTTTACCGATCGGACAGCTCACTGTCAGATGTGTTGTGACTGTTGATTGTATTAACGTGGTGTTATGTTCGCCAATCGAGCCTGTTTAGTGTTGTCTATTGACTGACAGCACTACCATAAAAGTTATGATGAAAAAGTGTCAATGTCAGAACTGTGATGACACATTATTTTGCATTTACATGATTTATTTGAGATGTCTTCTTTTTATATATACAAACAATGTTGTTTCTTACACACAAATATATGTAAATATGAATACTGTATGTGTGTAAAAAAGTTTCAAAAAATACAATGTTGTTGCTTCAAATGAATAGGTGCAGAAATTAAATCAGTACAATTTCCTTGCAGATGTGAAAACTAGTAAAGACATTTCTTCTCTGATGTGTCAGAATGGCTGAACAGACGCCAGATGAGTTTGTTTGTAAGTATTTTTATTCTTTAAATTATAGAAGCTTCTTGGACATATCATATGCGATAAAGATACTCGATGTGTCTCCATATTTTAGCTTTTGCTCTTGAATTATTATAATTACGATTAATCGAAATATTTATTATTCATCTTTCACGAACATCTTTTCATTCAGCGCACACTTTTATCCAAGGCAACTTACAAATGAAAGAGCCTTTGACTAAATAATGATATTTTTGCCCCAGTTATTATTGCATGGAACTTTCAAAATGTTTAGTGAAAAAAAAACACAATAAAAATATTGATCTAGTGACCACTCACTACTTTACATTATATTAACAAATGTAAATACTGTTCGAGATGATAAACGAGATCAGTTAGCAGATTTATCTCGATCACATCTAATTTTTAATATATGTCCCAGCCCTACTCTCAAGCCATGCATGATCGTCTTCTTTCTGCAGGGTGTGATGACTGCGGGCAGTACCATGACTCTGAATGTCCTGAACTGGGACCAATCGTCACAGTGAAAGACTCATTTGTTTTGAGTCGGGCACGGTGAGTGGAGGGATCTTGGCAGGTTTGCATTGCCATTTTCAACAGACGGGTCCATAAAAAGCCCAAGATTTTGTCTAAATATAAATTATTAAGTCTTAATTATACCGGTGTATTCGTTTTAAAGGTATAGTTCTCCTAAAAATGAAACTTCTCTCATCATTTACTCACCTACTTGTCATTTCAAACCTGTATGACTTTCATTCTTTCGTTTTTTTAAATACATCATGTATCTACACAAATAATTAGCATGTAAACATAGAACGTTTTTAAAAATCTAAATGAATATATATGTATGTTTGTATATTAAACTTAAGATTGACATCACCATCCACATTTCAGGTCATCTTTACCCGACAGCTTGGAGATCAGACGGGCTGAGGAGGGTAGTGAGGGGGTGTTTGTGCTTCATCGGCTGGTTAAGCGAACTCGATTTGGCCCCTTTGAGGCCAAAAGGGTACACGGTCTTCAAACTGAAGGGGCATTTCCTTTAAAGGTAAACTTTGCACCAGCAGTCTGTCAGTTCAAACCAAATGGGGCATTGCTTGATGTATTCTCTGTTGTGCTTCTAGATATTCCAGAAGGACGGCTCAGTGGTGTGTTTTGACACATCCAATGAAGATGACTGTAATTGGATGATGATGGTTCGACCAGCCACTGAACACAAACACCAGAATCTGACCGCTTACCAGCAGGATGATGATGTTTACTTCAACACGTCACAGGTGCTTTGATGCTGCGCTGTCACTTAACTTTAATAAACACTATTGCTTAGTGTGTGAACTGTGTGTCATTAATATATTATGTAGAATAAACATTTTTCTAAAAAAAAAATAATCACAGGATGTTCTGCCTGGAGCAGAGTTGAAAGTCTGGTATGGAGCTTTTTATGCCAAAAAAATGGATCGCCCACTTCTTAGGCCACCTGTGCGTCCACCTCCACAAGGTACTTCTGAACACCAGAAGCCTAAATATGTATTTTAAACACACTGACTTATTTAATCCTTTTTCCTCTTAGAAATAGTTTCTAAAAAACCTGCCCCCCCGGGACCCACAACAGTTCATCCAGAGATACTTCCTGCTCCAGACCAGCTCATTGATCAAATACAGCAGGTTAAGACACCTCCAGCATCTACCACAGAAGCTCCTGTCCAGCAAATGGCAGAGCCTGGACCCCTGGATAACACCTCCCAAAGTGCCCCGACCCCCACGGTGCCAATCAAAAAACAAGGCAGGCCGCGGCGAACCAGAGCTCAGAAACCCGGAACAACAGATGTCAATAAAGGTAAGGGTATATATTTGGTAAGCTGATACATAAACGCATTACAAACAAATACATTTTATATACAGCAAATAAGTACACAAAACTGTTTAAAATGGTGTAGGCTATGTTTTCAAATGTGATATCAAATGAGTTATATGCTTTCATTTCATCCTCTATCTGTCAGAAACCCCTGTTGATGCGTCCGCTGAGCATGCTCTCAATCCTGTGGCTCCAGATCTTCCTCTGCCTGTTCTGGATGTCCAGGAGCTCATGACTGATGAAGACAGCCATTCCGTCAAAACCCCCCGGATGACACGTCCGTCCATCTCTTCTGTAAAGTGAGGGCAGAAAAAACAATCCCAAATCTCACATTGCATGGTGTGTTTTGAAATACCAAATTGCTCTCATTTCCCTCCGACATTAGAACTGGAATGAAGAGACGGTCCCAGCGTCAAGGTGGAGATCATAAGCGGGTTTATCAGTGCTGCCTCTGCAATAAGGTGTTTCAGAACAGTAGCAACCTTAACCGACACATTCGTTCCCACGGTAATGCCACTATTTCATCCTCCTGAGGAAAAACCTTGTCATTGTGCACTTTGATTTCAGTAAAATAATTGTTAATTGATGTTTTTGTTTTGTTTCAAACATAACTAACTGAGAATACTGTATGTGTGCACACAAAAACATCTGTTTGTGTGGTTTAATTTTCATTTACAGGTGATAAGTGTTTCAAGTGTGAAGAGTGCGACAAGATGTTCAGTCGAAAGGAGAGTCTTAAACAGCATATTTCGTACAAACACAGTAAGAATGCGGTATGTCTTGTTTTTACTTGCATAACTACTTATGGTTAGTGAAATTGAACGGCATCTTTAAATTATTTAGTTTTTACTGCAAAAACAACAGTTTATGACGATAATACCATGGTTAATTTTTGTAAGACTATATATCTCGTGTTTTTGAGCATGTTACTGTATGTGCTTTCTGTGTGTTTCTAGTCTGACAAAGAGTACAAGTACAAATGTTCGACTTGTGAAAAATCCTTCCGAGTGGAAAACGCCTTAAAATTTCATAACTGCAGGACCGGTAAAAAATATTTTTTGTGTACTATCTTTATCTTTGTTTTGTTTTTTATTTTGCAGCATATTTTATTGCATTTGTGTGGAATGTATTCATATATTTTCACAAATACAGTCGCAAATATTCGTATCTTGCTGCTCACACTACATCTTGTATGTTCTCTCTCTTGCAGATGACAAAACGTTTCAATGTGAGATATGTTCTAGATTTTTCTCCACTAATAGTAATCTCTCCAAGCACAAGAAGAAACACGGAGAAAAACTCTACGCATGTGAGATTTGCAACAAGATGTTCTACCGCAAAGACGTCATGCAAGACCACCAGAGGCGGCATGTTGTAGGTGAGTCTTAACAGAATGAACACATTTGTTTGATTTCTGTCATCATTTACATGATTTTCTTCTGTTGTCTTTTAGTCAATGATTTATCCAACGTTGAAAAAACTTTATTTTATGGAGTTACAATGAAGCCCCATAAAAGTAGTTTTTTGACATTTGTGTTAGACAGATGGTTCTTCCGTATCTAAGCCTTGTTTACTCTTCCCTTGCCCTTTACTGTAAGTTAAGATCATCATCCCTTATGTCCCTTCCTCTGCATGTGCACTGACTGTCCCATCATCCATTGCTACAGGGCCAAAGAACTTGAAAAAAGAGGAGCTTGAATCCAACGGGGAGGAAGGAAGCAAATACAGGAAGGAGCCTTCAGCATGTCCCATCTGTGGCAAGGTGACATCCAGAGACATCTGATTTGTTACTGATGTTGAATTCTAGCCAAAATAATGACACCGACATGAATTACTTGCTTAATTCAAGGTGTTTTCCTGTCGGAGTAACATGAACAAACACCTACTGACCCACGGGGATAAAAAATACACCTGCGAGATTTGCGGTCGAAAGTTCTTCCGGGTGGACGTCCTGAGAGATCACATCCACGTGCACTTCAAGGTGAGGAGGTGGATGTGTTTCAATAGTTTTCTTATGGAGGATGCAGAACGTCTGGGTCTACTACTAGTGAGCGGCGCGCAAAGTTCTTCTAGCTCAACGGGGTGGTACTAGCAACTCAGAGGTCATATGTTTGAGTCCCAGGGAGCATGTTGCTGGTTAAATGTGCCTTGAATGCATCGCAAGTCGCTTTGAAATGAATTGTTAGTATGTGACAAAGCTTGTTAAGTTTCAAAACATATTCGTCTCAGGACATCGCTTTAATGGACGAGGATGAAAGACAGGACTTCATTAGGAAGATTGGCATCTCTATGGAGGAAAGTGATGAGAGTTCCGAGGAAGAAGATGAGAAGAATGACCCAGAACATCACAAATACAGCTGCAAGAAATGTCAGGTGAAGTGCATATACCTTCACCCTGATATAGCTCTTTTAATTGTTTTACATTAATATCCACTCATGTTAGCCCAGAATAGATGCATATCCAAAATGTATTTTTATACTATGTTAAGTATTTTACTCTCTATCTCTGTTTTTCTTCTTTTGAACAACCTGTCATCAGGTGACATTTGCAAGGGGTCAAGACTACATGAAACACATAATGGGCATGCACAAGGAGAAAGGCTACAACTGCTCCATGTGTAATCGTCGTTTCGCCCTGAAGGCCACATACAATGCTCATCTGGTCATCCACCGAGACCACCTGCCTGATCCTTCAGTGCACAAGTAATACACTGAACAGCTTTAAGAGCTTTATGTTTTAAAGCCAGAATATGAATAATGGCTGCATTTGAAACTCTCCGCAGGTATATCCATCCGTGTGATATGTGTGGCCGTATCTTCAACAGTATCGGAAACCTGGAGAGACACAAAATCATCCACACAGGTGAGCGAATGTAGTGCACAGGTGGAAAAACAGCATGATTGAAATTTAAATAATATATACAGCAGAGTATTTGGGGTGTTATAAGACTGATTTGAACCAGATCAAATCAAAGTGATGGTGGTTATAAACCATTTGGCCCCTGCAGGAGTGAAGAGCCACTACTGTGGTCAGTGTGGAAAGTCGTTCGCCAGAAAAGACATGCTTAAAGAACACCTGAGAGTCCATGATGACGTCCGAGACTTCCTGTGTGCAGAATGCGGGAAAGGTAAAAACACTTCTCCATCCTATAATACACATTGTATAATGGAGCTCCCTTTTCTTTAACATGGATAAGTCCATAAACATTTTATTTAATAATAACTCCAAGTAAAAAAAACTATCTAACACAATAAATACATGATAACATTAAAAGAAATGTGTTTAATTTGCTTTAAATGCTCCCTCAGGTTTATGTTACCACCATACCATTGTAGTATATTACAAAACAGACATAACAATTACCATTTAAATGTTTAATGTTTAACATTTAATTGGCTTTATTGGAAAAAATAATTTTGTAAAGAATTATAAGAAAATGTCACATTTTTGTAGGTAAGAAAAACAAAAAGATCACAGGAAATGAAGCAAACACTGAATAGTTTGATCTTTTATTAATATTTGTTGATCCTCTCTTGTGGTAATATTTTGTCATTCTTCTGAACCGAAACATTTTCTCTATCTTGTATTTTCTCAAAGCTAAATGCCAGTTTATACTAAAGTATGCTAAATAAATACAAAGATTTATTACATCTTTTCTTATGGCTTTGTATGTTCATTAGGCATGAAGACAAAACACGCCCTTAGGCATCATATGAAGCTTCATAAAGGAATTAAAGAATACGAATGTAAAGAATGTAACCGCAAGTTTGCCCAGAAAGTCAACATGCTGAAACATTACAAAAGACACACAGGTAAGCATCTTAAACCCTGATAAAGTTTACATATATTGACTTATTACAAAAGAGTGAAAACAGAAAGTGAACATATTTTAAATGCACTTTTAATATAGAGTAAATCGTGCACCCCAACAGGTACTAAGATTATTCTTTATATTTAAAGTACTAACTATATTCTCATAATCTAATTTTACACGTATTCCACCAGGAACAAAAGACTTCATGTGCGAACTCTGCGGGAAGACGTTTAGTGAGAGAAACACCATGGAGACACACAAACTCATTCATACAGGTAGAGTAAATAGCGCTCAGGTATGATATTTTATAGAAATACTACAGAGAGTTTGCCTTCACTCAAGTCTCTGCTATCTGTCTCCAGTGGGAAAGACGTTTTCCTGCTCCGTCTGTGATAAGAAATACGTGACGCAGTATATGCTACAGAAACATATGCAGTTGACTCATGACAAGGTGGAGGCTCAGAGCTGTCACCTGTGCGGCACCAAGGTTTCCACACGCGCCTCCATGAACCGCCACATGCGCCGAAAACACCCTGAGGTGAATGGGAAGGTCAATGAAACAAAAGCACACACATAGAATTTTCCTTTGTGCTGATGGAAGTGCTGAGGTTTACATCTCATGTCCTGCAGATCGTGACTGTAAGGTTAGGTGATTTTGACGAAATGCAGGAACCTTCAACAATCGACGCCTCCACCATCAATATCACACAGGTACATCTTGAAGTTGTCTGTATGACTGAAGGAGAAACCAATTTAAGGAGAACAACAGATATTTACAATATTGACTTGCTGTGTTTCAGGCCTCTCTGACGCTTGAAAAAGGTTCTCTCACTTCGGAAAAACCCTACCGGGATTCCAATCCTGCCAGGAAGAGGCCAAAACTCTTACCTCAGGAGTCTGAGCAGTCCGATTCTGACGTGGAGTATGTGGATTTCGCCAGCAAAACTGCTGAATTCACAGCCAACGTGGGAGATGAAACCAGTTCTGCTGTGCAGAGCATTCAGCAGGTCTGTGCCATAAAGTACAAAAAAAAATATGAAAACTAAATTCACCCTGTTGACATTTCAGAACAGTCTCATTTGATTGTATTGTGCCTTTTATCATATGCACAGGTGGTGGTGTTGGCTGATTCCAGCGCCCCTCCAGCCTCCTCTCCCTCAAGTTCAGTCGGTTTGACCAACATCACCGTGACCCCTATCACCACGCCTGCTCCCGCCCAGTTCAGCAACCTACAGCCCATTGCAGTCGGACATCTTACCCCGAGCGATCGACCACTCACACTGGATAGCTCCATTCTCACCGTTACCTTTGATACGGTCAGCGGTTCAGCCATGCTCCACAATCGACCGGCCGACCTCCAGACAGAGACGTTAGGGGCCGCAGGGGCCACGGCCCCGCAGTCAGTTGCGCATTTCATCAACCTCACCACATTTGTCAACCCGATATCCCACCAGCTGGAACAACCAGGTCTTACGTGGAGGCCCGTCGCCCCGGTCGATGGAGCTCATGCCTCTACCATAGACGACTCCCAACCAGACACTTCCCAGGGACCTTCAGAACAGTCACAATCGATTCCAGAACAAAACCATCAGATCCAGTCCCAGGTCACTGGACCTGACCAGCAACAGTCAACCGCAGCACCACAGATGTTCAGCTACTGAGAAATGGAGTTTAATGTACAGTTTTGGAAGATTTAGTTAAGACGATTATTTGGGACCAAGTTGTTGGAAGGAGCATGCAGTTGATTAAGTTCATGGAAAACCAGTGGATCGTTTTAGCACGTTGGAGATGTTACAAAGATTTTTTTAAGAATAATTATATATTTTTTATAGAAAGCATGAAAGGAGTGATCATGCTGTAAAAGTAGCATCAAATTAATCTGAGATGAACGTAAAAGACAATGAAATGTTATGTTGCTTTTGAACTTGAGTAACTGCATACACTGGCTATCAATTTAGGTTTACATTAACCAAAAGGTCTTCGTCTGTGAAAATGAGGACTTAAAAGATATTTGTGGAATGATCTTATTTTGTACAACCTGTGGATAATGTTGTAGGTGGATTGCAATGCTAACTTAAAAAAGACAACAGAAAATAGTTCATCTACTTTGAGTGCATGCTTCAAACATTAAAGCAAAGTTGGACACGGCAAATAAGAGCTTTCAATATGTACATTTTAATGCGAAAACGAAACTGTGAAAACAATTTTTAACAAATGTTCAATGAATGCCCGCTTGGGGCGATGGCGCGCAAAACGTGCACAAACACTACACTACATTGACACGAAGAAGAAAAACCACGCATGCGCGCTCGCCTGGAGTCGCTCCGCATTCGAGCTCTTATGTGCAATTCGTTCTTTGACAAAGTACCCCGAGTTTAGTGAATGGATGAATGCAGGTAATTTTATAATACATTCCTCACTATTTGCAAAACAAATATAGGCGATAGCTGCGCTAAACGGATAGAATCGGTTTACTGTGATAGATCACTGTAATGTATTTAAGCAATCGAGTTGCCAACGAGTCACTGGAAATAAAGTGGAACTAAGTACGATTCGGGTTACAGTGCAAACAGGTAGACGGATAAAAAGAGGTCTATTAAACAGACAGTTTCAGAGTTTACTTTGTGAAACAATAACGTGGCACAAGATGGAGTTTGCTGCCATTCTTGCTTTATCAGTATTGATAGGTGCGTTGGTCATTTTAGTCGCTGTAGCAATCGCCAAACAGAACAGTGAATCATCTGAGGAGAACGAGCAGAAAAAAGACGAAGATTCGACAAGTAAGTGGAGAAGAAGTCGACAAGTAGTTTTTGTGTCCGTCCAAGTTCATACATTAGATACATTTTTAAGTCCTGGCACTATTATGTTTTAAGATGCATATATAGGCCATGCGTTCATGTTGGAAAGTCTTTATTGTTTCATGCAAGTCTTCGTAATCAAACTGTTGGATAATGTTACAGTTGAGGAAAATGCAGCGAAAGCGTCTTCCAAGAAGCAAAAGCCGCAACAGCGCCCCCGCAAGGATAGACCGCAGCAACACACATTCTCTCACCAGCTACTGGCTTCCGGTTTAAAGGTGATTTATGCTTAGATTTCAAAAAAGTGACAGCTCCAGTCAGTAAAAATCCTTTAAAATGATCACTGGTGAAACATATCCTGTAATTAAATGTATGGTATAAAAAATTAATTATTCTTTGTTATTTACTTATAGAGTCACAATGGCAATGTGACTTGTCTGGATTTTAGTAGCAATGGTAAATACCTTGCGTCTTGCTCGGACGACCGCACCATTAGGATCTGGAGCACTAAAGACTTCCTGGATCGAGATCACAAGTGCTTGCGGGCCAATGTTGAGTTTGATCATGCTACCCTTGTCCGTTTCAGTCCAGATTCTCGGTAGAGAGCCTTCTGTCAACACGCACAGTTATGATATTATTAATACAACTGTTATTTTACTGGACTTGAGCTTACTGGTTGTTTGTGTCATTAGAGCCTTCATAACCTGGCTGGCAAATGGAGAGACTATTCGCATCTATAAGATGATTAAAAAAGACGATGGCACGTTCAATTTTAAAGCAGCCCCAGAAGATTTCCCTCAGAGGCACAAGGGAATCGTTTTGAACATTGGGATTGCAGAGACGGGTCTGTTAACACTTTACATACTGGAATCTATCAGCATGCTTGTTATCGAAGATATGATGTGCAACAGGAAACACTGGCCTTAACTGTTGACTTTGTATTCTCTTTCAGGCAAATTTATAATGTCTGCCTCTGTTGATACCACCATTCTGATCTGGGATTTGAAGGGGGAAGTTTTGGCCACTATCAACACTAATCAGATGACCAACTCACATGCGGCTATATCACCATGTGGCAGGTGAGCTGAAACTTTATTGCATTAAAAAGTCGGTTTAATAATTTTAACATCTGAGTAAAGGTTTAGAGTTCTTAAACATATTCTCAGATCTAATGCTTTCAAAATGAACTTTTTTGTATTTTCATAGGTTCGTTGCTTCCTGTGGCTTTACCACGGATGTGAAGGTGTGGGAGGTTTGTTTTGGAAAAAGTGGAGAGTTCAGAGAGGTTGTGCGTGCATTTGATCTTAAGGGGCATTCGGCTGGGGTTTACTCCTTTGATTTCTCCAACGACTCTCGAAGGCAAGACATCTCTTTTGTTTGCTATGGAAATAATATAGTATTACATAATAATTATTAATCGACACATTTACCTTGACATACATTTTAATAAAGACTTTAATAAAGAGCTTTTAAACCTTGGTTTGCAATAAAAACTTTTAAATTGAGCAATTCATTTAGCTTATTTCCTTTTTGTACAGAATGGTGACCGTATCTAAAGACGGCACATGGAAGCTGTGGGACACTGATGTGGAGTACAAGAAACAGCAGGATCCATACTTGCTGCGGACTGTGCCAGCTCAGGTGTCAGAGGGCAGCCGCATAGCCCTCTCTCCAGATGGCCGCGTTGTAGCTGTGTCCAACGGTTCTGATATAGCCATGTACAATGCCATCACTGGTGAACTGGAAGAAGAATTCCACAATGTTCACAGTAAAGAAATAACTGACCTTAAGTTTGACATGAACAACCGCTTCTTAGTGAGTACGGGCGACCGGGCCATTCGCGTCTTTCACAACGTAATTGGTTACCGGGCAGCCATTCAGGATATGCAAACCATGCTGAAGAAAGCTTCAAACGATGGAGTGAGACAAAGACTCCAGCAACAGATAACAGATGCTGAAAATGCACTGGAAACGGTGCTTAATGGAGCAAAGAACTAAAGACTGCATTGTGAACAAATTGAACTGCCTTCTATGAACTGAAGGCCGTTCTGTTTTCAGAGTCAAAAGTAACTTGCTTTGGCATGTTGGTTCTAAAGAATAAATCAAGTGTTTAATTACTTTTGTGACAGGTTTAAGGGAAATCTTTATTTTGCCGTTTACATCATCATTATAGATAATGAATGATGTATTCATGCAAGGTTTAACAGTTGAGCTATATCAGAATCATGCAATTGATTGAGGAGTTGATTCTGGATGGGCCTTTTAAACAAACCGAGCACAGTTTTTACACTTCAGGAATTATAATTTGTAAAAAGGTTGCTTGTCAAATCTAATAACATATTTACACATTAAGATGAAATTAAGGTTTTTTTTGGATGTAAAAAATACATAACTTTTATTAAAATGATTTGTTCACATTTAAAAATAGACATAGAATATATGAAACATTTATTTTAAACAAAGCCTAATTCCATATTTTAAAGTATATGTTAATGCTTATAACAGAGCTCTTTATGGCTTCTAAAATTGAAAAATTATTCAAAGCAATTTTTGCTAACTAAAATTTTTCAATAGGTGCTATTTCATATCCCAATTTATAAATTTATAAAGCGAACCCAATAAGACTTTTATTTTGAAAGAAGCTTTAACTTAAAAGGTATAGTATAACATTTAAGTTTGTGAGTTTTTCTGTAGCGAAACGGAGTTGATATTCCATAGACTGTCGTTTACTGTAGAACTACCGATTTCGGGCTTTCATCTAAAAGAGTTAATCAAATAAAATCATAGTAGCCACCTGTGTCCTCCGCAAGTAGGTGGGACCTGTCGAGTAGCTCTAGAAAGTGGAGTCAGTCCTGTGTTCTCGCGATGCGAGATTTGCGCAACCAGACTGCAAGACCGACACGATTCCAGTAGAGTACCGACAAAATTCAGAAATGTCGGGTCGCTCGGTCCGAGCTGAGACCCGAAGTCGCGCTAAAGATGACATTAAGAAAGTGATGGCCGCCATCGATAGAGTACGAAGATGGTGAGTATGATGGCCGGCGTCACGGTACTTTGTAACCGTGAATGTTTCTCAAAAGAGAAACTTCAGACGGAAAGGGGGAGGGGTTTCATAAGTGGATGTCGTTTGAGTGACACGGGGAGCAGCCAGTAGCGAGCAACTTGGCTTGTTTTCTCAAGAGACGCTCGACAAATGGGCGGGACAAATAAAGACTTTAAATGGCAACTTTATTGGTAAAATAACGCTCAGTAAGAAATAAAATACACAATTGTTCCAGTCTCACTTGTTTATAGACTCCGTTATGAATTTAATGTTTAAAAGATCTATTCAGGCACATCCAGTTATGTTTGAATCCAGCCAAATACAAACCCCTTTGTGATGGAAGTAGATGTTGGGTTAGTTTCAACTCAACAAAAGTTTCAAGTTTCTCCATCTACAAACTTGATGGTGCTTTTTCTGCAAAACAAAGAGTAGAACTGTAATGCTTCTTAAAACATAACCCACTTGTATTAAAAACCTGTTGCACCACTTTTTCATTATTTCAGGGAAAAGAAATGGGTCACAGTTGTTGAATATTCAAATGGGTACCTGTGGTGGACACGAAAGAGGTACAGCACGTCAGATAATGTATTTCTTTGTTATAAATAGCGTATTTGTATATTGGTACACATCCTGTGCTGTGGTCAACTGACTGAGTGACAGACTGGGTGCATGCAAAGAAATGTGCTGCTGCTGCTTTCCTCGTATGCATGAATCAATATATTCTCTGGATCGCAAAGGATTTTCTCAATATTCAATGTATTTGGTGATGTCCTTTAGAAGGAAAAGAACAAAGTGTCTGTGGGTGCAGAGATTCAACGTAATAATTTCCCCACGGAGGAGTCATCTGATAATGCCTGCTCTGTATTATTAGATTTTCAAGGTAAGCAAATGCATGTAGAGTTCAATTCAAATTTCTTTGTGTGTTTCACATAGGAATTCACTTTAAAGTATGAAAAGTATACACTTTTTATTTGGAAGGACCTGTTCTTTAAATGTTGGCAAATTCAAATGTTCGTAGTTGCCTATATTTTCAGATGAGAACAGCAACCAGAGTTCTCTCTCAGACTCATATCAACCTAAAGCTACAGCAGACAGCAGTAGTTACTCCAGTCCTCAGCCCAGTGAACCTGTCAGCCCTGCACCTCAGACTCTAGACTACCGCACAGATGAACCACAACCGCCCACCCTTGGCCAGGAAAGCATGGAAGGTGAAGCTCATAACCTATGCATTTATTCTGTAACTTTAAAGGTAATATCAGAGCCAATTATCCATTTTATATTATAGCTATAGAGGAGTAAATTAAATAAAAACTGAAGTATAGTTAAGCAGAGTTTGCTTCAAATATTTAGCATATCATCATTCATTCCCCAACCTATTATTTAGAAAACATTTATGGCCTTCTTTTTTCAATATTTTTCATTCATTTCATTATTATTAACTGCCATGTTATATTTATTGAGTATTCATGTTTTGCTTGGGTTCAATGTGATATCTTAGTCTGTTGAAAACATTACATTTTCTAGAACCGCTGCTGCAATCAAATGAGGTCGCAGATGAGCCGCCAACACTCATCAAAGAAGATCTTCTACCCCTCACTGCTCAGGTGACAAACAGTACAAAACTAACCACAGATTTTGTTCACGACACATGAATGATAGGGTTATGTTCTATACAAAGTCTAAATAACAGTATTAGGCTTGAGTGGAATATGCGGAAATGCAGAAATCAGGAAATAAATTAAACTGGCAAGCCTGGGGGATCTCAAATGCGTTGGGACCAATTTGACTAGATTCATTTTAGCTGGGCAGTATATCCAAAAATGCACTATGTATTACCAATTATGTCAAATCAAGCAGCATTGTGAATATTACAGTAATTTTAAATACATGTTTTATTTGCCTGTCAAGTTTACTCTCATTGGACTAGTTTTCTTGATTCTCACTTGAGAGCTTTTAGGATGTTTTGAATGGTTAGTTAAGTAGCAAGACAGATTTAGAGTTTTCTAAGATTCTTTCTCATACCTCTGACATAATAGATACAGCTCAGGTTTATAGTGCCTCCTGAAATTATGTTTACCTGTTGTTGTTCCTTTTTTGTCCCGGACACAGGAGGAAGAGGACAGCTGTGGAGCTCCTCCATTAAAAAGAATCTGTACCGAGCAGGTCTCGGTTATCCAGGCGACTCCTCTAAGCTAACACACACAGACACAGAAAGTGGCACTGGGCATTGGTAATCAGACTGATCACTTGACCTTCCTATAACTGCTGCGAAAGACACATTATGGACCAGACATCAAAAAGGCACTATATTTATTATGACGTACAATTCTCTCAACATTTTAGATTTACAAATCTTTGCCCTTTTTTTTTTAAATGTTCTTCCCTGATTCATTCTATAATTATACCCGAAAACTGAAAGAAACTGGACATTCCTGTTTACGGGGAAAGGAAATGAATGTAGTGGCAAGATAACATCCTTATTGTTATTACTGTTATTGTGCTGTAGCTTTATTTTTTAAGCAGTGGAATGTGACGCTTATTAAAAAAAAGCCATTATACAGTAACAAGTTGATAGAACGATTAGCCATCATTGGAGAAATGATTCTCTGCAACAGAGGGGTACATTTATGTGACAAGAATAGTTCAAACATTATTTAAAAGATAAAAGTAGTCCTTATTATATTACCCCACCTCATTTAACTTTAATAAATATAACAACTCCGATACAGAATGTCTTTTCAATCAAGTTCAGTTAAATATAAAGATTTCAATTTAGAAGTCATTCTTGAGATTAATGTTTAAGTTAAGATTTCAAAGATGTAAATAATATCTTGATTTTCAATCGGTAGATTCTGGACTCTGGGTCTCGTTTGCCTGCGACAAGTACATTTTCGTTATCTTCTTTCACCCTTTTATTGCATAATTTATACGTTCTAGTCATTGAAACGCTTCTCTTGCTGTTGGCAACTGAAAGCTCCTGTCTTTTATGCCACCTGTTTTATTTTATTTTTCAGGGCAGGAGAACACATACACTGAACGAATTGCTTTTTCAGAACAGTATGTTGTTATTCATCTTAATATTAAGGAATATTTAAGTAAATTTTCTTTATTACATTTCTGCCTTTTTTTGCTCACTGGTCTAGTGTGCACATCCATGTTTTAAAGCAGTCATATTGTTATTTAAACCAAATATCATTAAAATATTGCTCACATTCCCAAGATATATATTTTTTTGTGTGATTCTGTTTGACGTTTTGTATATTAGACTCAGTAACACACTTGGATCAGTTTATGGTAAGTGCCACCTTGAAGTAAACTACTGCAGCTGCTAGTGTACAAATAAACAGCTGGAGAAGACCACCTTTGGGTGAACTTAATATATATTACTATGCACTTAATGTACTTCATACGTTTCTTCCCTACACATTTTCTTGAAACCCCCGCTGCAACTGGTAGGCAAGCAGGGGGCGTTAAAGACCCATTTATCCTTTCAATAGCTTTATGGCAAATTATTATATGTTTAAATGAATGTTCTAAATATGTCACAGGAATGGTAACGTGTTTCCACCCGCCTTCACATATTCAAAATACTGCAGACAGTTTTAAAAGATGTATGAAATCAGCTTGTGATTCATGCACTTCACCACATTGTTACAAGCTGTGTCTGTGTCTCAAACTCTAGTCAGCTGTCTGCCTAGACAGCATCGTGGGTCATATTATGTTTAGCTATGATACCCCAAACAGCTGTTAAGTCATTCAGCACACCAGGCTTTGAGACACAGCCAGTGTTTCACTCCGGGCAGGCAGTTTATTTTATCCAGTCACTGAACTGCCCTTCTTCCGTCAAGTCTCTGGCGTGTCTCCACACAAGCAGCACGTCTAATAGGACTAACATCACATACACTCGGATATAAAGAGAATAAGGACCATGCGTGAGGGATTTCTTAAACTTCTTTGCATTTTCATATCGTCGCTAAGTCCATTTAAAGCATCAGCAGTTATTTATCAGATCCCTGTGAGGCTGCAGCGGACAGTTTCAGAACAAGGTACCGGACGACCCCCTGCTGGAGCAAACCCACTCAACAGGTATCATTCCGGTCACTTTTATCATTAGGTTGTTTGTCTTAACATTCAAGAGAAACTTCAGTAAACTATAGCAAATATGTTTTCTAATGTGATGTTGAATAAGATATTGGAGAATAATGA
This sequence comes from Barbatula barbatula, assembly GCF_947034865.1. Lineage (NCBI taxonomy): Eukaryota > Metazoa > Chordata > Actinopteri > Cypriniformes > Nemacheilidae > Barbatula > Barbatula barbatula. The sequence continues at coordinate 14,576,929 of NC_136787.1, read as the reverse complement.
ATCCATGTCAGTTTATAATTGGATTTATGGGAGACCAGAAAGATGGGGGAGAAACAGAACCACTATTTGTCTTTATTAAAAAGAGACACTTTGTAGCAAAACATTTTGTGTTTTTGTGGTCAGGCTTTTAAACATTTCTAGACGTATGAATTGTTTGGTGTGTCGGTCGGTGGTCTAACTTTAGTCAGCATTCATCCATCTGTCCTGTAAAGAAATGAAAGTTTCTCAGGGGGAGTTTAGAAAGTAGTACTGAAAAAAAACTTTTTCCTTTGTGTATTGTGTTTGCGGCTTATTCCTATAGGATTGAATGGTTCACAACCGCCATATGACATTACACCTATAGAACCCAACACATTACTAGTCAAGACCCACAGAAACCATTATAGTTCACATTCATAACCAATACAATTTCCATTAAAACCATTAGAGTTTCTATAGTGTTGTCTTGGTTTTTTAGTATAGTATTGATGCAGAAAGACATTTTAAGTCTGTTTGAGTTAAGTGTTCTTCAAGACTCTGTCGGATTCTTCTGGGTGCTATATGAAAGTCTGGACGGTGTAAATCATTCGGTCACCTTTGGTACAGGAAAATATATTCACGTGCTAGCGAGATGGTCTCACGGAGGACCCTCAGTCCGCTGTGCTGTTTTTCACGTTGCCTTTGAAGTGAAGGAATTGCATGAACAAAGTGAAGTTCTTGCAGCCTCTTTAAACTGTTTTGCTGTACCATTAATCTGCTTTTTGCGAAACTGAAATCACACTTCATATCTATGAAGTTCCATGATTCATTGGCTCACATTTCATCTCTTGTTTTTGAAAGGGGGTTTTTGTTTTTGTAATTGGATCCTTATCATCATTAAAATAGTTTTTTTATCATGGGATGAATAAGGAATTGGTGCCAGTACACAGTTCAGAAGACCGTTTCGTGTCAAACGCTAAATGGAACGGAGATTGTTGTGCAACGACTGTTTCAGAGCTGTCGCTGGCCTGGGCCGTGTGCAAACCTCATCAGGTAAAGACAAAGAAAAGAAGACATTTTTCATGATAATAACATTCGACTTCTTGATATTTGCTACCACTGTGACTTATTTTGGACTGCAGCTCAGGGTGTCTGTGTATTCTTGTTGTATTATTTCAGCTACAGGACTCTAATGAGACCCATGTACACGGTGACCTACCGGAAGATCACTTCGCTGGAATGGCGCTGCTGTCCCGGATTCTTTGGGGAGGACTGCAGAGAGGGTGAGGGAGCACATTTCCCTACAATGACAAGTTCACTGAGGAATAACTACATATGAATACGTCTTTGGGGGAATTGTTGCAGCAACTTACAAGGCAAAATCTAAATCATACTTTCAAGTTGTTCCAAATCTGTATAAATGTATTTTTTTCTGATGAATGCAGAGAAAGGTATTTGGAAGAATGCTTGTAGGAGAAATGACAATGATAGTCAAAAGTACCCCAGAACTGTTTGCTATCCTTCATTCTTTAAAGTATCTTCTTGTATAAAGCAGTTTATCCTGCTATGGTAGTCAATGGTGGCCAAAAATGATTTGGTTACAAGCATTCTTCCAAATATCGTTCCCTGTGTTCGTCAGAACAAAGAAATGTTTACAGATTTGGAACAACGTGAGGGTAAGTAAATGAAGACAGAATTTTTATTTTAGGCTGAACTTCAAGTTCCTTCAAGTGTTATTAAGAGGGATATCCAGAGTTATGGTCTCCATTTTAAAAAACAAGTTCAAATACGGACAGTCTTTTGTAATTCTTATGTCTTGGTGGGTGTTTCTTTTTTAAAGTCTCTAAGATAGCAGTGAGGAAAGATCCCTTACATTCGTTGTGTGGGTGTGGATGTGAGTGACAACAGCTGCTTCGACTCTGGGAATGAAACTTCCTGGTGATATCTTAGAGGGATCTGCCTCATAATTATGTCCTCTGATTGTATTTCCCCCGAGATGTTTTTGCTATATCGTGCTTTAGAGCAAAACATCCATTTTCATGCTAATATACACTCCATAAAGGAATAGTTCACCCAAAATGAAAATTTACATTTAGTCATTAAGCAGACGCTTTTATCTAAAGCGACTTGCAAAGAGTTCGGGGAGCAAGAAGCGATATGTCATACAATGTCATTCAAATTTACCCTCAAGTTGTTCCAAACCTGTTTTATTTCTTTGTTCTGTCGAACAGCTATTTGGAAAAATGTTAACAGCTGACATTGCTGGGGCATCTTTGACTACCAATAGTAGGAAATATGAATTCAATAAAACAAAAATAATGATACAGATTTGAGGGTGAGAATTTTCTTTTTTGGGTGAACTATCCCTTTAAGAAAATTTAATATCTTAGTATCGCACAAATGTATTACTATAGTAATATTATTAAATGTATGTTTCTCCTAGATATGAAACGTACATAGATTTGACACCAGCATAAATTAAATGCTTTTCAGGTTTTCACCTGAGCAAAACATATCTGTAATCTCATGTAATGTGTCTAAGCAGAGCTCAGCAGAGATTTCATAAAGCTGTCTTTTCAGTTTCTTCCAGGACCAAATCAAAAATGATAAGTGATGCCACCTGTTATTTTTATAACCCCACACTCTTTCAGTGTGCTTCATTTGATTTCATTTTTCAGAATATTTATGCGGAAATTTACGAGGAACATTTTTTAAACAAAGTCTTCCAAATCTCCTCAGCTATAAAATATCAACATCTGAGCCGTTTCTTTTGGCAGCCATTGCTTACCGACCAGTGCCTCAGATGCGCCCTCTTCAAAACTTTTTTCGTGTTTAAAATCAAGATGATTTTCTCTTTTTTGTAATCATATCTGTATAAATTTTCCCTGATAACCCTGCCTAACATAACACAGATGACAGAAATATTACCATGCCACTTACGCTCACAATTCACCCTTACAAACTCGATTTACAGTAATCCTAAAGAGATTAGCATAATCAGAACCAGCACTGCCTTGGGTTTTTCCAGTTACGTGTTAATCAAAAATAAAAATTTTGGATGTTGATATAAATAGCTAGAAGAAAACTATTTTGACGTAGTAAATGAATTACAGTTAGATGTGGTAGACGTCATCCAAAGCATTTGCGACCCAATAAGGTTTACGTACCCACTATAACACACATTCCCATGTTTTTCTGACCGGTGATGTTTAAATGAAGCTCCTTCACCCCAACCCCCCACAGCAGACGTACTTTCCCGTCTGTTAAGTTTCTTTTCAGATCAAGCCCTGTGAGATGATTTAGTTTGGGTCGATTCCATAGGCACCATGATCTCTGACATGGTAAATAAATCTGAAATCTTTGTTCATTACTGCTCTTCCTCAGTCTCCTCTCTCTCTTCATAAATTCAGCCTGAGGCTGCAGTCCCCTGGGTCCCAGGCCTCTCTGTGTTTGGTTTATTTAAGAACATATTCTCGGAATTTGGGCCCTAATGGCATGAGATTGTGACTCAGAGTAAGAAAATCCCAATCCTTTCCAGTAATTATTTGTAATAGGGTCAGATAAAAAGGCTAAGCCTGATTTTACTTAATAAGGAAGTTGTTTTTGGTTTTCTGGTAATAGTTTACTTACCAACAATGTAGTGTTTTTTTGTATTAACTATATAGTTTAAGTGTCTATGTCTGCTAGCATTTATTAATGATATTATATATTATTTTATATATATATAACTGCTGTCTTTCTGAAATATCCAATCTCTAGTTATTATTAGTCGCTTATGTTTGCAAATATCTAGCCAATAAAATGCGCTTGACAACTTTGACAACACAGTTCAGTGATTTTTAATTTCCAGAAAAACAGCAAGGATTCAGAAGGACAGTGACAAAATATTTGTAATTTTAGTAAATTCTATAATGTACTGTGTATCTTAATCTACAGCTAATAATTTATTTAGGTAGCAGTTGTATGCAAGATTAGTTGTGGCTTTACTCAGTTTTTAGCTTTTTTATGTTTTTATTTGACCATTCATTTTTAAACCAACAGCGTTTGAGGCCCTAAATAGACAAACATTTAAAACTGTGAAGGAAAACGTTTTCAATTCTTAGCGTTGTTGTTTTATTTCAGCTGACCAAAATGTTCCAGTAAAATTTTTGTTTTAGTTTAGTTTAAAGGTGCTGTGTGTAGTATTTAACGGGATCTATTGACGGAAATGCAATATAATATACATACCATAACTATGTCTTCAGAGGTGTATAAAGACCTTACATAAAGAACCGTTATGTTTTATTACCTTAGAATGAGCTATTTCTATCAACATACACCGCGGGTCCCCTTACAAGGAACTCATCATGTTGTTTCTACAGTAGCCCTAAACGGACAAACTGCTCTACAGAGCACAAATTTCGTAAATACATTATCTCCGTTATCTAGCAAAAACGTGACAACATCTTTGTCGTGTGTCAGCCCCCATAGTGCTACGAAAGGGCCCCTCCCTTGGGTTGCAATTCACAACCTCACCGCTAGATGTCGCTAAATGTCCGAATTGCTCCTTTAATGATAAAAACGCTGAAATGTTTAAACTCATTCTTGCTCCCCTGGAGCAACTTATTCATTTTGACAGTTATTGAGAACTGTGTTGAGGGAAACTATGGGACCATTTGAGGTCATGTTAAACCCATTCACTAATGTTTTGGATTTCTGGAATGTACAGTGTCATAAATGATCACCCCAACATAAAAACAGGAATGCATGTCTTGTGTTGAAAGATACTGGCATGATGAATATATTTGTTAATGAACTCCAGATGAAGAGAGGTTTTCCACTCTATCAAATTAGTAGTTTGTTTTGTTGCGGTTTGTGAGTTCGCTTTTTTGTGTTAACTGTCCATAAAAGTGTAGATGAAGTATAACTGTCAGGCTATGTCACAAGGGTGCGCTTGCTGTCATGTGTGAAACTACGGTTTTATGACATGCTAAAGGAGTAGGCATGAAGGAATGCTAAAGAGCAAAGCTGTTGAGGTGGAAGGAGGCTTGCAGCTGCGATAGACAGCTGTAAAAGATCTTTTGTCCTATAACAGTATCCCAGTGTCACCAAAGAGGAACTCCTAGTGATAACCTTGTAACAAATGAGATGTCTACAATAGTCTAGCCTAGGTTTTGGTTATCTCTTGGTTTGGGTTATGCTCTCCCATGAGATGCTTTCTTTTGACATCTATGAAGAGAAACTTTATCAGGTGACTTCATCGAATTATTTCTTTCTTTTCTTTTCGAGATCTTACATGTATGATTTCCTTTCTCATCACTTGGTTGGTTAGTTTAAAGCATCAACACTAGCACTCTCCTTGTTGTGTTGTGGGAGTACAGAGCATCAGTCCTCCATGGGAAAGATGGGAAAGTCCTCAAACTGTCCGCAATGCCCTGGTCATGGTCTTATCTCTATCTCTCTAGTTCATATCTACCCCAGCTGCTTTTCTTACTTCCCCCCCATACTGGGTTTCCAGAAGGTCTGGCAGAAGTTCAAGTCTATCACCTGCTCTAGAAATTCTTTAAGATAGAGATTGTGATCAGAGTCATCGGGCTCATCGAGTGTGGGAAACGGGACATCTGCGGTTTGGTATCGGGTGATTAATGAGGACGCGTGTGCCCCTGCCCCTTCAGCTGCCTGTGGAGGATGAGATCATCTCATTTGCGTGGTGAAGCACAGATGGCGATGCCAGTAAGGTTTATGTGGAGGTCTACCTGTTTGTTAGAGTAACTTTGCAAAAATAAACTAAAATCCTGAAACTGAATAGAATAGAATACACAGAATACAGTTGGTTGTAGTTAAAGGTCCAATGTGTGTGGTTTTTCTGGAGGATCTATTGACAGAAATGAAATATAATGTAGTAAAAATGTCTTCAGAGGTGTAAAAATACCTTTTATTACGTTCTAGTGGGCTATTTCTGTCTACATACACTGCGGTTCCCCTTACATTGAATACACCATGTTGTTTCTACATTAGCTCTAAAAACTGCAGCAATTGCAGTGTTCACAATAATCTACACTTTGTTTTATATACAATCTCTTTTGAAACTGTATAAGCCACATGTCATTGCAAAGGCCAGAGTTGCACACCATCTAGGTCCTCTAGTGTGTATTTGGGTTGTAAACTGGTGCACCGGTGGATTCCTGCCATTGATACAATTACATAAGAATGCATTCTATATCTTGTACTAAATTGAATTTAGATTTGTTTAGTCTGACAGATATCTCGCCAGCCAAAGATTCCCAAAGTGGAGTGGCAAGCAATTATGCATCTTATAATACAACCCAATGTAAGCAAGCAAGCATGTATATGGATAGGGACATTGCGATGCACGTGCCCAGTGCTCATGTATTTATCTCTCACTGAAACATATACAGTGAAGATATTTACTACACACCACAGATTTAGAGGTTGGAGGCTAAAAGCTAATTCTGAGCATTACATTAGCAATGGAAAGGTTGTGGGTCACTTTAGATATAAGCATCTGCCACATGCATTAATGTATATTTCAATATTTCAGTGATGGCAAAACATTACAGCATGCTGTAATGTAATGAAACGATATATGTTGCCTGCAACAGACCCAGCTATTTTTAAATCGTATTCAATTGGAATGTAAAGATGCTTTATGGGACCAATTGATAAAATTGACAGGATCTGTGAGCAAGGATTAATAAAATAAAATTTCTGAATCTGCTGATCTATAGTTATACTTTTTATACTTATATTTCAAGCTATTTAGTTGCACTGTAAGTTACCAATAAACCCATCAATAAACTGTAGTCATAGAGAAAAAAGCTTTCAAGATTGGCTGAAAATTACCATCCGTCTTTGCCAGAATGCTCTTAATGGGTGTGGATCCTTATAGTGTGGTCAGCTTGCTTGTGCGAGAGCATCCGTGATTTGTGTATTTGTACTTTCCCTAAAACGTGATTTGGTGCATCAATACATCATCTGAGCGCTGGCACGTATTTGCATCATTTTTATTGCTGTGTCAGTTTTAATAAACATCCAGAAATGACCAGCTTAAACCTCACATCTGCAAACAATCTGCAGCATAGCAGTCTAATGTCTGCAGATCAGTTGTGCAAACTTCTTTACAGTTCGTCCTTTGGATGTTTCCAAAATATCCCAACGTTCAGCTGATTCACTGATCTGAGACCTGTCCAATAGTCTTGCAGTACAGCCAAGGCACGAGCAGAAAACACACATCAAGGTGCCAAACATTTTATTGTGTGTTTGGATACTACAACAAAGATTTAACTTGCAAACAATTTATATTACCTTTTTAAACATAACAAAGTAATTTAAGAGCTAATGAAGATTTTGGTGGTACTGAAGCAAATGTTGGATATGAATTGTAATATTGTTTTGTCGCAATATTTCAGAAGTAATTGCTTCTCATACGGAAAGACGACAAGTACATCAACTTTAAAGTCATTCATTAAATGCTTTTCTTATTTTAAGTCTCTGCTGTCTTGAAAGATGGTTGTTCCTACAAGAGGTGGTCCAGCACCACCTGATCCCAGGTCTCTAATAGAATTCGGAGGAATCCAGGGTGGGATTTTCTTTTCCTTTGCTCTCTTTCCATGCAAATGGAAATCCACAGCTTGCCAGCATCTGGTTTTCCAGCTCTGTGTTCTCCCCCAGAGAGCGATGTCAACCGAAGATGTGATTGAAGTCATTAAGCACATCTCGAACGTCTTCTCATAGCTGAACATTAGTTTTGTTATTGTGGTTTCATGCTGTGATTTGGGGATTGATTTCATTTTTGGACTACCGGACTTATCTTAGTCTGAAAGGATGCTTGGAATTTTCAGTACAGACTGTGTCCTTATAAGAACATTAGCAAAACTTGCTGAATGTTTGAGCGGCTTGTTGTTCTCTTAATATTTTTGAGTAGTATTGCAAAAAACTTTCTTTTAAGTCATTGTTAGTTAACCGATGGCTGAGAGATTTATGTTGATAAATTATTTCTTCATTCCTTTCAGAATGTATGAACTGCACAGGCTATGCTGACATCATAGAGCGGTTGAGTGTCATTGAAGCTCAGGTAAGACTAGACACCTCTTGCATTAGTGCGTCATATTTAACTAAAGACTATGAGAATGAATTTTCACTTTTTTTGTAACAGATAATGTTACTAAAACACGCAGAAACACATCCTTTGCCCTTATCCAGCCAATCACTAGAGAGAACAGCTGATAATGAGTAAATAAGTAAGTAAAGTATAAGTAAATATGTCAAAATTAGACATAGTTGATATATTCAGGGCCAAGAGGACAACCAGGACCTGTGGGGCCACCAGGCCCTCCTGGACCTTTAGGAAAGATGGGGTTATCTGGGAAGCCAGGTCCTGTAGGACCTATAGGTAAGAACATGGCTCACATTTTAATTTCGAGTAGTAAAACATGCATGTTCTTTAACGCTGAGCGTCCTAGCTAATCTACGATCTAAACAGGAACTCAAGGACTACAGGGTCCCCCAGGAGAGAAAGGTCATCCTGGCCCACCTGGACCTCCAGGGCCAACTGCTTCTTCTCCTTTTTCCATTAGGGGAGATGTTTTCACTCTAATGGCTAAACAACATGCTCAATGTAAGTATAGGATTCCACAGTTTCTAAAGACTCGGCTGATTAAAATGATTTAAACAGTCACATAAGATGAAGTATCCAATCAAATCAATATCTTGACAAAATTTGAATTAGTTCACATAAGGCTGAACTGCAGACCTGTCAACACTCCCATTTTTGACACCCATGGACCGCCACCCTCCCGTCCCTTCAAACTCGTGTATTTCAGTTATTTCTCCTTTGAAATTCCTGGACATCCAGGAACCAGAACGCGTTCACGGGCTGGCTCTGTTTGCCCTCGAAGAATGGTAGCCGAAGGGCAGTAGAGAGGATTCACAATTTAGTTTTTATTGTTTGAACTTATTCTTAAAAAAAAACTCTATAAGAATGTATTTCTTACCAGGGCTGCAATTATATTTGCTATACGATAATGTGGATACTGTAACTGAATGACGCAAGGTGGCCGTACAAGTTTGAGGGCATAAAAAATGACTGAATCCAATAAACTCAAATGAAATAAACGAAAACGATGAATAATTCGATACTTTAAACATGAATAATTAATCTCATAATTATATCCATTAATCTTTGCATACACCGTCAACTTTTCAAGTGTTGGTCACAAAGTGAACACATGGTGGCGATATCTGCACGCTGTCAGTGTTTGACAGGCCGCTCAGAGCTTTGGCTCCTTGCAGGAGTCTGCTTGGCTTCTGTCTGTCAGCAGTTAATAAGAATCATTTGTTAGCATTTGTGGAAGCAGCATGAAACTGGATAACCATAAGCAGATCCTGTGCACCAATTCTTCACTGAACAGAACAGCTGTACATCTGTTCGCATCCAATTTGCTCTGAGTAACATTGTCCAGATGAACTCCCAAGAGAAGACTTTAAACAAACTGCAATAACTGAGGTAATAGCATCAAGATTTCAATACAGTACTTCATCATCTTTAAAGTAATAGATCACACCAAATTTTAAATAATTTCATTATTTGTTCACAGTGTCAGCCAAACCTGTATGACTTTCTTGTGGGGAAATGCAAAAGTTTTACATTATACAAGACCCTTGTTCTTATTCACTTTCATTGTGTTAACATTTTTATATTTCTCAGCTATTTCTTGAGATGAAGAACAGAAGTCATACAGTTTTGGCAAGATTTGATGTGTTTTTATGTGTTTTAGATGATGTTGATATCCCTGCTTATCATGACCTGCAGCCTTTACCCGGACCCCCCGGACCCTCTGGCCCACCAGGTAAAAATAGGGGATATATAACACTGTGCATGTAATATTTCATTTGATCCCCTATCAATATCATTGTTATATTACATTCTTTTCACATATTGATGTGTTTCACAGGTCCTGCTGGACCACCTGGTAATCCAGGAGCCCCTGGTAAAAATGTAAGACGTATCATTATACACTTCATTTAGTGTTCTTGCCACTTTTATGAAAACTGTATGAAGTGCTTTTTTTGTTGTAAATACCGCAACCAAATATGTTTTGATGGAGTGCACAAATGCCTAAAAAAAGAATACATTTTAGCTATAAATGGTCTGTATTGTATAATAGGACGTATTTATTTTCTATTTAAAATATGTATTATGAACATGGTTATTATGGTGTTTTAAAACTGAAAGAAAAATTGATTCAACTTATAGCAACATCAAAATAAGTAAATAAATGATAAAATAGCAAAGGCACATAACCAAATTGCTTAAAATTGAAATAAATTTAACATGAAAAACAATTGAGCATATTGTACTGACTGATTCATGTTCATATCAGGCTGCCTTAAGCTTTTTAGGTAAGCCTGGAGAGCCGGGGCCCAAAGGAGACCCTGGAGAAAGAGTGAGTAGCCGAGTACCCCAAGTATCATATACATTCTGCCCATGAAACATTTTATAAATTACAATTTGAGGTTTTCAGTGTCTTTCTTTTCAAAGGGTCCACCTGGATTCACTGGAAAACAAGGACAACCGGTTAGTGAGCTCATTGAATTGCATCTTAGTCATTATTTCTTTGCCAAAAATAATGGGTGTTATTATTGTTGATTAATATGTTTTTAATTAAATGATAAAATGGATTATAGTTTTATGTGACGTTGTGAATAGGGCGTTCCTGGTCCAAAAGGTGAGCCAGGAGACATTCCAGCAGAGGTATGGAAACTTGTGATGGTTTTGAAGCATTAGATATCCAATTATAATGTTTATTCTGTTGTCCTCCCTCCCACAGGTGCAACAGTTAAGAGAAGCTCTGAAGATTCTGGCAGAGCGGCTTCTCATCCTAGAACACATGATCGGCGTTCACGGTGAGATTGGCCGACTATTGACGAATAATAATCTAGTTGGAATTCAAAAGCCTCATTATGATGGTGGGCATCGCATGAGCTCATGGCATAAGCCGCTAGTTACAAGAGAGGTGTGTCACACAACGTGACGTTTTTGATCGTGCATGAGGGTGGATGGCTTTTAAAAATAACACTTGACATCAGAACACCAGAAATATACAGCCCACTACAGCTTGGTTTCAGAGATGCACAATGCAGCTTAACTTCTGTCTGTTATTTTTGTTTCTGAACTTGTCGCTGTGCCCAGATACTCTCCTTGAGTCTGGTTCTGGAATAGATCTACTGGCGGATTTTGCGCCAACAGTCGGCGCTAAAAGTGTTGGATCTCGCAGGCTGTCCTCTCCTCTTACCCCGGACACAGAGTAGCCAGATTCTGTATTTGGGTGTAGAGAGTGATGTACTCGTAACCACTTGAGGTGCAAAGCCATAGAGACTGGATTTATATGATCCATACATTGAATTAGTGTTGAGAATGTTTTAGATTAGCACTGATCATACTTTGTGTACTTATTGATAATTTTTTACATTCTGCATTTGCTGTCTTTTAAAATATCAAAGGATGGGCAGCTTTATGAGTGCTTATTGATCAACAAAAATGATGTGCACTTTTGTCCTAAACCAAACCAAACATTATTTGATACTTCCATGCATTTGTTTGTTCTAGATCACAAAGAATAATTTTACATTACATTCATTTACGCCGCAAACTAGGAGACTTGAGCTCGCTGGTAAACACAAAGCGGCAAACTTTTCTAATCATAATGTTTTCTTTCTGCTGTGATTGATGACCTAACATGACCTCATGCACATGTTTATCATCCGTTTCAGCTGCAGCTTTGTATGAAAACAACCCACAACTCAAATCCCATAGCAAATAATAAATGCTCTACACAACAGATCTTTAAAACCAAACACTGCCCCTCTTCTGCTTGCAAAGTGCGACTTCTACCGCAACAAAATGTGTTTACACCTTTGCTCACCTGTTGTTATTCATAAAGTCTATCCTTGATTCGCTTGAAATAATACAAAATGGCAGAATGCACCAAGGGCTGCTATTAATAGGTTTATGTGAATAGCCGGCCGTACACAAAGGCCCTGGTGACCTTGTTCAGAAGCGCATGGTTGTTGAACAGCCAGTGTGGCTTGAGCTTATTGTTCCAGCTGAGCTTTTAAAATCCCCTTTGGGAGAGAAAGAGAAACCTTAAGAATCTTGGGTTTTTTCTTATTGTTTTATAAAGAAAGAAAACTAGCCTCAATGTTTGTTCAAATATTTGTCACATTAATGCTTTTGTTACTAAAGAACAAATTTGATCGCTTGTATTGTTACTTTTGAAGATTTGTTTTTCATGAATAAAATTTTACAAATCACTTTGCATTTACAATTTCCTTTCGCATGTTTGAAAAGAGGTTTTAAATCGTATTTAAGCAATCCGGACCATACCCAAGAGCATATTGTTTGATAACATCAGTAACTCTAGACATTTTTTTGGTATCTCTTTATTGACAAAAGGCAGGTAAAGAGGTTAGAGGAGGACACCACACAAACAGACGCTGAACAAACACAAGGAATCATGGGAAGTGTAGTCTTTACTCCTGTTCTTTGTCCTCTCCGTGGGTGATGACGTAGCACAGGTTTTTGTAGTCCAGGTTGCCAGCCACATCCAAGGGAAAGTTTGTGAACATTTGATTTGCCTGAAATTGAGTTTTGATAAATAGGTCATGAATTTCAGGGAATACATTCTAGACTATTTTGCTTACATTAAACTGCTAATAAACACAACTTTTAAAGTCACCATGAAATCAAACAGGAAAATTGTGTGTTTTACACAGTGTTGCAGTGATTATTATAAATTATTTATCCGTGCACATCATCATTTTTGTAATCTTAAATCAAAAACATTCAGCTCCTCTCCACAACTCCTCACCACATGACGTAAGCAACAAAAAAAGATGTAGGACTTTACTGACAGGGCTGGATTACTGAATGGTCCTATGGGACCGGGGGCCCTTGACTACCATGAGCCCGAGGGGTCCTGGGCTTCAAGGTTGCGCCGTTCAACAATGAAAACAAATGTTTATCTATGTTTAATATATGGGTTCCATAGCCTATACAGGCCTCTGTAGATACACTGTAAAAATGAAATGATCGGCAAATTGTGTTTTATTGTTACTTTAAATTTAATTTATGAAAAAATGTACATATTAATTAAATTACAGCACATTTAAATTGCAATTCGTGAATCTTTTGCTTGATTATTTGATGTTTAAAGACATCATAGGTCCATTTTATGGTAAGAAATATTTTTTTTGTTTATGTAATGTATTAAATACGTGTATATTAGACTGTAGATTAAAGACATGTTTCATATGCTTTCATTTGGTCCATTTGTTTATTTTCCGCTGTGTAGATAATATTAGACCCTATATAGATTATCTTTAGCATCACGCTGGCATTTGAGCCAGAGCAAGAACGGTTTTAATATTCATTATTATCTTTACTAACTGTGAATGCACAGCTAAGGGAAAGAACAGAAAAATTAGAGGTCATAATCCGTCCCTGTATACTGTCTGTCCAATGGCAGGGCATTATTAGCCATCCCCTCCATGCCCAACTTACAACAAACTAATCAAAAAGGGAAGGGCAAAATAAAGCCCCGCCCTAAATTTTTCTCTAATTTCAGAAGCCGCTTTACTCGGATATACGTCACGATACGGAAAAAAGGTATATCGCTAGTTCCCTTTCATGGTGACCTTAAGAAACATGACATGTTACCTCAGCCTCAGTAAATTTGTCTGCCTGTGACATAAGGTGATACTTAATCCTAGAGAAGATTAAAGAAAAATAGAGGTTAAAACGCTGTACAAGTAGAAACTTAAAACATTCATTAAAACAACCATCTTTATAATCTGGTATAGTTCATGGTCTACTCACTCATCTCCTTTAAGAATGCCATTGCCCTCTTGATCGAAGATTTTAAAGGCATTGAGAATCGTCTCCTCAGGGTCTGTACCTGTTAGTGATAGAAATGATGATGACGTCACAGCATCAGTACACAGTCGCTTCTATATGTGTTTATATAAGCGAATGATCTATACGATATCAGTATGCTTTATGACTCGTCCCTGCTGGGCTTCGTTGCTATTTGCACCTCATTATCATGATTATCATTTCAATGCTGATGAATCTGGTTCTTGCCTTTGAGCTTCTCGCCGAACATGGTGAGGAAGACGGTGAAGTTAACAGGGCCGGGGGCTTCCTTCAACATCTCGTCGAGCTCTTCGTTGGCCACGTTGAGACGTCCTGCCAAACGCACGCATGCAGAAATACACATTAACACACAGTGCCGACTTTTCAGTAATCTTTTCAATAGAGTTTGAGTTAGTTGTTATGTTCAATTATCTTCAATGCATTAAATACTTGTTATAACACATTACAGAGAGTTATATTTTGTTCGTGAATTTGTTAGATTTAATTTTTAGAACAGGGTGCAAATGTTGACAGCTCATACAGTATGTGGGATAAGTCATTTAAATCAAAGTTTTACACCAAAAAATATCTAGGGTCTTTCTAGGTGATTCATTTCATCCCTTAGAAAATATTTATTTATTTATTTGTGCTATTTGTATTAATATTTTTTAAATAAAACATTTAAAGACTTTTATTCTAGTTTTATGTACTTCTTAAAAACACCCATTATTACACATTTGCTTAAAATTACACTTAAGTATACTAGAAGTACACTTACAGAAATGTTTAAGTATATGTGGTCGTAGTTTCAAGTATACTATATCTAGTGGCAGTCATGGCCTTATGGTTAGAGACTCATTTACATTTAGTCATTTAGCAGACGCTTTCATCCAAAGCGACTTACAAAGAGTTCAGGGAGCAATAAGCGATATGTCATACAAAGAGCAATAGTACAATACGTGCTAATACAAAATTACTAGTTTCAACAAAAGCCAGACCAATGCCTGTTTTTTATTTGATCATTTTTTCATTTGTCCGTCAATTATTCACAGAAGAGATGGGTTTGAAGTAGTTTTTTGAATGTTGTGAGAGATGTTGACTTGTGACCAGAAGGTTGCCGGTTCGATTTTCTGGGCCGGCGGGTAACGACTGAGGTGCCCTTCACCTTACCCCACTTGCTCCCCGGGCGCTGCAGTGGTAGCTGCCCACTGCTCCGGGTGTACGTGTGTTCACGACTCATTGGATGGTATAAATGCAGAGGTCACATTTCGTACCCGACAAATAGGTCACTTTCACTTCTCTTTCATGTAGAAGATGAAGTATTTTTAGTATGCTTTGTTTGTAGTTCTTTACTCATATTTTAAATACCCTTTGAATACCTTTTGCATGACGTTTACTAATAGTTGACTGAGATTATATAGGAATGTGCTAAAAAAACTATCAGTATACTTTTACATTTTCGTATATTTGCAGTACAAACAAATATCTTTTTATAAACTTACGGTGTTACACTTTTCATACTGAAAAGCATACGTTATCAAGCAAGAATGGGCCATTTAGTCCCAAATAGTATTAAAATAGTACACTTACAAGTACATTGATAGCACTGTACTTACAACATAAAGTAAAGTATATGCTTTTAAAAAGCTTGAGGTATACTTATTTTTGTAAAGGGAAGCAATTGTGTGATATTAAAAGAGGGATTTTTTGTACAAAAGTGTCCGATTTCATAGCCTCCTATG
This sequence comes from Barbatula barbatula, assembly GCF_947034865.1. Lineage (NCBI taxonomy): Eukaryota > Metazoa > Chordata > Actinopteri > Cypriniformes > Nemacheilidae > Barbatula > Barbatula barbatula. The sequence continues at coordinate 14,561,317 of NC_136787.1, read as the reverse complement.
ATTTTTTGTTCCCCATATAACCTTTCACTCAAACGTTCTTACAAGAATCCGAGAACAAGAATTAATTCTTGCCTTGTTAAAGTCTGAAGACCCTTTTTCACAACAAAATACCTTATATACAACAAATAGGTTTCGTTGATGTAAAAGGTCTTTTATGAACCATGCAACTTAAAAATAACGTATTTAAAATGTTTTATGAACGTCATATTTAATAAGTTGCGCCTTTTAACCGTTGACAAACATCTTACTGTATAATCACATCTAGGCTTTACAATATTCAGCACAGTTCTGAAGTGAAACCGCACTAATCCTTTAAACATCGCTCACTTAGTTCAAGCGGATAAAGGATCACAGACCTTGTTTCTCTTCAGCATTTACACCCTTGCTCAACCATTCAGGGAGGCTTTACTCACCCAGAGCAGCAAACGTGTCCCTTAGGTCGTTTTTGTCAATAAAGCCATCCCTGTTCTGGTCCATGATGGTGAAAGCCTGGAGAAGCATTGCCAAGTTGCCATTACAGACACAAGGACCAATGAGAAAGCGCCCAAAGTACGCCATAATTACAGTTTATAAAATGTTTATTGAGGTAATCCGTTAAAAAGGCCCCACCTCTTTAAACTCTTGGATCTGTGACTGCTCAAACATGCTGAACACGTTGGAGCTGGCGGCTTCCTTCTTCTTGGCTTTCTTTGGGGCCTGTGAATGAAAGATTTTCGAGTTGTCATCCTTTACATCTCAATTCATGCAGTTTGAATCGGAGCATTTATTTACCAATGAACACAATAGAAAAACATGCTGTCTTTATACTCTATAAAGAAACATTACAAGACGTCTTACAAAGAGAGATGCTTTAATAAACTTGAATGCATCTTATTTATACGACAGAAAATCTAAGATAATCCGTGAATCAATTTACTTGTGTCCGCTCTATCAAAAACAAACGGATACAGATCTTTGCTGGTCCAGACAGGTCAAAAATCTAATACAAATTGCCTGTAACTATGATGCATAATTTCATCCCATTAGAAATCTCTTCTGAAATGAGTTATTCTCATAAAAAGGTTGAAAACAAATGGACATGAAAGGAAAATGTCCTATTTCATCCATCAGTCGCCTCAAAAGATCAACGTTGTTACATAAGAATTTCCATGATAAGACAAAGCGAAGAGTCACAGGCCTACCATTGTGATGATCTTCTCTGTACTGCGTTCTGGTCTGGAAAACCGGAGGGACACTCCGAAACCATCGGTTTCCGGCTATATATTGGCAACAATTGATTTGACTGCCCACCTGTTCTATGTTTAGACAAAGGAGGAGGCACAATACGAGAATACTTGCCATATAGAGAATCACCCGACCCTGTCACCACCGGCTCATTGTTACAGACAGATGCTAGGTGATGGGACCAGAATGTGGCCTTGCTATCTTAGGATCATTCCAAATGGCCTATCATCTTACAAGAGTAAAAGTGAAGTAAAAAGTAAAAGTGAAAAGTGAAGCTGACTAGCTTCTCACCTCAGTGAATAAAGGTCATATGTTGACGATACGTCTCGACCACACGGATTACTCTGTTAATAATTTGATGCCCTTGTGGCGTTGGTGATCAAATAGTTCAAATAAATAAATAATCTGGATTTGGATCAATTAGATGAGAAATGTTTGAGTTCATATTGAAGTCTTCAGTCATTTTGACTTGCCAAATCTGAGCTCAGTTCATGATATTTCTGACATCTTTTCTGAAACTCCAATGTGATATTTTGGGGTCTTTTTCTCAGAAGAAATGTCTGACAAGCTCACGTTTCCATTTGCTCTCTGTTTGACCTCATTAATGTCTAGAAGAAATAAACGAGACATTAAAAAGATCTTCTTCTCTGAAGATTCCAGTGTGACATCTTGCCCCGGTCTCCCAAGACTGTTTGAAATGTTAAAGGGATAGTTCACCCAAATGAACCAAAATGAAAATTCTGTCATAACTTATTCATCCTCGTGTCGTTCGAAACCTGTATATTACTTTTTTTCTGGAAATCACAAAAGAAGACATTTTGGGATATGTGGATTTGTGTCCATACAATGGAAGTCAGTGGGATCCAATGTTATTTGGTACCAAACATTCTTCACAACATCTTAGTTTTGGGTTATGCAAAAATAAGAAAGTCATACAGGTTTCTGTATTCGTCTAAGTGCAACATCTCAGAAAATAAACACTCCATCCTTTTTTATTAGTAAAATCAAAACTTTGCACATTGAAACCAACTCTTTTTCAGTCAAGCCCTTGGCTTTAATTCGGCTTGCGGCTCTTAAAAACAAATTGTTTCTACTTTGTTGCCCATTATTTGTTGCCGAACAACTAGCCTGAACAAAAGCCCTTCTCAGAGCTACAAATATAGCAAGATATTTAATGCTTGCCAGATTTAAATGTGCTCTTCTAAACAGCCAAGTAAGACTGCCACAAATAATCTGTCCAGCTACCGGCACGACGAGAGTCTGCATGAAGCTTGTTTTAGCCATGTCCTCACAGACAACTGAAAGAACACAAGCCAAGATAGCTGTGGAGAAGAATTGCACAATAGGTTGCGAGGAATGTGGCTATGATCTCCTGCTTGGCATTGTGTGTGTGGTCACTACAGGGAGTGTGGCCATGTTGGGTGTGTGAGCGGCAGGTGTTCTAGCAATAATACAACTGATCGGTAGGCTGACAGGGAAGCGTCAGCTTCCTACAGTTGGCTCTTGCTGTCAATCATATTAACCATATGCTTCTGTTACACCTACGTGGCCTGTAAATACCTGCTTCTTAATATGGGAGCATTGAGATGACTCAACCTATCTCCCTCAATCTTTTTATTTTTAGTCTTAGTTATACTGTGGCTTGTTTTCTGCGTTTTTCATAGCTCAATAAGCTAGAGCAATAGCTCTTGCAGAATTAGAATGAATGTGCATGTGATGTTTGGTATCCAAAGTTATTGTTTTACCCTGTTTGGGATTTTCTCTATCATAATACGCATTTAAAAATATATATTTGAAAACTCGCTGTCAACACAACTGTTCAGCCAAAAGGGGCATAAAATTCATATGAACAATTAAAGCAAACGGTTTTTCATAAAAGTTTTGTTATGTTAAATTTGAGTCATTGTTGTGTACATGTATTTGCTACTCAAAAAAATGTCTATGTTAGAATGTTTATTTCATTTCAACCATTCCGTCTCAAAATATCCTCTATAAAGTGTGTTCACAAAAGGCTTAATTTATCTCCAAATTAAACAAGCCGGTGTATCTACCATTTCGGCAAAAATGAGTCAACTAAATGGTCTCATTAAACCACTTCGGTGGTTTTACAAGTTTTAGCATTTCTTCCTATAGAGATCATCAAAACAGAATCCACAATGTTGCCTTATGTTACCTTGTTGAAAATAATCATTGGTGTTCAAGGGTCCTACAATGATGTTTTTCCACTCAATTTGTCAGAGGAATTACTGCCCAAACTGACCAATCAAATCAGCATGTCAAGCACACTTGTGGAAAAGGTTTTTAATTATTTATAATAATTGTCCGTTGAACATTTAAATGACTGTGACACTTGACCTTAACTGTTTGATGGACCAATTTTCTGATTTGACGTCATCTTGACATGTCACAATGTCTAACCGTGTTAACTTTATATTTGGAATTTCTTTATTAAACCAGAACAACATTTGGTGATCATTTGGTATTTGTTTAAAAATAAAGTTTAATAATAATGAATCTTTATTTTTATAAGTAAAACATTTAATGTTAGTTTTAATTTTTGGAAATAAGTAATTTTTGGGGAAAGGGTTTTTATTATTGTATCAAAGTTGTTATGGATTTACCTAATAATACTATTTTGATATTCATATAAAAAATATCAAAGTGGGTTTCATGTAAAGATTTGTCTTAACAAAAATAAGTTTGCTTGGCTATGAGGTGATTTCACATTTCTTTAAACATGCAAAGTAACACACAAAAAAAATCATCCAAAGTAGATTTTTGGGGTAACTTCCCCATTAATTCTGCATATACTTTGTATTAAATGAGGCATATGACAGTGATGTTATAATCTTCTGAATTTTGAGTTTTTTATCTGACTTTGTTTGCCTGCAGATGGTGCAGTTTCCCCAGCAGAAAACACGACCGACAAACATGTCCGAACACACACAGGTCAATAAGTTCACTTTATTAGTGATGACACCTCATAGACCTCCATTGTTTTCATACCAGACTAATTCAACATTTTTATCAGCACAAACTACATCATTAAATTGACAACAATACAATTTGATCAATTTATGAGCTGTCTTTACTACCGAGGACCACCGGATTCTCAGAAATTTGGCCTGTCAACCCCACACGTGCAGGTGCATGTCCCCAGAAGAAATGCCCTTCTCGCACCTCTGCTTGTCTCTTCATTATGTTCATTTGCCGTGTCTTTGCATCTCCATAATTAAAATCTAATCCTGCATGCCGACTTTTTAAACGAGGACTAGCCTCAAGAGAAGGCTTATTTGATTAAAAAAGGGGAAGGGTAGAGGAGGGAGTCCTCCGTAGCTCGGCAGGCTAGAGAGACAGCTCTTAATTGTGCTCCCATGAGGTGTGCGCACGCCTGGGCCGAAGGGAGGTGGGTGGGCGCTCGGAGACTCAGTGGGTCTGAAAAAACAAACCGCCAATGGGACCAGCTCTCCTGCATGGCTCCCCTGACATCTCAGTGGGGGGAACAGAGGGGAGGAGCACTCATGAGAAGCTGAGGGACTCCCTGAGCTTACAATTCTCATTCAGCGCCTCTGTCTTTAAGTGCCGGTATGGTGGTGATGGGGATGACGATCTCCAGGGGCTGCTCTTCAGATAGATGGACCACATCTGAGAACTATATAAATGGTTTTATATTGCAAATCTTCATGACAATTTTCAGTATTATTGTATTGATCTATATTGTGTATTTTTTTGTATTTTAAACATTTTATTAATGTATAAGGGAGTATGGACCTGTGTTTGGATGTGTAACAGTTAAGATGATTTGTTTTATATTGCAATTATTTGTGTTTTTATTAGATGGTTATTATATTTCAATAGTGTTGTGTTTGTACTTACAGTGCATGATGACAATAATTTGTATTATCTAAAAGAAATTAAGTATATTATTTAATCTGTAGGCCCACACTTTTGGTAACAGAACAGAAAACCCCAATTAAGTCCCAATTAAAAAAGTACATTTAACTCCTGGAGTGTTTTAAAACCTTACCATCGTAGATTTAAAAACTCACTATACTATATTATACTTTGGTTAACAAAATTTTGTAATTACTACGATAAATAATTTTCTACAGTTTACTTTAGTAAATACTAAAGTATTTGTATGTGGAATATAACATCTATAATAGCATTATTTAATATAAGATCATCTCATACATAAATGTATTTTTAATAAATGTATATTTATAAACGTAATACTATCATATTAAAACGATCACTTAAATGACAAACGTTAACGGTTAAATTGTGCTGATCACCGCTAATTGTCACAATTAATGCAATTACAGTGGATCATTACATCACTGTACGAGTCATGACCATGAGGCGTGACAGTACTTCTCACATCCGATAGAGGGCGCACTTCTCTAAGTTCAAGTTCAAAAGCAGTATTTGCAATTCATCAGGAATCGACCGGACATAACACAAAATCCTCCAATAACATCATTTTAAACACAACGTATTACCGTCTCAATTGCCCATTACACAATATTTACAACGTGAATAGTTCAGTTGCATTAATGATTATTTAGGGCCTTAAAGAGGGTGACGGAGAGAGATGTCATTGGCCATAAAATCAATATAATATATGGATTGGCTATCATAACCCACAGACGAACGGAACTCATACAAGCAACGACACAAACATTTCGAAACGTTCAAAAGAAATGAAGATAAAGATGAAATCAATATATCGAGAATACTAATGTAACAACAGGCTAAAGGGTTCATCATACGACCCGCAATCGTCCACAATCTACGCGATGCCTTTGTTTTTGTCGCGTCGGCGTCTCGGAAACCGGCTCGCGCGATATCGAAAGTGATGAAAAATCAATAAGCGTGTAAACTCTTTTCTTATAACGGATGAGAACGTATCCAAACACATCCCCCTCCGCTCCCGGCTGCGCCGCGGGGAGCTCGATTGAACACGGAAAGTCCATCCCGCGTTTTCTGCCTTTTATTTAGGATGCCACCTCGGTCTCAATAATTGTTTTCAGTAGCTCGATTCAATATCGCAGGTTGGCGTTGGTTCGATAACTCCATTCCGCGCGCGCTCGCGCCGTTCGATCCGCTCCGCGTTTTGCGCGCGCTCCCCCGCCTCTCTCTCTCGCGCTGAACTCCAGCCCCTCTCGCGCTCTCTCTATCAGCCTTTCATTCCGTCTCAATATGTCTCAAGATGGCGGCCAATGCGGGATCGATGTTTCAATATTGGAAATGCTTTGATTTGCAGCAGCTCCAGGTCAGCTCCCTTTCGCTTTGTACTCGCGGAGTGTGCCGGTAAGCCGGTCCCGGGGAGCGTCTCGGAGGGGCTTGCGCGTCCCTCCGTAGGCGCCTCTTTCGCCGGGTTTGCGTGGCTTCTGCGCCCATTGATTAAAGCGGCTCTCTCGCGCTGATCGGAAATTGATCCTCTTTGTTCAATTTCCATCGATCAAGCATCACGGTCAAGGTGGATGCGGCCACTTTGGCAACGGGAGCCCGAAGGCTTTCCGTTTATTTAGAGGGGACCGTTCCACGCCGGGCTGTTTTGCGAATAGTTAGCGCCTTGGATTTAGATAGTATGTTTGTTGAAATAATTTTGTGTTTAGGGGGAAGAAGTGTGTCGCGCTACACGGGTGGCGCTGTGCTGGACCGAGACGTTATTGCTTAGTAACGAGAGGTGTTGGACTTTTATCCTCTCGTTTTTGTATTTCGTTTTATTTCGTGTTTTCTGAAAGTTGCGTGTTGATCTGTTACTATCGAAGTTTTAAAGACAAGTCTTTGTTATGGCAAAGTTGAGCTTCGCTAGTCAAGTTTAAAGTGAAGACGGAATTGGGTGAAGTTGTTGCCAGACTTGCGCTAGACAGGAACAATTACATTCAAAACAATAAACATTAGTTGAGCGGTTTTGTTAAAGAAATCTCTCGTTTAACGTACGTAACGCGCACGGACTGCGCTCGAGGACGCAACGTTATGTTTACGCTATTCTGTTACCGAGCCCGACCGAAATAGCTTATCAAAACAAATTAATGCAATTTAATACTGTACGTCTGGTTTGTTAGCGTTAGCACGCTCAAATCGCACGACAGAAATATTGACAAAATAAAGCTTGAAACAGGCGGGTGCTAATGTAGCAGTTACTGATTACATTTTCCTGTGTATATTGGTTCGATGTTGCTTTTTATTGCATCGATTACTTGTTAAGCTATTAACTTAAAACTCGTTAGTGATTCGCATTTGTTATTTTGCTGTGGCTGCTGAATCGAAAGGTTCGTGCAGTGTGCGTGTGAAGTGCATTTTCCGCGATCGGTTAGACATAAACAACAGACCTGGATTATATCAATTATTGATTAAGAGTTTATGTATTTATGAACGGAGGTCGCGCAGTTTAGCCAGGAAAAATCGCTGACCTATTTGCGCGTGAAGGATCGAACTTTATATTTTCACTAGTAAACTATGCATATCTTCATAAGTACCGTACGTCATTGAAAAATCGATATCATAATCATGTAAAAATCGATATCAGTCAATAGTAACAGGCAGCACACGAGGTTTCTGTACGGGCTATTCTGTGGTTTTATTAGGTGTATAAACTCGTATAATACTGTTAAAAATAAAATACGTGCAAATATTTTGTTTTGTTTATGTAAGAACAGACGAACAGATGAAGGGGTCGGATTAAAATAATCTGAAACTAAATTCAACCTAAATGCATAATTCTTCTTACGTGTTTGCCATGTGTTTGGGTAAAATATGGAATGCTTTTCAGTTTTTGTGTAACGTTCATTTGTAATAGTCAAACATTTGCTCGGTGGATGTAAATTATGTCAGATGTCTTGCTTTTCTCCAGGGAGGGTGTTTGATTGAGTTCTTGTAAAATCATTTATTCAATTAGGGTTCAGATGTATAGTGTACTAGAATATAAAAGGACCACACACACAGCTGTGCATATTCTGATGTGGTGACTCTTAATTTTCAGTGCTCTCTTGCCCTCCCACCCTTCCTCTCTCTCTCTCTCTCTCTCTCTCTCTCCCTGCTTGTCTGTCTCCCAGGCTGATAAGAACTGGCATCCGCGAGTTCAGGCTTTGATGATGTCATGGATGCTATTTATCATCTTATTCTTTCTCTCTCTTGCTGTACTTAAGATTTCTCAGCTTGTTTTACTATATGCTATCTCAAGCAGGGTGTGATATTGCTTTGTTTTCATTTGTTTAAATGGACTGATTTAAGTTTACTCGATTCCACGATTTGAATCAGATGTATGACATTACCCAGCAGAAAACGTGGCAGATTTAAAAGCAAGTCGTCTGAAATCGAATTCCCCTGAACACAGATTATAAAGAGACGCTTTTTGACTTGTGTTGGCTCTCGTGTGTCACCTGCCTTTTCTGTCACCACGTGGCTCACGGCCTGCGGATGCAGGTGAGGTTGAAGGGTACTTTAGCTTGTGTGTGGTCCTGGGTTTTCGTGCGTCAACGTGGAGAGATTAGCGAGTGACGCAGGCGGTTCTGCCACCATCGAGATGTGAGCCGACTCTTGTCTGAACCTGTGCCGGGCCCCTGTGATGACTTTAAAAATGTGTTTGATATCTCTAATGAGGGGCACATGTGCTGGCTGTGGTACGCTGTGTACCTAAACACATGAGAGTAATCTGTTGTGTGTTGTGTTTTTGGATCCTCTGTGTGCTGTGCTCAGATGTGGCTATCGGATGACGGGCATGGCTAGATCATTGAGATGTTTTGAAATATGGTGACGGGTCGATGCCAGACGTTATGCTTAAATCATGCCGTCATTTATGGGTTTTCACAGTAGTTTTAATTAAATCACAATCTGTTATTTTGGAATTTTTCAGAAAAGCAATGTGATTTATGTTATTTATTGTCGTTGTCCTTCCAAAACCTCAGATGTGCAGTTTTTAAGGAAAAGGAAAAGACCCTTCTGATACTTTTCTTTTTGATATTTGCAAAACCCAACTAATACTAATGATGTATGGCAAAAAATCCTGAAATATGGTGATAAGGTTTCAGAAGGACAGCTGTGATATGTTTGTATGTTACTTACTTTTCTAGACTGTGTTTAATAAAAACAAAACAGAGCAACAACAGTGTAACTTAATTCACATTTACTTCCACCTGTATTTTCTCTCAATGTTCTTGTTATTACGGTCTGACTGACACCTGAAGGGCTTTTGTAGTATAGGGAAAATCCCTGAAACGAGAACATCGTCTTGTGAAAATGCGGGGAACTACTTTTAGAAATGGTTTAAATGCTGACATGAAAGATGAACAGAACAACAGCGTCTCTGTGGAGCCCACCCCACACATTTACGCAGACTCGGATTCTGACCACTTCAAAACCCAGCCGGCTATATGAGGCCCCAAAACAACGCATATTTCCATGTCGCATCTCCAAATTTAGCCTCAAAGCACTTCAAGTGACTCCTGTTTCGGTCGAATTTAGCAATTTCGACAGATACAAATAAATAAACCAGAGGCTCTTGAATTTGTCCTGATAGTAACTTTTAAAATCAAAATGTTTTGAGATATAAAGGAATCGCTGAAAATGCTCTTAATTTATTTAATTTATGATAAAAATCAAAGTTTTGGGGTAATTTGCTTTAATTGTATCTTCTTTATATTTGTATAGAAAAAAAATATAGCATATACAGAGACGTCCGTCTGTAGAGGCTGTAGATCACAATTTCTGCTGTATGTGTCACGGGAGATACAGTCTGTTGCCTCGCTTTGGTTATTAAAAACGTAGCGATGCTTTTAGCTGCTGAACTTGCAAACTCACTTGTCACTTAAAAATTTAATTTCTTTGAGCACTTTTGATCTAGTACTAGATCGACAAACTGCATTGCGGCTAAAATGAGAGAATGTTTCTGTGCATCATCTCATTTGATCATCAAAGACTAAAAAACGAAATTCTTGATGATAATGTCTTTTTATGTGTTCTAAAAAAGATATCAAACTGTTCCAGAGGCAGCCTGCTGACCTCAAATAATTTCCTCAAAATTGATACACTTACATATTTATAGACAACTATGAGTTTAAACAGGTGTTTAATTTAGCCGCTACTGCATTATCAAGTGTTTAAATAGTTAATGCACACGTTTTAAGTGAATGCTCTTTATAGTTCGGATCGCTGTGTGCATGTTGACCCCTCTTTCCTCCGCTGGTGGCTCTGCACTCAGTCGCTTTAGATAAAGATGGCAGGAAGAGTTCAGTGGCCATGGGAATCATGAGGGGGTGAATGTGCCAGCACTCTCTCTCTCTCTCTCTTAACCTCTCTCTCCGTCACCCTCTTTCAGACGCGTATACACTCGGTCATTACCTCACTAACTGCCCCCTTTCTCTGTGTTTGAGGGCTGGGGTTTCACAGGGGGCCGTTCCCCTCCCGCCCGGCACAGGGAAGTCAGAACTCTGACGCCAATAGCATAATTAGCCGTCCATTTCATATAGTTGAGTTGGAGGAGGGGATGAGAGAGCACTCGCCCCTCCTACACTTTTTCTCTCTCTCTCTCTCTTTCTCTAGTTCATATTTTATGGTGTGCCCGCGCGCTCGGCAGACTCTTCTAGTGTGAAGGAATTTAACGCCTCTGATTTGTTTACGCTAGGGGAATTGAGAAAAAAACCCTCCAGAAGCTTCTTTAGTGGATCTTTTTTTTTTAGAACTATATGCACAAACTGTAAAGTAGAAGGATTAGTTGTGTAACTTAAATTTAACTTAAAATGAAGAAATATGTTGCATGCATTTAAAAAATATATAATTTGAAAATTATATAAAAAACATCGAATTATCTAGTCTGTTAATCCCTGAAGTCTAAAGGGCCTAAATAGGGAAAATTGATATATTTGTAAAATGGTGTTAAAACAACGCGTCAGGTTATTACTGTGATAGACTGTGGAAAAAGGTTAGAACAGCGTTTTATTTGCTTCTGTTCAGAAACATCTGGAAAGAGTTTGAGGGAAGTAGTTCTGAATTAAGAGCCATGGGAAAGAGATCTGCTCCGATTGCCCTCTTTCCTGAGTGAGAGAGAGAGAGAGATAAAGGAAGAAAGGGTAAAAGAGCAAACTGTCGTCTTGTATATTGTCACACAAAACAGATTTTACGCATTTTGAAAATATTTACGACCTTGTTTTCCATGTTATCTGTGAGTCTGTATTTCATTTGTACCAGTTTAATGACTACATAAAAGATAAAATATGACATTAGACTCTTTCTGTATTTTTTTACAGTGCAGAACTTAATTCGGTCATAAATAGCAAAAACCTAGCTCTACGGTAACGTCGCGACGGTGAAGGAAGAATCCCGTTGAACGTTTCACACTGAAACCCGAGCTGCTGTTTTCGGACAAGATTCACCAACTCTGTGATGAGGGGTATGTTTTTATTTCCAGTCTTCGCTGCCATTTGGAGGCTCTGCCGCGCCACCCTAATTCACCACAGATATGTTTAAAAAATCACAACCGCGGAGATCAAAGACCTTGAAAAGCCTGGGACTTTTAATGTGCATAAAACTAATGAGGTGCATCTTCCTGTGTCTGGATTCTTTTTCATCTTGTCGTTGTCTGGTGTAGTCGCATTTGGTCAGTATGCCGCTCACAGCAGCCGCCGGTCCACTGTAATTCATTGTTATGGCCTTAAAGTCAAAATGCCCTGAATATTTTATTTGCACTGATTTTAAGAGGTCGACTGACAACGTTGGCCGCTTCGACACATCTTACCCTATTTCTTAAGCACCTCACAGCGTAAAAGTTACATATTTAAAGTAATAGTTCTCCCAAAAAAGAAAATTCTGTCGTTATTTACTCGCCTTCCTGTCATTTTAAACCTGTTTGACTTTCTATTTACAGCAGAACACAAACAAACATATTTTCAAGAATGTTGGTTACAGAACAACGGCGGTACTCATTGACTTTTGTGTCCAATAAGTTGAAGTGAATGAGGACCGCCCTTGTTTACATTCTCCAAAATATCTTCTATGATGTTCTTCAGAAGAATTCATACAGGATTTAAATGACAAGGGATTTCAGGGAGAGTAACGAAAGAATTAATATTTTGGGGTAAACTATTACTTTAAGAAATGTTCAAAACAAATACGCAAATGTTGTGAAACGTAGAATTTTATGAATGAGGTATTTCTTGTTATCGAAAATGTGCCAAGCTTTTCGTCTGTGGCTCTAATTTCAACGTCGACTTTTTTTTTACGCAAACCGTCGCTAACTATCCTGAATTCAGGTCAACCAGAAGGTAGACATTGTTCCTCGCTCGATAGTTTACTGGGTGAGATTATGTTTGAAAAATAGAGATTGTATTTGCTCTTTAAATATCAGCTTATCGATCCGGCGCAGCAGTAGAGCCGAAGCCTCACAGTCGGAACTGTTAATGTGTTGAAGACTCGGGAGGCTGGAATCTCACTCACATGCCATGTTTGATAAAAGCCCAGCTCTTAGGGGGCCACTGAACAGTCCATTTCAGCTGAGGCGAGGAGGCGGCGCGCACCTCTCTCTCTCCTTCTTTCCCGCTTTATCTCTCGGCCCTCTCTTTCTCTCGCTCGCTCTTTCCCCCTGCCTACCTCTCGCTGTGAGAGATGATTGAAAAGCCAGAGTTTCCATCAGTGGCCGTCAGCTGTAAATGTACTCAGAATGCTGAAACAGCCTGGCGTTGTTGCTGACCGTGGCATGGGCCAGAGGATGTAGCGCCATATTGCATTGCGGGTAGCGTGCCAGCATAATCAGGTGTGAATAAGTAGGTCAGCTGCGGTTTGTGTGTTGCGTTGCTGCTCAGTATTTGCAAGTTTTCGTGCCGGCTGAGGTTTGGGGATTGTCGACGTGGGAAGAGAGGGACATTCTCAGTGTGTCCACATGAATGATGAATCACGTTTGTGTTGGGTTACATAAGATGGCAACCCAAGGAGCGACCCTTCTTTGTCGCAAGCTCTCCTCTGTGTTTCTCGCTTTCATTGTGTTCTGTCTTTCGATTTTCTAACTCTCCCTCGTTGGCACATAGCTGGCCAGCTGAGAAAGTGCCAGTATCAGGATACCCGTTGTAAGGTGACACACTGTTTTGTCTCGCATCCAGTCTGATGGTCTTCCTTTGAGCGCCTACTGTCAAGAGACATCTGGACTGCTGTTGAAGTTTTCTGTCTGGAGCACAAACAGGTGTTTTGTGTGACTAAATGAATGGATTAAACAGGAGACCCAGACAGAGTTCCACACTGGGCTCCGATGTCAAATGTGTTTTTTTACCTTGTACAGTGTGTGTAATGCTAGCGATATAAATAGCCTTCCTTCCGTAATGAAGGGCAGATTCAAAAGAATGTTGAAATGTCCATTTTACTGAAGCATTCATAGTTTGCCGGATCAGTGAAAATTCGATTTTAAAAACATAGTTCACACCAAAATAAAAACAAAATCATCATTTATTCACCCTTACATCATTCAAAACCTTTATATGATATTTTTTCTGTGTAACATAAAGGAATATATTTAGAGAAATGTCCCAGTGGTTTCGTGTCCATACAATGGAAGTCAATGGGGGCCAATGTTTGTTGGTTGCCAACGTTCTTCAAAATATCTTGTTTGTGTTCTGTAACAGAAAGAAAGTCATAGGTTTGAAATGACAAGATAATGATGTAACATGACGACAGAGCAAATGATGACAAAATTGTCATTGTTGTGTGATCTATCACTTTAAGACTAATCCATACTTGTGTTCATAAAACCTTTTTAATTTCAGGTTTAAGTTATATCCTGAACACAATGTTGTAGGCTATAATGAATCTAAAATGTTTTTCCCTCAGACAGCGTGCATTCTCACACAGACTTTATAATCCAATAAATACAGTGTTTCTGTAAAACTCGAGTTTTCATTGGAAACTGTTAACTGCTTTTTTATTCTTGAGGAGCCCCAGATGCTCAGTACATTATACGATATGATGGTGGCTCCTAATTTAGCTGCAGTCTTATCCTGTACGGATGAGTAATTGTGTCCATAAAGAAGGTTAATCTTCATAACAGGGGAACATAAACCAGATCTCTCTGGATCCTCTCTTTTTCAGCAGAGAAAAGAGAGCTTTTCTGAAGCTAAAGTAAAGGAACGTTTTTCGAAGTTACGGTCGGAAGAACTGAGTGCTTTTTCCAGAGAAAATAATCATTACTCTTTTGCTGGTCACAGTTATTGTCTGGTCTCAGGAAGATTGGTCAAAGTGAGGTGAGGTTTTGGAGGAAGCTATTTTAGACCGTCTCGCAGCAGTTCCACGCAGGAAGGTCTGGACCGTTGGGGAATAGACAGTGTTCAGAACATCCAGAACAGACTCTAGTTTCCAGAACGGTTACCTCACAAGTTTCAAGTGCCGTTGTTATTCTTGTAGGGTCTCGGGCAGCCATGGTTTGCACCCAGCTGTCGTTTAAGTGCTCTTTGAGAATGGGAAATAATCAGGAGACCCTTTAACCTCCCGTCCGCAGTTTTTCCCCTCACACGCATTCACATACACAATTTTGGGTTTTACTGCAGACGTCCCTTGCCAGCCTGGGCTCAGCACTTTAAAACACAAACAAAACAAATCCGCAGTGGGGGCCCTCGGTGCCTGGGGAACCGGACAGTTCCACCTCACACTCGACGGCAGCAAGACTCCCCGATCAGGCTCGGAGCTATAGACTTTGGCTGAACTTTTACTTTTGCCTGAAACAGTTATTATTAGTGACCTGAAAATCTCCAGAAGAAGTGGAAATGGAAGCCAGATGCCGTTAGTGGCTGGAAAACGATATTAAGCTTTCAAATGGTGCCCTTGGGGAGGTTTGCTGACATGGATTTCCATGTTGGGGGTGGGGGATACGGTGACCCCAGCGATGCTCCTCTGATTTGTACTGGGAAGGGCTCACACATACATATCATAACCTATGGGAGGGGGGGGGGGGTTGGGCTCAGATCTTAAAATTCCAAATATATAATATACAAAATATTTAATTCAAAATTATGGGCGCATTTAAAAAAATATTTTATTTAAAATGTAGGAGAAATATGACTGCCAGCTTTTTATAGATAATACGATCATGAGTTAAATTTTTGAGATTGTGAATACTGTTATCTTTATTACTTTTTACCATGTTTAAAAAGATTTTCACGTGGTGTAAATTGCTAAACCCCTTATATAGTACACTACACCTTATATAGTACACTACACCTTATATAGTATACACTACACAATTTGTTTATATACATACATAGGTATATATTTGCTCCGATATATGGCTTAATATAGTGTTTCGACTTTTCATCAGCCAGCTATTGGAATTAAAGGAATAGTTCAAATATATGTTGTTTGGTTACCAACATTCTTCAAAATATCTTCTTTTTGTGTTCTGTAGAAGAAAGTCATACAGGTTTGGAATGACATGACGGCAAGTAAACGCTAAAATAATTTTCATTTTTGCTAGCACTATCCCTTTAAATTCAGAATGTGTTTTTTTTGGTAAAAGCTAACGCTACCCTTCGCATAGACAACACGCGCTGCCCCTTTAATTCCAGCACTTCCTCGTCCCCTGTTCTTTCTCCTTATAAAAAAAAGGCTGTGCAGCCTCCAGCCATGTTCTGTCTCCAGAAGGGTAATTATTTTTAGCAGGAAGTGTCTGAAAATGGACTGTACTTGGTCAGATTTGTGTGTCTGTGCGTACGTGTCGGCCCCTGGCTGGCTGTCCTAGCTTGCAGTGAGGAGAGATTGGTGGCTTCTTGGTGGTGTTATTAGTTTTAACAGCAGCTGGGCAGAGGATGTGCTCTCCTCTGTCCCAAGGGATATCGGAGACACATCCGAGGGGATCAGATCAGAGGGCCGAATATATCAGGTGAATTTCAGCGAGAGGGAATGAGAATAGCAGGCCAGTTGAGGAGGCCTTTTCGCTTATTTATGAGAACATCACACCTGGCCGCGATCAGGTTATTTTTCTACTCTTGATGTTTTTCTTTTAGTGGTCAGAGGAGGTGATGTTTCGTGTTCTTATCTCAGTTGAATTTGCCAAATGTAACTTTAATTTACGTTTAAACGACTTTACATAGTTACCCAGTGACTGTAAATAGCGCGATTTAAAAAAAGACAGGAAAACAGATGTCAGACAACATTGCAATCATCAGTCTGTAGAAGATTGTTGGAGGTGTTTGCCTTCGGTTCGGCTGGACTATTTCTCTTGGCAGGCCGATATGTACATCTGACACTGATGGCTTCCCTGGCCATCATCCAGAGAATATTTCAAACAACTTGCTTTTAAAAAGACCGTTGCGTGTCTTGGGAGTTACGGCATAATTAAACAGACTTGAAACTCTCCGCGCAGATACAAATCACTATAAATATCGACATACTAAAAGAAGGCCTCTGTGCCCGCAGTCTTCCATTACTATCATCATTTCAAATGCTTTTTGTTATTAAATGAGATGGATGAGAGCTGTATTTCATGCATTTAGTTCTACAGATAATAATTCATGTTCTGCTATTTGTTTTTCATTTTTTGAGTCCGTGTAAAATCACAGAACATTTGTGTTTTCTTACTGCACATTTTTGCTATTCTTGTGAACGCATCAAACAGATCATTTTAAAGAAACAACACATTTCTTTATCAAAAAATGAATTGTCGATACATGCAATTTTTTCGAGTTTGACATCAACCTTCCTTTGTAACCACCTTTTCACATTATAATCAATTTACTGGAGATAAGATCAAGTCAAGTCCTACTTTTTTCCCTACTATCACGTTTACCTTGAAAATACGTAGTGTTGTGGATGACTAAAATTGCAAGCACTGTCATGTATAATAATAAATAATAATAATAACTTTATCATGTGAGATCGACAGTACATTGCTTTGAACTTTTCGTACCTGTATTCAAACGCTATGACAAAATGGCTCATTTATTGTCTATATAAAAAACGATCTGATCTTAGTACAACGGAACACCCCGTGCTGATGGTACAAAGTGATTTGAGACCTCAGCCCACCGAAAAAACATCTCAATCCCTCATTTAAAAGTCCGCTTTATCTCTTTGAGCAATCAGATGGCTTATATTCTCTCTTAATCCAGGAATTTCACTTACACGGAGGTATTATCTCGGTTAAACACACGTCCGCGCACAGACGTTCGTTCCAAATGCATCCAAGAGCTCCATTATGGAGAGATGCATTATCTGTCACGCTGGAATGTGCGTATTGTTATGGATTCACGCGACCTGCATCCGAGGCCAGAGATAGAGGAGAAAAATGAGAGCGGTTTACTTGACGTGCCGTGTTTTGGCTCATGTTTCACCTCTGGTGCTTGAGTCATCATTGGATATTTGCACCGTTTACATTGCTGCTAACTCCATGTGTTTAAACTACTGATCTCATGCTTCTTACTTCTTAGAGGATCTGTCAAAAAAAGACTGATAGCCATCTTTCACGTCCAGGAAGTTCAGAATAGTTAAACAACGTCACAAACATCCGGCTGTTTTTGCTGACTAATCCGGCAGCCGTTTTTGGCAAAGTCGAGTTTAAGAAAAAGTCGCGAGCAGACTGCGAGTTCACCAGAGTGCGTACGCGTTCCCGTCTGCCTTTGTATGTGTGTGTGGTCGTGTTTGGCAGCGTGAGTTTGTTGTTCCCCGAGGCACGTTTGTGAAAGCCGACCCGTAGAAGGAGGCGCGCTCATGACGGTACTCGCTGGGAAAACCGCAGGCCAGACGAGCTGATTGGACTGCGCTGTGACATCATGTTTCCCATGTTCTGAACAGCTTTCACTGGATGCTGGCCAACACAGAGGGGGACTTTTCTCTACGGCCCCCCCTTCTCAATTTTTTGTACTCCCTTTCTTCCATTCAGACAGACGTTATTGAGAAGCAGCACTTCTGAATTGGCAAACTGGCCTTTGAAATGGAAAACAGATTTGAGAAAACAAGTAGGGATGGATTTCCACAGTTGTTCTTCAAATTTAACCCTTTGCAGCTACGTTTCAAATATCAATAATCTAATATGATATGATATGATATGATATGATATAGACGATTTCAGCGGCCAATACACAAACGTGATATGGGGCCAAACTTGACTCCCGGTAGATCTCTGCAAAGAATCAATAACTGTTGAGTAGTTTTAATTGAATTGAATTTAAGTTAATATACTATCAAATATTAATATGAATGTAATATGAATATAAATGAAATCTTAAATAGATTGTTATAATATTACCGAACACAGACCGGAAGCTAACTTCGGGCCACTGTTTACGTCCAAAATAAACTATAATGATATTGTATCATATAAAAATAAGTTTAATATTATTATACTTATTTTATCAATATAAAGTTATTTATGTTAAATAGGATGTATGTGTGTATTTCCCCTTTTAAAAGCCTCGTCTCCATCAATCTTGGATGTTGCTTGCATGTAATTTGCCAGTCGGTTGGTAATAATCCTCCATAGGTCACGGAGATTATCAGCTCTTCACCAATGCACCAAGATGAATTTAACATTGATGGCTTTAATTGTTTTCACAGGCCTGTCGCTAGGACATAAAAACACAGCTAGGCTAGATGCGATGCATGCTGGCTAATTCTTCACCCCCTGCACACCAACCAAGACTTAACAGTCTAAATGAAAACAGCAGAGCCGTGGTGGTCAGTCATACCTTTGAACATAATTAAAGAAGAACTGGCAGGAAAGACCCATTTAGAAAAGGCTCTGATAGCGTTCTGTTCACGATAAATACTTAAAGCGTTCAGAGAGCTCGGTCTTCAGGCTGTAGCGCATTTCATGCATTATTGAGGTAATGAGGGCTGAGGTGTTCCTCTGTGTCTGAGACAAAGACCAAAAAGCCTTTCAAATCAACTCTTCCAGGGCACGAGGATATAGTACACAGAAATACAATTGTTTGCACTCCAGTTCAGTTGTTAATGTGATTTTGTTAAATAGATTTAAGGGACAGGAAGAATGAAAAATCTGTCATCACGTATGTCATTTAAAACCTGTATATGACTCTTTGTTCTGTGGAACACAAAAGAAGATATTTTGAGAAACATCTCAGTGGTTTTGTGTCCATACAATGGAAGCCAATGCCATGCAATGTTGTTTGATTGTTCTAAATATATCCTTTTGTGTTCTGCAAAAGAAAGTCATACAGGTTTAGAATGACATGAAGGAGAGTTATTGATCAAATAAGCTTGGTTTATAATAGTTTTTAATAAGTACAACCCATCTGAATTGCTCACTAACAGTTGGAGACGTGTCATGGTGGGCAATACATGCACTTCACTCCAACTTTTGGTGAAATCATCCTCTATTTTTGGCCCCCCTACGTGAGAAAATCGTAGCCAGCTGTCATAACTGAAGCCTCTAGTAAGTGGTCGTTTTGGTAATGAATTGAATGAACGTGCAAATGGTAGACCTAACTGGTAATCTTCTTTGTCTGGGATTACTAGTTGAACAGTTTGTTAGACGTAATAGTAAAGCTGATCATTTATAACCCCCCGCCCGCTCTTTTATTCTGTGAATAAAAGTGGCATAAAAAAAGATGTGCCTGCTAACAATTTATCACAGTGTTATTTCAGTGTTTCAGTGTTTTCGTAGTCTGTGTTATGCGGTTCCCCCAGCAGCCTCCCATTATGTCGATATTGCATATTCCTTTGACTGTTTTGTATTTAGACATTGCACGTAAGCACATTCTAAGTTCAGGACAGCTCAGCGAATGTGCAACGGGAGGAAACTCACAATCAAAATAATGTTCTGGATAATATGGCAGCGCGGAGTCGTGGGGACTGAGCTCGAGGGGGGCCGGCGACGCGCAGAACTAAAGTTAGCAGCTCCTTTTCTGCCGAGTCAGTGTTTGAGTTTAGCTTTTCCACTTCAGGCTGGGAACGGTTTTGCTGACACATTCTTAATCCTTTCCTTTACCGTACTTTTGCGAGCAGTTATGTGTCAGTTCTTGCGTTCCCATAATTGTATGAAAATAAATGAAGCGAACAAGCTGTAGGGGACAGATCACCTCCCCGCCAAACCTAACCTTGACTTTAAAAAGTCAATGGCATTTAAAGCCTTTGAATATGTTTGCTTTTCACAAATCAAAAGTATGAGTCTTTGTTGCCTTATCTTACATTGTTCGAGGCTCAATGTTTGTGTTGATATATGAAGGTCGGACTTGTCTAGTGTTTCAAATGAGGGTTGATTGGCTGGGGCGTATAGTGAAGGTCAGTCCATATTTCTGCACCTTTTCTGAGGTCACAGCTGGTGATGGCAGGAAGCCAGTACACACACACACACACACAATAGGAGCTGTTTACCTCACACACTGCTTTACATACATACTTGTTTGACTAATGTGTACAGTCTACTACTGTGGACACTATGCTGTGAATTTTTTGATTTGTATTTGTTTCTAAACTGTTTTATTGAAGTTCCCACATATTTACATTGAAGCACCGTCACTTGAAAAAGACAACCAAAGGGAGAGTTCACAATAAAAGTCATGTGAAAATATTGTTCTTTTACATACAGCAAAGGTTACAGTGACCAAAAAAACTTGAAATGAGAGTTCTGAGGGTTTAAATTGTCTCTTAAAAAGATACAACATCTCCTTTACTTATAAATTGTCACAAGACAGGGGAGAACCAATGAGATCTTGTAATTTTAATAAGTTTTTATAATTTAAGCTTTTTGTCTGTGTGTATAAAAGTCACATACATTTTTATAAAAAATCTGAAGTGTTCAGCTGAGGAAAGGAAGTTATATAACCCAGACCAGTGGTTCTCAAACTGGGGCCCCCCAAGATGGATCGGGGGGGGGATCACCGATTTGTGGCATTTAATGAAATTTAGAAATGCATGCAATCAAACATCATAAAAAGAAGAATTGATTTTCCATCATTGTATAACTGAATATGTTTTTGGTTCAATAAAGTTCTACGTTTAAGATTATAAGTCTTTCTCTCAACAGGTAGTGGTCTAGCTTTTGTTGAAACTAGTAACTTTCTATTAGCACCTATCGTACTGTTGCTCTTTTATGACATATCGCTTATTGCTCCCTGAACTCTTTGTAAGTCGCTTCAGTTTTTTAACACTGCGCAAACGTTTGAACAGAATACAAACAACAGAACATTTATCACTGAATCCAAATGTTAAATTGATGTATTTGTTAACTTAATTATATCAGTAAGATTTTAAAAAATAACATACAAAAATGAAACCGTATCTGCTGCTGGACATCTTGGAACTTGTAAGGCTATGAGGGTGAGGGTAGATTATGAGAGAATTTTCATGTTTGGCTGAATTATTTGTTAAAAAGCTTTTTGATTTTATGAATATTATAAATGTGCTGACATAAATTTCATTTCGTTTGACTTTAGCAGTGGATTGTCTGGAACGACCGGCTCTCTCACAGATGAAGTGAAATCAATCCGTTGACGTAAAATACCGGTTGAGCTGTTTATAGGTGAAACAGTCAAGAAATGATATGGAACGATTAAAGGAATGGTTTAACTTCTATCTCTGTTTGAATCACCTGCTACGTTGCCATCATTTCTAGTTATTTTTGCAGCTCCGTGCGCACACACATGCTAGACTGATCAACAATAGCAAGCCCTTTTGTTTTTCGAATCATGCATCTGAAAGGCACTGTTGTTTCGTGCCATTCATCACCCCCGTCACGCTTGCACACAATAAAACTGGTTTACAACTTCAGGGAGTTTGCCTTGGAAAAAAGTTTCTACGCATAATGTAGCACCTCCATTGGAATTTCCTCAAATGTCACCCTTTTATAATATTAATGTGCCATCTTACTCCCGTCTAGAAAGAGAAGTAACAAAGCTTTGCACACTTTTCGATACTTTCTTCATAGACGTCTTTGTTGATTCAAAGTTGTGTACTCGTAGTGTAGACATAATAGAAGTGTTCTAGTTTTGCACGTTGACACCGTCTACGCGAAGGAATGAGAGCAGCGAATCAGAACAATGCATCTTGGCTTCTCTGAATCGGCCGTACCGCACTGTAATATCTAGTTCAGGTCACTGTCTGCCCCCCCCAGCCCTTGACAATTAACCGCTTGTTGTCTTGTGAAAAGCAACCCCCCCTCCATTCTTTCTTTCCTCTGCCACGTTATGTTAATTTCCAGTTATGATTCCGAACATCGAATTAATTCAGTTTACAGCCGAGATTCCAGGATAAACAGACCTTGTATTAAAATGCAAATATGCGGAAGAGTTTGTGGTAGTTAAACACCAGACTTCGTCATAAAATTCTCGAAAAATAATGCAGCGCTTGTGCTCTTTTGCATGCACGTCGGTTCGTCTGCCGAATGACGGCTTTGGTTGAGCCATATGTGTTTACACTGAGGGCAGATATGTTTTCAATGGAGCTTTGCGACTTCATTTGGAATGGAATCTTATCAAGATGCGTTGTTTCCCAGAGACAGAACTTAAACTCGAACATGCCATAAATAAGATGCCATCAGAAGTCGGATCTCACCTTTAAAATCCGCTGTTTTGTCTGTTAATGGCATCGTGTTCTATAATGTTTATATCTGCGGTAGATCGTGGAGATGCGCGAAATTTGAAAATATTTTAGAAACGGAGCCATTGATAGCTTGCATTTTATTGTGGGCATTGTATAGAGAGCAGTGGAGTGGATGTTTTAAAATGCTGAGGTGGGTTGACACAATATTTGCAATTCTGTAGCAGGGAAGCACTTTAAAGAGGATGAATGTATAAGATGCAACTTTTTCTGTAGTAGTTTGCAATCTTCGCTGGGTACAGATACAGGTGTATAGTTCTTTTGTACAGTCTGTAATAGTTTGCTCAGGGCAATAAAATGACCTCAAGACAAGATAATCTGTGAGTCCTTTGTCCAACATTCACAAATAGATTGTTTGACAAATAGTTTACATCCCTCCCAACTGGAGATTGACTCTCTATAGAGTCTAACTTGAGATATAATAGTTTTAAGTTGCCCCTAAACCCACATTACATTTGAGGACTGTTTTCAGCTGTGTTGTTACTCTGGAAATCATTATTTCAAATACCGGAGGTTTGCTTTTTTGATTTCTTTTTATCCACGTACTGTTCATTTGTGACAAGCCGTACCAACATTGGTTCTCAGATTCCTCCGCCAGTGACTGAACCCCTCTGAAGTAAATTGCTGATCTCGTTGCATAATAAATCAAAGGAGTGATAGCGAAAGAAATAAGAAGGACAGAAAGAGAGAATAAGCTTTGGGCTTGTTCTTGTTCTTCAGCTTTAATGAACTGTGCTGTAAAACCCCCGAGAGTGCTGTTGATAGCAAACATGCCATGTGAGATGGTGAACCAGTCCTGGAATCATTACGGCCGCGGGAGTGGATTGATATCGCGGCCCCGCGGACTGACTGGCTTGACGGCAGATAAAGTTGATGTGTGAGAAGAACAGAGTTTTTTGTCAGTAATCCCAATCCTGCGACTTCGAGAAGCCTTCAAACTTCAGTTTAAAGATTTGTAAAGGCATTCTTGTGTTAACAAGCGCAATGCATGTTAGATCACTTGAATGTTCGGAGCTTTTAAGAGTGTCTGGGTTGATAGATATAGGTCGTTTTATCCTTGAAACTGACACAATTTAGGCTGTCTTGGTGAAATTTGTACTGCAAAAATACCTGTGTGCTTTTGTCTTGTTTTTCATTAAGCATCCTTAAAATAGAATGAAAACATAGTTTTGAATTTACCCTGTTGACAAATCGTGTAAAGTTGTTTTTTATAGATGCAAGTTGTGCTTTCTGACACCCAGTGTCAGATATTGTGTGGGATAGTTCTTCTGCGAAACACAAAAGGAGATATTATGAAGAACATTGTAAACCAAACCACATTGGCCACTATTGACTTCCATTGTATGGACACAAATCCGCAGAGACGTTTTTCAAAATATCTTTTGTCGTCAACAGAAAATGAAAACTATACAGGTTTCGAACAACATGAGGGTGAAAAAATAATGACAAAATGTATAAATAAGTCAAATTTAATTGTTTTATTTGATTTTTTGGTAAACTGTTCCTCTAAGTAAATATGTTATTTTAGCTACATCACATTTTTTTACTGGAAAACTACACAAAACAGTGGCATTTCACCTTGTTGTCAGCCATTTCTAATGTCTACCCCCCGAAGCAAGTTTGAATAAGTAATGCATGTACAGTCTGTTAACCTCCTTAAAACTCCTGGCCTCCCCAGCTGGTATGAAAGGGATAGTTCTTCAGTCAACAACTGGGACATTGTTGCACCGAGACAACCCAAATGTACTGCATCATAATCAGCAAGCCCCCATAATGCTTTGAGTGTCTCTTAATTGGATGGAAATGAAGTCTGGTCTGTAGTTTGTCCATATGTAATGAGGTGCGCTCATGATTCCGGGTACGCTTGTGCTTCCGTGTATGTGGTCGCTTGGGTTCCCAGGGGTTCAACAGTGGGCTCTTACGTTAGAAAGCTAGAAGAACTCGGTGGTCTTGATTGGGTACACTATGCCACAGTGTGAAGTTTCTATGCTATCGGAACCTCCCGTGAAGATATTACTCACTCCGCATTGTTTGATTGCATGCTTGATGTTACGTGATAGTGGATCTTGACAGCACGCCAAATACTTGATTTGCAATTAATCCAGGCTAACGGAGACAGGAAGATTTAGTGTGTCATAGAACGGTGACACAAATGCATTGTTTGTGCAACGCGATTAGGTCATTGTTGGACTGTTTCAGACGGCGTACGTAATTAGGGATGCAGAACAAGGAAGGAACTGAAAAGATGAGACTGTGTCGTAATGCTTGTAGTTTTGTAAATGTTCGTTTATGTTAGTCTGTTATTAGTCACGTAGTGTTGGGGAAGATACTTTGAAACTGTAGCTTCCAGCTATGCTATATAATTTATAGCTAGTAGTTTACCTACAATCAAGATACTTATATTTTGAAATCTGTTACTTTTTTTAGTTAAAATGGCGTATACATACAGTCTCCTCTCCTTATACCTTGTCTTGTGATTGTAGGCTTATAATGAGTTGAGCTTCTTTTGAAATGTCCATTTGATGTCATTTGACTTCAACACAAAGTATGAAAGGAAACGTAGGTTTTATGTTTTAACCAAACCTTACGAATTACAGCTTTTAAGTAGTTTACCTATGGTCAGGCTAGATACTAAGAAATATTTTATTAAAGGATTAAAGCATTTGTCCGGCGCGATAACATTACATAGGAATTTAAAGTGACAAATAAGCTTGAACGAGAATTTATGACAATAGCTCTCATGATGTTCCTTTTATGCACAACACAGAAACA
The DNA here is from genome assembly GCF_947034865.1 of Barbatula barbatula. Lineage (NCBI taxonomy): Eukaryota > Metazoa > Chordata > Actinopteri > Cypriniformes > Nemacheilidae > Barbatula > Barbatula barbatula. The sequence goes on along the minus strand of NC_136787.1, from coordinate 14,535,787 downwards.
TCTTGAAAATTACGAATAGTCCGTTCTTAAGTTCATCCTATCACTAATTTTAGTTTCTACCGAGCACTCAAGCTAAAATTTCCGCCGTACATTCTTACACGCTCCCCGAGGAGCCACTAAATGGTCACCCATGGAGCTGTGCCTTCGGGTGTGAGGGCGCATCGACCCATTTATGTGAAAACTATGTTAATATGGTCCCTCACTTTGTGGGTAAAGTCACACATCGATGACGGCGTGCCCTCGCTCTTTCCCTGACTAGCTCCATAGCATCAGTTCGGGGGTCAAATGCATTATTCAGTCCATAGAGGTCACAAACTGAAACACAATACTGAGGGCTCTCTTTTCGGGACATGACAAGGTTAAGTTTGCACCTCTGCTGCCAAATCTTTGGCTTAGGTGTTTAACAGACCCAGTGCATAGCACACGGAGCCAGAACTTAAAGTAAGGGGACGGCGTTGAGATTAGTTGCTCACACAAAGCAAGTTTGTTATAAATGGTAGCTGCAATAGCAAAGACATTGATAAAGAGCTTAACAGCAACGCTGGCGTAAAAATAGATTAGCTGTATCTGTGATAATGGTAGCTGCTGGCGGCTCTCAAAACACACACACGTGCACTTATATTTATTGTTTCTTTGACTTAATACTTAAGTCGTACCCTTCAGAAAACAGGTCACCTTTATTTAGACCAAAGTATTCAAAAATAAAAGCTAAAAAAACTTTCAAATGTGTTCAGCAGATGCAATGAACTGGAAGTGATGGTGTCTAAGTTTAGTTTTTTTTTTCAGAATTTGGACAGACTTTTTTTTAAGGCCCACATTCTTTAAACTATTCCAAAGAGAGCCAAGTTTTGCCTGTATGGTTCCACGAGGTGCCTTTGGCATGCATCTTCAGATCCTTCACAAGTTATTTTATTTAAGAAACTTTGGTAGTTCTCTAGAGCAGGGGTTCCCAGACCCCCAAAATAACAGCGCCAGTGACTCGAGACCCCCACTATCATCGGAGGTTGTTAAAGTATACAAATGTTCCACGTAACTGCGCACATGCGCTAATAAGGTCTATACGTTCATAGTGACAACACAAAAGAACACAGTCTAACAAAATATTATGTTATAGTCATTTACTCATTACTTTACTTGTTTACATAAATCTTGAACTATTACTACAGATGGTCAGATTTCAGACAGTTTGCACACCTTGTACAGTATCTAGCACAGATCATTAGTTTCAATGTTATTTACATTTTCTTTCATTTGCTCCAAACTCTTATGACTTTTTCCCAGTCCAACATAAAGTTGTTTTCAAGATTTTCACATTTCAAGTTTTCATTTTGCCGCTGTTTTAAAATGTATAACCTGTGTGATCTTTGTCATTTTATCATTAAACCTTCTCAGTGGCACAACAGGGCACATGCAGGTCTATCCAAACACAACAGAACACAACAGTCTAACATCCTCAGGGGGTCACGATCAAGGGCAAGGAAATTCGAAAGGCTGATGGCTTTTATTTGCATGGTTTTCTTTTTTTAACTTATATTTTAATATTTTGTTACACTTACAAAATACGCTATTTCTAATCATTAAAAATAACAGATTTCTCGCCACCCCACCCTTGCGTTAATGCAACCCCCCCCCGGTGGGTGCGACCCCTACTTCGGGAACCCCTGGTTAAGAGGACAAACAATGGTACTTCCACCAATGTGAAACGCCCCTATGTGAAGGGGATAGGTGTAAACAATTTGAAGTCGCATTATGGAAGAAAAACGCACTACCATAGTGTATTGCCAAAAGAAGACAGGATATTCAACAAAATAGAAAGAAAAGGTGCCACCCCGGCTTGATTTTATCTATTAAGAATTGATTGGGTTGTTATTAAGAACTGAAATGTGGGTGGACTATACCAAAACAGAGCCAAGTGGTTTTAAGGGAGGGGTTTAAAAAATGGGCCTTCACTTGCGAGATTCTTAAGATAAACATGTTTTGTTCTTTGCAATAACTGCATAACTTTGCAAGTGAATCATACACAATAAAACCAGAAACGTTCATTAATCCGTGTTGACCATTGCCCTTCTATCCACCTGAACTATAAACGAATTTCAGACGTTCACATTATTACTGTCCACGTTTTGTTACAGCACAGCAACCCGGCGTCTGCCGCCCCCTCTCACCCGCACTTTGTTTTTATCTGTTCCTTGCCTCCTCCGTACTGTTGACCCTCCCGAGTGCTCAGGTGACGCAGTCCGTTACGCTGGGAGAAAGAGCGAGCGGCATGTAGAGAAGGAAACGTAATGGCCTGTGAGAAAGACAGGTTATGAGAGTACAAGTGAGAGAGGGAAAAGCAGAGCAGCTAGACTGAGTGAAAAAGAGAGAGGGAGAGTGAGCGAGCAAGAACGAGGCCTTGTCGACGTTTCCCTGCTGCATATGCAGCTGATAGTATCTGGCAGGGCCTGGCTCTCTGGGGAGCCCTGTAATCTGTTCCATCAGCGTTTACTACCGAACAAATTAACTAAGACAAGCACCGCCGCCTGAGCCAGCAGAATTCCTCCATTAGGAAAATTATAAAGCTATTATGGGGAACAATTTGGTCTTTTATATAAACGACCCTCATTGGAGGGCTACATGGCTTCCTTGCGCTACACCAGGGGGGCTGGATGGAATACCCCAGGGGGTATTACCAGCCTTGATATGAGCGCCATGCGGGACCGATGTGCCGTATGCTGTATTATGATGAATATTTACTGTGATTTCAGCGGAAAGGCCTTAAAAAATTGCATTACTGCGTTTAGGAGTTCGAAGACAACTTAGTATTTTATGATTATAGAATTGTAGAAGCCGCACACATACGTCCTGTCAGTGCATTGTTAGGATAAACGTATTATGTCAGGGTTTATTTTCATCACGTTTGTATAATATTAAGCGAACGCAGACGTCCTACCGCGGCTGTTTAAAAAGTCCAAAACTTAACCGCTTATATAGCATGACGTTTTTTTATCCCATTGACCCAGAAACCAATGATCCACACCCATCTCTAGGGATGGTATTTTAAAACCAAATCCGTCCCTTGCCAGGACACACGAACTTCGCGACTTACGTGGAAGATGGAGGTGGTAATAACAGAGGAGAGTAAAATCGGGGCGAGACTGCGGTGACTCAGCCCCCCAGTTGTTGTGTTGGAGGTTTGGGGAGTCTGGCGCACAGAGTTTCAGCCTAATTAAGTTGATTTGTTCCCAGCATCTGGTTCCCAGATGTCAGACGATATTCTTTAGCTCAGCGCCCTGCTGTTGAGAGGAGAGAGGAGCGGGACTGTGGGACCGCAGACTGCTGACTTTTCATGAGGCCCACTGAAGGCGGGACCGTTGCTCCGCATTGGTGACTGATTGGCGCGGGAGCCATTCGCTGATTGTTTGTTGCAACTTTCAGGGCAGTCTGATTGGTCCGTTGGTTGAAGTGAGTTATTAAGGGTGCTTTATAGCTGCAATACGCCTGCAGGTGCATACCGGACAGAATTCTCACACTTTATAAAACAATTAGTTTTTTGCAGTATAGACACAGGTTTTTTGTTTGCTGAACATGTTGGGCTGGGTTGTTGTAAAACTTTTTTTATGAATGCAACTGGCCAGTGAACATGTTTGCAAACAATGAAATAAAGGTTTTGGCGTCCCAGGTCCCACCCTGAGCATTGCCTTTTTACAAATGGTTTCAACTTTAGACTTTATAAATGCATGTCTAAAGACCCTCTTCTTTCTGTTTGTGTTTCATGTAATTCTCTTCAAATTACAGTTACTTGTTTTGTTTTGATTTACTGCTATTATATAATTTGTCAACATTTTAATGTGTAATGTCATGTGATCATTTCCCTTATCTGCCCTCAGAAAGAACTGGATGCCACCGCCACAGCTCTGGCCAACAGACAGGATGAGAGCGAGCAGTCCAGGAAAAAACTCATCGACCAAAGCCGCGACTTCAAGAAGAATACTCCAGAGGTGAGAGAGAGCAAGAGATGATTTCCCAAATTATATGAGTCTCAAAGGTAGTGGGGCGAAAAGGAATTTGAGAGGAAGTGGATCCTTATTGTGACATGTCTGGACCGGCACATCTCGATCTCTTGGGTACCTGTAAATGACAGTAACCGCGCTGTTGAGCGCAACAGTGACCGCACACTTGCTTTCAGAAGTCTTTTACTCTATGGGGGCTTTAATACAAAGTTTTAACCCAAGAACCAAACCAACCAGACCAGAACAAAAAGTGTCAAAAATTTTGAGTGTGTTTAACATTTTACGAGGCAATGAACTGTCAAAATAGAATAAATGTTGGTGATGCAATATAAAGGTGTTGACTCACATTCAAAGTATAATTTATATTTTATGTTATTTATTTTCAAAAAGCATCAAACAACATATTTAAAGGTATTTGTAAAATAATATAATACAGCATTTGATTCATTGGTCATTTGCAAAGCATCATGGGACTACAGTTTTATATGGCATGGTTCTCGTTGAAGGTGCTTTCTTTTGAATCATAGGTAGCACAGTTTTTAACCTGAAGTTTAGTGATTTTAAACAGTCTTGAAGCTCTTGTTAAGAATTTGAAAAATTCAATTCTTTGCTGTTAACTCAATTGAGCTCTTTTGAAGTACCACGTTGCTATTGGATATTAGCTCATATTCTTTAATTGTGGTTTTTCATCACTGGCACATTTCATTACTGTACATTGTAGGATCAGTGGTTCTGTATTTACTGGAAACCTTCTCTTATCTTATAGTTAAAGGGGACATGCGTTGACAATATGAGAATGTGATTGTTGTTGGATGAGAACGGTTATCAGCCGTTTGTGTACATTTTGCAAACAAAGTCTTTGTATGTGTGTGTGATACTCCTTTATTCTGTTGTAGTTTTACAGTATTTAAAGACTGGCAGCACTAGCATTTAAAGGGACCCTTCACCCAGAAATAAATAAAAAGTCATAATTTACTCACCCTCTCAGAATCTGTTTAAATATCTTTTGTTCTGATGAACACAGAGATAGATATTTAGAAGAATGGTTATAACTAAACGGCAACCATTGACAATGATAGTCAAAAGTGCCCCAGAACTTTGCGTTCCTATTGTTTGGTTGCAAACATTCTCCCACAAATATTTCTCTGTGTTCATCAGAACAAGGACGTTTATACAGATTTGAAACAACTTGAGGGTGAGTAAATGAAGACAGAATCTATATTTTGGGTGAACTGTTCCTATGGGTACTGAATCAGATTCTGGTTTAAACCTGAGCCAAAATCTTGTGAAGGCACATTAGTACATGACGTAATGATGGCATCATTCCCTCCGAGCGAAAGTAAAAGACGAAAAGAAAAAGAAGACATTAGACAGCTGTCATACGTCGTCTGGTGTTAACCTCAGGCTTTTCTTTAATTCCTTGATTAATATTACTCATATCAGAATAAAAGTGATCAGGTGAAGATGTCAAACAGGTGCCTCCAGTCTTCCAGATTCCAAATGCATATAACTCTCCACTGTATTCAGTTTAAGAAGTCCCTGCCAACCGTCTTTCGAGTAGAGCACTCAAGGGCACCGTGGCGCTACGGTCAGCGTTATCTTTGATCAAGGTTGCCGTCGCCTCTGCCCTCCTCCCTCTCGCTCCCTCTTTCCTGCCTCTCGTTTGCCGAATTCCTTGCGAGTTACCGCTCTCAGAGAGAGCCGATGAATAAATGGAAAATAAAAAACCTGTTTTGTCTCCGGAGCCTCAATAAATCAGTCCCCCTTTTCCATTTAAAATGTCTAGGGCTGCAATTTATGTCTGAGCTTAATAACCCGTTACTAAATTAATCGTGCCGGGGGTTTTGGCTGGGAGGCCGCGCGTTCGGAGATTGTGTGAACTCTGTAAAAGCAAAAAAAAGTCGTAGTGGGTCTTTGCCCAGTACCTTAGGTGCAAGACATCAAGGGCCTCTGTCAAAGAGGTGGAAATTCTATCTGTGATGAGGGAAATGCTTGGATGTGGAATTAACATGCCATGGTTTGCTTAACTATAGCGTTTATTTTGACTAAAAGAATTTATTCTGTCTTTAATTTGTCCTCCGGTTGTATTCACCCACACAAAATAATGTTTTTGAGAAATTTGGTCCAATCATGTTTGGTTAACAACATTCTTCAAAATATCTTCTTCTGTGTTCTCCAGAGGAAAGAAAGTCATACAGGTTTGAAATGTCATGAGACGTAAATGAAGACCGAATTATACCTTTAAGAGCCACAATTGCTTGTCTTGGCACAGTTAGCTAGAAGTCAGCAAATCTTAAATACATTTTTATCCAAATATTTTTTATTTACTTATAATACATTTTGATATATATTTGATTTTTTTGTTTTTTGATGTTATGTCGTAAGCTTGGGCGACATATTGTATGTTCACCTCAGGTTCTCCTCAGGTGAACAGAACTTTTACATTTAAGGACTTTATCAAACTTTAGTGCTCGCTGGAATATCCATTTTGGATTGGATTGGATTGGAATCAATTTATTGTCATTACACACATACAAGTACAGTGCAACGAAATGTATCAGCACTGTTATGTGCATTTGAAAACACATACTTTTAACCCCCCTTCCCCAAACTTTTGTTGGTCTTTGTCGAAGAAGATTTGACTTTTTTTGAATTCAACCTTTTTTAGCCTTGTTAATAACAATCCTGCTATTTGTGCCTCAGCTCCCACCACCCGTGGTTAACGTTTTCAGGGCTTGTCTGTATATATTTAGAAAGATAAATTGCCCGTTTAGTTTGTGCGTTTCTCCATATCCGTTTCCATTCTCGGCCACTGAGTGTTGCGCTGCTGTTGTGTAATTGTTATTGACTGCTTGTTTATGCAGCCCCTTCGTGGTTCTGCTGCGCCTCAGGACTCCGGTTGAAAAGTTTATTGTCCGCTCCGTGATGTCAATGTGACAGATAGGGATTTGTTAGGATGACCCGTTATTTTCCAGCGCATTACGTAACGTCTGTGTTTCTTGCCGGCCTGCACCTGTGAAATAAATAATCCTAAGCAGCCGTTAAATTTGACGCAGATCACTTCATTTCGTCTTTTTTTTAAACGCATAAATATGTAACCCAAACAACCGGAGCACTTGGCCCTATTTTCGTTTAGGTTCCGCTTTGCTCGTTTAGATTGAGTTTTAAATAGGATGTGATGGAGACTGAAAGGGACCAGTGTGTGCCGGCACCGAAATTATATTCAGGTCTGCCTGCATGATGGAAATATTTTCATAAGGTCATGTGAGTTCCCTCCCTTTGGCCATCACATAGTTTGAGTTTATGCATTAGGCGCCATTGATAAAAATCTAATTTTTGCATATTTGTTGAAAGTGTTTCGCCACATGCAAACACTGCTGGTTTGCAGAGAGCTTTTAAACTCGCTGTGTCGAGCGTTTGTTGCTTCGGTTAACCAGCTTACTCTTCAAAGCGGTGCTAGTATACTTGCTTTAAATACAGCCTCTGTTTAAAGTCAGCACGAAAACCAGTTTAACATTTGTAATGTGATGTTTTTTATGAAACAGGATGTTAAAGGAGAAAACGACTGTAGGGTGGGGCCTGATTTTATCAATTAGGAATTGATTGTATCATGAAAAGTGATTATGATTAGAGGGTTGTTTAAAAAGAGGTTTGGTGATGTCGACGCAAAAGCGAAGTTGTTTAGAGGCAGAAAAAGTCCCTTTTTACACAAAGCAAGCAAAACGTTGACAGTCAATCGAAATCCATTCTGAAGGACTTGTGCAATTACAACTTAGGATCTGAGTAAATATAACATTATCACAAAGTATTTTACATAATTTCCATATAGTAAGTAATAAACTTGATGAATCATTCAGTAATGTCTTGACTTAACGCTTATTTGAAGATTACGTTAACGTGATGCATTTTTAAGTCAGAGCTACAATGTTTAACTTGTTTACATCAACATACATTTTTTTCTTCTGCTCATTTTTGACATGAGAGGCCATAGAGAATGTTGCTCAGTTGCAGAAACTCGCCCTCTCACAAGAGTTGGTCCACAGTTACGCCTGTTGTGTGTGCGTCAGCCATTTTGATTTTTGCTCCTTCACTGGCTTTGATGTTGCCTTAAAGGGGACGGCTGGTTGGCCCCTGGACGTTGTGATGCAAGTGTCCAGAGATTTCATTGGCTGCCAGGGCTGGTCAGAGAGAGCTGTGAAGTGAATGGTCCTGACAAAATGAATACAGTAATTAGGGCTGATCCACTGGCACGACGCCCACGCTGGCAGACTGGCGTCTTACATTGTTAATTATAGCCGTCCCGTTCCTAACACGACGTTAGGGTATTTACCAAGGACTGAATTTGTTACAGCGCATGTATATGTGTGTTTGTGCGTCTCGGCGTGTAGAGGTAGATATGAGAGAGAGCCAGAGAGAGCGTTGTGTGAGTAACACACTGAAAAATGCCTTTGATGTTTACACTGGAGTGGGGGCGGGGGAGAGAGAAACCAGTGAGGTCTGGGGTCGACATATCCGGTTTTTAAACCCGGGTCATTCGCTGTGTTCAGATATGGCAGATTATGTTTCTATAGCCTGTAGGGGGGAGAATCACGACTGGGGTCTGATATGTCATTTGTTTCCGATGGAAAGTCATAAGAACAACAACATTGACCATTTAAAGCTGCATTTCGTAAGTTTTGCTTTTGTCTGTTAAGACATAAAATTGCGGGTCACATACCTGTCTTTTATTAGGGTTGAAGTCAAGTGATGTTAAACTGATGTTTTCGGCGAAATCTTATTCAACGAATATAAACTATAAATCATTATTGTAAGCTTACAGTTGCGAATCAGGGTAAAATAAGGAGACGGTTTTCAACAATCGTTGCTTAATATTCGTTTTTTATTTAGCCAACAAAATATATGGATTGCAGCTTTAAATAGATGAATAAATCAATTAAAAAATGAAGCATATACTTATTAAGTTATCGTCACTGTGCTTCTAAAATCTTGCATTTGCTGTTTTTCAAGAAATGGAAAAATCACTGTATTTTTTAAATGATTGCATACTGCGTTGCCAAAGTTTATAAACACTTTTTATTCTTTTCTATATATTTGCAAAATCCAGTGTAAAAAGGTAAAGGGAGACTAATATATTGATTTATGGCAAAAAGTACAATTCACAAAATGTGAAGAGACAAGACAGCAACTATATAGCTAGAAAGATACATTTCTGTCATTTTCTGGCCAAAACTTTAACTTTCCAAGGGCATTTTAGGCAAGCGTTTCTATGTGTTTTAATAAAATTCAACATGTTCCGTTTCAGCAATACCTATCAAGATAATTTTGGATGGCAGAGATGCTTTTAAAGTTCTATTGTGTCTTGTCAGAGGTGATTTGCTTTAACATTGTATCATTGAAGAGAGTCTAACCTCCTAAAGGCTTGTGTGGATACACTTGTTTCTGCATTGCCTTTAGATTCATAGCGAATTTATAGTGTTAGTGCCTCTTTTTTTTCTTCCTGACAGCTTCGAAGAACTGATTCAATGTAAGAAATCAGTTACATAAAGAGTAATAAAATAGCTAAAACTTTTTTCATGTGATTTCTTTCTCTTCCCATTCCTCTTTTTATGAGGTTGGAAGCACTTGTTTAATGTACTGGTTCATTGTAGGATTTGATCCATCTGGAGAGCCGGAGTTGGAATGAGACTGGAGTGAAACTGATGGGGCTTGACTGTGTGCCACTTCCTGTCTCTCTCAGCAAAGTTGATTGGCTGATCCTCAGGGCTTCCTGTATGATAATCACCATTGGACTTTACTGAGTGTTATGCTTTTGGATTTTCAGACGACTGTGCGTTTATGAATCACGCTGGCCCATATTTCATAGAGCAAGTCTAGTCTTGACATTTCCTTTAGGTCACTGTTTATGTATGATGAGCGGTTTTGTAATAGTTTTCTAAGGGGATAGATTACTTAAAAAGAGAAATGTCATTCTTATTTGCTCTTTAAGTTGATCCAAACCCACATTTTTTTCTATTGGAAAACAAGTACAAGTTTGACAAAATGTTCCCAATACGATAAAAGTGGTCCGACTGCAAAAAAATAAGATAACAGAACATAAGACTCATGCACCTTTTTTCACGTCTTCAGAAGCCATAACATTTTTATAAGAGGAGCGGATCGGATTTGTGCTGTGCTATAAATATCTGGTGTTGTGTACCTTGTACCTTTGAAGAAAGTCATGTGGGGTTCTGAATTATAATTTTTAGGTGAACTATCCCTTTGTCACCACTGCGGTGGTTTTTAGTAGGGAAATAAAATATTAAGATCATAAGAATTAATTTATTTTCTCATCAGAATGCATCACTGAGCTTGTGTGAGTTCCCTAACCTGACATCGAGCCCGCAGAGGGTCCGCTGGAAGAGATGTGCGGCCTGAACTGAATATATTTTTCCACCTTGTTTTGAATCCCTTTGTGCTGAGATATTGCGTTGGGTCATTAGAGCCGACAGGAACGGGACACGGAATGGGAATTGGAGCTGGAATGGGACCCTCCCTCTGGAGTTGCGGGGCTCGTCTGTCCCTGAGCTGCCTGGAGAGGAGTAATCTGTCTTCTTGAGGCGGCGTAGCCGACAACAGATTGGTCACGTTAGCCGAGTCTTTGCAACCCCCAGTGATCCATTCAAACCAGTGCAATCTTGTGGTCAGAAATCAGCCATAAAGCCTGGGAAGATCTGGGATCAGAGCCCGGATATATCAGGAATCTAAATTCCCTTGTCTGTTTGATTATGTTAATTCGGCCATCGAAAGCACAAAGTCATAATTTGTTTGACGTGCATTGCGCCTACGGTCACGGTATATGATTATGAGTTCTTTCCATCAGTTAAATAGGTTGTTTTTGTCTGACTTTCTGAGATTTCAGTTTTGCTGTTATTGTTGGTAATGTTTATCGCCTTTGCTAATGTAAATCAATACTCTTGCAATGCTTTACTTACAATGTTTGCGTTGTTAGTTTGCGAAAGAACCGCAAGTCATTGTTTAGATGAGAAAATACTTACATTCACACTGTCGTTGAAAGAAGAATAGTATACCGTTGACCGTAGAAACTAACCGATACGCAGAATACTTGCATTATCATTTGGAAACAAAGAACACTTATGTCCTTTGTTTGAGGATTTACGCAACCTAAGAGTTTCTAAACTGCATAAAATTGTGTGTGTTTGTGTTTCTGTGTCTGCACCAACCCGATAACCCACACACTCGTCTTCATCTCCATGGGTGGGCAGTGTACCGGCCTTGGTAGCACGATCAGATTTCAGGTCGTCCTCCATCACTCCCAAGCAAACGGCTGCGCTGTCAGACACGCTTAGATGCGCACACACACAGAAGCATGTGCACACTTAAACATATACCACACACACATGCTCGTCATATATAAATGCACACATGCAAAGACACCATTAACCCTAGATCCACTTACCTCTTTTCAACACTGGGCCAGCCTATCCTGTGCTTTTCATCACTGTGGCTTAGGCTAACCTCCGGAAGGCTGTCCTTTGGAGGGCCCCAGTCTCAATCACATGGTCCCCAGTGTTAGATGTCCTAACAGAGACCTACTTTTACTGATTAATGTATCTCTGAGGTCTTTCTCTGTATAGGGTTACTGGTTCTTAAGGAAGTGTATGCACACACGCAAACTCTGTTCCAAAACCTTGTGAGCTGCCTATGTAGGCAGCTGTCTACCAAGTCAGTGAGGGTGTAATGATGCATCTTGGCAAATGTAGATTTAAATATTTGGTGATATGATGGCGGTGTGAACCTATTGTGAAGGTGTCCGGTATTGGCAAAACGTCATATTAAAAACACTTTAGATATTATGTCGTACATCACGTCCTTTGGAAACCTTGTATCTCCAAATTTCGTGATTTTTTTTAATTGTTCCAAAAATGATATAACAAAAAATGTTACTTTAATTGTAAATTGTTTGGAAATGCATGTGTTTTATGAATCCACTGTAATATTGTATCCAATCGTGAGCCATGTCTATTGTTACACCCTTATAAGACAGGATCTCAACCATTAGGGAACCTCATACTTTAAGTGACTATTGCAACGCTCTATAATTGTAGTAACACAAATAGCACTCCATATGGGAGTAAGGCATTCTGGGTTTGCCTTTAGGCACACGTAAGGTACTTAAGTAGGCAACATGCATGTAATGCACGGTATTCCTACAATATAATGGCTTATAATGTTGCCTCCATTGGCAGCACACTACATTTTGGAGCAGACCTACAGTGTCCTTTCAGCAGTCCTTAAACTTTGGGTGTGACATAATAGAACTGGCATTTTCTCCTTCCTCGGCCCATTAAATTTTGCACAGTAAACAGTGATTTTGGAAGTTCGCTTTACGCTGCGGCCTGATGGGATATTTTGAGCGCCACAGCCGTGGCCGGTCTGGGTCCCTGACTAATGTGACAATCATTCCTGTCATCTCTTTATTTGGGTGTGGCTTCCATATTTTCACCACCATTGAGTGACAATACCAAAGGGGTAGATGTATGGACATTGTTGCCATTGGTTCACCCACCCTGACCCGTCACTCCGTTCTGCCACCTGCGGTTGGAGGTGCCAAGGCTACAGACCATTAGCACAGAGCAGGTCTGTATTTATAGTGCTTAACAGGCATGACTCAACAGCATCACTGTTTGCTTTTAGCTGTAATGGAATCTGTGCTTTGCCGAACACAGAAAACCCATTATTGTGTATGATAATATTGTTTCTGTCGATGGGCGAACCGAGGCTAAAATTTCCACTGAGCACCGCCGGTCGCTTGCACCTGCAGAAACTATGTTTATAGTGCAAGGGAGAGAGAGAGAGAGAAAAGGGGCACAAAAAGGTGTAAGTTAACTATTTTTCTTCAGCTTGGAGCGTTGACTGATGTCATGCAGGCTGTGTGACTCGGCGATGAGGTAATGGCTGTTGACGTTTACAGCTCCCTCTAATGAAAGACTGTGTAAAGTGTGATGCTTGTAACGGGACGTTAAACCAGCTAGTAAACCTTTAGTGTCACACACCATGATGTGACTTCGATTCTCAGGTTTTAGCTGTCTCAGATTCTTTCCAGATGATAGTTTTGTTCTGAAGTGCAGTCGCGTGGATGTGTGTGTTTCTGCCTCGAGTGTGTCGGGTCCAGTGTCTAAATTAAACCTCGGGAGTGACAAAGTCATTGAACACCAACGTGAAAGAATGACAGAATTACAAGACACATAAAAACTGTGAAGAGAATTAAGGTTAATTAGGTTTATTAATATACAAATATTACTGTTGTATTGCTTGAAAGTGAATATGAACTTGTTTTCTTAACAGTATTTTAGAAAATACAGAACATCTTTTGGTATTTTCACCTGTTTCTCTGGGTTATTTTCTGCAAATAAAGGCAAATTGAAGCAATACTTTACAATTCAAATTATCATTTTACCTGACACATACTTACAGTACAAACAGTAAATTGAGAAAAACTAAAAATAATGTTGAAAAATGGTTATGTTGGGGGGCCCCCATTGACTTCAATTGTATAGGCACAAAACCACCTTTTGTGTTCCACAGAGTCATATGCAGGTTTTAAACAACATGAGGGTGAATTAATGTGTTTTTTTCCCACTGAACTTTCCATTTAATCCCAAATGTTAAACGGTGTTAAGTGTCAAGCATATACTGCAGTAAAATCATATGTGTATGTACAGTATGTACTAACACGATATCCACAATCAAAGCTATTAATATCCCGGTTTTACAGACACTTACGTATAAGTTTGTGTGTAATATATATTAGAGATGTAACGGTATGACATTCATTTCTAAACACAAATCACAGTTATCAGTAACATCACAATTTTGCTAGAAATGTCCAAAAACTACAGATACCAAGTTTTATATTGATGTGACTTGTTACTAGCATTTTTTGTTGCTATAAATATCAAATAAATAACATTAATAGGAATCCTGCCACAATGGGGCCATTAGTTAAACGTTTCTCTTGTTCAGGTTGAAGTAAAACAGACATTAAACGGATCTCAAATCATAAAATGATCTGTCTGCATGTGTGGTGAGTAATCGGGTGTACTTTCGGACCCAGAGACACCTGCAGTCATAAGAGTGCGTATTTTGCACTCCTGACATAAATGAACAAAACCCACGTTTCATAATGCGCCCCTTTTATACTGTTGCTTACTTTAGCTGACGCTGGTACGGTTTAATGATATTACTAACCGTTGGACGGTTTTTATCGCGGATTACCATGAAACCGGTAATCGTTACATGTCTGTTTGGCTTTTGTGTGGGTATGTATATGTATGTGTCTGTCTGTGTAGTTATGTCGGCAAATACATGGCACTTGCGAGTGAGACTACATCGGGCCTCCCCCTTGCCAGTGTCCTCTGTTTCCCATTCCAGCCCTGATGAGTCAGAGTCTGTGAATGCAGCCGAGCGTACAGCAGCACAGTGACGTTAATGTGTTTACGCTCTGTGCGCTCTCTCTGCTACAGCGGGGCGCGCGCTGACCTCCACATACAGTCACAGTCTCAATTTTTCAGGCACACACCGACTCTCCTTTTCAAACAGGCACAGTTATTCCTCTGCAAGCTACACAGTGTGTTCTTTACAAGCTCTCACAGTCTTTTCCTCGGAAAGGCTCGCCCTATCAAGCTAACTGTAACGTTTTTTTGTAAAGTCTCTCATTTACAAGCTAGCAGTTTCTTCTCACACAGACACTTTTCTTTTAAAGCTAACACAGTTTCTTCAAACAAAGTTTGTACATTACAAGCTAACAAAGTCTCTTTTATCTGCTTCACAAAAGACACATTCACACCTTAAAGGACGTTGCACCTAAACATTTATAATTTATTCACCCTTGTGTCAATCAAAATCTGTTTATTACTCTTTATTCTGTGTATAAAAAAGATGATATTTTGAGAAATGTCTCGGTGGTTTTTTTGTCCGTACAACGGAAGTCAATGGAGGCTCATGTTGTTGGTCTTCTTTTGTATCCTGCAGAAGAAACAGGCTCGAAATGACATTATATTATACAATCATTTTATTTTTGAGTGTATTCCTTTAGCAAGCTCATGCTAACACGGCCTCTTCAGAAAGATACAGTCTTTATCTGTGCATTGTTTTTCCTGTAATATATCGTTCGCTCCTTCTTCCAGTCTGAATGTCTGTGGAGAAAACATTTCAGTTTCACTTTATTCACCAGTGGGGCGGGAGGGGGGGTTTCGCACAGTTGCGGTCCCTCCTGTGAACAGCCATGGCTGTCAGTGAAACATTAAACTGATTTGTGGGCTGTGTGATTCTCTTGAGGGAGCGGGGCTGGCGGTCTCTGCAGTTCTGTCCCTCAATCTTAATACTGATCTGGAATCAGTAAGGCTTGAAAACCTATCCACTAAATTGATGTTTTATATTAAACAGCAAGTGTAGTTCATGCTCGCAGTCCAGATACTGTGAAACAGATGTCTTCTCAGCTGTAACAAATTGTTGTGTGTGAGTGTATTTATAGTCTTGGCGTACGATGGACGTTGCCGCTTTTTTGCTGAACGATCCACCCTCGTGTTGTTTTTTCAAGCATGTGGTACTGACCTTTTCAGTTTAAAACAAAGGGTGAACATTTGAAGAATATATTGGCCACTTTTGGGGGACTTTCAAGCAGCAAAATAATCTTGTAGCACATCCCTAGTCACCTGAAGCGTTATTATAGCATTTTATATCTTTATTTTATACCATGGTCTGTTTGAATACTCGATTCTGATTGGCTGGAAGGTGTGCATTAAAACCCTTTAAGGCACCGGGTAGTTCCAGTCAGTTTGATTACATCTGATTTAATCTACTTTGATCTAAAATTTATCTGTTTGATCTAAAATTACACTGTAAACATCAATAAAAGCATTAACTTGGGAAATGACCATGGAATGGGCGGGATGCACTCCCAATCGGGTGGTTCCAAGCCCCCATGTCGTGCATTAAAACCCTTTAACGCACGGCTAGGTGTGGATTATTCCTTACTTATTGTTTTAAAAGTTTTGGATTACTGTTATTATATTTGCATGCTTTTGTTTTCTTTTATAAAGCTCCGCTCCCCATTGACTGTAATTGTATGGTAAACATCCATTAGCTCTCATGGCATTTCAACGTTCTTTTGTGTTCCTTTGAAGAAAGTCGCGGATATAAGGACGAGTAAATGAAACTGTTTAAATGAAATTTTTATTTTCTTTTGCTTAAACTTTACCGAAATCTTTCAAAATGACTACCCTACCCATATGTCCTTTGTTTACATTCATTTCACTTTAATGCATCTCTGAAATCGTCTTTGTGTCTGTGCGAGACACTTGCATCAGACGACTCCCACCACATGTTTTATTTGAGGTAATTTTCAGAGCCCGAGACCCCCTCCACCCTCCGACAGAATTACAAGGCAGAAATAATCGCGCAACATAAAACACTATTTAAAGTTTTCACAAGGCTCAGACGAACGGAGGGGGGCTGTTTCCATGGAATATGCACTTAAGAGGAATGCTGACAATTATGCACCCTGAACGGAAAAAGCCCGAGACGGATATCTGTAAGGCACTTTATTTATTTATTTTTGACCGAAGATGAGCTTGATGTTTGGTCTAAATAAATAATCGCGTCCACAGACGCTTGCTTGTGTTTGGCTCTAAACTGTGCGTCTGTGAGTGGAATTCGACACTTTAGGGGTAATATAAAGTTGCGAAAAATTCAAACAAACCGTCTCACGGACAAGGGGTCAGGAAGACGTCCGCTCATTCGCTATAACACCGTTTCATCATCACATAGAGGCTGCCCTGCATTCCTCTGAGGCAGAAGGCCATGTCTGTTTCACTTTTTTACCCATCCCCCTTTCCTCTTTCATTTCCTTTCTTTCATCCCCCTCTCCCTCTGATCTGCATGGCCGCATCTCAGGTTTTTCTCCTGGAGCAATCTCTATAAATAGAGCTTCAATAGCTGCTGCCTAACAAACCTGCTCATCAGAACTAATTGCCAAAGAAAAGTTATATTTTCCAGCTTTCGTCGCGTTAACCCTTTGGTGTACTTCCTCTGCGACGACCTGGCGTGTAGCACGCTTTTCCTGGATGGAATTCTGATGTAGATAAAATTGTTCAAATTAATTTAGATCTAAATGTCAAGAATCATTTGTACAGTATTCATTTTGTATTTCGACTGTGTGTGTTTAAAGGATTTTACTATTGTAATGTGAAAGGAGTAGATCATCCAAAAATGTGTTTTGTTTGTTTATTCACCTTATAGTCACCTACACTGTTGTTTAAATGTTAAGAGTCCCTTGAGTGAAATGTTTCTATTGGCTTTATATTTTAATATGAAGGCATGTGCTTAAGTGTTTTAAATAAGTTTTGTAGACAATTTATCATAATAGTTTCTTTGAATACGAAACTAAAATGGTATTTAACGACCTTGACTGAATGTTGGAGAAAACATTTCCATAAGAGCCCAGCATGCGTAAGAACCCCTTTAATGTTTTTTCAAAATCATCTCCGGCTGAGACCACATAAAAGGTAAGATAAATATCTCTAGAAGTTGATGATACGTAAATATAACACATTTTGAATTATTTGTTAGATTTTTTAGTTACAACATATTCTTCACAGTTTCGTTTGTGTAATTCTAGTTTACTATCATTAGAAAATGCGAAAACAATATTAACAACTAATGTACCCTGAACTTTTGAACGATAGTGTATATTGTAAAAAAATTATGTTTAAAAAAAAGTATTGTGTTTCAAAGAAAAGTTGACTACGAGATCCAAGAAGACAAACACAAAACCACCAAAAAATTGTCTCTTATAACACATAAACCTTGGACTTTTATGATGTCCGATAAAGAAAACGTTATTTAGATTTTTGTGTCCCTTTTGAGACTGGAAACCTCCAAATCGAATTCATTATAATTTTCATAATTTTATGAGAAGAGTGGATAAAAGTAGATTGAATTTCTTCAGTGTTGCATAGGAAGATACATTTTTATGCTAAACAAACACGCAGAATTAACTTTTTAGGATGAACCATGCCTTAAAATTTAATTAAATAAGCATTGTTGGGTGAAGTGTATTATTAAAGGAATGTGTGTGTGCATTTGTGTGTGTGTGTGTGATTGATAACCTCCATCAACAGTGCATGTGTCTGAGAGATAGGCCGGCCCTAGATCACAGTGTCTTTGTTTGGGGGTCTGTCTGACAGTCCCGTGACCTCATTACCAGACCAGCGTCTAGGGGCATTCATCGGTGTGGGGGCCGGTCGGGGCACCCCACCCCCATCCGCAGTCCATTTTGCCAGTGTTTTTCATTTTCTCCTACTGTAATGTCCCGTCTTCTTGTGGTTACATGGCGTATGGTTCCCTCTTGTGAGGATGTGTGCTTGAGAGAGCGTGTAAGTTTTAAGGTGTAGCTGCAAAGGAGCTGAATGCATTCTGTCTGTTTTCCGTCTGCTTTAATTGACTGTGACCTTAAGGGTGTGGGAGCACGGAATAAAGGACTCAGCCACGCCCACACGTAGATGTGCGTGCACAGCTGCGCACACAGAGTTGCAAAAACAGGCACATGCACCCACACATAGACACACAAACCCTCAAAATGACGGATACGCTTGGGAGCTGTACGTGAGCATGAATTCACAAAGCATATACGCTTGTTTTTGTTTTGTATGCATTCTTTTATTTTTGGTGTTTGCTAACACGACATTAATATTGCTCTGTCTTAAAGTTTGAACTAGATTTACATTTAGTCATTTATCCAAAGCTGCTTACAAATGAGGTAAACAATGGAAGCAGTTGGAACAACACGGGTACAACAAAAAGCACGAGTGCAATAGAACTCATTTTTCTATTTGATAAAGAGAGTAGAAATGAGACCAACAAATAAATAATGCTAACAGATACCCGAAAGTTACCAACATTCTTCAAAACAGCTAATTTTGTGTTACGCAAAAGCACACAGGTTTAAAATGACAACAAGGTGAGTTCATGTTGACAGAATTTTCATTTTGAAGGTGAACTATTCCTACAAGAGACCTGGAAAGATCTAATATTGTGGATTACAGTACACAAGCTGACAATGCGTTTCGCTATCAGACACTTCTGGTGAAATGCCACAGTTCTGTTTCCTGTAGCATGTTTACATGTGTGTGTGTGTGTACTTTTATAATGGAGGCAAAAAAAGGCCTTGCTCTTATCAGCGAAGTCTCTTCTCATCCATCATGGCTGCCCTCTGCTCTCTATGCATGAGTGTGTGTCCGTGTGTTCGTGTGTCTCTGTGTACCTATGAATAATGAGCGGGGTGATGCTCTTAGACTTTGTTGAATGAAGATTCTACATCCAGAAGGCAGGGAGGGACACAAGAAGACATCCAGTGAACAAACGATACCATGTGCTTTCCTGTTCCACCATTTCCAGAGCTGGATTTAGCGAGATTTACGACTTAACAGAAGAGGCCATTTTCCAGAAGCCACGATTCCCAAATACAACACTAGATTCTCTGGCCCCTATATTGAATCACTTTTTATCTTTATTTTACTAGTGTTATAAACAGAGCAGTAGAATAAAGCTTCGGTTATGCTTCATATGGGAACATTTATGCATTTGGCTGACACATTTACACAAAGCAACTTACACGTTATATCTATATATATTTTTTATCAGTACATGTGTTCCCTGGGAATCGAACCAGAACACTTGACTTGAAACATTATGACTATAAAATCCACTGTGTCATAGTAAAACTGTACATATTTCCACCCATCTATATCGGTTTATATATATTTTTAAAATATTAAATATTGTAAAAATGTAAATGTAAAATATTTGCTCATTTAATCATTCATTCAGCACAAAAAGGTGTTTTCTCGTAGGCTTTAGTTTACAGATCCGCCAAACTGAATAAAATCAATGTCGAAAATGTGACAAAAGCATGGAGATTTATGAGCCTCATACATATATGAGTACAGTAGAGGCACGAACGCATTTTTGTGATAGAATACTCCAGATGTGTACCAAAATAGAAACTCAGACGTTAGTCAGACATGATTAAACCAAACTGTTAAATTCTGAGTTTAGATGGTATTACTGCAGACACCATCAGCTTCAAACAGGCCTGGCATGACTCCCACAAGGCAATACTGTACCATCCCAGTGCCAGATGCCAGCGTGGAAGGGGCGGCTGGCATGTGATGTGGTATAATGGAGCAAGTAGGAGGAGGAATACAGAGGCTTCAGATGGTGGTAAATAATTCACCAGGCTGGTTCAGGGTGCTGTGTAAATGGCTGCTTTAAAGATGTATGGCGAGGAGTAGGGCAGCTGGCGGAGACTTAAGGTGGATCTTTATGTGGGACAACACAGGAAGGATGTGTTTATACTGGGACTGCTTACTGATGTTGATATTAATTGTTTTGATATTATATATGATACATTTTATATAGTACCATAATGCAAGAGTACACATTAAAGTGATAGCTCACTCAAAAATGAAAATGTTGTCTTCTGTAACTTGTTATTTCAAACCTGTATGACTTACTTTTTTCTGCAGAACACAAAATGACCTTTTTTTACGAACGTAAAAAATTATATTGTATGGACATTAAATATATTGTATGGACAAAAAAGAAAAGTCAATGGGTACAGCTGTTGTTTGTCACCATCATATATATTCTGTTTGTTCTGCATGAGAAAGTCATACAGGTTTGAAATGACAAGAGGGTGACAACAACATCCATCTTTTGGTGAACTATCCCTTTAACCGGTGTTTTGGAAAGAAATGTCCTGAAATTTTATTCCAGGGGTCAAACAAGTAATTTCTGACACGTTTTTGCAATTTGCAGTCCATTGAAGGTATACGTTTTATCACTTTGTGTTTTGATGTTCCTGGGAATCACAACCATGACCTTTGCACTGCAAATGCAAAGCTTTGTCGATTGAGAAAACATTCGACCGTACTGGACATATAAATAAAAAAATATTATTTACAAAATATGTCCTTGAAATTCACATCCTCAAAAGGCACAATTTATCAGTATCGTTTTCTGTTTCAGTTCAGAGCCCTTCACATTGTACTTTTTAAATTGTGACCTCCCAGTCTCTTCTCGTGCCAGTAGTCCAACAGATTGCATTTCCACCTTCCACCACCCTGTAGACTTAACATCGACTTGCACATGCTCAAACTTGGCCCCGTTCCTGGAGATTTACTTTTATGGCAGAGCCTATTCTCCATGCGTTCACAATACGAATGTACTTTTATGCACTGCACTCTCGGCGAACAAACGCAGGCTGATTGCATCTGCAGAGATTGACGGTGTTGAAGGAATAGCAGGAGTCGTGCTCAAGAATGGCAGGGGAACTCTCTTTTGGCCAGGCCGTGAGTATTATGTTGAAACCAGATGTTGAGAGATGTTTCCTCTCGGTCACGTGGGCCCCTCTGGTGCGGTGCTTACATAAATGTCAGCTGTACAGTAGCCATTGCAGGACGGGACAGAGCGAACGGAGTCCCAGCTGCTCGCTCTGGGAAGATGAAGAGTGCAGCGGGGTCAACGCTACCCACCACCACTACTGTCTGCTCTGTGCCAGCTCTCTCTCAGTCTTACTACATGCAGACGTCAGGCGGTGGTGGGAATCACGTCTACTGCAAGTCTCCAGTGACCCATAAAGTCGACTTTAATAAGTTAATATGAAGTGCATTGCATCATTTGTCTTTCACGGGGCCACAAGTATGTGTCAATAGAACTGAACTATAAATAATTGTAGATCTTTGGTTAGTGCAGATCCAATTTTGATCCTTGCGAAAACAAACAAACATGGTTATTTGGGAATGTAGTTTTATTTGCGATCACATTTTTTTGGGAATGACATGGGCAAGAATTTAAGATCACGAGGAAGTTCAGTGTATACAGTTTTCACTGGTATTGTATAATTTGTTGACAAATGCCAACCATTTTGTTTACCTCCATGTTTGTATTTGCCCACGTTATCTCCACAGCTGATTTCTGCTCTGGTCATTTTATTCAATACATCTACTACGGTGTCTCGTACACTTCTAAAGAAACGCAAGCAGCTTCGCTAATGGTGTATATATCTTAATGCCGCAGTGGCGTAATACTCTGCGTCCTGGCGATTACAGCACTCAGGGCGCTGTTTTATTCAACCCCAGCGCTCAGTAATGCGTTTGTGCGTGGTAGGCATTCCTATACAGACTTTAATGTGAGGGCTTTTTGTCCGACCGGGAGATTTATTCACAGCCATGTGTAATGTCATTTCATGTTGAAACACCCACCCTATGTTCAAATGAAAGGGGCATTGATGTTCATCTTAATCTGATATACTTTAATACCACAGCATCAAAATTACTCGACTGTAAGGGCCCGTGAGAGGAAGGAGGTGCGATCCCAAACCCAAACAAAGATGTGGTTTGTTATCTGGGGTACTTTATATGGGTCTATATTCCCTTTGTGATCAAAATTTCGTAACACTAAGAAACCTGAGGAGAAAAGCAGTAACTTTATGACAATGATACAGTAATAAATTCGGCTGCAAATCTGTCTGCGAAATAGAGAAGTTCGTCTCTAGGATGAAGCTCGTGTATGCGTGTGTGCGTGCATGTGCTTCGGCCTTTTGTGCGCTCTGTTTTTGCATGAGCAGTTTTTTAAGTAAAGAGGACTGAGTCATGGAGAATTCATACAAGGGAAAATACGAGGGCATATCAGGAGACAGAGCACAAATTGAAACATACACACTCATTTTAGAGCACACAATGTCCTTTGCACATAGTCGAGAGCTGTACAAGGTGATATTCTTTGTGAGCGAATATTCAGAAGAAATGTGCGTGTGTGTGCACACATATGGGTGCACTTGCTTTTCTCGCTCAAAGAGAACAGAACCAGCCCTGGGACATTTGATAAATTAAGATATCCATTTGAATACATTTCGTGTTTTTTTCCTGCAGCTTTTCCTCCATCTGCGATCAGACATCTCCTGTCTGTTTTAAATATCCTGTTTCACACATGCTCTAGATCAGAAATAAATGCTGAAAGCCATTGACAGTATTTCTGTACGCTGTCACATATAAAGTGTGAATTGTTCTGTAAACTAATTTCTTCTTCCCTGTCTGTTTTTCTTTGTTGCAGGATTTGCGTAAACAGATAGCTCCTTTGCTGAAGGGTTTCCAATCAGAGGTGAGTTCTGTTCCTAAACCCATTTTAGATTTTGTATTTACTACAGCACTTGTATTCACGACCTTCCACTTACAAAATGAAGGTTCATTTCGATTTATAAAATTTTTTTACGACCTGATGTCATTGAAGAAACTTTTTTGTTCTACGAAGAACACAAGTTTTTATTCTTATAGCCGTGTGTTGGTGCCTTAAAGACACCGAAACCAATACATTGATATGAACCTATCAGAACCTTTACTGTGTCATGAAAACATCTCAGGTGAACCATAAAGTCAACTTTAAAATTTGTTACGCAGTATATTGCATCATTTATTATTTTTCATGACACCAGAAAGAAGTGTGAATTATACTTATGAATCATTTTACCACTTTGGTTTGTGCAGATGTTGCCTTTGTTGCTCTGTATTTAGGTGCGGTTCTTTTACTTCCAGTTGTTTCTGAATGTTTCCTATCCGATCTAAACCTGTCAAAAACACATGCTTATGAGATGAAGTGACATTTTTCTGTGGAACACAAAATCTTTTTTTCTTTTACGAAATGTATTTTTGTATGGAAGTCAATGGTGGCCATTGGTTTGGTTGCCAACATTCTTCAGAATCACTTCTTTTGTGTTAAAAAATGATCCCTTCAAGAGAACAAAACCAGGAACAATTAAAGGTCCCACTATGTTCTTGCAATATATATTATGAAGTACATATTGAGTTCAGATGAGTTTACCCATATCAGTACAGTAGACTTTATTACTAATACAGGTTAAACATGACAGTTGGATGAGACTGGTTTTGTATAGAGAGGAAGTAAGGAAAACAGTTGATGGATTGTAAATCATAAAGCATGCCAGTACATATCAGTTATCAGTAAAATAGCTAAACTACACCCTCCTCAAAGCTTTACCCACGGCCAGTACGACACCAGTTAATCTCACAGCATTCCTGGTAAGGGATGGGCAAACTATAGCTTTATCCACTCATGTAGCATAAGATGGTCATCTCAGGTCTGATTATAGTCTCTAAGGGCTGAACATTTCAGAACAGCGCTGTTGTCATGACAGTTTGTTTTCTTGTTATTTTCTGTACAGCAAATCCTCTTAAAACCCTCTATAGTTTGTCATCATCTAATCATATCAGACAGTTTTGATACATTCTCGCCCTTTTTTATTCCCTCTGTCGGATGGGAGAGAAATCTTAACGATGTTTTCACTCCATGGTGTCTGGTAAGTCTGGGCAGAGCCAAAATGATGGACTTCAAATCTCATAGTTTTTTTCTGGTTATCCTCTGTTAAAATAAGATATTTTGAGAAATGTCGCAGTGGTTTTGTGTCCGTACAATGGAAGTCAATGAGGGCCAGTTGTGTTTGGTTACCAGCGTTTTACAAAATGTCTTCTTTTGTGTTCTGCAGAAGAAAGAAAGTCCTACAGGTTTAGAATGACACGAGGGTGTGTAAATGATGATTTCTTTTCAGGGTGAACTGTCCCGTTAAGTTTGCTAAAGTTCAGATTTGTGTGTTAGAGTCTTGTGTCCCGTCTTGAATTAGTTTTTTTATTATAACTACACCAATAAGTGTGTGAATACGAAAGTATTCTTTGACATCTGTCTTAGCGGCCATTACTAAACGTTGAGAACTGGGACATGGTGCTGTGTTCCAGAAGTAATGTGCATAACCATTCGATATGACAGCATCCAAATATTCAGACGCTTCAGTGTCTGCAGCCCAGACTCTAAATATCATAATAACAGAATGCGTTTCATGATTTTTGTGTGACTAATACTTTTATAAAGGTTCCTATTTTTAAGTTAATTATATTATAAGGCATATTTTAGTCGGATGCTATATTTTGCAAAAGGAGTCAAAGTTAATGTTCCTTGGTAATTTAGTCAATTAGTTGTACCGTGACATGATTTCAAACTGTTTGATTGGGTTTCATTATGCCGCAGCGAATAACTTACTGTAAATGTTTCTCAATCTCTTTAGTTACTCCAGCCAACTAAAGTATGTGACCTATGAAGTGTTTCCTGCATTCTGCGCTGGATTACTAATAACGTTAAATGATCTCTGAAAAGATACCAGTAAACTCTCAAATTGCTGTGCTTTGAAACAATAGGCCTTTCACAGGATTGTATTCATGGTCTGTAAGGTATTTAACTACCAGATTGTTTTGGCTGTTTGTATGGTGTCTGGCTCCATAGGATTTGGCGCAGGCAATAATGACTGTAGCCCACCCTGGCAACCACAAACTTCTTACTACAGGGGCTAGAGAGGTGTGGCGGCGTCATGCAAACTGGAAGACTGTAGTGCTTTGCGTATACCATTTTATAGAATATTGATTAGATTGTTCAGGTGTGTTTGATCATTGTTGGGACTCCAGGACCAATTTTTTATTGTGTTTGGGATGATAGTTGTTTATGGGGATACTTCACCCAAGAAGGAAAATGTACATCATTTACTCACCCTCATGTCATTTTAAACCTGTATGAAATACTTTCTTTTGCAGAACACAAAAGAAGATATTTTGAAGAATGTTGTTAAAACGACCATTGTATGGACACAAAACCATTTCTTAAAATATCTTCTTTTGTGTTCCATGGAAGAAAGTAAATCATACAGGTTTAAAATGACCGAGGCGTGAATTAAAGATGACCTACTAAAATTGACCATGAGACTAACCGCAAATTTGACAAAGCAAGTAAGTTCTCAGGTCAAGCTTTTCTTTGATAAAGTATGACCAAAGTATCCAAAAGTTTCCAAATACATTGGCCGCCCAATTTTCTCTAAAAAGCTTTCAGTAACTTTAACAGAGTATTTCTAATGCAACGCTTGATGGCCTTCAGCAGCACCTTGTGTTAAGAGGCTGTTGAGGGGCTCCAAGCTCAGCGAGACGCGGCTCTACAGTGCCGTATGTAACTTTGATGAAGTGAAGGCTGTGAGTAGTGGCTCCCTGTTCTCCTCTCATGTGCTGGCAGGGCTGTCTAACTGCTCCATTATAGCTCATTGTGGTTTCGGAAGCTGTGTTCTCGAGGACTGGCCTATTATTAACGGAGGTGGTCGGCCATTTCAAATCACAGCTCGGTTAAAAATAAATCCCCGTCCCACCACGCTTAACAGCAAAACCGTCTATTATTTTGGTCGTGAAATATTTTCTTTATTGACAGTGTTGAGGGAGGGGAGGCGGTAGACAAAAACAAACTAGCTGCCCTGACCAGAAATCTACTTTATTCTGTATTTTTCTAAGACGTCAGCTATTTGACGATAATTGGCGGCAGGAATGGACTACTCGTGTTTTTGTCTTGTCAGTCTGACCATCCATTAAATCTTAAAATAGACAAAGAGACTAAAATTTTACAGCGCTGACTTAAAACAAAAATGATGGAGTGCATGTATAATTCACAATGGCAGACAGGCCAATGAGAGAATAAGACAATTTGTAATGGTCGAATGCGTTTTCTGTTTAATTTTTATCTTCCGTTTTCCTGCAGCGGTGGGTTTGTTAAAATAGCACGTTGGAGTTGGGCTGATGCAGATCTCTCGGGTCAGCGCTGAGTCCTTGCCACATGTAACTCTTTGCATTCGAGAGAGAGAGAGAGAGAGAGTGCCTCCTCTTTTCCTGTCAGGAAATGAGAGTACAATAGGGAGCTGTACATTGCACGCGGCTGAGGCCCGGTTTGGGGTTGCAAATGCATGCGTGTGTAAATCAGAGAGGGGTGGTGGTCACTGTACTTTAATGTAAAGAGTTTTTTCTCTCATTTTTTTTATTCACCCCTGAGGCACGAGGCCACATGTTACTGATGTTAAAAGATTAGGTGTACGGTAGCCTCCTAATGTTTTGTTTCGATACACGTTTAGAAATTATTGACGCAAACGTTTTGTGTAGTTTCAGTGACTTTTTTCGTTGAACTCTATAGGAGAATTTTTGATCTGATTGCCCTTTTTCTGTCTCTTGTACAATAAATCAAAGAAAAAACATCAGGAAAGCGGTTTAACGACTTGCGATCTGTATTTTGAAGTATTTTGAAGTATACTAAAGCCACATGTTATCTTTTTGTGTGGAGGAGACTGAAATTTAAAGGGATAGCGTACCCAAAAAAAAAGATAATTATTTCACCATTTACTTACTCTCATTCCGACCCTGTATTACTTTCTTTCTCCTGCATAACCCAAAAGAAAATAATTGTAATAATGGTTCACGACCAAACAACATTCCCTCCCTTTGACTCCAGTTGTATGGACACATAGCCACTGATACATTTCTCAAAATATCTTCTTTTGTGTTCCAGTTTTTTTTACCAAAAATATGCCTTTGCTCTCCTCTGTGCTTTAATGAGACTTCATGACATAAGCTGCAAATGAATTGCTTCACTGTGTTGTGTGGGACATAATTCCGTCGTATCCAACTCACGTCAGGGTCACCAATTGTGGAGTGTGATAAATAAGGAGACAGGACGCGGAGATGCGTCGAGTCAACTTTACTCTCCACTTAAAACAATAAATCGAACAGCGAGTCAGAGTAAACTACTACACACCGGTAAACCCGGAACTTCATAACAAACACAAAACACACCCCCTTATAGGAACAGTCCCTTGGTGATTGTCTCTTTCCTTGTGGATCACCACAGTGTCTAATATTTTCATTCAATCGAAGCGTCTAGTTTACAAAACTGGTTTGAATAATTTGTTTATGAATCTGACTTTTCTGGTTCTTACTGACTCAGCGATACAATCGCAGTAGTTCACTGGAGGGGAAGATTATCGGTCAGTATCAAGAATATATCTTCCATCTTTTTTCAGTGTGTATACAATTTGCATGGAAAAGAGCAACCAGTATTCTTCATCATGTTTTTTACCTGTGCTGTCTATAAGAAAGTCATTTTCAAAATGACATTTTTTATTTGTTTTAAACCACTTTCTCTCTGACCTTTTATGCACTGGCTCAGATTCGTAATACAGTATTTTCAATGTTTTTGTGTCTGTTAAAAAGGACTCATTTAGCTTCTTATCTCAAGCTTTATTATGATAATGAATAAACGTCATTACAAAGTGGAAAATTCGACAGTCTGACCGAGAGAGTGTGTAAGTCGACCCGCCAGGAAAGATCTCTGAAAGGAGAGCTAATCACTCCGGCAGCCGTTTACAGAGGGCCGTTGAAGTTCTACAAATTTGGAAGTCAGTGCTGATTTGACGTAATTGTGCACTAATTTTAGCTGGCCGGAATCTGTGGAGGCTCAACATGGCCGAGTGATGAGGAGAGAGAAGTCTTGGAGTGGGGCTGGCAGCGCTTCTAAATGACTTTGGATCAGATGATAGACTCATATGCTCGGAGCTTGATGAATCAGAGAACATTAAACTGTGTTGCTAAGTCTGTGTATGCAGACAAACAAGCTAAGCTCCCCGTGAGAGATTAGACCTTGATGCATGTGTTGTGAATCTGGTTATCAGCCTTTGCGGTAACCTCCTCTTGGACATTACAGATAATAACGCCATCGTATTTTGATAGTTATCTGGCTATTTGCTTTGTAGGATGAATCAAAGTCTATGCCATTGCTTCTTTGATGTCAAGCGTTGATGGGCATGTGGGTAATACAGTTTTGAGTTTAGCTCGCAATTTGTACCCCCAATCTCCTGCACTGTCCACTATCCATCCAAGAAAAGAGGAGTAAGTAGAAAGTAGAAAAATAAAAATAATAGAAACACAGCAGTCAAATATCTTCAGCTTTCAAGGCAGATCTTCTGTTTGAGTTTGATGCAGGTCAGTAGAACTAATTTTTTCTTCCCCATCACTAGTGCCAAGTTTGGGGACCCCCACAGAAACAAGACTTATTTATAACTGCCACAGCACCCTTTTCGA
Organism: Barbatula barbatula; assembly: GCF_947034865.1. Lineage (NCBI taxonomy): Eukaryota > Metazoa > Chordata > Actinopteri > Cypriniformes > Nemacheilidae > Barbatula > Barbatula barbatula. The sequence continues at coordinate 14,506,734 of NC_136787.1, read as the reverse complement.
CTAGACCATATCAATGTTTAAACCGGCGTGATTTGATGCCACCAGATAGTTCAAAGTGACAGGATGCGTTCATGAGTATGTTTAAAATCTAATGTAAGGAAAGCTGGGCAAGTTGTGCACTGTAACTCTCCAGTGAACATCTCTCATTGTAGGTTTATTTTTCAACATAATTTCTAACATCTTAAGCATTGGCTATAAAAATCCTTTTTGGACATTTCTGCTGTTATTGCCCTGGAAACCGATGCAGTTCACTGATCTGATGTTGACCTTTTGCGACATCGTGAGCTAATATTGGGACTGTGTTAAGTAAATGGTCCCAAACAGTATTTGAACAGCAAAGAATTTTAAAACACAAATCAATTCATCAAACAACAAAAAATGTGATGTTAACGTGCAAGAATCATGATGGTGGGCCCAGCTGGCCCTCAGTTTTTCTTGTGTGACAACTTGCCACAGTCTTCCCTATATGGCCACACACATCAGTATACACATAAAGTGTGTCCTGACGCGTTATGATGCCAGATGTCCTGCATGGCCATGAGATTGGGCTGTAAACAGAATATGATAGAATAGCAGATAATCTAAGATGAGCTGTGGCCGCGTTCACAGTCAAACACGCGTCACACGCGCTTGCACACTTCTGGGCAGCCTCTCGCTCTCTTAACCTCCTGGCGGTACTGTGTCTGGTTCAGAGCTCTGAAAGTTTAAAAATCTACATTAGTTCCTGCTGGATTTCGGGGGTAGACGTGGACCCGTGCCGAGAGAGAGAGAGGCAAGTTTAATTGCTCCGTCTGCAAGAGGGCTGCAGAACTTGGCCCTGCCTGGTCTGATCCAGATGTTTTCCGGCAAGGAACATCTGAAAATGTTTAATTTCTTTCCCATAGGAGTGAAAAGTCTGTTACATGTTGGATATTTACAGTGGCAACTGCCCTGTTCCATCCATCAAGGCCTGAAGTCTCAGAACTGAAGATTTACAGCTTTTATTTGATGTTCCGCTGCTGGAAGACCAAACACACAACACTTGTGAACATGTAAACAGCACAGGAGTTCAACATTTACTTAATGGAAAAAAGCGATACTGTTGATTCATACCACATTGTTTTTGGGGTTCAGGGTATTGCCGCTTTGGGGAGGCCTGCGCTGTTAGCTTTCAGGCTGTGAGTTGTAGGATCTTGAGGAACTCATTTTGGTTCGAAATTCTGGAATTTTGAGAAACGCATTCAGGGTTTAAGTTCTTAAATTTGAAGGAACTCTTTTAGGCACGTCCATAAGTTTTAGAATTTTCATGCTAGGCGTTCTAGAATTTTGAGGAACACTTTCAGGCCCAGAATTCTAGAATTTTGAAAAACTCTTTTAGGCTCAGAATTCTAGAGTTTTGAGAAACTCTTTTATGGTGTAAGTTCTAAAATTTGAAGAATCTCTTTCAGGCAGTACAGTACGCATTCGATTTTTGAGAAACCCTTTCAGGACCCTTTCAGAATTTTCTATAACTCCTGTTAAGCTAGAAAGAGGTTTTGTTCAGTTTTTAGAAGCTCCCAAATGACTGTATACAGGCCGTACTGATTTAGCTTCTTGTTTTCTGTCTGGCTTGACCCAGTTTGTTAGATTTGGCCCAGTTGGGCCAGACTGCACGCTGGTTCTACAGCACGCTGTCATCCTCAGACTTGCACTCGAGGGAAAGTGCTGCCATGGCATTTTACAATTTCTGTATGTGGTTCACCACACCCCGCTGAGGACAATCACTGATGCCTCCATCCAAGACGGTTCTTCTGCTTTTGGTTGTCAAATGAAGACACTGATAAATGTTTGCAAGTCTCATGCCGTCTGGAACTTGTCAATTTACAACTGCATGCATGTTGGGGTAGTTTTCGGTCAAATCCTGACAGGAGGCAGTTAGATGATGTCTCATAATCTGCTCAGAATGACCACATCTGTGTGTTTTCAGATTAAGAGAGATCAGTGTCTTCATTAAAGCTGTGTTACTTACTTTCCGCCTGCTCTTGCAAGCTTTCTATTTTCTGTTGTTTTTTATGAGACCGGGTTTAGACCAGTCATGTTCCAGCTGTCATGCAGTGACATTGCTAGTGAGGGTCAATGAGATAATCTGATACAACAAAAACCAGGTTGTTAAAAGCTATGTTTTATATTTCTATAGGTTACTTGTTTAAAAGCCTTTTGAAATGTATTGCTGATCGATTTATTGATCTTCTATTGAAAGTTTCTGCAGGTCATATAGAAGATCCCTTTCCTGTTTTTCAATGTTCAATAGGCTTTGTTTACAACACGCCCATAAGGCGGTAATGGCAGGGGAAATTTGATTTCTTATTCAAGAGAGCATTTGATCGGACGAAAACATGTCTGGGGCAAGATGAATCATACACATTTTTAGGTGCGTAAATGTATGGTAAAACTTGATCTTGTCCATTTCTTAGAGAACTCAAGTGACCCCTTTGAATCTAATAAACATGAAAAAGCACAATGGGCTTTTATTGGTATGTTGTGAGTGACAGCTTTTGTGCACTTTTAGGCAGATTGACAGTTGGTTTGGGTTAGGGGGCGGCACTTTCAATGACTGTAACCACCATTCTGAAAATCATCTATCTTCAGGAAATGATGAAGGCCTTCCGTGCAGTGGGAGCCTTAACCCAGATACAGTATGTAATTTGCCCATACGTACACGTCTGCGGTGCTCTATATTAAGGCCAAAGTTCTTCTCATTATCAGAGTCCCTCATTACCTGTTTCTGTCATCTCATGCTCTTAGGGATTTGGATTTATACCTGATAATTACCTTCTATATAAAGCGAACCAGAAACGACCTGAGCGTATACACCTAAAGCATGCCCCCAAAATGCCTCGACCCGTTCTGGAAAAATATCACACGCGTCAAAACATGAATGATTTACTGTATTTGAACGCTAAAGGTCACGGTTATGAACAATTACACACTTTTATTCAGGTCAAATAGGTGGTCGAAGATACATGTGTGTGCAGTCAGAGATTCTAGAGGAATGCAGTCAGGCTTTGAGAGAAAAAAACTAGGCACTTTTCCACACAAGCACCCTTAATGGACTTTTCAAGACTTCTAATATATGGAAATTTCAACCTGACAGACGCTAACGCGATTACTAGACCTGCAATTCAGTTATTGTGTTTTTTCTCTTTGTTTCAGATTGACGCCTTGAGTAAAAGAAGTAAAGAATCGGAGGCTGCTTTCCTCAGCGTGTACAAGAGATTAATCGATGTTCCAGGTATGTCTCGGCTTGCTCTGTGCCGGCTGCTCGCACACTCGCACGCACACACTCCTGTAGTGTTTCACTGAGGCGAGTATACTGTAAACACATCAGTCATATTTATGAGACCTGCGTCTCCAGTGTCTAAAACACATGCGCACGAGCGCGTCGACCCTTTTAATGACTTCTACGGCTTTAGAGACTCGCTTCGCTCCATACCTGAGACAGGAAAGAAACTCGGATTCTAATAAAACACATATTCATTGCCCCACGAACACCTCTTAATCTTCCGAATTGGCTTTGTAAGTGTGAGATAATGGCCCCTGGATTCTCAGTTTTTATATGGTAATGCTCCGGCGCGCTGATCTATAATAAGTTAATGGTGCCGTATTGGCTCAGGTGACATCTAGAAACATGTTTAGCTTGCTCGCTCGATACAGTTTTGCTCTTGAAAGAACCGTGTGTGTGTTCGGGGGGTGCGGTCTTGCTGGGAGTTGTGGGTAATGTATCAAACACCCGTTGGAGTTGAGTATCGGCTTGGGACGTCTCCAGCCCCCCTCACAGAGACTGCATATCTAAAAGTGCTAAAAGTGTGTCCTTCATTGTTGACTTCAAATGTACTCTTCTTGTAAACATGATTACGTCATAAAAAAACGAATCTTGCCACTATAGATTTTGTTGCATTTACATGGAAACATTATTTTAGGTTTTAGGTTCCTTCTAACCTTTGAAAAAGTCTATAAATAATTCACAGATTCCTTCTCCACCATTGCGCAATGAGTTATTTTTATCGCAAGGACGGTGAAATTAGCTCAAAACAACAAACACTAAGACTCACTTTTGAAATTCCTTAAAAACTACACAATGCAGACACTTTTGATGGACTGCTTTTAATATATTACAATAGGATTACACCAACTCTCAAACTATTCAGGACAGATAGTGTGCATTTTGGGACGCAACCAGCAGATCTAGTCACGTAACCCCACCCACAGCCGGCGAGCGACAGGGAAGCAGACAGACAGTGCCGTCTGGGCCTGCCGGAGCAGGTTGGACAGTCTGCCTTCACAAGCACTTAGTATATCCCTAAATTACCACAACGCTGCGGTCTGGAGATCCCGGGCCAACTAAATAGCATGTTTGTGTGGAAGTGTGTGAGGGTTTTTGGCTACCTATATATGAGTGCATACTGTGTGATCTTGTGTATTTACGATTGTACATGCACGTGTGTATGCGCATGCCTGCGTACATTTGCGGGATGTACAAGTGGGAGGTCTAGTCTGGGAATGTCTGGGAATATCTGCGAAATCTGGAGCTTGTCCAGTCCTGTCTACATGTCTGTAAATGTGATCACAGCTTGACAAATTATCTCTTGATAGTTACACTGGTACACTGTGAAGGCCTGTATGTGTGGAAGCGTTTGTAGCATGCGTGTTATTACGAATGTTCGGAGGTGTTTCTATCACACGAATGCCAACATGTTGCTTGTTCCTCAAGGCTCTTTTTCTAATAATAAAATACACTTGTTACGAATTCTGAAATCTGATTTCAAGGTGTTGTAAGACAACTTACGCATGCACTTATTTGCTTGCCATTAGTTGAATGTTATATTAATATGTGAGAAAATTTAGTCTGATAGAAACTACAGCTAATATATAATTTGGCATTGTTTGATTTTTGTTTAGAACACTTCATGCCACGACAAATTTACAACTTAAATTCACAACCTTTATAGTTTATGTATTCATTTTCTCATTTTCTGTTTTTAAACTGTAATATTTATGTATCAGCAATAAGTATAGATATTGGCCTTACGCTTTGAAATATAAACTTTGCTCGACGACTAACTCAGATTGAGGCCTGTTTGACTTTTAAACATATTTTTGTATATTTAAGGTTTAAGTGCTTGCAATACTATTGAATTGTGGTTACAGTATTAACTTGTACTGTAAAAGACACACATCCTGATATATGTTCTTGAATTGACTGGTCTCTGTCACATGACTGCCGCGTTCACGTTTGAAAGACGGGTGGCCTCCCTTCCACCCAAACTGTTCTGGCAGTTGCCACAGCGACAAAAGGGAGCACATCATGACAGCATATCATTCAGACTTCCTCTTGAAATTTTTAGATATGACACACTCTCATGCACCACGCGTGCACATCGCACATACACACCCTGTCAGCGTTTCCTGTACCTTCAGCTGTGAACACTCAGAGGCATGTGTGCCAAAACTGTGACCTCGTCTGTAGCCTGACATAGAACTTGGATGTAAATGATTTTTGGCACTTTCCACAAATATGTTGCAAATAGAGCCTGTAACTTTGTGAGAAACGTTTCCTTGGAAGGTGAAAAGAAGTGCTTAACCTTGAGAAAATGTCGAGTGTGAACCTCTCGAGAGCGGTTTTATGTTCAATTTATTTTATATGAAGTTTAAAACTGATTTTTCTTTTTTCTTTCAAGATAGAAAATGTCAAACAGGCAAAAGAAAAAATATATTGTAAGAGAGATTTTATTTTCCATCTATTTTATATAAAGTTAGAAATCAGCTGTTAGTTTTCGAAACACAGAAAATACTTCAAAGTCAAAATCAAAGTCTTAAACTGTTCTCAGACATTTCTACGTTTTACTAACAGAGCTGCAAAAATGTTAAACTTTATATAAAGAACATGGTTCCATCCCGAACCAAGAGCAAAGATTACATTAATGCTAAATTTAAAGCACTTGGTATTTAATCCTAAACTTACATCACATGACAGCAGTTTCAAGTTATAGCCGCACTCAGTTACATTATGCCATTACTATTTTCCCTGCTTATAACATTCCTCTGTCCGTTTCATCACAAAATTAGACCTAAACAGAATCACAACTAATAAGCTCTGCCTATTTTTCATCAAAGTCACTGAGTGCAGCTTTGACACGTCAGAGGAGACCTGGCCCTCCTGACTGAGACTGGTTTCTTTATCATTGGAGTTTGGGTTCCTCGCCACAGGGCCGTGTTGGCTTGCTCACAGGGAGACTGCTTTTATTAGATTTTATTTATTATTTATTAGAATGATCTTGCTTGCTCTATACACCATGCGCTGTGTTTATACCCTTTCTGTGTTTTTCAGTTTTTCTCCTGTAAAGCTGCTTCGGAACAATGCACATTGTGAAAAGCGCTATATAAATCAAAGTGAAATGAATTAGAAGGAAGAAAAAAAAATCTCTGACAATATTTGTTTTCTTTTGCCTTTTTCTGCTGCAAACGTTATCTTGATAGAAAATAACTAAGCTAAAGTTTTAAACTCTGAAAATGTATCAAATACTGTATATTCAAATGTGTAAATATATAACAAATTAAAATTATTTAAAAAATATTTTGAATATATTATATAAATAATATATATATACAGGCAGTCCTTAAAAAGAATAAATCTATATACTATAAAATATGTTAAATATATTTCAATACGTAAATGTATAAGAAGTCTAAAAATCATTATATTTAATATATAAAATATAAAAATACACGTATTCTTCAAAAAATTATAAATAAGTATGTATGCAAGAAACCATGTTGATTTTATTAAAATATATAGAAATAATATGTAAAAAATGTATAAAGAAAATATACAAGTAGTGTTTCAAAAAACACTTCCAGTATAGTTTTATTTCTCTCTTGGCTTTTGCTATATATAAGTGTGCTCTCTCTCTCTCTGTCTCACTCTCTCCCTGTCTCTCTCTCTCATAATCCGCAGGGGCTAATAAAATAGTTTGATTACATAATTAACTTGGCTTTCTCATTTAGGAAAACCAACGGGAACAGGGCCATAATTAGTCATGTAGCAATTAGCATGTGAGGGGGACAGACAGTGATGTAAAAGTGTGTCTGTGTCAGAATGTCTTAGCCCTTCAGCGTAGAGGGCTGGCCTCGCTCCCACACCAGCACTGCTCGACCCCGCTTTGAGTTAACCTCCCGCTTCAATTACCAAAGCAACAAATTAACACCCTGACAAATATGATGTAGAAACACTATCTTTACACCTTGCTAGGCTGTCAATCTGATAGTTGTCGATTTTGAACTGTAATTGTTGTTGGATTGATTCGTCAATTAAACCTGAATGGTTGGTTTTGCCATATTTAGTACTGATGAGCGTTGAACTAATAGGACAAGTACAGCGGTAGAGTGATTATATGGTGATTTCATGTTTTATAGACAACATCACGATCAAAATGTATTGATTTATAGAATACCATGGTATTACTATGGTAATCTATAAACTTTGGTAGTACTACTTCAACATCAATGTAAATAGACCATACATTTTGTAAATGCAGGAAACCAGACGTTTGTGTGGTGCTGAGTGATTCTGAGTTACTGGGATTTATTGCTGTGTTTTGGCTTGGTTTGTTTTTCTAGTTAACATTTTTAGCTGCGGTTGGCAGTCCGCAAAAATGCAAAAAAAGGCTTCTGGGCATTTCTCACAGAAACTGGCCCACACTGATCTTCATACAGAGAACTCTCAGTGATTGTGAATCAGTGAATCAAACCTTTCACCTGCTCTAAATGTGCATGTTCTGACCCTGTGTGTTTTTAGATCCCGTCTCAGCTCTGGAGGCAGCGCAGCAGCTTCAGGTGACCGTCCGGAAGATGCACGACTTGGAGACAGAAAATCAGAGGCTCAAAGACACACTACAAGAGTACGAACGTGATATCGCAGAGGTTAAAAACCAAGGTAACCACTTGTGACTTGAATACTGCTTCGAAGGACGGAAAAACTAGAAAGCAATTTCAATTAAAACAGGTTTTCCATGCACCTCCCATCAGCAATTTATCAGACTAATATCCAAACCATTGCCATTGGTGTTGTGTTGGGCCATTCTCATTTTACACTAACCCCTTTCAACCCTTTTTAAATGTAAGAATGGCTTGGGGAAACAGAACGGCATTAAATACAAAAATCTACCCATTTCTTCATTAAATCGAATGAACAAAATATGTCTAAATCTTTCAACAAAATCTAATAACTTCCTCAGCCTCTGAAAATACTTCAGTCCCGCCCTACATTACATTCTGCTAAATATTCGATATCACTCTGAAACATATTGCCTTACGCAAGTTAAATGCCTTGCTAAGGCCATTTAATCGTTTTCATTTTATAAAACAGGATTTATTTATACCCTGAAAATGAAATGAGCTGTGCATATGTCACGTTGGCTGTGTACCTACATAGACGTGGCCCTATTTTTGTTCTAATGAGCTGTAGTCATCTGGTCTCTATTTATGTCTCGCTGCCGTTTCAGCCAGACACGTTTCCTGGTTTCTCTTTTTTTAAACGTACAAAAGGAGTTGTCGTCGCACCCTCACCGTCTGCGGAATTCCCCCAATCGATGCACTTCAACAACAGCAATAATTTATTTGTCCCGCCACACGCGATCTGCCTCGCACAGACACATGCAGGTGTGTTTCCATCCGAATGGTCTGCTAGGACGGTAATCCTTCGCACATGCCAGTGTTGCTCAGGTCGGTGATCCTTGGGTCTCTCAGTGTTTAAAGTCCAGTTTAGCATTTAAGGGTGTAAAAGGGCTCTTGTGGGACCGCCGCTCATTGATTATGTGTCAGCTCTGAAGTGCTGGAGTTTAAATCACCACAGATGGCTGCGCTGGAGACGGAAAGGAGGAAAAAGCTCTATCAGGGATATTTTGTGTGTCTGCAGGCATGTAAGCATAAATGCCTGGGTTTGATTTACTGCCTTGATGGATGCTTTTCACTTACTTGCGTCTTTTTTATCATTTTTATTAGGACACTATGTGTTTTTATAAAGTCTCCCATTCTAAAGAATTTAGATAACTAGCATGCATGCACATGTGCAAAGACACACAAGACATACACATAGCCATAGTTTTCATGCCCTGATTGCCAGAATTAAAGGGACTTTAAATTGGAGTAGAATAAACCTTCAGCTATAATCACTTCCAACTGTCTCTCTCTCTCTCTTTTATTCTCTCTCTCTCTCTTTCTCTCATACAGAAGTCACTATTAAAGCACTTAAGGAGAAGCTGGAGCAGTATGAACGTTCTCTGCAGGCCAAGAACACAGAGGAACCTGCCGGTGAGAAGCAGGGCCGAACGGTGGGGGAAGATGGAGGAGAGAGAAACAGCGAAGGAGAAAACCTTCCTAACAACTATGCAGACAAGGAGAGGTTAGCCTTGACCGTGCACTTCACTTCAAGTACACCGCACATATCCCATAATGCATTAGTCATCATGTTATGAATTCATAGGCTGTGAATCAAAACGCAGATAAAAAGCCTATTGCAGAACTATGTGTGTTACTATACAATTTCATACCGATTTTTGTAGCATTTATAACTAAAGGATTTAAGTATTATATGCATGTACCAATCCTGTAACTAAATTATAATCCTATACATCTTTTTTGATCACTGTATGTGTGTTTATATACAATTCTACTTAAATACTTATGATCACTAAATTGTTCTAGACAGCATTTTTGATACCATTCATATACATATGCAGCCTCCCTACAAATGTTCAGAACTAAAATAAAATCCGACACGATTTTTGTGACCGTAATATGTGTGTTTCTTTACAGATTTTTTCCATTTTTATTTTATTTATTTATTGACATATGCTTCCTCTTTAGGTTACATTAACACATTGTATTTACCTTCCTGAGAATCTCCACCTTTAACGTATTATCAACGTGCCAGGGCTGTGTGTGTGTGGTAACATAGCTGTCGTGTCTGCACACTATCAAACATTTGCAATGAAGTTTAACGCCGTTGTTCTTTGTTGTTGTGATCACAGTCACCCACAGGAGATTCAGGACAGCAGGACGGACGACTTGGATCTAAAAACACAGTCCTTACAAACAGGTTTGTGTTCGCACGAGCTGACGCTTTCAACAGGCCGCATTGGCGAGCACTATAGATTTAATGACAGAGGTGTTTCTGAAATGACATACACGAAATTGACGCCGTTTAATTCCTCAGCCTGTTTAACTCCTCCGCTTCATTTGTTCCACAGCACTTGAAACAACTCAGGCAGAACTCCACCAACTGAAGACGAAATACGATGAAGAATCCGCAGCAAAGTGAGTAACATTTTTGTTTTGAAGCGACCCAGCAGGAGACACAGAGGATTAGCGTCGAAACGGCTCAGGTTCCCTCTCCTGCCATTCCTGAACTGTCTGGTGCGTCTTCGTCTCAACTTCGCTCACCCTCGATAGCGTGCCCGTGCAGACACAGACAGACGCGCGCACACGCCCATTTGATCCGCAACCAAAACAGCTCATAATCCTCCTGTAGACAGGTTTGATTATGGGGGAAAACACGGAGTGGTGAAATCACACCTTCATTCATGGAAAATGTTATATTCAATAGGCTTCACGGCCCGCCCGTGCTGCCTGCACAATACTATGCAAGACACTGTCCCTCGGAACCCCCACGGCCACACAAAATGATTCGAGAGCCATTGAGTATCCAGTAATGATGGGATTCATACAGTCGACTGACATTTTGTGGGCGGTGAATGTGTGTGTTGCTGCGTGATGATGCATACGTGCACAAATGCGCCTTTTGTTTGTGATCATTGTGTACTCATATGTGTGTTTTCCTCCATCTGGGTCACGTGTGTGTATTTGTGTCTGTGCATGCGTGTTCTCCCCGCTCAACTCCCCGTCATGCGGTCAGGGTTAGGTGGCAATTTTCTTGTCTTGCTGTCATTGAAGAATGCATCCTGTTGCAGAGCGAGCTTGCTGCGGGCTGTTTCGATGCAGATCTGTGTTACAGGATTGGCATTATATCACTACGTGTGATCAAAAACAAACCCTGCGACTCTGGACACCGATGCTGCACTGTTAAAATTAAAGAACACATTTATTTAGCAACAAATCTCGGTAGAGAAGCGGTCACACAGGAAGGTCACATTATAAGCATAGATCTTGGAAATGTCTCACTATCATGCATGCATTTTAATACGATAGTTTACACACAAACGCAAAGTACGCTCGTACACAGATGCACACACACCGAGAAAAACACATCTTGACATTCTGTAACGTTGGCCGGATTCCAGTCCGGGTTCTCTTGGGAGCTGTTACAAAGAATGTGGCAGGTAAAATGTTTCTACTCCATTGGACGCCTCACTGATTCCTCATCCTGACGCTTCAGCTTTCTTTCTCAAGCGTTAGTTTGATCCAAGCGCTACTGTTAAAATGTTAAGTGTGTCATTTTTTTGCCAAGGAAATGGCAATTGCGATTGTTTATGGTCCATATGCTTACAGTACAGTGGAATCCAAAAGTGTGAGACATTTAAAATTGCTTAAACCTAGAAATAATCTGGATTTAAAAAAAGACAAACTAAGAAAAGATATGATGTCATTTGAAGATCAAATATTTCATAGTGTTCACTATTCCAAGATTAATTATGTAAGCAAATTTGTGGCTTTGGCCATTTTAGCTTTAATTCACAAAAGGGCGTGTTCATGCCCTTGCTCTAAGTTATGCTAATATTACTGCTGTCAAATCGATTCATTCCATCAATTGTTTCCAATATAAACGTTTGTGTTTGTATAACATACGTATGTTTGTGCCATTTACACATTTAAGAAATATTTGCAATATGTGACCCTGGATCACAAAACCAATCTTAAGTATCACAGGAACATTTTTAGTAAAAGCCACAAATACATTGTGAGGGTCAAAATTATTTCATAATTTATAGTCATACATTTTCTTTAATGTCAAAAAGCATTAGGATAGTAAGTAAAGATCATGTTCCATTCATATATTTTGTACATTTTCAAGCCAAAATATATCAACTTTATTTTTTGTGAGTGCCTCTGATTAACAACTTCAAAGACAATTTTCTCAATATTTAGATTTTTGCACCCTTTGATTTCAGCGTTTTACACTGTTGTATCTTCAACAGATATTGTCAACATATATATATATATATATATATATATATATATATATATATATATATATATATATTGTCAACATATATTGTTATCCTAACAACCCATATATCAATAAAAAGCAATCCATTTTTTACGAAAAATACCCATAAGACTGGTTTTGTTGTCCAGGGTCACATACATATTTATACATACAAGAAATTATATATATTTATGTAAATATTTGTTATATACTAGGGCTGTCAAAGGATTAATTGAGTTTACCTGCATCCAGAATAAAGTTTTTACGTAACATACAGTATGTCTGTTTACATCTGTTGTATTTAAATACACACATACATGCATATAAAAGAAATACATAAACATTTATATATAATTTTAATTATTGGTAAACATAAACAAATACATGTTATACATATATATATATATATATATATATATATATATATATATATACAAAATTAATATGCACAGTACACAGACATATTATGTAAAAACAAACTTTTATTCTGGGTCCGATTACTCGTGATGAATTGTCTGACAATCCTGGTATATATACAGTAAGGGAAATAAGTATTTGATCCCCTGCTGATTTTGTAAGTTTGCCTGCTTACAAAGAAATTAAGGGTCTATCAATTTAATGGTAGGTTTATTTTAACTGATAGAAACAGAATATTTAAAAAAATCAGGAGAAAGAATGTTATATAAAGATTATAAATTGTTTTGCATTTCAGTCAGTGAATAAAAGTATTTGATCCCCGAGCAAAACATTACTTTGTACTTACTGGAGAAACCCTTGTTAGCAAGCACAGAGGTAAGACATTTCTGATAGTTGGTCACCAGGTTTGCACATGTGTCCGGATACATTTGAGTCCACTCCCCTGTTAATCTTTAAGGTTTCTTGGCCGTCGCTCAGATAATTGGAGTTTTTGCCTCCTTCACAGATTTTCCATAGGAATAGGATCTAGAGACTGGCTAGGACATTCAATGTGCTTCTCCTTGAGTCACTCTTTGGTTGTCCTGGCAGTATGTTTCGGGTCTTTGTCATGTTAAAGGCACATCCACGCCCCTCTTCAGTGATCTAGTTAAGGGGTGGAGGTTCTCGTCCAAGATTTTATGGTACATGGGAACGCCCCTCAGCCCCTCAATGCGGTGAAATCATCCTGTACCCGTAGCAGTGAAAAAGCCCTAAAGCATAATGTTTCCAACACTGTGTTTCTATGTAGGGATGGTGTTCTTGGGGTCATAGTCAGCATTTCTCTCCCTCCAAAAACAGGAGTCAATTTTGGTCTCACAGCACTTTCTCCAAAGCCTTTTCTGAATCATTTTGATGTTCATTGTCAAACTTCAGACGAGCCAAGCGGGCCTTCTTGAGCAGGATAACCTTGGGAGTGCTTCAGGATTTCAATCTATTGTGACATAGCTTGTTACCTATGGTTTGTTTGCTAACTGTGGTCCCAACTGTCTCGAAATCATTAACAAGGATAAAAAAATCCTTTGAAACATATTTGGTCTTGACCATGGTGGTGGAAAGGTTGAAATGGAAGACACCGATTCTGTTGGCAGGCATCTTTATATAAATAACACGCTGACTTAGGAATACTTTCTTAAAGTGACAGGACCAATCTGTGCCATATATACAGCCAGAATTCTTGATGGTTTGTAGGGATCAAATACTTATTTCACCGATTGAAATGCAAATTTTTAACCTTTATATACATTTGTTTTCCAGATTTTTTGGTTGACATTCGGTTTCTATCAGTTAAAATAAACCTACCATGAAAATGATAGACCCTTCATTTCTTTGTAAGCAGGCAGACTTACAAAATCAGTAGGGGATCAAATAACTATTTCCCTCACTGTACATTCATGTATAGACTAACTATAAATAAACAGAACACACATACATATATAAACACAAGCATTTATTTTGCAATCGATTAACCGCTACTAATGGATCTGACAGCACTACCTAATATATTTAATTTGTCATAAATCATCATATTAATAATGAATCATACTTATTAATAATTAACTAAATTAGAAAGGTATAACAAACATTCTCGCTAATATCAAGCTTTCGATCCACAACTGTATGTAGTATTAACCCTCACCAGATCGAGGCAGTATCAACATAAAACAACAAACCCAAATCTCCATAATTCCAGAACTCGTCTTCGTCTTTCCGTTGTAGTGATTGTAAACTGCTGACTTAATGAGGTTACGTGATTCTGTGCATGTGTTTTTGGCAGGGGGGTTGAAATAATTCTCCATCCGTCTGAAAGCCCTTTCCTGGCCTCGGGGTGTTGCATGCTTCAGTAGCTCAGTTCATCTGCAGTGGCAGTAGCTGGATGTCAATGGGACGGATGCTGAGATGTTTGAGTATTAAATAGTCAGGCAAACATAAGAACGTGTCATGCTCTGCTGGATTCTGGTAATAAGCTAACGGGTTTGAGTGGGTCATTGTTCTGTCGTTGACGTGGGCTGTTTGCTCACGATGTTCCCGCATCAGTGGGGCAGCAGAGCAGGTATGAACACCTAATCCATAAATTCGATCCATCATGGATATTGACTATTATGAAATGTGTCTGGTGTAGTCGTGCAGGGTTGTGTGTACTTAATTGTAATGAAAGAATATTATATTACACTTTAAAATTTTATATCAAAATGTAATGCGTTTTGTCAATGCTGTTTCATGTGTTCTGTCAGATATTTAAACAGGTTTCTTTAACACATCCTCATTTTCCATTGGTTTGCCAAATAGATAGGTCCACCGCCCCCAAACTCTCATGATTGGTTGAAGTAGTGTTGCTGTGTCAGACAGGCTCGAAATAAATTGAGTCACGGTGTTTACACGTTTTCAAAAAACAAATATCTTATTTTGCTCATTAAACTCAAGTTGGAGATTTTAATATAAACGGCGAAGTGTATAGTTTGCTTCAAGTAAATATTTATTTAAATGTATCTATAAATCTTATCCGTTCTTCTGCCAGTTTGGTTTTCCTTAACTCGTCAATCTAGTCAAATCATCCCTATTTTTGTCTCCCTATATCCTGTCCTGTGGTCTCACCCTCCCTTCCTCTCTCTCTCTCTCTCTCTCTCTCTCTCTCTCAGTGTAAAGGAAGGATAGTATCAGCTGCAAAGAGGGAGAGAGTGTTTGTGTGTTTCGTGGGTTCAGGGTGAAAAGAGGAGCAGGGTTCAGCCGAGCGTAATAATGGAATGCTTCAATTCGCTTCACCGTTTGTACGCGACCTCTCTCTCTCTCTCTCTCTCTCTCTCTCTCTCCTCCCCCAGTGCCCTCCCCGCTGAAGACCTCCCCTCCCCCACCCCCTCATGGTGGAATGTCCGCCTTCCACACAGGCCCGCGAGGCGTCTGTCGTCCCAGCCATCTATCTTGTTCTTTCTCTCTCAGGGCTCTGTGTTGTGCTGAAATTTTAATCCGCTTCTTTTTGTTTTGTAGCTCAGTCTCTCGTCTCTGCCCTCCTCAGGACCTCCTCATTAATGTCTGGCCAGCTACAGTAACTACAGCTGGCACAGACGTAGGCATCGGCCCCTGCGTGCCTGTGCAAACATGCTGCACACTAGTGCCAGCGCTGATACACAACTATTACTGTTTTTGTAAACGGCGAGATGAATTTGAAAACGATAGGCCATAGTTTTGTTTTTTATTTTACCTGATTATTAAATACATTTATTTCGGGTCAACACATTTTACTCAACTTCTTTTTTAACGTAATACTTTAAAAAAATAGATTTGCGTTTATTTTTTGTTTTATTTAATTATTTTTAAACCTTTTTTACTTTACCGACGTAAAACGTAATGCATTTTTAATTTAATTTATAATTCTTTTATTTATAAAAGAAATAACCCCTAAC
The DNA here is from genome assembly GCF_947034865.1 of Barbatula barbatula. NCBI lineage: Eukaryota > Metazoa > Chordata > Actinopteri > Cypriniformes > Nemacheilidae > Barbatula > Barbatula barbatula. The sequence continues at coordinate 14,490,699 of NC_136787.1, read as the reverse complement.
ATTTTCTACCTTTGCTCACCTTTTTTACCGTAATACTTATTTTATTGTACTAACATTTCTAATTTTCTTTTATTAATGTTACTATTATTATTATTATCCCCTGACATTTTCCTTTACTCACATTTTCTTTTTTAACGTAATGCTTTTATTTTATTTGACCTTATATTTGTTTCTTTTACTTTGTCTTTTCATATTTAACGTAATGCATTTGATATCATCGTTTATATTATTAGTTCAATGTTAACGTTATGAAATCTAGGTTTTCACACTCAACGCAATGTTTTAATTGTAAACAAACCCGAAAATAAGGCGAGTTTATTACCTCCGGCAGTTATAGCAATGTAGGTCTCAGACTTGAGTTTGTCACGCTGTGTGGCCTGTTGTGCTTGTTCCCCGCGTGGTTAAACTCTCTGGTTTCTCCTTGACTGAATTGGAAAGGAACAACATGCAATTAAAGTTGTTTCTCCTGCACTGAAAGTGGCAGGTTTGGTTTTGCGCGGTGTCCTTTACGAGACAAATGGGCAGTAGATGGGGAGCGTACCGAAATAGTAGCAGTGTGTGAGGCCTGCAGAATCACGTGCATGTGTGTACGGGATGTTGGATTGTGTGTCTAGGTGTGGATGTGTGTTTGCGTGAGAGATAGTGAATTTCAGTTTGTTGGCTATGTGTGTGCAAACCATGGAGGAGTGTACTAGGCCAATAAGCTGGTGCAGTCAGACCGTGCACACGAATTTCATCAGCTCGACGAGACGCCGGTCCCCACGGGTTTGCCTCAAATGCTAGCGCGCCTATGAACGAACCTTCAGATCCTTCTGTCCGTGTGTTTTGTGATGTCACATGCACTGACTCAGATAAACAGCGCAGTTTGATTCTCCTCAAACCTGGCAGAGGAGCAGCGTCAGATCGACTTGCACTTCACCGTCTCTTCGCCGTGTTTTGCCTGACAGGGTCTCGACTGCGCTTTCGGTTGTGTGACATTTCGGAGGGTGGATTTTTGTTCTGTCTGATCCATTTGTCTGTACTCTCATCAGTCTGGCAGGTTTTGAATTACTGCAGCGAACACAAAGGACCTCGTCCAACCCACCTGATTTATCGGCACAGATCTGCTCTCGCCGGCTGAGCGCAAAGAAAACATTTCATCTGTGTCAAGCAAGACATTTCACCATCCCAGAAGCTCTTACATTGCTCTGTGATATTTTTTTCGCCGTATTGTGCTGATGTGTTGCACGAACGCGCACACGAATATTACAAAAATGTTGCCCTGTATATTTTTTACTGTATTTCAATGCGCGTGCAACTGTAAATTCAAAGTGTCATATTTAACACAAATGAACCATGGTATTATTATGGAAAAATCTACCAGCCATGTTTTTTGGCAGATTGATGACCATTTGTATTACCTCAGATTTACTACACTAAATTTGTTGTTACTACAAATAAAAACAATGGTTCATTTTTGAGAGGGTACTATCTCACATATTTGATTTGCTACTAAAGTTAGAGATGTTATTCAGTGTGTATCATGTGGTGGTTTGTTTGATGAAACACTCTTAACTTCTCACCTTAGCAACCAATCAAAAAACACCCTGGCAACCGCAACCAATGGACTAAAACCACACTAAACACCTTAGCGACCGTAAAAATATGATGTGTTCAGATAACTAATGAAATATAAGGTTAAAGTAGTATTTTAGTTTTTATTTTACATTCAACATTTACACAATAGAGATTATTGTAAACCTGTGTGATTGCTGTTGACGGGGTCGATGTCATTTGTTGTTTGCTGTTTTGAGAGTCAGCATTATGAGGAGCGACACTTTGTGGAACGAGGTTTTTAAATCAGCTTTGTTCCTGCAGGTCAGACACTCAACAAGAGAAAAAAAATCATACCCCAAGGGTTTTCTTGCCACCCTAGCCTTCAAAAGGTTAAGAGTGGATGGAAGAACAGAAAAAAAACATGGCGTGATAAAGCCCATACTGGCTCCCTAAGATGGGGCCAAATGGAGAAAGAGAGCAAAATGGAAATCTAATGGGCTAAATCTGTGAAATGTCGTACCAGCCCAGGGGGATTTGAGCCGCAACAGAAACAAAGACACTGGGGAGAGAGAGAGCGTGAGTGGGTTAAAGCGAGATGGGAGAGAGAGAAAAATGCCTGAAAGAGTTGAATTACAGCCAGAGGATTCATGTAACCTGGACCTTTCTTGCTAGCTTCGCCCGAGCGCCGAGTTAACCTCCCCTTTTTGACTGGCGTGCCGGATGAAAAAGGTCAAAATCAAAGCAGCTGGTTCTCATAATTCAGGCCTTAGTCAACCAAACACAATAATCAAATTCAGTAAGTGTTTAATTCGCTCCGAGTCTATTCATCAGCGGTAGCTCGCTCGTGCAATAACAAAAGAAGACGTGTTTATATGTTCTTGGATTTCGTTCACATTGTTATTTTTTCGATTTTCCCACAACGTAACGTGTTCATACGTAGACGATGAAATAATTCTAAGAAATGCTTTCGGAGATAACCTCCGGCCTCCTGTTCGGGATGATAAAGAACATGCTGGTTTGTTTCAGATGGGAATGAAGCACACTTTTGTTATCGCTGTTATCATCCTCGTGTTTTTATCTTAAAAGGGGCAACGCAAATTAGATTTTTGCTCACCGTTTTTGAAATAAAAGTCAAATAAAACCTCCATCCCCAGTCGATTCAGAGTAATTATGAAAACAAAAATGCTCACATTGGTTAACATGGGATAATTTGATTATGTATACACCTACCAATAAAGTGAAGCTCTGTTTAATTCATTTTGCTGTTTAAATCAATTCTGCCCGGAAATCTGCACAGAAAATATGAATAATTGCAGATTCTGACCACCCAGGTTTACATAATCATGTCTGTTCGGTTTGATAAATAACACAACTAAAGTACAGTTGTACACAAAGTTCAGCCAATCATATCAGAGGTTATCTACAAAATAACTCTTAAAGGGACAGTTCACCCAATAATAGAATTCTGTCTTCATTTACTCACCCTCAAGTTGTGTATAAATGTATTTGTTCTGTTAAACACAGAGAAAGACATTATGACGATTGCTTGTAACCGAACATTTCTTGGCCACCACTGACTACCGTCGTTGTAAAATGACAAAGGTAGTCATAAGTGCCACAGAACTGTTTGCTTTCCTACATTCTTCCTCTTCTTCATTGAAGAATTCAACAGATCAAAGACATTTCTACTTTGGAAGTCAATGGTGGCCAAGAACCGTTTGGTTATAAGCTTTCTTCAAAATATATTTACTGTGTTCATCAGAAGAAATAAATTGATACAGCTTTGGCGTGAGTTATAATAATGACCGCATTGTCATTTTGGGGTGAAATGTTCCTTTAAAGGTACAGTAGCAGAAATGTAATGTTTAATTTAAAATATATGATATAGGGGTGAAAATGGATATGTAAAACTAAATGATGACTGTTATTTCTTTAAATACACTTGACATTATCAGTGGAATTTAGGTCCTCCAATGAAATACTACAAAATGGTAGAAAATGGCCCCTTAAAGGTCCTCATTAATGTGTTTTTACAGTGAGGCCCACAAAGGATGGAGAGGACATTAGAGTAGAAAAGAGATGAGATAAGGTTATGCAGGTTCAATCGTGTGTGTGTGTGTGTGTGTGAGAGAGAGAGAGAGAGAGAGAGAGAGAGAGAGATGAATGAGTGCCTCTTTGGACTGTATTTAAGAGGGATTGTATTTGCTATTCTGTGCCATGACAAGAGATCATAACAGTGTTAATGCAAAATAAAGCTCTGATCTGCACTCTTTAGGTTTAAAGGAGTATTATATTCCATAATTCCCAAATCTGTGCTGATCTAACGTTATTTAATGGTTCATTTTTAACTACAACTGACATGCTATTTGAGTTTGAAAAAGCAGGGAAAATGCGACAGGCTGACAATTTCCCATAAATCAGCTACAAAGGCCCGTTTTTGTGATCTGCGTTTTTAAAGAGCTATCACACGGAGTAATTATGCTTGTATAATAATATAAAACAGTACAGTATATTTACAGTAAGCGCTCTTTCAGTCACAATAGAACTTGAACTCGTAGTCACCCACGAGACACTTGCTTAAAATGGGCCCAAAGCTTAGTTAAGCTCATCTAAATCATTAAAGCACATCACCTCTAATAAGCTTGGCTGTTGAATTAATTTCAGCTGTGCTTGACTCCTCTCAGTTTGCAGTCACATGGTCAGAAGTGTCAATGGGAGAGACGTTCGAGAGGAGAGTACAGTGGGTGATAGAAATAACGCGAGTGCTTTTATCAGATTAAGAGCTCGGTATGTGGGCTAACAAGTTTCACTCGCTCAGAGATTGTGTGTCGGTTGAATTTGACTTCGACTTCACTTCAGATCTGTCCGCGTACATCAGCTTTTGCATGTCAAATGTGAACGGTTTGATAGTGGAGATAGGAGTGCAAAAGCAAATGAAATGGATGAAGTGGAGCCATAGCCTTCCTGATAATATAGTTATATAATAACTGCACCTTTTTAGTACCTTGCTCATTTTTAGTTCTTCGTATTTGTATTATACATTTATGGTTAATAATGTATCGCTGCCGTATTTTTAAAACCTATGATCTTTATTTTTCGCAGTACATCATTGTTACTATGTACTTTGTGACCCTTTATGTTTGTCACTGGGTTTTGCAAATATCTAATAAAAAGTGCTTGTCCACCCTGACAATAAATAGTTTTATTTAGTGTTTAATCCTTTGAAAAGTACAGTATTTAGCTTTCCAATCAGCATGTTTTTTTATATCACAAGTGTGTATATATACATAAATATGTATGTATGTATAAATATGAATGTATATCATATTTTAGTTTACAATTTTTTATTATAGTTAGGTTATAGTTATAGCTAATATTATAGTTTACTAAAACTATTGGAATTTTTATTACATTTAAATAAAACGTAATTATTTGAAAACGTTATTCTAAATGAAAATTTGAAGTATTGCTTTAGCATTAAAGTAAACAAAGTTTAAAGGGATACTTCACCCAAAAATGAATTGTTCCAAATCTGTATACATTTCCTTTGGTCTGTTGAACACAAAAGACGACATTTTGAAGATTGTAGCAAACAGTTCTGGGGCACTTTTGACTACCATTGTATTTTCCTTACTATGGTAGTCAAAATCTGTTTGGTTATAAGCATTCTGACAAATATCTTTCTCTGTGTTCATCAGAAAAAATAAATGTATATAGATTTAGAACAACTCAATGGTGAGTAGGTGATGACAGAATTTAGATTTTGGGGTGAAACATCCCTTTAAACCAAGGCATTTGAATTAATAACACATACAATTTTTTTTTATAAAAAATACATATATAATATGACAATAGCACATAATAAAATTGCTAAAAATACAGCTAAAATTAAGATTAAATAAAAGCTAATTCAAAATATGAGTAAAATTACTATTAAAATAAAAATGGTTGTAACTCTGATATGATATTCTATAATATAGTACCATAAATGACAATAGTATTCGTTCAAATAAAAGTCCGTAGAGTTTAGCAGGTCATTTCCATGATAGTCATTTGAACCTGAATAGTTGGCATTAGTTTTAAAACTGGTCAACTTTTGCCCATTTCCCCGAGACAAACTTTTGTGTTTTAAGACTGGGTTTTAATGACCCAATAGCTATTCTAACTTGAGTTTAATGTTTAATAGGAACATGTGGCACAGTTAACCTTCATTGAAACCAGGACAGTTGTGCTTGCTTACACACCTAAGCTGGGCCATTTGCTGCGTTTAGCCGCGTGCTAGCAGAATTGAGAATATTATGTCAGATTAGCGTGCATTAAAAAGAGTCGGAGGCCTATATTAGTGTAATCTCTCTGTTTTAACCTGGGTTTGTGCATGCGGCTGAGCCGTCAACCCACTGCTGGCCTACACAGCTCACAGTCCAGCGGATTACTTTGAAACTGAGAGGGCTTATGGCTTCTGTGGGTGAGTGTGTGTGCAGGCTTGTGCGCATACGGGTGAGTGTGCAAGTGTTTACATGCATGATGGGGTTATGGAAGTCCAACTGAAACGGCTCATCTCCACACACACACGCGCTTGTGCTCTCAAACCCAGATGCTCTCATGATAAATGCTCTCAGGAACACATCCAGCTCCGCCATACGCAACGCAATCGTAATTGCATATTCACACAGGCAAGCGGGCCGAAAATGAGACGGCGTGCTGATTACCCGTTTTATGTTTATGCAAGGTGTTCTCATCCACCTGGTCCGTTCTTTGCGTGACCCAGTTTTGTTGCGTTGCGTTATGTTGCATCATTGCGCTTTACTGCAACAAACCTGTGCTACTGTTTCCCTCCAAGTCTGCATTAGTAATGTGCGTCTTCTTTTTTCAGGGCCAATGAGATTGAAGCGGTGATGACAGATTTGGAAATAGCCAATCAGGTAAAGTCGAATCCCTCGTGAATTTGTAGTTCTATTGTATGCAAATGTGAGAGACAATAACAGCATGTTTAGATCTTTTATTAATAACGCCGGTGTAATGGTCTGTGTTAACGGTGAAGTTTGGAAATTCTTTAAGCAGAACTTTATAGCAGTCCCATATATCCACATTCTACCTGTTCTAATTCTCCCCATCTGCTTTCTTTTCGGGAGAAATCCATCATTTCCTTTCGCTTTTTGAGCTGCGAGCCCCAACGGGTAAATGTAAATGGATATCAAATCTTTTATGTGATGCAATATAAAGAATGTATTGCCTTTTTATGGCTTTTGTGCAATTCGGAAATCTTTTTCCTGTCATAAATGTTGAATATTTTTTCTGACCTGATTTTTTTTTCGGAATGGGTACCGATCCGTATACAAGTTATTATTTATATTATTATGTAATGTTTTTATGTATTCATCCCAGAATTCTCACCGTTATGTTTTGTACATGCTGCAAATAATCTGTTTGCTTTATGGTTTTAAAACCATAAAGTTATATTTCATGAAATGTAGGGCAAGCCAAAAACAAACAAGCAAACCGAAAAGTTTGTTTTCATTTGCATTATTATTCCAATCAACAGAAAAAAGAACATTTGGTAAGACTTGTTACGTACACGTTACGAATAAATCTGCATAATTCAACCCGTCATTACCATAAATGCATAAAGATGGCGGTGATAGGTTCTGCTCCGCGAAAGGTTGAACGCTTTAAGCAGCTTTTTATAATTTATTTAACGTTTCTCTTCGTGAATTTCTCTTCAGGTCAGGTGTATATTCTAAGGCAACTAGCGAATTAACACTGCAATCTGTATTTAAACCCAACCTTGTGTTATTTGCATATTTTGCGAATCATCCGACCGTACGTACCTTGACACACTTCGACTCAAATACTAGAGCGCTCAGCCAAGCAGTTCAGTTTTTCAGCCCGGCCATAAAATAAACTGGCAGGAGACTGTGATCATTTCGCTCCCGGTCTTGGCGATTATGAAAGTCAGTTGATATAATGGTTATATATCCTCTGCTTGGGCAATTTTTAACCGCCGTGTTGTGTTGGTGGCTTTCAGAGAGCTGAGGTGGCAGAGAAAGAGGCCGTGACCCTGAGGGAGCAGCTCTCTTCAGTTTCTGCAAACACCCTGCAACCAACCAATCAGATCCAGGAAGCCCCGGATATGGTGAGAGCACATCTGTACTGTGCAGAAAACAGGCGGTGACGGGAGGAAAGGGAAGCTGTATAAAAGAACTGACATATTCTTAATGTACATGTATATTTTCAAAGTAGATGATTGCAATATGTTTTACTTTGAAATGATATTTAGCTGTAGATAATACACAGTAGACATTTCACACATTCAGTTTCATTTTCTCATTGTGTTTGTTAATATGAGGCTCGCGTTTCGTCGAGTTGAGAGAGAGTATACGTAAAGGTGTAGTCATCGCGCTGTCACTTCCCATGTGTCTCAGATTGTGTGAAAGGTGTTTGTGCGTTTATGTGTGCAGCACAAGTCTCTGGAGCAGTTATCTTGCAACAATCTGGAGGCGGAGCTGGGTGCGAAGGAGATGGAGGTGGAGCGTTTGGCCGAAGACGTCCAGAGACTGCAGACCAGTCTCGCCCAGCTCAGCGAGACCTCGGCCAATCAGATCAGCCAGCTCGAGCAGCAGCTGTGCTCCAAAGAGGCCCTGCTAAAGGTCAGTCATAGAGGTCACATATGATGTGTATATGAAATGGCTAATCATACATTCGCACTTCAATATATTAGATATGTTTTTGGTATTAAATATATTGTGCTTCAAAGCAGAACATCTTACTAGTTCCCTATCGATACTTCACTCGTACTGCGTAGCAGGACGCTATGGGGAAAACTCCTTTTTCTCCGATGACTGAAGCAATTCAAAAGCGCAGTGAAAACTGCACGGTGATTGGTTGGAAAAAAGCAGAGCTTTGAACCAATCGTAGCGGAGCTGCCGGACCAATGGCGATGGCACCCGCCAAAATGGGCGGGGCTTATGGCTATATAAGCGGACACATCGCCGTAGGGTCTTCAGATCTCTTCTCCTTCAGCGACGACTCGTCTTCGCTTCCCGAGACTGACTGCTTCGCCGTCGAGAGAGCACCTGCAGCGGATTCGACTTTCGGCTCAGCGCCTTCGCTCCAGCGGATTCATCAGCGGCTTCGCTCCGGCGGCTTCTGTTGGCGTCTTCGCGTGTGAGCGGCTTAGCGATCCAGCCGGTCTTTTCCCTGCCGCTATCCGGCGAATCTAAAGAGCAATTTTCACGCTTTCTTTTCAGAGAGCGTTTAGAGCAAATTTCCTGCGGCATTTACGTGCAGTTTTCACTGCGCTACAATGCCGCGTCGTCCCTGTCGCTCGTGTGGGGTTTTCCTGCACGCTGTCGACGGTCACGACGAGTGCGTTTCATGTCTGGGTCTCTCCCACGCAGAGAACGCGCTAAAAGAGACGGAATGCTCTCACTGCGAGAGTATGAGTCTCTCCTCTCTGCGCTCGCGGATAGCTTTCTTTTCAGAGAGTGACTCCGCCCCTCGATCCCCGCCGCCGCTGCTCGCACAGGACTCTGTGCGACAGAAGCAGCGGGGTAGAGGAGCTAAGCGCTCGGGGAAACGCGAGCTCACGCCGGCACGCCGTGCCTCGCTTTCCCCGCAGAGAGATGTTTCCCCGGTTTGTTTCACCCGAACAGATCAGCGTCCACTGGCGGCCGCCTGTGACATGATCTCGTTCGGTGGAAACGAACCGGAGGATGACGACGCCATGTCGTTAGCGGCTTCAGACGGGGAGGAGTTAGCGGGCTCGCTGGACGACCCCGCCCCCTCGCCGTCTCCAGAACCCGGCGGACACGCCCCCAGTGCGGACTCCGAGCTCTTCCGGGTCCTCACGAAGGCTGTCAACGAGCTGGGTTTGGAGTGGTCTCCCCCAGAGGAACCCTCTCGCAGCCGCTTGGACGAGTGGTTTTTGCCGGGGCGCCGTCAGGCTCCTCGTCAACGTAACTCACCGTTCTTTCCAGAAGTTCACGGCGAACTCACGAAGTCATGGCGCGCCCCCTACTCGGCCCGTCTTCGACCTTCTTCCTCCTCTGCGCTCACCTCCGTGGACGGCGCAGAGGAAAAAGGATACGAGAAGCTACCCCCCCTCGATGAGTCTGTGGCCGCACATCTGTGTCCGCCCGCCGCCATCGGATGGAGGGCTAAAGCGTCTCATCCTTCCAAGCCGTGCAGGACCACCTCGGCCCTCGCTGGACGCGCATACTCGTCCTCAGGCCAGGCGGCTTCAGCGCTTCACTCCATGGCTGTGCTCCAGGTCTATCAGGCCAAGCTCCTCCAAGGCATGGATGAGTCCGACCCTGACCCTGCGCTCTTCAGAGAGCTACGGAGCGCGACGGATCTTGCTCTACGCGCCACCAAGGCCACGGCCCAGGCGATAGGCAGATCCATGGCCAGCTTGGTGGTGCTTGAGCGTCATCTATGGCTGACGCTCACGGAGATCAAGGATGCGGATAAGGTCCCCTTCCTGGATGCTCCTATTTCCACGACCGGCCTCTTCGGACCGGCGGTGGAGGGTTTCGCAGAACGCTTCACGGCAGCGCAGAAGTCTTCGCAAGCCATGAGGCACTTTCTGCCTAAAAGACCCGGATCTCGGCCGGTGGCGAGCCATCCTAAGCCAGCCTCGACGCAACAGCCGGTAAGAACCCCTGCTGCTCAGAAGGCTTCGGGAGCTGACAACCGTCAGCGCTCCCGATCTGGACGGCGCTTCCCGCATCCTCAGCGACAAGGTCCCCGGCCAAAGATCACGCTGGACCCTGCGCCTCAGGCCCCATCCTGAGCCCTATGCGAGGAAGAGGAAGGCTACAGGGCCCGCTCCAGCCGGCCCTCCTTCAAAGACTGCTCTCATGTCTGCCAGGTCACCCCGTTCAGTTCCGGGTGCCGGCAAAAATGTTTTGTTAAAATGCAATGTTGTAAGTGCGGGGCCTTTTCTAACGCCCACACCACATTCTGCAAAATGTTTAATAAAACACAAACTTTGTCAAAAAAAGAGCAAACTTCCTCTTCCATTGTTCCTGGGAGTCAAGCCCCCAAAAGGCGGCGTATCTCCTCTCTACACCCAAACCCTTGCCACCCGGGCCAAGGCCTGGAGAGCCATCCCCGGGGTATCAGACTGGGTTCTGGAAATAATATCCCAAGGATATTCACTCCAGTTTGCTCGTCGACCCCCGCGCTTTCGCGGGGTCGTCCCCACCCGAGTGCAGGACTCAAATTCTCACGTTCTGCGCACGGAGTTGAGGAATTTACTGGGAAAAAGAGCCATAGAAATGGTTCCCCCAGACCAAATCGAGTCAGGCTTCTACAGCCGGTACTTTCTAGTACCAAAGAAGGACGGCGGCTTCCGCCCCATCCTCGATCTCAGGCATCTGAATCACGCCCTTATGAAACGGCGCTTCAGGATGCTCACGATGAAGCAGATCCTCTCGCAAATACGCCCAGAGGACTGGTTCTTCTCCCTGGACCTGGAAGATGCTTACTTCCACATTCAGATAGCCCCTCGTCACAGACGATTCTTGAGATTCGCCTACGAGGGAATTGCTTATCAATACACGGTCCTTCCATTCGGACTTTCTCTAGCTCCCCGCACTTTCACGAAGTGCATGGACGCGGGCGGCTCTTTCCCCTCTCAGACAGAAGGGAATCCGCATTCTGAATTACCTCGACGACTGGCTTGTTCTAGCCCAGTCGGAGGACGAGCTAAAGTCTCACAGATCCCTCCTCCTCAGCCACCTGGAGTGCCTGGGACTCAGGATCAATCTTGCCAAGAGCGCACTGTCACCCAGCCAAAACATTTTGTTCCTGGGAACAGTCTTCGACTCAAAACGCATGACCGCCAGAATTTCTCCAGACCGAGCTCTGGTCATTCGACGGCTCGCGGCCTCATTCACACCCGGGGTTTCACGCCCCCTCAGGGTTTTTCAGAAAATGCTAGGTCTGATGGCCTCTGCATCTCAGGTACTGAGTCTGGGCATCCTCCGGATGCGCCCCCTCCAGTACTGGCTGAAGCCCAGAGTTCCTCCACACACTTGGCGTCTTGGTCGACTGCGTGTTGTGGTGAATCAAGCCTGCGTAACCGCCCTAGCCTCGTGGAAAGATCCCCTTTGGCTAGAGCAGGGTGTGCCCATGGGCTCCACATCCAGTCGGAAAGTGGTCACGACAGACGCCTCCAACACGGGTTGGGGGGCTCTGTGCGATGGCGACCCGGCCTTCGGCCTCTGGTCGAACCAGGAAGGAAGCCTTCATATCAACTACCTGGAAATGCAGGCAGTATGGTTGGCCCTCCGCTACTTCCTACCGGTGCTAAAAGATCGTCACGTCTTAGTCCGATCAGACAGCATGACGGTAGTATCTTACATAAATCACCAGGGAGGCCTCTCCTCAAGACGCCTTTTTTCCCTAGTTTCTCACCTCTTGGAATGGGCCCAGTCCAATCTGCGCTCACTGAGGGCAACTCACCTTCCAGGCAAACTGAACCGGGGAGCAGATATGCTATCTCGGAGCAATGTTCCTTCAGACGAATGGACGCTCCACCCCATGTCGGTTCAACAAATCTGGAGACTCTTCGGCAAGGCAGAAGTCGACCTTTTCGCCTCAGAAGACAATACTCACTGCCCGACGTACTTCTCGAAGGGCAAGGACGCCTTGGCCCACGCTTGGCCCAACCGGCTCCTCTATGCTTTTCCCCCGATCGCGCTCTTGCAGCAGACGATCAGGAGAATCAGGGATCAAGCTCACCGAGTGCTTTTGGTAGCCCCTCTGTGGACGAACCAGCCTTGGGTCGCAGATCTCTCCCAGCTGCTAATAGCAGCCCCGTGGCCCATTCCCCTGAGGCGGGACCTCCTCTCTCAGGCAGGGAACACGATATGGCACCCCCAGCCAGAGCTGTGGGCTCTGCACCTTTGGCCTCTCGACGGGAGCCTACGGACCTCCCAGAGAGCGTACTGAACACCATATCACAAGCTAGAGCTCCGTCTACTAGACGCCTCTACGCCCTCAAATGGTCTGTCTTCGCCTCCTGGTGTACAACACGTGGCGCTGACCCAGTGTCCTGTGACGTATCACTGATACTGTCATTTTTACAAGAGTTGTTGGATAACGGCCGTGCCCCTTCCACACTCAAGGTCTATGTGGCGGCTATTTCAGCCTCACATACCCACATCGGAGGACAAGGAGTGGGCAAGAACGATCTTGTCGTTCGTTTCCTGAAGGGCTCCAGGCGGCTACACCCCCCTCGCCCTCTTACAGTTCCCTCTTGGGATCTGCCCACGGTCCTGAGGGCTCTAAAGGGTCCTCCCTTTGAGCCGCTGCTATCTGCGGACCTCCGTCCTTTGACGCTCAAGACCGCTCTGCTTCTCGCTTTAGCATCGGTGAAGCGTGTGAGTGACTTACAGGCTCTCTCTGTGAGCTCATCCTGTCTGGAATTTGGGCCTAGCGACGCCAGAGTCGTTCTCAAACCAAGACATGGCTATGTACCTAAGGTGCTCTCTACTCCGTTCAGAGCACAGGTTATTTCGCTCTCTGCTCTCCCCTCCTCAGAGCGGGATCCAGAGCTTAGTCTGCTCTGCCCAGTCAGAGCGTTAAGAATATACTTTGAGCGCTCCGCCCCATTCAGACGGTCGGAACAGCTCTTTGTGTGCTTCGGTGACCGCACCAAAGGGTCCTCGGTCTCGAAACATAGACTATCGAAGTGGATAGTTGAGGCTATATCGCTGGCTTACTCTTCCTTGGGCCTTCAATGCCCCACGGGAATTAGAGCCCATTCCACTAGAGGCGTTGCCTCTTCCTGGGCATGGTATAGCGGTGTCTCTATAAAAGATATCTGTGCGGCGGCCTGCTGGGCTTCGCCGTCCACTTTTACAAGGTTTTATAACCTGGACGTTCCGGCCCTTCAGGCCCGGGTCCTTTCTGCTTGAATTAGGTCGCTGAGCCATGGCTATGGCCACGCCAGCACTTAATTACTTTGGGACGATAACCGGTCTAGGCCACCTTCTAGCTTGGCCTCTACCGCTTTCAGGGTTTCCCTGCTTTACTCCGTCTCCGAGCCCAGGCTCCGAGACCATTTATGTTTTTCGTTCCATCTGTAGCACGGCGTGATTATACTTGTTCCCCATAGCGTCCTGCTACGCAGTACGAGTGAAGTATCGATAGGGAACGTACTCGGTTACTTACGTAACCTCGGTTCCCTGAGATACGGGAACGAGTACTGCGTTCCTTGCCGTGCTACGAGCTGCTGTGTCGTCGCTTCAGTCGAAGTAACCTGAAGACCCTACGGCGATGTGTCCGCTTATATAGCCATAAGCCCCGCCCATTTTGGCGGGTGCCATCGCCATTGGTCCGGCAGCTCCGCTACGATTGGTTCAAAGCTCTGCTTTTTTCCAACCAATCACCGTGCAGTTTTCACTGCGCTTTTGAATTGCTTCAGTCATCGGAGAAAAAGGAGTTTTCCCCATAGCGTCCTGCTACGCAGTACTCGTTCCCGTATCTCAGGGAACCGAGGTTACGTAAGTAACCGAGTACGTTCACTAAACAGAAAACCATAAGTCAGAATTGCAAGAGGCACATTACGAAGCCACATTAACACCGGACTCCAGTAGGTCTGTTTCATGTTGTGTAAAGCCGAAGGGTCGCACTGGGGTCAGCAGTCAGATCGCTGTTATCTGGCTGCAGGACAGGCCTGTAAATGTTGCAGTGGCTCACACGAGTCATGTGACCTGTGCGGTGAGCGTTTAGAGTCTGAGTGACAGCCGGTTGGATGACAAGAGACTGAGCTGATCTTCCCTACCTGTAGTAGTACATGACATGGGCAAAACATTATCGGCATAAAATGTGGTCAGCTTTATGTTACATATTGTGAAATAGATCATGTGCATCAGTCTTTGAAAAGCCTGTTTTTGTGATATTGTAGGAGTTAGGGCTGCACACTATAGAATTTTATTTAATATACCACAGCTAAATAATGTAATGATTGGAGACGCATCGATATATCGGCCAGTGATCTGTATCGGTCGGTAAAATAAACATTTCAGACATTTATTTATAAACTGCCGATGATCAGGGCAGATATATGATGTCAATCAAAAGAGGACATGATAATGCTATGAATTTGTGCCCTGTATTTAGAAAATGTTAAGAAACATCACCAGTTTGATGTACAGTATTAATAGTCTGAACGTCAATAATAACATTCAGAAAGTTAAGAAACATTCATGTAATCCTCAGAAGCTGTATCGGCAGATTTCACTCGGAATAATCGGCTATTGCGTCGTCGGAGGAATTTTGTATTGTTGCATCTCTATTGATGATATTGTTTTTAGACTATAGAATAAATGAAAAAATATATTTTAAATGTAAAATGACATAACCAACATACACGTTTCACTTGATGTACTTACTATTATTGCAAACCATTGCTATATGCATATCATGATTTGCAATATTTGAATGATTTTGATATATATTGTGCAGCTGGAATGACAACTTCTGTTATTGACCGATGCTAATAATCTCAAAATATACTGCACATATTTGGCACTTTACCTAACTTCTGTTATTATTTACTGAGCCTCATCTTCTTCTAAACTTGTTTCCGTGGAACCCCTCGAAAATGAGCATTTTTTTTTATTGAACTATTCCTTTAACGTTTACTCCCTCAAAGGAATACCACAGTGTAAGATTTCAGAATGTAACCCTTTCACAGTTGAAACACATTTATTTCTTATAAATTATTGTTTTTCCTCACCAGCAACTGGACGAAAAGCTACAAGACCAGTCAGACTATGAGGAGATCAAACGAGAACTTGGGTAAGAGATGCTGATTCTTTCAGTCTGATACTTAAGCTTTTCCCTCACGTTTACAAGAATATTTGAACATCTTTTGCATTAGTTTAACACTGACAACACTAGAGGTGTAACGGTTCAAATTACTCATGGTTCGGTTTGTGTCACGGTTTTAGGGTCATGGTTTCGGTTCGATTTGTGCCAAGTCAGGGAAAGGGGACTACTGACATATAAAAATAAGAACAAATAATCAAGCTACAAGTAACGGCACCAATAACACAACACAACAAGATGCTGTATATATTTTAAGTATACCCTTTAAAGGTATAGAAACGTATTAAAATTATCAAATAAAACGTAACATTGCATATGTACAAATTGAATAAAGATGAATCATGATTTAAGTTACAGAAGTTGAATTGAGTCACAAGCAGTGAGTGATTTCCTTGACTTTTAACAGCTTTAAAAGAACTGCAACAGATCCAGTACACTGATACTGCACACATGCGTTGTTTTTCGTCTGTTTCGTCCATTTACTTAAGACAGAACCTATTATGTTTGTTAAGATACTCGACAAGAGGGGCATGTTGACCTTCATCGTGTTTGAATTTGTCCATTTAAGCGCAAGACTTCAAAGACAACTCAATATTTGCGCCACGTCTGAGACTTTCCTTGTGCGTGCTTCGGATCTTCTGACAGCACGTAAGCCAGTTTGCATGTGCATTATCTGGCACTTAAATGTTTAAATTGGCAAGGCTTGAATGAGTTTAGTATAAACTGCAACATGTGCTGTTCAGGTCTCACCTGCACTCGCGCGCTCACAACACCAGGGTGATGAAAGCATAAATGACTGGTCATATTACAGCACATGTCAATGCTGTTGAAGTTTGTCTACGGTATTTGATTTGTTGTAGGTATTAAATGTGTATCCATAGACAAACATTCATTAGCTGAACTTTTTCAGTCTGTTTTTACCAAACCGTATTATAATTGACAAGTCAGATTTAAGATGAGGCGCGTGCCGAACTGTTGGTGGGGAACCGTGCGGTTCAATTTTTTACAGAGAACCGTTGCACCCCTAGACAACACTGTTTTAAACTCCGTGTGATCAAGTGCATGAAACCATAAATTTACTACGATGTGAGCAAAGGTTTAGTTGACATAATTTTAGAACCCTCTGACCATGTTTGACCTTTATCTCTTGCCATTATTCTGGTCTGCATGCATCTTCTTTTCTCTTTGCTGGAGGGCTTGAACTATGAGTTCCGGGTACCTGGTGGTCTTGAACTTTACGCTCTAAATATGATCTGATATAGTTCGGCCAGAAAAGATATGAACCACTTGCAAGACTCCTCAGCACGGATCAGTCTGCTTGAAATTTCACAAAAAGGAATTTTCCTCTGCGATAATCTTCTGTGTGTTTCATAAATTCAAAGAACCATAGGTATGCGAGGAGTATTGGGTCTTATTTTTAAGAAAAGCGGATTAAGGGCGTTTTGTTGTTGGAGTGGTCTCGGGACTTGATAAATATGCCCTGTTTCATCTTCATCCACAGCTGTAATGAGAAGTTTTACATAGTTTGCATCGGCGATAACCTAATTGACTGATATGTGTGTTTTTGGCTCGTCCGTTCGTGTCTGCTGCCGTTGGTGTGGGGGGGTGCTGCAGGTTTCCGGGGGCTGTTCGCTGCTTAACTCGATTTCAGGCGTAATATTCCCAATTGGTGTTTATGAAGCTAGTAATCCATGAATAGAAAAAAGCCGCTTTGCTGAGTGTATATTGATAGTTTGTTGTCAACTGGAGGCACATTCCACTATAATATAATGAGTGATTTCACCTCAAAGGCTTTTAAAAATGGACGAGTTTAATCCACAGATAACAGAAAATCAGAGGCGGGCAGAAAGCAGCACAGGTTAATTTGGGTAGCTTTATTGTAAGCATCGCCTACAATTTGGGTCTTAACCTTATATAGAAAATGAAGTGTGTTAGTGGATTTTTCGAGTATGTTCTCTAAACGCTATTTTATTTTTACTCTCATCAGCACCCTAAAATCAATGGAGCACAACTCATCCGAACATTCTTCAGCCCAGGTGAGACTAAACACATCTCTTAATAACAGAGAATAAACTTCAAATCATTTAGAATTGTATATGATATGATGTTTTTGTTATTGCTAAATAAATTGCTTGATGTTGATTGACATAAAGCTAAAATTAGGAATTTTATCATTCATTTTGAACGTTTTTGGGGAAAACTGAAACTGAGATTTTTTTTATAACTGTATTCCTTGTATCTGTCCATAATTTCTTCTTTCACTCATCCTTTTTTTTCTTGGTTACTTTCTTTTGTTCTTTCTCTCTCTTTTTCTCTTTCACATTTTGTGCCACTCTTTCTTGTTCTCGTTCTCTCTTTGTTTCACTCTCTTTCTGTTCCTCCCTTTTCTCAATTTTCAACATAAAGGTCCCATATTATATCAGAAAAATATCTAAAAAGTTGGCTCACCAAACCAAAAGTCTACTACGATTTTTCTGGACCTTTGTTTTCTGATATAATCTGTCCGGTCGCGCACCTACTTTAAGTTGATGTGCGTGCTTTAGATTTGTTTTGTTAAGGGTTCCAATATTGCCAAAGCATTTGACATAAAACAAGTAATGACAAAAATATAGAATATCACGATAACAACAAACAGTAGAATGAAACAAACATAAAGGTGAAATTTAAAGGTGCTAAGTGAAGTATAAAATGTATAACATATACAAATTTAACAATGGTATGTTTACATGTCTTTTAACATCATCTCTCTCTCTCTTTTATTCCCGCTCAGGACTCTTTCAAGCCGTTGGAGATGTTGTTGATGGGGAAGGATCACAGTCAGCTGTCAGACAGCACTTTGAAAAGACTGACCAACAGTGACTGTGGTGAGTTTGCGGGGTCGCCGGCATCATCTGTCGAGTGTTATCCAGTCAGTCACTGAAAACTTACACACTCTAAATGTGGTTCTCTATTGACTGCATTTTCTCATCTAACATGCGCAGCGCTAGTGACATGACCTAATACAACCTTCAGAACAATGACAAGTGCTACGTTTTTATTTTGCCGCCAGAAACAAACAAACAAACAACGGATAATCTTAATAGTGACGTGTTAGGTTTGGAGGGGTCCTCGTTGTTAAATTTCAGTTCATTCTTTTCTAGCGGCACCAACCTATATTGTTTTGGCTTGTAGGAGATCAGGTCACCTGAGGCTTGCATAAATCCAGGACAGCTAGCGGAGACCGATGTGATAATTAGGCCCTATTTTGCTTTTCCTGCCCTTTCCAGCATGCTCTGTGTGTGTGAGGGTGGAAATGTCATTAGAGAGCACCCCTAGACACCCTTACGGAGATCATACATTTAATTAGCCTTTAAAATATTTTTTAGTATAAATATGACTTTGAGGGGTCGAAATTACATAATTTCAAGTTTTTGAAGCAGGCCTACAGTTTTGATGCTATAGACCATCATGTATTATTCAACATTCTGTCACTGATGGCCAGCAGAATTCTGTAGCGCTGGATATTGATTTTGTCACTATTGTTTAAAGTGGCTGTATTGTTGTGAAGCGAACACAGCAGAGGTGTTTTGTCATAGCAAAAAGGATAACCGTACTGACACCCACGAGCCTTTGCAGTGAAGCGTCCCCGCAGCGTGAGCAGGTAGCCCACGCACAGTTGCCTGGACTCATATCTCTGGACATGCCTGCTAGTCTGGAGACCTCAGAGAAGATCAGCATTAAATGTCAGCCTGCGGCACACACACTCACACACATTGATTTTCTTGAAGCATGCAAAATAAGTGTTTGGAAATTTGTTTGCTGCTACGTTCTTCAGAAACGAAGATTTTTATGTAAATGTTCAATTTATTTAGAAACGAAAAGCATCATAAGAAATTTTAAGGGAAACTAAAACTTATATGTGTTTGCCCGAGATTTTAACACTCATAGTTTGATCCATTTCGTAGGAACCGTGGGTCGAAAAAGTAAAGAAACTACAGTGGAAAACCCTCAGCGTCTTCCTGCCACTCCGGTCCCCACCACGCTCCAGGGGTCTCCTCCTCCCCCCTCCCCTCAGCTGTTGATGAGGACAGGCACCGCTACCTCCGAATCTGCTGCCAGTGCCAACGGTACTCACCCTTTCTCCCCAACGGGCATCGGGCCGGACTTCTTCACCCCCGGAATGGCGAGCGTGGGTGCCACATTCCCCCCGCTGGCCGGCAAAATGGCCCTCAACTCCCTTCTTCAGAGGCAGCTCATGCAAACCATCTACAGCAAAGCCCTCCAGGACCCCTCTCCGAGCTCCGTGCTGTTCGGACCGCCCCATTACGCTACGACTAACTCGCTCTCCTGCCCCCTACCCCCACAGTCGGCGGGCAGCCCGGAAGTGAACGGCATGGCTCCCTCCCCAAGCCAGTCGGAAGGCGCGGGCAGCGTGTCGGAAGGTGAGGAAATGGACACGGCAGAGATAGCACGACAGGTCAAGGAGCAGCTGATCAAACATAACATCGGCCAGCGCGTGTTCGGCCATTACGTGTTGGGTCTCTCCCAAGGTTCGGTAAGCGAGATTCTAGCCCGGCCCAAACCCTGGAGCAAGCTGACCATTCGTGGCAAAGAGCCCTTTCACAAGATGAAGCACTTCCTGTCGGATGAGCAGAACATCCTGGCGCTGAGGAGCATCCAGGGCAGGCAAAGAGGTCAGTAACAGAGCTTGAGGAAAAGACTTAACCCTGTTATTGCAGGCGTAATCGTAGAAGAACGGTGCATGTAATCACTCGTAACTTTTTTTAAGCACATAAATATTCTTCAATTTTTATCAAGTGCTTTGAAAAATCCAGTTCATCAGAAGGAAACCGCGTAGCTATGACCCCTATGCTTCAGGTCAGAAAGATACTCTACCATAGTATGAAATGCAAATGAAGCATGTGGTTTCGTACTTTTTGCATCACTGTTGCAGCAAGAAAACTTTTTAGTTTTACTAATTTGGTCAGAAAGATGTTTTAAACAAATGCATGACAGTATTTTACCTACAATGGATATTTTACTGTAATGCATACATTGTGGTATGCGATAACTTGCTAAATATTGCAATACATGATGCGTGATACAATAATGTAAAATTTGTAGAATCACTTTTGAACTATATAAAAGCATAAAATATGCTTTATTTATATTTTTGAACCAAATAAAATAAAACAGATTACATTTAAATTTTTATTAAAGTATGTTTTATTGAATGTAAAAGTATTTAAATTAATGTATATTATAATATATTTAAGCATATTTAAATAAATTATAATGTATACAATTAATACAACCGTAATTTAATTCATTATTAATATATATATACAAATAATTGAATCTGATTTGATATGATTGAGTTATATTTTAAATAAAGATATATTTATAACATATACATATATATTACAATATAATTTAATAATTTTTATGTATAGTTTTAGGTTTATCAGTTTTATTTTCTCTTTTGATATTTCAAACGTCAGACTATGCGCATTTTCTCACTCGAGTAATAGTCTCTCTGCTATCTGCATTAACCTAAAACTTTAACTATACCCAACAATTTTAATAATTTTTTTTGCAATATGCGTAATTTCATCAATTTTTTATTTTAGTTGAACTCTGACACACTTTTGAAACGCACAGTATGTTTCAGGCATACAGTAATACAAAAATGTTCTTAGTACTGTGTTGGAACAGGCGGCGTGTTGCTCTGATGAGAGCTCTAGTTTAGCGTTCCACTCTTACATCGCGGCCTACGGGGTTCAAGAGGAAGTTCAGAGGGGGTTCACGAACATAATGTTTTTCCTCGAGTCTCTGCTTCACAGCTAGAGCGAACAAATCACAACCGAGCCCGGCGCGAGCGCTTGCATATGAGGGCGTTTGGCTGCGAATTCTCGAAGCCGAGTTAACGTTTGTTCAGTCTAGCTGTGAGGCAGTAGTTTTGAATCGGGGCTGAAAAAAGGCAGACTCTGCGTCTGCACACCGGTTTGGAACGTCTTCAAGGGAGTCTGGTCTGGCTGGCTGCCTCTATACCGTCGGCTTGTGGTCCCCCATGGGAGTATGAACTTTGCAAGAGCCTAAAAACCCATTCGTTCACATCAAAGTCCTGGGCTAAAGGAGCACATTAACATTGAAATAATCACTTCAGTGAGTCCGGCAGGGCGCAGGTGGCTTTCTTGAGGGTCACGCTAGGCCGATACGTGTTTACGCTGAGCAAACAGCCAACCAAATGGTATTCACATGTCCATGTTAAAGTATAACAGTGTTTTCAACACTGATTGTGCAGGCAACACATATGAGACAGCAGTCGTTTAGGGCTTGGTCTTACTTGATTTCTATCTTCCGCCACTTGTTTTCCAACAGAGAACCCAGGCCAGAACCTGAACAGAGTATTTCAGGACGCTCCGAAGCGAAGAACCGGCTCGGAAGGCTCCACGCGGCCAGGTCTGTCTCACGCCTTCCCTCTCGTGTTATGGGTTTCTGGAGTGTCAGATCCGCTGTGTCTGTATGTTTTTGTTGTGCTGGTCTGTTTCTTGATTTCTGGCCTGGAATCTGTTGCAAAACAAGTGTCGAGTGAGAGAGACTTCCATTTAAAGGGACAGCGCACCGAAAAACCCTAGCCTATGTCCAAGTTGTACTTTTCCATGTTATTGAGTCACACTTTTATTGTAAGAAGAAAACTAAGGGAAACACTTTTCAATACAAAGGTTTTATTTTCGGGTGAACTGTCCCTTTAAACGTTCTGATCCGGACAGCTGTTTACAATAAATGTTATATCTGTGCTACATCTCAACTTTGGCCTCGTATATCAATGTCAAACTCTTGAAAACTTTTCTGTGTGAATGTTATCAAGTCTAAATCAGCTTTCGCTATGTAACTTTCCATCGTGGAGGTCCTTGAAGAGTCTGTCCTGTTATTTTGTGGTCCGAATGTGTGTGTGTGTGTGTGTGTATATATATATGTGCGTGTGTGGCAGAATCCTTCAGGCAGATCTACAGTCCCACCACAGTACCGCCGGTGGATGAATCTCCCCCACGGTGACACTGTGGGTGGCTGGCCACTCGGTGTGTGTCAGGGAGAGAGAGAGAGAGGGCGAGAGAGCATTATTTCCACCCCGCACACACGTCCAGCTGCTCTCCTCACACACCAGTGACTCTGACCTTGCCCTTCTGCCCACTGTTCGTTGCTTCGATGGAGGGCACTTCACTCACTTTTTTCCTTCTCTCTCTCTCTCTCTCTCTCTGTATTTATTATTATAGCACCGACCCATCTAATGATACTTCCAAATGAGCTCTGTTGTTTCTCGTGGACTCTGTCCAAATCTTGCTGATTCTTTTATTGTGAGGACAGGAAAAAGTTTCAGTCCATGCATAGGAAGTTGTGCTGTTGCCAGGGGTAGTTGCAGGTGCCGCTATGTGCGGTATTATTGCAAAGCGAGCGTTTGGTTGTTTTTTTTAGTTATGTACCATTAAATGTGGATGCAAGAATGCACTTCAGTCAAATAAAATAACACTACAGTCTTATTTTGGCATGACTGGTGGATTGTTATTTGGAACAGGTTTGCGTTTGCTCTCTGGTTACTTTGTGGCTGCTTGCATTAATGCTTTGCCATGCAGAATCATTAACAAAAATAGAAATGTTATTTTGGCATGTGAGCGGTCTAAATATGGGCTTTAAAGGGATAGTTCATCGAAAAATTCGTTTTTTCACTCTCATCTCATTCCAAACCTGTTTGACTTTTTGTCTTCGGCACAATCCAAAAGAAGATATTTTGAAGAACGTTTGTTATCTTTATATAGCACATTTAAAAACAACCATAGGCGGACCAAAGTGCTGTACATAGCACAGGATAACAGACTGGCAAAAGAGATTAAAAGACATAAAAAGTTACCTAAGAATAGTACAAATCGTGAAGGTGATTAAATAATGCATCAAGAGGAAATCGTTCACGTCACAATTTGATCAAGTGAATGTGATTTGAGCATACAGTTTAAATCAGACAAAGAGGATGCTGTTCGGATCGCTCACCCTGGTGCTAAGTCTAGACCTTGGAACCGATAGCATTTTTAAATGTCCCGACCTAAGCGGTCACACTGAGTTGTGTGGATGCAACAACTCGGAGAGATAAACAGGAGCGAGATTATGTAGCGATTTATACACCAAAATAAGTATTTTAAAATCCTCTCAGAGCTTAACGGGAAGTCACCGCAACGATAGCAAAACAGGGGAAATGGGCTGGAATTTGCACGTACCCATGAGTTCACCCATTTTGTGAACGTTCATAACCCAACAACATAGGTCCCAATTGACTTCTATTGTACGGATACAAAACCACTTGAGACATTTCTCAAAATATCTTCTTTTGTCTTTCTTAGTCATATGCATTTTGTCATGAGTAAGGACATCATTTCTATTTTTGGGTGAACTTAAAAACGGTACAGATTTTGGTATTTATAAAGAGTTTCTCCCATTCCTCTATTGTCTTCATAGGTAACATCACCACACGGATCCGCACGCCTGAGACCGGCTCAGACGAAGCTATAAAGTCCATCTTGGAGCAGGCTAAAAGAGAGTTACAGGTGCAGAAAGCAGGTAAGTCGTTTTCCTCCACCAGGAAATCACGGAGGGCCGAGGTATATTTTTCACTTCCCCCCCAATCTATTTTGTTATTTCCTGTAGAATAGGTTTCACTGTTGCCAACTGAACTCATGTTTCACACATCCAGCATCTGCGACAGGAAGAATCCGTTAAGCTTTCACACATGAGCGTTTCTGCTGCGTAACAGAGCTTTAAATAGAGATTTCTTTTGCAGGTTGAGTATTGAGATAACAGACATAACTGTATTAAGTGGAACAGCTGTTATAAACTTCATTTATTTAAGGACGGGGGCCCTTCTTACTACTTAATCTAGATTGAATTGTCCGGACAAAACACTGCTTGTGTATAACTTAAAGGGATAGTTCACCCAAAAATGAAAATGTACTCACCCTCTTGTCATTTCAAACACATATGACTTTCTTCCTTCTGCAGAACAAAGAAGATATTTCTAAGTATGTTGGTAACTGAACATTGGCGGTAAACATTGACTTGTAAAGACACAAAACCAACGCAAGTCGATGGGTACCGCAGTTGTTCAGGTACCAACATACTTCAAAATATATATTGTGTTCTGCAGAAGAAAGAAAGTCAAACGGGTTGAAATGTTTGGGTAAACTATCACTTTAATAAAAGTAACAGACCGTACATAAGTGATTCTATCCATAAGGGGTTGCATGGTTTTGAAGAAAAATGTGTTTGCTAAATAATGTGATGTGCGATATAATGATGGCAAAACTTTTAAAATGATAATAAATACATTTTCAATACTGAAAATGATATAACCCACGTTTTACATTCTTTCTGTTTGACAGGTAACAGCCTCTTTTGCAATACATGTCATTCGAACAATGTAGGCTAACAAAAAAATGAAATGCCGCCTATCTGCATCGACCTAAAACTTGACTTTTTGAAGTATTAAAATCATTCAGTTATTCCAAACCATTCCAATATGCAGATATTATTTCGATCTTGGCTAAAAACATAAACTCTAGATGCATACAGAAGGATTATACATGCAATGTTATCATGTTATATTTGAAACAAAGTAAAAACACATTACATGGTGCAGATGCAATATGTGTGAAACATTATCTTGCAAATCAGGCCAATTTATAAAGTTACAAAGTTGTTTTTAGATTTCATTGTCGCGCATATGTCGGTTTCCTAACTGCAATACAACTTTGCCAAGGCTATCAAAAACATATTGTTGTACAAGTCAATAACATATTGAGACGTGTTTCCCCCCTTCACCTTTTCCTTTCCAAGCTTGTGTAACAGAATTAAACTAACTGTCTCTTCCCCACCTGCCACTGCAGACGGCGTGGGGGAGAGGCAACGGCGATCAGGTTACCACAGAGGCTCGGGCAGCTATTTCCAAATATATGCACACAGTCTAAGACTTGGTGAGGTTTTGTGCTATCTGTTAAAAGTTTTACCCCAGATTTTCCCCTCCACGCCCAGAGCACCACTGCTTCCAATGATCTCCTCACTGTCATAAATCAGTCAGACACGCAGGAATTTATGACTGATATATGATTTATATATACTGTACATCAATGAAACAAATTTCTGTATGTACATGTGTTAAGATATTCAAGAACAGATGCTTTCGTCTGCCTTGCCTTTTATTTGAAAACTCTTTGTGGAGAGGTTTATTTACTGATACATACTGTACGCTTTATACAATTTTGATCAATGTCACAAATACCTAATTATTATTCATTAAATATATCATATTATAAGTTGTAGGGCAGGGATCTTACTGACACCTTTTAAAGAAATACCTACCCCTTGAAAAATGAAAATTCTGCCATTTTTACTCATCCATAGTCCAAACTCCCGCATCCTCGCTGTTCTTCCTAAACCTTGGATGTCCAACATCGCTATTTTTCAGGAAATGTAAAGAGACACTGTACTATGTTAATGATTAAATACTGTTTAATATTTTATACTTTTTTATTGGTTAGATATTGGAAAAACCCAGTGATAAACATAAAGGGTGACTAGTATTATTGATGATTAATGATAAAAAAAATGATCACGAAATATGGAGTTTTGAGAAGGACAACAGCGTTTTGCTGAATCTTTGTTCAAGCTTTAGGTCTTTATTTTCTTTTCAGCATAAAAATTTCTTCTATTGTTTTGCCACGAAGAAAGGGTGAGATGACAGAATGTTCATTTTTCTGTGAACGAACCAAAAACCGTTCTTAGTTTAGATTTAGAAGAACATCTGATGGTGATCGCTCACACGTTCTCTTTTATTCCCACAGTCGAAAGTTCGCAGCCTCCGTCCTCCTCCAGCAACTCGGACGACAACATTCGCACCATCTTGGAGCAGGCGCGGAGAGAGATGGAGGCCCAGCAGGCGGCTCTTGAGCCGGTGTTGAAGGCCAGCTCTATGGTCCCGACTGATCTCTCACTCCTGGGCTCCAAGCTCCTGGGGTCCCCTCTCTCCACCCTACCCTACACCACCCCAATAGCTCAATCTTTGAAGAAACCCTCTAACTCCCCTCTCCTGGATTTCCACCCCGGGGTAAAGAAGGAGATGGGTGAGATGGCCTTGTCGGATGTGGGCATGGATGGTGTTCCCAAGCTCGGACGTGTTTCTGAGAGTGTCAGTGGGGGGTCCTGGCGAGAACACTGGTGGAGTACTGGTCTCTCCGAGCGTCGTGGAACTGGGCAACCGTCTGTTAGCGAAGACGCCCACAATCAAGAAGACAGCAAGGAGGTATAGTGCATTTTTAAGATAATTCATAGGACATAGTGGTTAAAGATCTAGACCGATCCCATTCCTGTTATTATTCCCATTCCCCACCAGAAGCTTCCTCGGCTGGGCAGCACTGCGCCGGTGGCTCCCGCCTCATCTCTGGATTACTGGAAGGACTGGCCCAGCTCCGAGTCCCCGTACTCACAGAGCTCCGAACTCAGTCTGCAGATGCCCAGCGGTAGCGAGACCCCACAAAGCAGCCCGCTGCCATCATCGTCGCCATTACTGTCCCTTCCCAAAGTCGCCAAACCCGTGGTGCCTCCGCTCACACCCGAACAGTACGAGTACTACATGTACCAAGAAGTGGACACTGTGGATCTCACCCAACAGGTCAAAGACAAGCTGGCCAAGAACGGCATCTGCCAGCGGATCTTCGGAGAGAAGGTCAGTGATTTTCAGATGAGATCCGCTTGCATCGATTACTCGTCCATCATTCTCCACAGGAATGATTTCAGCGGAGGCAGTTGATGCGTTTCTGTTTCATATCGCATGCAAATGTATGAGTCTGTAATATCAGCTGCATCTTTCTCCTTGTTGCATCATAAAATATCTTCATATTTGTTTCAAAGCTGTTTTTCTCTGAATCTGATGTACCGTATCTCCGTGCATGTGTGTTTGTGGGTTGCAGGTTTTGGGTCTCTCTCAGGGGAGTGTGAGCGACATGCTCTCTCGGCCAAAGCACTGGAGTAAACTCACGCAGAAAGGAAGAGAGCCCTTCATACGTATGCAGTTATGGCTGAATGGAGAGCTGGGCCAGGCGCTGATGCCCATGCCCGGACAGACACAAGGTAATGCCCGGACACTCTTTACCGTGACACACACATGCCAACCTTCACAAAGCGGTGAAATTCAGTTTTAAATCGGTTGAGTTGTGAACAAGAGTTACAACCAGAATCTGTAATATTGTAAATTACCGTTGCATGTATTACATTTAGCGGCATCTAGTGGTGAGGTTGCAAATTGCACCCAACAGCTCACTCCACTTTTCACCCCCCCTTTCGAAGCACTATGGTGGCTGACAAAGGACATAAATGTCGTCACGTTTTCGCTTCTTTGCCAAAAGACAATGTATTTATGAAAAGCCCTCTGTAGAGCAGTTTGTCCGTTTAGCGCTACTGTAGAAACAACATGGTAAATTCCATGTAAGTGGTATATTTAGTTAGAAATTGCTCATTCTAAGTTAATAAAAACATAACGCTTCATTATGTAAGGTCTTTATACACCTTTGAAGACATGTAATGTATATTATATATTGCATTTCTTTCAATAGATCCTCAAACAAATACACATTACACCTCTAATGTGTTAACATATGCAATTAAATGTCTTAATGGATTTGGACATTGTTCTGATAAATGACTAAATGTAAAGTGTGATTTATTAATATTTACAGCATTCAGGACCAGAACACGTAAACATGAAACACACACAGTGGCTCAAGACGGATATGAAAGAACGTTATGATGTGGCTTTGGTTTCTTGGTTTTACTCTTCACATCCTGAGTCATTGTCAAAGCCACCATTCATCTCATCTTTCTTATCGCTTGGCGTGAGAAGGCACGTTGTCACCCCTGTTACTCGCATCCGAATTTAGATAGAGTAAAATCCCTTTCAAATATTTAACACAGAATGAGAGCGACTGGTATGCAGCCCATTCGCCCACGCTCCTGGAGCGCGTGGAGCTAAGATGCCTAATAGTCTCATTAAAGTCAACATGTAATGTGAATTGAAATACTGAATTGATTCACTTTTTCATTTACTTGTGGTACTTTTCGTACTGCTTTGGTTTAGTGTCGAATTTCCATTTTTTACTATCCAGTGAGTTGCAGATGCCCAGAGGAAAATGTTATTGCTCAGAGGTTGCTGTTTCGTAGCCCTAGAGATTTTATGGCGTTTCATTTAAGTATCAAGTTAACCTCAGATGTCTCTTCTAAAATCTCTTAGGAGAAATTAAAATAAGAACAAATTAATTTGTTAAAAACAACATGGTACTGTAATATTTTATGCCGAAACATATGGTTCAGGGTGTATAGGTAAAACAATCTGGATTTGGGTACACTTGATGAGAAATGTTTGAGTTCATATTAAAATCTCCAATAATATTCCATTTTGACCGCAGACATTGTAAATCTGAGTTTAGTTATCACGTTGCGATCTCTTCTGAAACTCTTAATAGACACAATTGCCAGATTCCTGGGTCTTTATCTAAAGAGAAACATCTAAGACGTAAGCAGAAGCAGAAGTTTTCATTTGTTCTTCATTTAATCAAATTTTTCTCATTAAATATCCACATTATGTAAGGTAAAATGGTCTCTAAATACCGTTTCATGTTGACTTTAACGAATGGTTAATAATACTTTATCTGCATGATTAATAACGGAGAAAAACCATTTGCAGAAAATGCAAACAGCTGTGTTTCTTTAATGCTTTGACTGATACTGGTTTCAGCCTGGATTGTATAAACCACTAAAGAGCAAACCAAATCTCGGTTATTCTTCTGTAGTTGCCAGCTGTACTTCGGTCCGCCTTACGGTGAGAGAATTTAAATTACTCGTGACTAAATGGATGCAGAATCATACTTTCTCTTGACCCACTTCTGGCCCGTAGTCCTTATGCTGGAAAACCCATAGCTTAATCGGAGATCAGCGCTAGAAAATGATTATCAGGGTTTGCTTAAACAAACATCACCATTGTACAATGTTAGGAATTTAAACAAACACCTTTACCAAGCAGGTTTTCTTGAAAAATATGCAAATCTGGTTTGCATTATTTTGCAGTTCAGGGCCTTTTTAAAGCCCGTTATGCGGTTTATTAGCCGTCATCAATTCATATACTAGCATTGACCTGGATTTCAAGGCAAGCTGTTGGGTGGGGGATGCGGTTGGGTTAAATTGGTACGGAGTGGCTGGGGGAGGGGTTGTCTCACAGGGGCCATCCAGAAAAGGCCCCCTGGGCTCTCTCAAGGGCCTCCTTGAGCTGTTGTAATCAATTAGCCCATCAGTGCGGGGATATATGATAATTACCCGCCTCTCCTCCTCTGTGACTGGCTGCGCGCCGCGCCATCATGCTCCAGTGCCTGATTAATATGCAAATAATCAGCCGATGGAATGATAAATGGGAGTCAAGCTGTGCGTGTGAGTGCGGGCCCGATTATGATGAATAGCACTTGCTTGCTGTCCTACTTAAAAAAGTCATTTTTACCACAAATTAAGCCGAGTAATGTGTACGGTGTAGTGATGAGTTCAGCTGGAAAAGCAAAAAGTGGGTACAAAATTTGAATGGGAAATGATCGAATTTGGAAGGGGGGATGTTAGCTTAACCGTAAGTGTGAATGGCAGGTCGCTGTCTTGTTTAATTCAAGCTGGGGTCAATTTAAAGACAAGATGATTCTACGATTGGTTTTAACAGCACACAGAGACAGTTTTTGTCTGTTAGTTCAGCTTAGTTTTAACTCTCCTGATGAAAATGTAGTGTTAATAATAATTATTAATTCGTTATTATTAGTATTAGTTTAAATTATTGATTGTATTTTTATGACTAATTTAGTTTTAGTTTTGGTATTATTGTCATTTTCATTCTTTATAATATTTGTTATTATGATCAATTTGATCACATCACATGGGATCACACTTGAATTTCTCCATTTTTCTTTATTATGTCTTAATTTGAAATCCATATTTTTACAGCTAGTTTTCCTGTTTTTGGGTGTGTGACATGAGGATATGCTTTTGCGCACACATTTATTCAGTAAAATGTCATTGTAGATGGTTGGGGTGAAAGTGTGTTTAAATGAACTGACCAGGCTTGACCGATTTGGTAGATAATCTGAACAGCAGGCTCCATAATGGCCCGAGCTTTAGAGGTCTGTAATGGGTTCCTTTCTTCCAGCTGCCCTATTCTGCTCCTTACGGCTTTCAGCATGAAGCACTTAGCACTGAGCTAATGCACCTCAGCGGAAAAAACCTGCAAACGTCTCGACGGGAACAAGAGCCCGAATGTGGGTTTAAAACTGGATGTTTTTGACGACGAAGATTGATTTGGGTCAAGGGATTGATATACGCCTCTGATTTATAGATGGAGGAGAGTCTGTTGCTTTAGATAGAAAAAAGAGTGCGGCCCGAACTAAGCTATCCAGAAAAATAAAGGTAATGAATGATTTAGAAATGTGGGCGATGAGAGAGAAGAGGGAATGAAGATGGTAATGGAAAAATAAAGTTAAAGCTCAACCCAAATTCTGAAATAATGAAATAGTTTGGAATAAAATAAAATATTATATTATAAAAGGTAAAATAAAATGTTATAAAAAGAAATAAAATAAAGTAAAATACAATAAAAAAAGAATAAAATAAAATAGAATTAAAAGGAAATCAAATTTAAAAGAAAAACAAAAAAAAAATTGTAATTTAAAGGTAAATGTAATATTAATTAAAAACGTCAAATAAAATAAAAAGAGTACAATAAATTGAAATAAAATTAAATAAAGTGTTATTTCGATTTTAGAGGTTTATACTAACCTCTCGCTGTCAAGCACCCATACATGTAGTCCGTAAAAATTTGTGTCCTATATTAGTTCACAAGATTTTGTGTGAGAAATGGTCATAATTTGTCCGACCATCGATTGCAACAAACGCAATTTCTTTATAACCAAACATCACTTCAGACCTGCTCTACTTACAGTATTCACTATTTGATTTAAAAGCTGCCTTTTGCTACCCATTTGAGCTTGACAGCTCAGTATGAAATCTTAAAACCCTTAAAAAAAAGAATTTTGGGTGACCCGTCTCTTTAAATACGTGGTCATTGTTGCAGTGTTGTAGCATGCAGTGTCCTTCCTGTACACTGTCTGTTGTCCTCTAGCAAGTGTCCTGTATATTACCTGTCCTTATTGACCCTCATTAGGACGACACGCTCAAGCGGGCTAAAACAAGCTCTCCCCTCCAGGGTGTGTGGATGCGTATGCATAGGTGTGTGTACGTCTTTGAAGCAGGGTGTGTGAGTTGAAGAGCACTCTGTGACCCCTCATCAGTCTCTGCAGATCCTCTGCTCTGAATGTTAGTCCGTCCTTGCTATCGTCCAATCGGAATCCGGTTAAGCGCGCGTTCAAACAGTTTCAGGCCTGGGATGTACGACTTAAATCAGATCGGACCCGTCGTGCGCATATTAGATGCAATCCCATCATGCATCACAATTAGGGGCGGACAGATGTGAGCTCTGATATTCGTGCCGCTTACTCCAGCTCGACGTGTGTGTGGGGCCGCACGCGTAGCTGTATTAACCAGCTGTGTGTCCAGATGTGGCCACCCCTCCTCTTTTCTTTCACTCACGCTGCCTGGTTACTCGCAGCAGATCGCAGGAACATCCTGTCATTCCTGTCCGTGTCCCTAAAACACCTCCTACCTCCCCTCCCACACGCATACACGCGTGCACACACCACGCCGCCAGTCAAACTGTCACCAGGCTGTGCGTGGTTTTGCTGCAGATCTGAGATGACGGGCTGCTCCCCGCCTTGAGCGCCTTGCTCTCTGCTTGCTGTGTCCCCCAGCTCGGCAGGCAGCTAATCCGAACTGACGCTCCCTCTCGATGCTCTCTTTACCACCAGCGCTGCGCTGCACTGCCACGGCCGACGAATCTGAGTCAAGCTGAAAGAAAAGGGTAGATGGGAAATAAAAGAGGGAGAAAATATGGAGTGTCTGGTTCATGTGTGATTTGAAAGGTTGTTAACACAGGAACAGTTCAGCCAAGAATGACAATTCTGTCATCATTTTTGCAGCCTTGTGGCGTGTGGTTAACCTGTGTGACTTTTTTTGTCTGCGTCACAAAATAAGAAATGAATCTCTAATGTTGACAGCAGTGCAAAAAGGGTAAAAACACCTTAAAGTGAAAGTTCACCCAAAAATGAAAACTTTCTAACCTGTGTGACTTACTTTCTTCTGCAGAACACCAAAGAAGATATTTTGAAGAATGTTGGGAGCTGCACGATGGCAGTACCCATTGACTTGCTTTGGTTTTCTGTCGGTACAATAGAAGTGAATGGGTACCGCCGTCGTTCGGTCTTATTTTTTGATCTGTAGGAGAAAGTCAAACAGGTTTGAAATGACAAGAGGTGGAGTAAATGATGACAGAATTTTCTTTTTGGGGCCATCTATCCCTTTAAAAGCATTGGTATAGTATAACTTGTGTGCTATATATGATAGGTCTGTGTGATGAACGGACAAACATGTAACCTCTTGTTCAAATCTACGTAATTCACTTTGTGTCTTGTTACAAGAGACGTCATGACCATTGGTGTTTGGTTTCATTGACGTCAAACACACATCTTGACCCAACACGTGTGAAATTGCTGATGCGCAAATGATATTTAAGATTCTCAGAGCTATTGTACAGCTTTACAATATGGCACATGAGTGATCTTTGCCACGTTTATGAATTTAAAATGACAATGATGACATAATTTCTGTTTTTAGGTGAACTTTTTTAGGCAGAATTAACATTTCTGGATCATATTAAACCGGAGAACTCCAAAGTGAAGGACACACATTTGTCTCTCTTCCTCTGTAATTTGTTTGTCCATTTTGCTCGAAGGGAAGCCGTGACTTGGCATGACAAGATGCATCTGTCACAGTCCATCACTTCCTGTTACTAAGCAGGAAGACCTTGGCTAGGTTACGGTTTCAATGGCAGCCTGCTCCATACTTAGCCAGGCCTTCATTTCAGGACTTCTATCGATAAGTAATGCCCAGGGAACGTGCAAGGTCACGTTTTGCATTGCCTGAATATCTTTATTCCTGTTTCCATAGAGATTACTCCGAAGACCTCAGCCAGCTGCAGTCCTGCCCCAGAATCCCCTCTAAGTTCGGCCGAGGAGTCGGTTAAAAGCCAGCAGGAGGAACAGTTGTGCCGTTCATCTATCCAAGAGCCCAGCGAAGCGTCCGAGTCTCAGCCCAGCACACTTTTACCGTTACCTCTGCCGGGACACTCGGGTCTCAGCATACAAGAAATGGTGGCCATGTCGCCCGAATTGGACACGTACGCCATCACCAAGAAGGTCAAAGAAGTTCTCACAGATAACAACCTCGGTGAGTGTGGTACAAGACATGGTGGTGGCCCAATGGAACCGAGTGGAAAATTCTGTCATCATTTATTTCGCCTCTTGTCATTTCAAACCTGTATGACTTCCTTTCTCTTGCAAAACACGAAAAATATATTTCAAAGAGTATTGGTAACCCAACAATAGTGATACCCATTGAATTCTCAAATAAGATCATCCTTTTATCTTTATGATTCGATCACATAAGATTATCAATTTAAAAGAATCACAATCATCTGCATATATTTGTTCATATCTCTCAATAACTCAGAACTCGAAAAACCCACACAGTTCCATTTATATCCACCATGAAGAAGAATAATGTCCAAGACTAAACCAAACAAAACATCCAAAAAGCGAAAAAATTTAAATAAATAAATAACAATAATACAAACAATCAAATTAATATACAAATTAACTGGTGAAGGCACCTTGTCAAAACCCTTCTTCCTCCCTACACCTTGTAAAAATCATATTTCTGTACCTTTTTTAAACCGGATTATACTTGGATTTATTGGATCTATTCCACACCTTCACTTCACATACAGAAATACAAAAACTTTTTAAAGTCGTGCGAACCTTAATATGTTTAAAGTTACCTAATGCCCTTCTCTATTAGAAAACTATTTTGAATATTCCTGTAGTTATCTTTCTTTGCACACTAAAGGAGAGGTGGAGGACATGTTGCGTTTAATGGCCGTCCACGTTGACTGTCTCGATGTCCCTGTCGTAATTAATGAGGGGTCGAATGGGAATGTCACACTGGACGTTGCCACTTTCTCCTTCACCGTTTGTTTCAACTCACGCTGACCATCGTCCTAATGTTCCCTCGCAGTATTCCAGCTCATCTAGCCTTGGATGTCTTTGTGAACTTTTCTCGAGTCTGTCTGCTTTAATGTTGTGTGAATGCTCGGTTTTGGAGAATTTGGATACATCACATTGACGATAGACTCTTTCATCTCTCACTTTCTCATTTCTCAATGCGATTTCGTTTCTGGAGCATCAAAGATTTGTTCCGCTCTGTAGAGGAATTGATCTGTGTACGGTTGGAAATGTAAAGACGACTGTGTTTTTCACGAGTCTTCGGGAGAGGGAGAAAGTAATCTTCGGGGATCTCGGGCGTTTGTTTTACTCTGGGGAACATTTCCTTTTTGAGCATCGCAGGATCCCGTATACTGTCAGGGGAATTTGGGTTGCTTTTATATTTATGGTGAAAGAAAATCATTGAAAGCTAACGCAGAAGTTAAAAGCCGTTTGAAACCCCTTTGCCTTGAAGGTTAAAAGCAGAATCAGCATAGTGTTTGATCAAACTTTGACAGCATAGTGCAGCAAAAACATGGATTATTCGATGCATTTTATACTTAGGCAAAACAGAATAAACAAAGACTTCTAAAGACCAGCCAAGATGATCATCAGCGTGTGCGTATTTGTACAGAAATGCTGCTAGATTAACCAAGAGTTTGTTTGTGTTTGCAGGTCAGCGTCTTTTCGGCGAGAGCATCTTGGGTTTGACGCAGGGCTCCGTGTCTGATCTGCTGGCTCGACCCAAACCCTGGCACAAGCTCAGCCTGAAGGGTCGAGAGCCGTTTGTTCGCATGCAGCTATGGTTGACCGACCCGCGGAACGTGGAGAAACTCATGGATATGAAAAGGATGGAAAAGAAAGGTACTTCATTTCTCTGCTCTCTAGACATCGGCCGTCATCTGGCCACACATCAACAAACACCTGTTTGTAATTGTCTGCGTTGTTTCTAGAATGTTTTTATATCAGTGTTTATTAAAGCGGTTCACACTTTGGTTAGTGTTCGTGTAGTTGCCAGTTCTTTTTCGGGATGTTGGAAAGCCAGCTGTCTGGTGAGGAATGGTTTTTTTATTGCTTCAAGAAAGAATTCGGTGTCCTTTCAGTTTTTTTAAACAATAGCTTGACACCGGAGCTGTGAAGCAGCACTTGTAGACAGCCAGATATTTTGAGCCGTGCATGGTGCTCATGTGTTCGAGTTTATTTTAGAATGGTTATTGGTCTTATTCAACATCTTGTTCAATCAATATGGTGCTGGGACGATTCTTGGAACATTGTCCCAAACCAGGAATCAGGGGACTGGATAATTTGATAATTTCCTTTTTGCTGACTAGGGCTGTCAAATAAACAAAAGTTTGTTTTTACATAATATATGTCTGTGTACTTTGCATATTGATTTTGTATACGTAAACACATGCACATACATGCATATATTTAAGAAAAAGATCAAATGAATAAACGTTTATCCATCATTTTAATTATTGGTAAATATAAAAGAAATACATCAGAATATTTCCTTAATATATATACATGCATGTGTGTTTTTGTGTTTTTAAATACAAAATAAATATGCACAGTAACCAGACATATATTATGTAAACACAAACTTTATTGTGGAGGTGATTTCTGACACAAAAATACAATGTGTCAATAATATTTATGATGTCATTTTTTCTCATTGTTTTGTTTTAAATGAACTTTTAAGATTAACCCATCAGCATAAAAATATAAGAAGTATGGTATGCAACGGAGAAAATACAACTTGGTGCAAGTACTGTATTTATTGGAAGAGGGACAAAAAAAGAAAATAGTGTGCAGTTTATCATTGAATATGGATTGCCTTATAATACACAAAAAACTAACAGTTCACAGAAAATAAAGTATTCATTATTAATCATATCATTAATAATTTGCATTCTGTTATTCATATTTTGTTGATTCTTTCCTGGTTTTGACTACAGCCGTCATTCTCCTGGGCCTTGATGCAGTAAACTTTGCGCATGCATGCCATTCTTTGCCAAGCGTCCTAATGTTTTCTCAACAACTGAGCTTCATTTTATCCTCCATGCGCAATTACGCAACAAATGTAAGTTTTAAATACATATTTAAAAATATATTTGAATAAAAGGCAAAGAAAGTTAGGCTGGACATCACTTTTGGGCATTACTGTAAAATCTCGCTTTTGATCACAAAAGAATTCAATCTAAATGTAACAAAATGTAAAACCAAAAGAATTCTACAGAACTGTTGCAGAACATCAGTGCCCTGAACGTTCAACTCGCACGTGTCCGTATCCACACACCGTAACTGTAACTGTTTGTGTTTATCCGTTATTGATTCCAGCGACAGAGTTTGGGAAAAACAATCTTTCAGCTGCCTCTCGTCAGCACGCATCTCTGTAATGTGTGGAGATGTACGAGATGCTGAAGATGAGCTGGTCAGGCGGAGGCAGAGCTGATGGGGACTGTTTGATTGCTCTTTTTTCCCTCTTTAATAGCCCAGATGTGTCCTCTGGCTGCCGAATGGGCCACACATGCTCTGTGAGGCCGCTCGCCTCTCCGCTGTCTGGATTGATGAGGGGGGGAGATGTCAGTTCCGTGATCGGCTGTGACAGGCTGTGGCTCTGTGGGGCCGGCTTACTTAAAGTCCACTGCACCCAGTGCCGGGCCTGCCAGCCTCCGAGCTTGCAGTAGGCCAAGTGAACATTCCTGGAGTCATTAGGCCTGTTTAACACTCCTCTCGGGCTAAAAGTGACATTACTGGTGCTCCCTGGGTGAGGATGACGATGACGGTTCTTTGAGTCAAGATTCTCAGTGCGTGCGTGTACAGAGATGGCAAAACTTGGGGGGACCTCTCCGTTAGAACAACACAGGCTCGGCCATGCAGCCCTTGAGCTCATCGCGCGCTTGCCACAGACGGAAAGCAACAGCTTCGCTGTTGTGTTCTCTCTCTCTCTGTCTCTTTCCACCTCTCTGATTTTTTATCTGGCTTTTTAGAATAGAGTAGGAATTTGACCTCGGCGGTGGCTAGCGGCACACAGCAAATTAGCCTTGCTTGGCCCCTGTTCTGAGAGTTTTAGCCACCAGCGGAATCTTTTAGCATTGCTGTTGCCCGATAGCTGTTCTTTAGCAGATGCGGAAACGCGATGGAAATGACAGATTTCACACACGGCTCGATGTAGTTGCTGTAATGTGCTTTTACAAACAGAAAGGAAATGTTTGTGTATTGGTACAGTATTGATATTTTACAAGGTAAACCATTATGGTTATGGATAATGGTTATTTATTTATCAAAACATTATTGCTACTTAAAACTGGGCATTTATTTGTAAATTGTAATATTTGAAAGGATAGTTTACAAAAATAGAAACGTGGTCATCATTTATTTATATTTATTCCGTTCAAATCCTGTGACGTTGTGTGGAACACGACAAGATATTTTATGAATGGTTTTGTGTCCATACAATGGATGTCAATGGGGATCAGTGTTGTTTAGCTATCAACTTTCTTCAAAATAACTTATTTTGTGTTGGCAGGCAGAACACGAATTGAATGATAAAAAAATTTTTGGGAGAACTTTCTCTATAATAAAATAAGCTTATTCTCTTATCATAAATTCCTCTTAGAGAAGCCTTATTTAAAAATAAAGATGAAATAAAAATGTATTCATTGATTAAAACATAATTTTTTCTTGTTTTAAATCTATGAATAATTTTGTATTACAAGTACATAAATCATGTTTAAGGTGTTTCTGTTTGGAGCCAATGTGTAAGACTGGTTTATAAAAACATTAATATTAGTTTTAATCAGAGAGTTATTACTAATTATTAAGATTAATAGTTTTTTATTACAAAGTAAAATGAATTAACACGATTGAAGTAATTCTAATCATTTTATATATTTAAATTAGTGTTTCTGTTAGAGCTAATGTTCAAGATTTGAATAAAAAAGCAATATTATTTTTTATCAGAGACTGCCCCCTACTGGCTGCTCTAGATCACATAACATATCCTGAAATTTGATCTGGTTTTATGTGTGAAGTTTAAATATAATTATTTCATCTATATATGAAGAGTTCATTTGCAAAAATTGATTTCAAAAACCTCAAATGTTCAAGTTTTATTGTGCATTCCAAGCGGTGTTTGGGTGTAACTAGTTACTTAGTTATTAGTTACTGTTATTTAATTCCTTTTCCCTTGAAAAAGTAAAGTAAGTGATTACTCACATTTTTCTGTAATTCAATTACAGTTACTTCTGATGAAATTAAACTAAATACTTTGTGTAAAATATGTGTGTGCAACCGTGGAATTGACATCAAAATTCAAAGTCTAACTCACAAATCCGTGCTTTAATGTATAATTCTCACATTTGTAATAATTTGGTCAGTTACTAATTCTACTTTATGTAAATAATTACTTAAAACTACAATAAAACACAATAAAAAGATGATTTGTGAACATAAAATGAACTCTCCATATATTGTTTTAGTTTATAAACATATTCGATTGTTGATCAACAAACTTGTGTCTGTCATTGTTTGACATATTTGTGTTTGTAAGTTTTCCGATATTAACAACTGTTATGTATATCAATGTGTGTTTTCCAGCTTACATGAAGAGGCGCCACAGTTCCATCGGTGAGAGTCATTCGCTGGATGCGGGTGGTCTGTCAGGAAGTGACCTCACTCAGGGGGCCAGTCCACAGCATCTGTCGCAGCACCTGTCGCAGCAGCATCATCATCAGCAGCAGCAGCAGCAGCAGCAGCCCCATCTGAAGAAACCCCGCGTGGTTTTGGCTCCAGAAGAGAAGGAAGCTCTGAAGAGAGCCTACCAGCAGAAGCCTTACCCCTCTCCTAAAACCATCGAGGAGTTAGCGAGCCAGCTCAACCTCAAAACCAGCACGGTCATCAACTGGTTCCACAACTACAGGTATCATGCGAGTCTAGTTATATAGTTATAGCCAATCAGAACATATTTAGTTGTTAATGTACAGTAATCTGGAATCAATAAGATTTCATTACTCAAGGCTACTGAAAATAATCTTAAATTCATACAAATGTTTGAATTGGTATCATTCTTGTCGCTCGGCAGATCTCGTATCCGACGAGAACTTTTTATCGAAGAGATCCAGGCTGCGGCCGGCGAAGGCGGGTCCCCCTCAGCGCGGCCCGGCGTGAAGTCTGGGGGTGAGGGAGACAATAGCTGCGATGGCACAGAGTCCGACAGCACCGCGGAGGGTCGACCCGGGGGATCATCTGGGTCGGAGGAACGCAAGGGCCTCATGGAGAGTCCCGGCCTCAGCCACCGAGATGAAGACGGAGAGGGAGAGTTCCCGAGTGCCTCGGGCACCAGCAGGCCGAGAGGGGGCCTAATAGACAGCCTGTTCGGCATCCCTGATTCATCATCAGTGTCATCCGCCTCCGTGAAGTCCGCCTCCGTGGTCCCTCTCCGAAATCCAAAGGACAGCAGCCTACGCAAGAAAAAAGCAGCCAATCTCAACAACATCATCCACCGGCTGGAGAAAGCGGCGAACCGCGACGAGCCTCACGAATGGGAGTTCTGAAAAGGCCTCGCGATGTTTATCCTCTCACTATGTCCCTCACTGGCCAAGCCTGGTGCACACATTTCACCGGTGAACCCGAAGGTTTTATATTTACTGTATGGGCTCTCAAGGACAGGACAAGAACCGAAAAAAGGAATCGAGTTTTAATCCGTTTGTTTTGTTTTTGTGAAGCACTTAATGGTCCTGCTGGCCACAGGGCTGTGACACCATTGGCTAATGGTGAAGAACAGACACAAAACTGAAAAGCACAGGAGAGGGAGCGTTCTCACAAAATCTTCTCAAGACTGGCGACAGTCGTAAAAAAAACACACTATATCACGTCGCCTCTGTGTCTCATAGAGGCGTCCTCACCAACAAGCTGAAAAACTGTTACAATAATTTATCAGTTCTCAAGACTTTTGGGAGTTTCCTCTTTTGTATCACGTAAACTTCGGCCGTCAGCAGAGACTAGTTTTAAGCGGTTACAAAAGTCAAGCATTTTAAAAGCAAGTGTTGGCTAGAAGGAACTCGGGGCACCGCCCCACCCGCCTCTCCCTTCCTACCCACGAGGAGGCCATCCAATGGCTATGCAACTCTAGTACGTGATGGATTCCATTGTAATGGAACCAGCATTATTTTCACAGTTCGGAAAAAAACTTCTCTAAGGGGAGAAGAAAATCCTTTTTATAGCAATTAAGTTGCCACCAAGAGATTGCACAGTCGGTTTGACTCTAAACAGCACTCCTTTCAATTTCACAACACACCTTTTGGTGAGCCTAAAAGGAAAAAATTATGCTAGAAAACACATGTTAAAAACAAACAATATTTATCCAGAATCCTGATTAAGAATCCACACGAAATTCATTTTAGCGTAATGTCGAAAAAGCGGTCGTGATGGGAGGGTGGAGAAATTTCGTAATAGCTAACGTCAATGATAGCTAAGTGTCAATTTTTATCGTTATTTAGGTCTCTTGTA
The DNA here is from genome assembly GCF_947034865.1 of Barbatula barbatula. Lineage (NCBI taxonomy): Eukaryota > Metazoa > Chordata > Actinopteri > Cypriniformes > Nemacheilidae > Barbatula > Barbatula barbatula. Next base: position 14,449,558 of record NC_136787.1, on the reverse strand, counting down.
AGGGTAGCGTTTGTTTATTTTCCATAGCTTTAATCTCCTCCCCGGCTTACGTTTTTAAGCTGGCGGGAGGTCTTGTTTAATAAACGTCATCTTAGGCCAAAACAAAGACAGAAATAGCGAACAAAGGATTTGTACAGTACTTTGAGTAAATATTCCTGACGAGATATTTTTAAAGAGAATGAGCTAGCCTGATTTTTATCCTCTTATAACATAACCGTACATCAGAGACCTCTAACCAAGTTGGGTGGTTTGGCCCATAGAATTACAATTCTTATCCAGTGTCTGATTTTAATTCTGTGGTGTGGCCGTGGGCCACTGCACTGTATGGGCTGGTCCTCAGCGCCAGGGTACAGGACGCCGAGTGTGCAAGGAAAGCCAACCTACCGCTCGCTCTAGTACAAACTCTACACTTCAGGTTTTTCACCAGCTTCTTCATTCACCCTTCACCCGCCCAAGCTTTCGCCCCCCAAGACGTAACCAAGTGTGTTTTACCCTCCAAACGACTGGAAAAGCGCGACCAATTTCACGTCACACCTTGAGCGAAACGGACATGTTTTCTTTGTTTTCTTTACACGCAATGAGAACTCTGAGACTTTTCCATTCTTGTTATTGTTTAACACGCAAAATAAAAAATGAGATGCGTGAATTAAGTAGAAAAGCTTGAACGTTAACTAGAGGTGGAATCGGAAGTATCGCCAAACGCACGTAGACCTGCCATCTCGCCAACAGGAGGCGCAGCAAAGACTCAGCACTCTACGATTTTGGAAACTTGTGTGCATATGCAGTTGGTTTTCTGTATGATGGTGGTGCCACGCGTGCGTCTGTGTACAAATCAGAGTGTGGGGGTGTTTGTGTGTGTGCGCGTGTGTCTGTACGTGTGTGTGACTAGAGCGATCTATATTTGTATATTACTACTACTCGCCACAGGCTGTGGAAACAAACACCTCCTCACGTCCCTAAGCTATTTAGCAGTCCTACAGCATATCACATTTAATTTCTTTTTATTTACACGCGTAAGAAAAAACTAATGGTAGATTCCCTTTTGTTTGTTTATGTTCATTTGTTTGGTGTGGTTTGCTTATTTATAGATGCTGTCTTTTACATATTGATGTCTTATATTGTTATACATGCTCTTTTTTTTGTAATGGAAGGGACTATAAAAGGTCAGGTTACATATTTTTAGACAAATAGACTGCCGGCAGTATTGGATTACATTTAAATGATGTACTTTTGATACATGTCTATTGATTAATTCTGAAGATTATCATTTTGATTTGTGTTTTCATGTATTTTACTCAACTGTCATTGAGCTGGATGAACACAGTTACTACGTTGACGAAGAAAGCAGAACTATATGTATTGCATTAATGATTTAAGTAGTACGCTTTTAGATGTTTTAACACGAGAAGACTTTAAAGATGACAATTCAAGATGAATTGCGTTTGGCTGTATTCACTCGTTATTGATGCTCTTGAATTTGGTTTTCAGGTATAACCTGCAAACGCTCTGAGATTACGTTTATTATCGCAATCAAGCTTAGTCGCTACAATGAGCCAGTGAACAACTGGTAGTTGACGTCACTGAAAATAGCTGTCGCTCTGAGCTGCACCTTTGAGAAATCTGACATTTTTTTAGTAGGAATGAAATTCACTTGATGTTTGATGAACTTTACGCCGGTGAATTTCGGAAAACGTTGGCTTAAAACTACCTTTGGCCTTCTTTGTGTGTGCCAATGAAAGATTAAATCAAATTTGTCTCTTTTAGACCTAAACAAAGCACAGAGTTACACGAACCAATGTTTATAACGAAACATACAAAATCCCGTGACTGTTTCTCAAACTTTCTCCACATCTAACATTGGAGTGCCTTCAATGAAAACTCTTTGCGTCTTTTTCATTCCAAATAAATCTTGTACGCAGATTGGAACTATCATGTGTCAGATCATACCACATTTTTGCAATTTAGCCAGCAAGTTGATAATATGGTCTCATCTAGTCTCAGGTCATAATATTCTGTACTTTTATGGTGTGTGTGTGTGTGTGTATTGTTTTACCTAAGAGAAAACAGCTGTCCCAGGATTCAGGCTTGGTTCTAAAAACTAAGTTTTTACAGTGGGAATTTTAATTGGTTAAATTGTAAAATATTGCCACGTTTATTCGTCCCGAATCATTTCTTTTTAACCCTTTCTAGTCATTCTGTATATCATGTCGTATTTAAACAGCAAGTTCCCCGCTGGAGAGGTGGGTTTAGCATGTGGAAGTATTGAATTGATTTGTACACTGAAGTGTGGACCAAATTGTCAAAACCGACTCTTAAAAAGGTTTCTTTTCTGATCATAACCATGTGATTTTAATCGAACACAGAAAAGAAAGAAAACTTAAAGGAGCACAGTTCATTCTGGTCTATATTAAGGCTGCTTATTACGTCCATCACATTGATTTGATGTTTGGAAACGTTTTCACTGAAACGTGACGTTCTTGTTGATATCGTGGCATGAAACACTTAGAAATAACACGAGTTTCCGAAAACGATTCTCAATTCAGATGTCCAGCACTTTTCTCTGCTTCTTTTTGCAAATATTTTTCTATGGAAAGTATTGCAGATAACTAAACACATCGACTTGCAACTGCACAGACAGCACGTTTATATGATTTCTAAGAAAAAAATGAAAAAAATAAAAAACGAAAACAAACCAACAAAAAAAGATCATCCTTATCGATATTACATTGGTAGTCGCAAGTAGCATTAATGTAGATATTCGTCCGTAGCTTAGTTCGGCAGTGATGTCATAATTGTTACCTCGTTTATTCCCGCACACTTACATCACTTCCTGAGACAGTATGTTCTTTCTTCACCTGAGACAGTATGTTCTGAAAAGCTACAGTTTGTTTCATTGTATCCCAGATGGACATTTGTTTTCAAACGTGTGTGTTACATTTGAGGCTAGCAAGATACATCTGTTCAGTGGTTCTCAGCAGGAGCAACACTTTTACAAAAGTTACGATTCATTTCGACCAATGGGATGTCTTGGTCTTGACATTCATATCTCTCTGTTGTTGCTCTGAATGCTGTATATGGGTAAAATGAAGCCTTGTATCGAACACAACAGGCAGCTCCCAACAAAGCTTGTATAAAATAGATTCTCCTTAGGTCTCTCAAAGCTCAGGTAGAAACTTGGTTTAGCACAGCCCTTTCGTCCATCAGTTTGTCTGTGACACTTTCCCCTCTTACACCTGCTAACAACAGTTGTATGGTTTATTTTTCTATGTGTCATGGTTTTGAACCACACGATGGAGCTGAAACCTCCATTAACTGAATAAAGACTCTTCCACTTTGTTCTCTTGATATGTATTTAGTTTGGTTGTTTTTTCCTTTGTGTATCTTCCTTGTATTCTGTTCCCAGCGCTGTTACGGTTCTAATCCAAAATGAAAAAAGCAATATCACTGTTTGAAATTCATTATTATTATTATTCCTCATTACCACCATAGGTGTATTAACTGAAGTAAATATCTTTTGTACAAACACAACACCACTGTATTCTGCATTTATTTGAGTATTTCTGGTGTCAGTAGATGTCAGAAATGTAAATCCAAGATGAAGCAGCATGTGCTTGCTACGTATGGTTATATAAAGCCGTGGAAAAACTATTATTACGTACTATTTATAGGAAACGTTTTCGTTTTTGTTTAATTTATATTTGTTTAACTAGTGAACAATTTCTCCTTTATTCTAAAATGGAAATATTGTTTTTAATTGCATTTATTTCAGAAAATTATAATGGGATAAACTGGTCAAAAAAATCTTGAATACTGCAAAGAAAACAAGTTCATCTTCAAGATTAAACAATACAATACTAATGTTTTACATGTATTTTAAGATCAGTTCAAAAATGAATATATGATGGATAAGCCTGATCTGCATCTCTGGACATTGCTGTTGAGAGTTTGTTCCTGTTTAAATACAACTGATAGAAATTCATACAAACAGAAATGCTCATTTAAAGGGACATGTTAAATCTCTCGTATCTGTATAAATGTATTTGTTCTGATGAACACAGAGAAAGATATTTGGAAGAATACTTCTATCTAAACCGATCTGTTCTGTTGAACACAAAGAAGACATTATAAAGAATGTAGGACAAGAAATAGTTTTATATTATTACCAGTATTACCATTATATTTTTCCTACTATGGTAGTCATTGGGGGCAAAATCTGTCTGTCTAGTTTGTGTGAAGTATCCCTTTATGGCAAAACTGGAGTTTTTTTGCCACAGGTGTAGTCTCTCTATTAAACAAAAACACAAATAGTAGTACACAAATAGAACAAAGATACTATCCATTTTTATAAAGGTATTTTTATATCCATAGAATAGAAGGCACAGTTTCTTACAAGGTCGATACTGATGGAGCATTATTGTAATCTCATCAATTCTCCATTTACAATTAAAGGCTATAATTCGGGATCCAACCCGCAACATTTGATTTAGCAGCATACTACTGAACTATTAGCCAACCACTACTTTACTTCATTCATCTAAGTAATACATTAAACCTTAATTGTAAACTGAAGTGATTGCCGTTTATTTTGAACACCGTATGTTTAGATGGATACAACTGTCCAGTCAAATAAACACCAGAACTGGGTGAGTCTTAACCCAGATGCCTTGTGCAAAATACTGCCGTCGGTGCTCACCAGCCACTACCTCATATTGTGAATGAATGCACCCGTTTAACAGCAGAGGTAGAGCCCACACTTACAAATGCAGTCATTGCACTACCAAACGTTTCTATTCATTTGCTCCTTCAGTAAAATTATAATAATAACCAATCTGCACCTAAATAGTATTAGCCAGAGAAATATCTGATAGCACTTACTGAAAATAAATAACGGACTATAAGATGGATAATTTGGTTTGATCTCATAGTCAAACAACAGTAGTTGGGCAGAAACTATGGTTACCATGATGATCTTGCAAAGCCCAGTTTTGACAACTATATGATCGAGTCCATCCCATTAATGAGTGTGTCGGCACATTCGATTGAAAACCAAAATCAGGTGACGGATACACCTCAAGCATCCATATGCATTAATCAATTGCTAGACCTCATACTAAACAGGATCGCCATGGCCATAACCAGAAGCATCCCCACAGCCACCTCCTTCATTCTGCCCAGTTTCAAATCATCATACTGCGTGTTCTGCTTCCTAAGGATCTTCTCCCTGCGTTGGCGCAGCTCTTTATCTCTCTGCAGCTGTTCTCCATAGTGCGCTCTGATGAAAGCATCGAAGTCAAAGATCTTGTCCTGGTCGACACCGACCGACGGAGTGTGTCGGACTCGGGTATTTTGACCAGACGGTGACGCTGTTCTCTCCCTTTCGGTGGGTCTGCAGGATCCTAGGAGGTCAGCTCCACTCAGAATCCCACGGTCGTATTTCCTTCTTAAAGCTTTACTACCGAGCACGTTGTACGCCTCGCTGATCTGAGAGAAGCGAAACGTGGCTTCCTCGCTCCCGGCGTTTCTGTCCGGGTGATACATGAAGGACTGTTTATAGTACGCAGTCTTGATTTGCGTGTGAGTGGCTGTCGGAGACACCTCGAGGATGTCGTAATAGGCGGACTTTGATTTGTACAGCGGTCCTGAACTGTCATAATTGTGTTTTCTAGTATAAGCTCTCGAGAAAGACGTGTAGTGGCCTAAACGAGCACGTGGAAGTCCATAAAGTGTGGATCTCGTTTTAAAGGGATGATAGCTGCCAGCACTGCCGCACGGGAGAGGACGCCTCGCGTGTGTTTTTAAACGAGAAACCTCGAGAACTGGAGTTATTGCGTCGGCTATCATCCCCAGTCTAATGCAGTCACTCCGTGTATTTCCATAAATGGTCTCGGTAAGGAAGTCCAATGGCGATTTCAAGCTGTCAGACGATCTCTCTTTGGGAGTCTTCAAACGTACTGTGCGTGTATTACCCGCTACTTGATCGCGCGCAACGCGATTATTATGAGTTGCACAAAACTGCGGTGAATGTATTGATGCTGCAACATAACCTGCCTTTAAGACCGGTTTACCCACTTTATCCAAAAGCGATAAATACGAGGGTTTTATAAACCTATACGCTTCTCTACCGCACCGCAGTCTGACCTCCGCCATTGCGCAGAGATCAAGGCAAACAAAACCGGCCGTACAAGGGAACGGCAAATCGACCAATCAAATTCTCGCTTCTTTGCGGGTCGCTGGGAAAATCGGCCAATGGCGCGTGATGACAATGTTTCCATGTAAGGGATAGGCTGAGTGTTCGTGTTTATGTTACGTCATAGATATTACGTAGCCTGACTGTACTGTTAAAGCAAACGATTTACTTAAGTATTGGGAAAATCATATAAAGAAGATATTATTTTAAAGAGATAATGTTCTTTCAATAAATACTGTATTTGTGACTTTACTTTAATAGAACTGTGCATTATTTAGGCTAAACAATTACATCAGGTTTAGTGGCAAGAGTCCCGAATCTTCAAATAAAATATATAAAGGGATCTTTTGATGCAATGGGCTCTAAAATGAAATATATTCTGGCAGGAGATTATATATATATATTCAATTTTCACCTCACAGTTCACCATCACATTTTTCTGGGAAGTATTGCCCGTTTGTAAAAATTGTATTGTTCAAATTATTAGAATGAAGCGAATACGTTTTGTAACCCTAAACTTGCGTATGGATTAAGTTGTTTATAGTATTGTGTTCTCGCTATGAATATAGCCTGAGATGCTGGAATGGTGTTAAGAATGAATAAAACAATCAAACAGTAGTTATCATACAATTTAATGTATACAAGTTATTTTTGTTTATATTTGTCAACACTGTCCTATTTAAAAGTAAGCCTGATTAGCTACGTGTACACAAGTTACGCAGGTTTGCAAATCTCTTTCCGTTTACGCCTACAGCGGAGCACACTGCTAAAAACACCCCAGCTATTCGCACTTGCCTACGCCATTTGCGTACGTGCTACTCGGCGAGCCTGCAGTGCAAGAAAGCGGTCTCGCATCCACCTGACCACCACAAAGACCACACCCCTTCTCCTGTACACAAGCCGGGCATCACAACATTCGCTGACAGTCTCCGTGTGTATCGCAGTCTACGCCGTTATAAAGCCGAGTTTTGGTTTGTGCATGCAGCATAATGGAGCAGGCGAAACCGCGAACGGAGAACCGCCTCCGCTTTCCTTTAGCGCAGCAGGTCCGCTCCAAATGGCAACATCACGGGTGAGGAGGTTCGCGCAGGAGGGGCGGACGGTCCCTCCGCCCAGAGTGATGGTGGTATTTTCGGCTGCGAGCGACACCGAAACACAGGAAGATGCGATGTCGGGCGCGATCCCCGGAGATGAGGAGTATCGAAGACCAGCCATACCTGTCCCCAATCTTAACCTAGGGAAGTCTCTTCGCACTTTAGAGGCACCTGAGGAGGTAAATCCCTAAGGCTTACAGAGGATGTGCTATTTTTATCATGAAGATATTTATTTTACAGTAAGTGTAATGACATTAACAGAGTTACAGTATTGTACTTTATAAATGTATGTATTCGGTTCAGACATCAGGAGCCGTTTCAGAAAGGAGCTTTAGTGAAAACTCTGAGTAGTATTAACCCTGAAAGGAGGGAAACTCTGGGTTTTCTGTTTTAGGAATGTGAGGTGTGTCAAATCCTAGAAAGCGGGGTAACTCAGGCCCGTTTCTAAGTGACTGCTAAGTGAAACCATAGTAACTTATTCTGTGAACCTAACCTGGTCCGGAGCAGGTTTTCATTTGTAAGCCCATTGTTTCTTTTGATCCTTTTTTAAAGTGCATGTGGCGTATCTCATTCATTAATACAGTCATTCATGGCACACGTTTCGATCACACAGAGACCATCTCAGTGACTAAAATGTCATTTGTGCTTTTATAGAGGATCCTCTATGTGAAGAGACTGCATTCATTCATAGAGATGTACTTTGATTTCAGGAAAGTAATTTAGGACCAGAGTGGAAGTTTGTCATTCCCTGTACCATTTTTCTTTACAGTGAATACGATGTATCAAAATGTGTCTCTTCCATCAATAACATCAGCCATCTTGGCGGTGTAATACATCAGAGCATATTCTTTCCCTTACATGTTCTCACAAATGGCATTTTTTGGAGCCGTTGCCATGGTGAATCGTAATATCGGAGCTCTATTGATTATGGCTTGTCGTAGTTGTGCTGCAAGCGCTTAACTCAAGGTAAGCCTTCCCAGAGTTGATAGAATGAACTCAAATCAGCTGTTCTGAAACCAAAAACATATAAAAGTTTCGCATCTCGGTGTACATCCACTCAGAGTTAACATTTTAACTTGGTATTGGTTGAACGTCATCATTGAAATGGGCCCCAGCTGCATTAAGCGTATTTTCTTTTCCGTGTGCTTCAATTTGATTGGTTCTTTATACTAGTGGGCAGATGAATGTCCTTTCTGATTGGTTCATGTCTCACGTCTATCAAAACATTGCTCGGTGGAATTGACCTTATTGTGTTTAGAAACTTGGAAGGCCCATTTGAAATGTCCCAACGATGAACCCAGCATGACCTATCAAGAATATGGATAATCCAATTAGTCGAACACCAGAGGATTTTTACTTTTTGGCATACAATAGAATATAGAAAATAAACAGTCAGTCTTATGTAAATTAACCATGGTTTTATTATAGCTAAAGTGTAGTAACCAGATTTTTTGCAGAATGGCTACCATTTGTATTACCACAACACAAATATGTTTGTTTAGATGTGTGTTATTTTTATTAGTTTTACAACAAATGCCATGGTTAAATCATAGTTATTGTGGTTAGACCATAGTCAATTTGTGGTAATTATTGTTTTATTACAGATAAAACCCCAAACCATTAAACAATCCGTTGTTTTCCTAAGGGCAGGTCCATTTACATTAATGCATTTGTCAGATCCATTGATCACATGCATCTTTTAGCAAACGCTTTTATCCAAAGTCATTTACTAATGAAAAAGCAATTTAACATTTTGTCATTGAGCTACATACATCCACTATGAATCCTATTTGAGTCTATTGAGCATGGTTGATGTGGAAATAGTTTATTTTCACCAAGAATGTTAAGAGATGTCTTATAGATTGCAGTGTTTCTTATTTGTCAAATGTATCTGATGGACATTATGTATCAAGGCACAGGCTGTTGCTAATAAAAATAGGCACAGTGATAAAAAATCTCCCTTTTCTCCATAGTTCCCTGAGGTTATTCCCCTAAACGTAGGAGGAACATATTTCACCACTCGGCTCTCCACTCTGCGACGTTTTGAGGACACTATGCTGGCTGCCATGTTTAGCGGCCGCCACTACATTCCTCGTGATGCAGAGGGGCGATATTTCATCGACCGAGATGGGGCACATTTTGGGTTAGTGTTTAGATAAGTGAATATCTGATTAGAGTAAGTGCTTTACAGGGCACTAAATATCCACACAAAGATTGAATACAACAAAGAAAATTACTTTATTAATAACAGCATTTATCATAGTTTTATTCTCAATAACATTCACTAGCTGCTGTCCCAAATTATGAACTACCACCATGAAATGACCCAGCATACATTAAAGATTCACAGCAAACAATTCATAGTTCAAGTTTTCACAGCACAAGTTATACGTAAGCTCTTATTAAAGCATTTGAACCTTCATAAATAACCAGCAGCATATAATATTGGGAGAATAAAATTGTAGCTGCGACGAAGCACATGAACAGTAACAAGCACGTGTGTATGAATAGATAAAAACTAACAGACTTCCCTGCCCGTATCTGACGACACCCCCACCGTGGACCCCGGGTTTTCTTCAGTGCTGAACGTTATGAAAGTCTTAGCTCGTTCCCTCCTCCTGTCGCTCTTCTTTCTCCCCTTTTTCAAACCTTGCAGCCTTCATTTTATTGTCGCCAGGTATGTTCATCAACAACATCGTTCCTCCTCCGCTTCATCACTTTTGCATGACGTCACTGTCGCTAAGTTTATATGCATTACACTACATTTAATTGGTACATTTAATTTCATACATACTTATACATTTAATACATATAAAGTATAGGCCGACTGGTTTTTTTAAACGTTTTAATGATGTACAACCCTGTAACCAGTGATAAAAGAACTGCTGAATATTACTCCGTTTATGATTAGCCAACCGAGAAGGCCAGATGAAAATATCCTTTGTTTGCTTGTCTGCCTTCAGCGACATTCTGAATTTTTTGCGAGAGGGTGAGCTGCCTCCGAGGGACCGAGTTCGTGCTGTACACAGAGAAGCTCAGTACTATGCCATAGGACCTCTTTTGGAAAGCCTGGAAGATACACAGCCACTTACTGGGGAGAAAGTGCGGCAGGCCTTTCTTGATCTCTTGCCCTATTACAAAGGTAATATAAACCAATTATGTTTACATTTCGAATTAGGCTTTTTTCCAAAAAGCTAATAATAAATTTCAACTTTATATGGTCTGCATGACCCACTACAAATGCCAAATAGGCAAAAGAAACAGTGTTAACATTGTCCCTCCTCATTCCAGAAAATTTAGAGCGCATTGTGGAGATCGCAAAACTTCGTGCCATGCAACGAAAGGCTCGCTTCGCAAAGCTGAAGATCTGCGTGTACAAGGAGGAGATGCCCATCACCCCTTATGAAAGGCCGCTGTTCAACTCGCTGCGGTTCGAGCGCTCTGAGAGTGAGGCCAAGCTGTTCGAGCACCATTGTGAGGTGGATGTTTCATTTGGGCCCTGGGAGGCTGTGGCAGATGTTTATGACCTCCTTCATTGCATAGTGAGCGACTTGGCAGAACGTGGAATCACCGCAGACCAGCAGTGCATCGGCGTTTGTGACAAACACCTTATTAACCACTACTACTGCAAAAGGCCAATCTATGAGTTTAAAATCACCTGGTGGTGAAAGGGTGGTATGTTTGGAGGTCTTGCCTCTTTTGCCAAGAACTACGATGCACAAGGTTTGAGCACACGTGATGTGTACTGCTGTCTATGTGAAACCAGCAGGGTCCTCGAATCCTAGTCCAGTGTGCAAAATAATTGACAAGCATTTGATGGAGATGGAGGTTGATGGCTCGCTGTGGAACGGTGGCTTGCAACCCAAATTTTAGCTGTTCTGTTCTGATCCCTTAGTTTTGCAAGTACTTGTTAAGCTTTATTTAAAACAAACCCTACTTGTAATGGTTTTGACCAGTTGTAGTTTAAAGGGTTTTCTGGAATCATGCTCAGAGGAAGTTAACTCATGTGAAACAGTGTTTTCTATTCTAAATATGACATCTCTGCAAAGTTTCCATGTTAGATGTGCAATGAATGTATTAACAAACTGATTGTGAAGAATCAATCAACTGGACTCAGAATACAGGTTGTCATTTCTTGCGTTGTGTTGTCCATGAAGCATTTTCCCCCACAGTATTTACATTAAGTGATTTTCCCTAATTTGTTTTAATTTAATATGTAGAACCTGATCTTTATTATATTACCAATAGAGAGTACTGTAGATTTCCAACAGATAAAAAATACAAGACAACCAAACCAAGCTTCACACAAGGCCTTCTACAATTTGCCATACATTAAAGGTTTTAGTTTATAACTAAATAAATAAAATGTTTTCAGAAGAGAGTCCAAAACAGATATATTGTTTATAGGATAAGATGCACTAGATATTAAATGCACTGAATATGAATTATATTATATGAAGTATATTAAAATTATACTAAAAGACTGTTAGACACCATATTGTTTTTATATGACTTCTGAGTCTTATTTTCTGCTGCCAAGAGCATCTGTCTTTTCTTTTTATAGCCATAGCCCTCTGCAACAGCATACACATTTGAATTATTTGTGACCCTGGATACGGGTCCATTTTTTCGAAATTGAGATTTTTACTTTTATTCTTAGCTGAATAATTAAGCTTTCTATTGATATGGTTTGTTTTTGGCTTTTACTAAAAATGTTCCCGGGCTATTTAAGACCGGTTGTGTGATCCACGGTCACATTTGTGATTTTGTCTACTTAAAATATTTGTCACCTCTCTCTGTTTTAAGTTTACTGTGTGAGCTGTGAAGGCCACGTGAAGTTGCATGAGCTCCTGGTGAGGGTTTTCGCATCAGAATATCTAAAATTCAAATGCATCTGATAATCCTAACTGGGCTTTTAGTTACTCTTTCTTGCCCAGTGCACTTTATGTTGCTCAACTGATACTTGTACTCTGTTGTACATTTGGTAAATACTGTTTGTATTGCATTAATATACTTGCGATATTGTGCTAATAATAAACTATATATTTTGCCATTTATTAATACTATACTTTAACAATCTGTTGTACACAAATAGAAATTCTTAAAAAATGAAATGCTGGATGTTGACCTTTCTAGCCCCGCCCACAGAACGGAAAGACGGGTTTGACTAGAAAGGGATACAGCTACCTCCACTGGGCATGCGCACTTCAATACCGCAATTTTTTGTCACGCTGAAAACCGTTGATGGATATTAATTACTATTGTAAGGTTATGTTTCGGGCTGGTGTAGGCTTTAGCGAATGTAATTTATTGTGATTATATAGCGAGATTTTGCACCACTTCCGGTCGTAGCTGTATCCCTTCTAGCAACAACCCGGAAAGACCCGTCGCGGATATGACATCATGGCGAGGAGACCAGTGACGAGGTATGATCAGTGAGCTGTCGCTGTCCTGCAGTATAACGCAAACATTTCAAACTTGCTGTTTATTTTAAATGCTTTGCTCATTGCAGTATTAAAAACAGCTTCTGGATATTTCTGTCACGTTGTCAGTTTTGTGGGTTTGTTGTTTCGTATTTTTAGCCACGTAGCTGCTTTGCTAGCTTGACATATTTGCCTAAGGCGGTTTAACATTGTTATTTCCAGTGGATAATTTATTTTGTATGACCCTTTATAACCCGATAACCGTAACGAAACCATGTAGTGATTTATAGCTTGGTTTGTAGTGACAATAAGGGACAGCCTGGCGTCATTGAACGATGTTTGAACTATTTATTTTTGTTTCGTTGGTCATCTTGTCTTAATTTGTTGACCGGGGAGTTTCTGCACGGATCACTGGTCAGTATTTTTACATTTTATTACATAAGACAAACCAGATCACACACTAATAATCATAATGTATATTGTCTTTGTAATTTGTCTATTGCAATTGTTGTACTGTCAGATTTCAAATTACTTGAAAGCATACTCCTTGTTTTTCTCCAAATGAAATATATATATATTTTTTGCCAAATATATTATGTAATCTGATTCCTGTTGACAGGATATGCAAATACATCTCACAATGTCATTCTTGTTTTGTCTTTACCCAGACAAAATGAGTCAGCGCACTGAGCGACGGGGGATCCATGTGGATCAATCAGAATTGCTGTGCAAGAAGGGCTGCGGTTACTATGGAAATGCTGCGTGGCAGGGTCTGTGCTCCAAGTGCTGGAGAGAGGAGTACCAGAAAGCTCGGCAGAGGCAGATCCAGGAGGACTGGGCCCTGGCTGAAAAGTGAGTCGGGTGGTTTTTAAAAAAAACTGTAAAATCACACTTTTTTACGATGACTAATATGAAAAAAGAGCTCTGTCATTTAAGTTTGCATTACAATTCAGTGGTGTGTTTTCTGTCACAGGCTCCAGAGAGAAGAGGAGGCAGCGTATGTCAGCACTCACAGTTCCTCTCAAACCCAGCCTCCGCATTCTCACTCCCAACCCTCTCTCGCCACCTTCTCCAAGTTCGAGGAGAAGAAAACCAACGAGAAAACTCGCAAGGTCACCACTGTGAAGAAGTTCTTCAGTCCCTCTTCCCGCACAGCACCTAAAAAAGGTATGAAGTGGGCCGAGGTCTTGAGAACTCTGAATGTGAATGATGTTTCTTCAGTGTGATGGGACTACTTTGACCACTAGTAGGTGAGGTTGGTTAAAGGAGTGTGTTCTGATATGGTATTAACATAATTTGCTCTCGTAAGTGTCCTTTGGGCACATGAAAATCACTGTCAAAACCTGTTGGATTGAACAGATTCAAACAGTTAAAAGTTTCTTGAGTGTGTTGATCTTATGGGCCTGTATTATTAAAGCTTCTAAGAATCGTCTAAGTAAGCTCTGAATTTAGCTTAAAAACTTCCATGTAGGAGTCTTAGCTTAAAAGTGATTCAGAGCTGATCTGAGAGGCACTCTGAGCAAGGAAAAGACAAAAACTTTTATCTTAGCGAGGAGGCGGGGCTTACCCCGTTGCTATGTCTTTTGAAGACTGTGATTTGTTGGTTGGCCAAGGGGAAAAAAAAGAGTTCTTTTAAATATAGTTTAAATTGAGTTTATAATTGCATATGACATTTTATTCTGTTTTACCATACACATACCAACACTTTCTGTGACATTTTTCAAACAATTCATTCATCCATTCTTCATCTCTCAGTTTGCATCTCATACTTTATTTCAATTGCATCTCATCTCTTCCCCATTTCTCTACTTTTCTTTTGCTGTCATTCTCACCGGAACTTTGGCACCCTTACCCCCCTTATTTCATTCCTCCCCCCCCCCCATTTCTGTGTCGCCCGTTTTTCTGCCCACCCTGGGTGTTTAGTCCCCTCTGAAAAAGAAAGTGAGAAACAAGAGAAAGAGAAGTTGCAGGGCAGGAGAGAGAGCCATGGAGAAACCCTCCTGAGGGATCTGAAGGGCATTTTTACCCAGCCCTGGGAGATGGGCTCACCCACAGAAGGTAACAGAGAGAGCCTGAGGGATAAAGTGGTGTGAACAGAAAACATGGGTGGAGATTGCAGTGTTTGTCTTTTCTGAGGTGGACCACAGCTTCTGTGTTTTGATGTTCTGTGTTGATGAGGGAAAAGAGAACATCACCTGTTTTTTAAGGAATAGTTCACCTAAATGTATTTATTTACGCTCATTGTATTTCAAACAACAGACTTAAATATAACACACTGCATTCTTTTTCATTTTCACCAGGATGTTTTTTGGGTAAACTATTCCTTTCAGTATTTCACAAAGCACGCAAATAAAAAAGTTATTCAAAGTTGGTGATTCTATTGAAACATCATGTTTGTCTCGCTGAAACGCTTCGTGACATACTGCCATGCTAAATTTTGTGTGTATTTATTAATTTCTCAATGTTGTCTGGACGTCAGAAGACACTCGTTTCATTCACCCTGTCATTTTTTCATGTGTACTGTCTCATTGTCATGCATTCCCCTCTTTTCATGTCATTCTGGTGGCAGCTCTGGTATCAAGGCTGAGAGGTGGGTATTAGTGCCACTGCCACATCAATGTAGCCTTCCAGATTACAGAAAACAAAGCAGTACATCAGTGTTTTAAAAGATCAGCATGCTTTTAGCCAGAGAAACCCTACTAATGCTCTATTACTGTCAATGGGGCATTTGCAAAACAATATTGATGGCAGCAAACAACCTAGCAACAGCCTACTGATGAAATGACAGCGTCCATTTAGACAGTAGAATGTATTCATTTCCTTTTGTGAGAAAATAAATGTTCTGTATGTCACAGTGCCTTGAAACAATGAGAAACTACTGCACTGCTTTTTAATACCTGTGTATAGCAAAACCCTAGTTTAGAGCATAATACATATGTATAACTTAATTCTTTGTTGTTTTCATACAATTGTATGGCTTACAGTATGTTTTAGATAATTTTATTGGTAGTATAAGGTTCTTTACAGTTTATTCACCTTCACTCTGTTGCTATCTTTGATCAGATGTCAAAGGTGTTGGCATGGTAACAGATGCCAACTTCGGGCTTTGAGAAGTTCACGTGTTCTTTCTGTCTATTTAACAGTCTGATGTTGTCAATATACATTGTGTCGTCTTTTCACATTTACCTATTGTTTATTCGGACAGCCTGAGGCGTCTTTTACGTTTCATGTGATAACCAGAATGTCATGTAATATTCAGTTATTCCAATTGGACGCATTGTTCGTAAATGCTTCACGGTCTCTTCAGCTGTACCAATAACTAGTTGGCTGAATTTCACATGAGATTCTGCAATAACCTAAATGAATGAAACGCATTTCAAATCCAAGCATGTGTCTTTGTGTTTAATGTTTGTGGACTTTTTACGTGTGTTTCCCAGAGAGCCATGAGGGAAAGACGCCGAGCCCCTCCATCACCCGTCAGTCCAGCATCGAGACCGATCGTGTGTCAAGAGACTTTGTGGACTTCCTGAAGACATTACCGAAGCAGGCCGGCAGAGATGTCCACAAGCAGAGCCGTATTTTTATGGAGAGCATGGGAAATAAAAAGGTGTGGCTTTAAAACTTTAAGAATCGGGCACACCCATGCCTACCCTGTTTATCAAAAGTTATTATAAGATTAAGACTTCACATGCATAAATAATTAGCAAAACTCGAGTCATCAAATCTCTTGCTTCAGAGGATGGAGACCGATTAAGCCTGTTTTAAGAACTTCATCTCAGGCTTTTAGGTTCAGAATTGTTTTGTTTTTTAAAATACATTTTAATTCAAGGATGTTCTTTTCTATCCATATGTATTTGTAGGATCTCGGCGTAGAGGAGCTATCAGAGTGCGCTCAGGACTTCTACCAAAACATGTCGGACCGTCTCATGAATCATTTTAAAGGTAGGATTCATGTTATGCACTGGCTTCCTGTTCAGTTGCGTATTGTTTATAAAACAATTTGACGAAAGCGTTCAAATTCACGTCAATTTTTACCACTCAGGCTTGTAAAGAGTCTGCAGAGTAGGACCATGAAAAGTTGACGAGGTAGTTGTAGATATTAGGATCCCGCAGGTCAGGAAATATATGTTTCTTTGATACACGTTAAAAGCAGCCCGGAGGGTTATAGGGATCTGTTATGTTTAATCTATTATGTTTTTCTATGCACAGGGTTATGTCTTTTGATTTCAAGTGTGTAGTGAACTTTGTTGCCTTAAAACTAATGCAGGCACCATTCATTTCATTTTTGCTCCCGGCCGACCTTGCCTGCCATGGTGATGTAAACAGAATTGGTCACTTGACTGCCGGATATATTTCTATATGTAAAAATGTTAGCAGGTTTTCAAACGATTTTTATTGGTTTTCCACTTCAAAACGCTGTGATTGGGGAATTCAAGCTATTTGTTATAGAGCCTTGTGTGTTTCTCCTCCCGCAGGTTCTTCTGAGAAGGTGGACAGGGTGATGGACCAGGTGGAAAAATACATCATGACTCGACTGTATAAAAGCGTCTTCTGTCCAGAGACTACTGATGATGAGAAAAAAGACTTGGCCACCCAGCACAGGATTCGGTAAGCCCCTTAGATTACCAAAGCATTTATTTGAGCATTCCAGTCCGCCGGATGTATCATGATTGCTTCCAAAGGGGAACCATGTTAAATGTTTTCTTTTATTCTGTTTGGTTTTTCTAGAAGATCCCAAATTATACTGTTAATCATTATTCGCTTCTTGAATATTGTTGGTTTTTCAGGGCCTTGCACTGGGTAACCATTCAGATGCTGTGTGTTCCTGTGGATGAAGAGATCCCAGAGGTGTCTGATAGTGTAGTCAAAGCCATCACAGGTGGGTCTGCAACGAATTTTCTTTATATTATTATCCTTTACATGGTTTTGAGTTCTCTCCATTCTGAGAAAACAGTTTATTGTCTACTGTAGATATCATTGAGATGGACTCCAAGCGAGTGCCAAGGGATAAGCTGGCCTGCATTACCAGCTGTAGTAAGCATATCTTCAACGCCATCAGGGTTACTAAGAATGAACCAGCCTCTGCAGATGACTTCTTGCCTACCCTCATCTATATCGTGTTGAAGGCCAATCCACCACGGCTGCAGTCAAACATCCAGTACATCACACGCTTCTGCATCCCCTCAAGACTTATGACGGGGGAGGATGGATACTACTTTACCAACTTGGTGGGTCCATATGTATTATTCAATGGCCCCTAATCCACACTTAAAAATGAATAAATATTATAGCTGAACATTCCCCTTTTCTCATTTTCTGCTCAATCTCATTTCCTGCAGTGCTGTGCTGTAGCCTTCATAGAGAAACTGGATGCCCAGTCATTGAATCTTAGCCCTGAGGACTTTGAGCGCTACATGTCCGGTCAGGCTTCCCCTCGAACGTCAGATGATCCAGCAGCCTGGCCCCAGACTGGCTCCAATATTAACCCTGTGGTTAGCCAGATCCATCAAAATCAAAGCATCCTATCCAACCTAGAAAAAAGACAGCAGCAGGTCATAGAGGAGGCAAACACCCTCCAGACAGAAATAGCAGAATGGCAGAACAGCGTGGCCCGTGAGGTCCAGGAGATCTTGGAGAGATACCCACTGGAGATCAAGTCTCGAGCATCTGCGATCGATGCAGACAATGTGGAAGACGACAGGTTACCACCCCCTCTGCAGCCCCAAGTGTTTGCTGGTTAGACAATTATTTTAGGTAGATAAGCAATTGTTAATGCTTACCTTACTCATTCCAAGATGGTCAAAATGTGTTTTTAAATTATATGGCTGCTTTTGTCCAAGATCTCCTGCTTCCTGTAATGTATGAATACAGGGATGTAACAAATACATCAGAAATCATCATCTGTTTCCTTAACAAATTCTTGTAGGATTGCAGCAGAGTTTGAAAGAAAAATACGTAGCTTGAGAGACTAAAGCTTTAAAAGATGTGTCACTAACTTGATCAACATTCAAATACGTGTGCTGTATTAAATTACAGAAAGTAGCTGCCAATATGTAGTCTAAATCATATTTGATGTGCTCATATCAACATATCATCTTTTCCTATGCAGATAAGTCAGTTTCACTGTATGTTGATGTTTTCCTACCTTCTGTATGAAGGTGTTTACTGTGATCTTTTTATGGGTGTATAAAATGTGCATAATGAAAACAATGATGTTGAACCCCATACAAACTGTCCTAACTGTAGCTTTTAAGTAACGTTGGTGTGTCACACACGCTTGATGTATAAACTTCTATGGTACCTTTCGGTGATGGTCATTCTTAAATGCTAGGTCATGTTATCGATCAGCAATACTACTGTGCAGATCTTTGGAAAATGAACACTATTTAATAGTTATTTGTTTGCCAAACAAAATGCATTCTTGGTGTGGATACAAATCTGCAAAAAAAATCCACATAGATGTACAATTCTGTAATGGTAACCAAAGGATGTACTTTGGAAAAGAACCACTCTTCAACCAAGATGTAAATGGCATTAATATGTTTGGCATTAATGTAAGCTTTTCAGAAAACTGTTTAAATGTAAAGCAGTTTTTAATAATGTCCCAACTGTAACAGGTACTTAACATTAAATTTGTGTGAAAATAATCAGTTTAATTTATTTATGATTTTGTGTTCTATTAACTAAACTACTTTATTTATGATGTATAAACTTGAACTGTGTTGTTTTGTTGTTCGTAAATAATTTATAAATCAGAAATTGAATTTTTTTTCAGGAAAATATGTGGTTATTAGTCACTTGGAGGTGTGGTCATTGAGTCCATAGGGATCATAAGAAACACCATACATGTATCACATTGTAGAAATCGTCAGTATAAAAACAATGATTCACACCATATAACAAATGTTTAAAATTTTGATGGTCAATATTGTTTTACCTTAATAAATGTTCTGAATAATATAATTACATGGTAGGATACTTTAGCCCTTTTTAGGGTAAGTTCTCCCCAAGATTGTTCTCAAGGGCCACCTGTTTACATGTGTGTAGAATATGTCATTGAAAACATGATGTACAAATATCACACTAAAATTCTCATTGTTAGCCTAAATGTGCAATGTCTCATTGGGTATAGCCTGATTTTATCTCTTCAATTTGTTCTATTTTGTAAAATGTTAATAAGAGACTCGTTTAAAGATCTATCTCATCCAAAACAGATCTGCACCCGCCCCCCCCAAACCCGAGTCTCGTACGATACTTCTTCTGTACCTGCAAGTCTCCCGATATTCTCAGTTTAGTATGTAGGTCGCTCTCTCCCAGGAGGGTAACACTCCACAAGTGATACACTGAGATCTTGATTCATTTTGCATACTAAACAACATAGGACGATGTTTTTTTCTTAAATTGGTGTAAAATTGTGTATTTATTGCCATTATGTAACATTTCACAAATATTTTTCATATATGGTATTTTGTAATAAAAGTATCTGTCACATGCATTATAGACGCCTTTACTGTTAGTAAACATTGTGACGCGTTTTTTTGGGCGGAGCTTAGGGGGAGGCAGAACGGTACCCGAAACCAATTATCAAAAAACAAAGTTTGTTTTCATACAAGATATTTTTATTGTTTCAAATAAAAAAGCTGCGGGTGAAATTGTGTTTGTATATTAAAGCCCACGCAAAAAGTACCTGTTGATGGAAATTTGAGAGTTTCACAGGGATCTTTCTTTGATATATAATTGCACATGAAAAAGCATACTTTGGAAAAATGTACCAAATAAAATCTTGATTTTTCAAATATTTATTAAGCCAATTTATTTCGAAAATATAATTTAAAGAATTAAAGTCTACTAAATGTAGACATAAGAGTTTAAAATAACTGTTTTTTTCATACAATGTCAATAATTTTTGAGTTAGAACTCTTTCAATCAATTTACACGTGGGCTTGTCTACATAAAGAGAATGGGCTTTAAATTACATCTAATTTCGTCTTTAGTTATTTGTATACCCATGTATGTAAGAGTGCTTTTAACAGGACAGGACAAGAAACACACAACTTTTAACAGAAAGTAATTTGCATAATGCCGTGATGTAAGCGTGACGTTTGCACGAAGGGGGTCTATAGTGTGGTATATAGGCAACTGCTTTCTTGGTGCTCTGTGTTATCACCATGTGTTATCCTGAAATAATCCTTTGTGTTTAGATACGTTTTACATCGAATTAATTTTTTATTTATTTAAATTGAACAAATTAGTTGTTAATTCATCAACCAAAAAAGTCAAAACATAATATACTATAATTGTGCAGAAAAAACAGACTGAATGTTAAGGTTCCAAATGAGTTTTTTATTATGTTATCATGGTTTTATTGTGTTAGCTGTTTTTTTAGAGTCATTGTGGCTCACAAAACAACTGCATGTCGATTGATATTAATTGTAATGCTCAATAAAAAAACTTGATTTTTGAAAACGGATTTATCTAATTTAGTAACCAAACTCTTCATTTGATGTTGGCGCTTTCAAGTGGGCGTGCCCATACGCCAAACGCGCCGCCTTTTTAAATGCGCCTTTGTGATTGGATAGTGCAATCCCGAACGTCCACCAACAATGCGGACGATTGGCGGATATGGTTTCCCATGGTGACTGACACGGTCTCCCATGGTGACTGACAGTGACATAGAGGCGCTAGATTTTCTGCAGGCTATATACAAGCAACCTAACGCTACAGAACCTGTTTATAAAACATTAAGTTATAAGCGTTTCATGTGGACACTCGGAGCGACGGACTCAGTTTATCGAGGGCAGCATTGCGTGGTAAATGCTTCCGTTTCATTTTGCGGGGACCTGGTTGTGCATGAGTTTTGAAATGCTCCTAGCTAACCTGCTAATGTGCTAACCTGTGCTGTATCACCTGAGAGTGTCTTCGGGGGTAATTGTTTGTTTGTGGTGTTGTGTTTTTGCTGACATCTCTAACTGTCCGTCTGTGTGTTCTTTCTTGATTTGATGGTGGGTTAAGGGCTTACAAGAGCAACAAATGAGCTCTTTTTTGCTGCATGTGCTCAATATTGGTTACTGTATCTACGCCTGTGATGATAACAAGGATGACAACGTTTGCTGTTGATCAAGCTGTGTGTTATATTTACCCTTGTGTGTTACATTTTGTAGATTTCTAGATTTGAAACCCAAACATAACGGCATTTGACATCGTCGAAAAGTAGATCAAACATATTTAGTATTTCCTTTTCATGTTTTGGCAAGCTGCGGTTATAAACAACAGTATTCATAAAATCAGGATCTTTCGACATTCATAAATCCAATGCAAATTCAGATCAAGTAACGGGTTGCATGGCCAGACAGAGATATATATTGGGATCTATCATTTGAAAAATACTAAAAACTGTCCAATGAGGGTATACAGACGTTTTTCAATGACCAGGCAGATATTATGTATGATATTGCTCAAACTTATTGGTAAAATGTCCTGTTGTCTTTTTGACACAGTGAAAGTGGCTCTCACGCCAAGATTCTTCAATCAAATACATTTGACTTTTAGAGGTAAAGCTGGCAGAGATGGATGAGCAGAGTGTTGAGGTATGTTGACAGTGTTCTGTAGTTATGTTTTATCGTAACAAGCATCTGTTTAACTTATATCTAAGAAACATTATGTCTTTAGTGTTTAATATATAATGCTTTTATCACCTAACAAAAAAAAGTGTTTGATTCTGCTCTTTATGCTGGTTAGAAATGCAGTCCCAAGTTTTACTTTCGTTCACCCAATAATATAAATTCTGTCGGTTATTCAAATTATTAAAGCAAAATAAAATCTAATATGCTCAATTATTCTTTTATATATTTTAATATATGCAAGTCAGAATAAGCATGTTGTTTGAATCTGTGCATAAATATTGTGTTACATTGAATGACAGCTTAATTTTTACATTTAATCTCCAAAAACTTAGTTGAAACCGTAAAGTAGACATTTTACTTACATCTAAGGGGCTTTCTATGGACACAAAATCACTTTTGTAAATTTCTTTTGATGGGGATGTCTTTGACCCCCATACAATGGAATTCAATGCGGCCCCATATAGTGGTCAGCAACATTCTTGAAAATATCTTCTTAAGCGTTCTGCGGAAGAAAGTCATATCTTGGAATATGACGTGGGTGATGAAGGAATTTTAATGTTAGGGTGAACTATCCCTTTAATTCATGCCAAAGCTTGTCGTGTTGTTTTAACCCTTGTGCTTATCTGAAATTCATCTTAATCTCTTGCGTGCCTCTTCAGAGTATAGCGGAAGTTTTCCGCTGCTTTATTTGTATGGAAAAGCTGCGGGATGCTCGTCTGTGCCCTCACTGTTCCAAACTGTGCTGTTTCAGCTGCATACGGGTGAGTGAACGCACACAAAATAATAACCACAGTATACCGAAGGCCTGTGTAATTAAGCAGGACTCCCTGATCTGTCTTTTTTACTTCAGCTCAACTGGACATGAGTATATTTGTGTGCAGGCTATTTTGGATTGGTAATTGCTTTTTAAGATTGTGATTTGTCAAGACAAAGTGGGGTTGTCAAGCTTAAAGTCCATGCAGTTTGTTTAGAGTCATTTAATACCGTTGTGTGGGGAAATGATGTTTGTGCCTGCCCTGCACCCTAAATAACAAATGGCTTGTCATTGTTGCTGATGTCAGCACACCATTGGTTTTGTGTGTGGTAATATAACAGGAAGCTCCATTTAAGTGGGAGGGCAAGATTACCAGTAAAAATTATTTTAGTTGCAGTCGGTTCCCCACACAGATTTATCATATTTACATTTATTCATTTGGCACACGCTTTTATCCAAAGCGACTTACAAGTAGTTTTTTATACAGTGGCACATTACTGCAGAGCAATCAGGGGGAAGGTGACTTGCTCAAGGGCCCTTCAGTCATGACCTGCTGGCACTGAGATTAGAACCGGCAACCTTCTGATCACAATATAGTTTGGGAAAAGTTTCTTTATCTCCAGATTTGATATAAAGATCAGTTATCTTTGCCAAATAGTTGCATATCAAAAATTATAGATGATTTTATGCATTCCAAGTGCAGACCAGTGCAGAATGTGTTGGACAGAATCCTGCTAATAAAACTTCTTAAAATGTGATTGGTTAGCAGAGCCAAACTAGCATTTGGAATTGAAGTCAAGATGTTTTGTTTTTCTCTTTGGCAGCGATGGCTGACGGAGCAGAGAGCACAGTGTCCCCACTGCCGGTAAGAATCTGACACCTCAAACATTGTTTGAGTAACTCTAGAAAAGTATTGATTTTGCTATTGTTAGTGCTCACAGAAAGAGTTCATTTCAGTGAGGCATCGATTAGTTACATTAGAGAGATATCTTCCAAAAAAGCTTTAGATGACTGGACCGTAGCCACAAGGGAATTTATTGGCCTTCAAGAAGCACACTTACATAATTGCCAAAGCAATCTAAAGAGTGCCTACAAACCCAAGGTCTACGATTTAAAATCTGGAACTCAAGTGCAGATACTTTTATCACTTTTTTGGGTTACTTTCTAAAACAAAGCTCAGCAAATCTAACAAACAGTTCTTTAGTTTTTGGAAACACACTGACACAGTAGGTATCCGTTTCTTTTCTTAAAGGTACAGTGCACCCCCAAAAAAATGCTATTTGTTTTCATATAAATGTTGATTTTAGGCAGAACTATACCTTTACGCCTTTACATCTTTATAAGATACATCTTTAAGCAGACATGCTTTGATTCAGATTGGAGATCACATGCTCCAATTCCAGAATTATCCAATCCTGTTCCTCCATGCTCTACCTATCATTTCATGTTCTTTTCTCTCAATAAAAATGACAAAGAAACTGCAAATTAAACCTTCTTTGTCTTGTTGGCTAATAAAGACTCTTGCATGTTAAATTCAGAGCTCCGCTTCAGTTGAGGGAACTGGTGAACTGTCGCTGGGCAGAGGAAGTGACACAACAACTGGACACCCTGCAGCTGTGCAACCTCACAAAACACGAAGAGAACGACAAAGACAGGTGAGCTATACACATATTCAAACAAAATTGTGATTTAGGGCTACAGGTGATAAACTCTACTTAAGGTGATAAACTCAAACTCTCTGTCAGAGACCATGAAAAATGTTTTAAATATTTCAAGCAAATAAGTTCACACAGAAATTACATTTCTGTCATTATTTTAAAAGTCCGCATTACTTTCTTCTGTGGAGCACAAAAGGCAGATTAGATTTGGACAGCTTCATTTACTTTCTTTGAATGTTTTTCCTATTAAAGTGAATGGTGACCGAAGCAGCAAGCCCCTGACATCATCTTTTGTATTTTGCGGAAGAATTAAAATCACTGGTTGGAAAAAATATGTGGTTTTCTAAAAGGTGGCAGAATATTTAGTTTGGGGTAAACTGTCCCTTTAAGCATAGAGTTTATTCTATGACCTGACTGGGAATTGACTGTCATTCATTTTTGCCCCATCAGGTGTGAGAACCATCACGAGAAGCTGAGCGTGTTCTGCTGGACGTGTAAGAAGTGCATCTGTCACCAGTGTGCGCTGTGGGGAGGCATGGTACGCAATTCAGTCTCCATAATGAATTAGTCAGACCGGAGGGTTGCGTGTACGGTGTCATTTCCTTCCCAGATGTTCTGAGATGAAAAATGAGTTGAGCAAATGATCAAGGAATAAACAATCTGTCCCAAACAAACAAAATTAGTTTGAGATTTCTACGGACGAAATCGCATATCTGTCCTTATCTCTCCACAGCATGGAGGTCATACGTTCAAACCCCTCGCTGAGATCTACGAGCAGCATGTGACAAAGGTGAACGATGAGGTGGCTAAACTACGGCGCCGGCTAATGGAGCTTATCAGTCTGGTCCAAGAAGTGGTGAGCACATGGCATTCTTATTCACGCCCACACCGGGTCATTTAGACGTCAACGGTTTATGATAGATGATGCTTTTCAGCCAGAAAACTCTTGATGAGTCTGCTGATAAGAAATATTATCTTATTACATATTTCTGCATTCCTAAGTGCTTCGGGAGGCATTTTTGTATAAGATGTTGCACACAAGGACATTGAGGACAAATCTATTACTGTTCACTTTCTGAGTTTTATGTTATTGTCCACTAGAGAGCACCATAATCTCATGAAATATATAGGTCATGCACAATAGGGGTTAAGGACTAGAAAATAATTGTTTTATCTTACTGTATGTTGGTATAGTACATCAAAATATTTCTTCAAAAAAAAAATCAGCATTGCTGTTGTATTGTTGTATTGTCTTTAACCATCTTAAAGGGATTTGCACATCATAAACACTCTTACATTTACATGCATTACACTTATGCATTTGGCTGATGCTTTTATCCAAAGCGACTTACATTCCATTATACTACACATTTGATTCTAAGTATGCGCAATCCCCTGGGATCGATCCCACAACCTTGGCATTGCTCAGAGCTATGGTCCAACCACTGAGCTACAGGAAAGCTACAGGGGGAGTTCACCCAAAATTGACATAATTTACGAAACAAGCTCATGTATTTCTAAACCTGTATGACTTTCTAACTTCTGCAGAACACAAAAGATGATAGTTTGAAGAATGTCGGTTACCGAAAACCATAGGTTCCCATTGATTTGCATTAGTTTTTGGTTACCAACGTTCTTCAAAATATCATCTTTTGTGTTTTGCAGAAGAAACCCATAGAGCTTTGAAATGTAAGGAGGGCGAGTAAATGATCCCCGAATTTTAAATTATCCCATGATAACATCATTTCAATAACATGCATGTTATATGAATTTCAGGAAAAGAATGTCGAGGCGGTGCGTGGAGCAAAGGATGAAAGAGTGAGAGAAATCCGTAACGCTGTGGAAATGATGATTGCACGACTCGATAATCAACTCAAGAACAAACTCATCACACTCATGGGTACATCTACTATTGTCTTCTTTTGATGTGGTCTGCATGTAACCTGATGTTTCAGGTATCGTCAGTCTAATGTAAAGTTGTTCCTACAGGACAGAAGACCTCTCTGACTCAGGAAACTGAACTTCTGGAGTCTCTTCTGCAGGAAGTAGAACACCAGGTACCTCAGTGTGATCCAATGAAAGCAGATGTAGTTGTTCCTACAGGTTTTGTGTTCTTGAGCGTGTTTTGAATTCCACAGCTGCGGTCGTGCAGTAAGAGCGAGCTGATCTCGAAGAGTCCAGAGATCCTGCTCATGTTCCAGCAGGTTCACAGGAAACCAATGCAGTCCTTCGTCACCACACCCGTTCCACCAGACTTTACTAGGTACACCTGACACTTTATGCAGTGACAAGA
Source organism: Barbatula barbatula (assembly GCF_947034865.1). Taxonomy (NCBI): domain Eukaryota; kingdom Metazoa; phylum Chordata; class Actinopteri; order Cypriniformes; family Nemacheilidae; genus Barbatula; species Barbatula barbatula. Next base: position 14,422,526 of record NC_136787.1, on the reverse strand, counting down.
TATTGAGATTCAGGCCGTGAATATAATGAATAAAAATGCTCACATTTCTTGTCGAGTGTTTTTTTTTTACTTGTAAAAAGTGGCTCTCTGAGAACATCAATCTATCTTCTTTGACGGTTTTCTGAGCTTAAAAGTAGTGTTCCTTTCTGTATGATAACACATTTTCAGTAGATATTGCTCATGTAGAGTAAAACTTCCTAACAAGCCATTGTGTTTCCTGAGACAATTATTAATTACCAACTAAAGTGTTGAAAATGCATTGAGAAAAATATCATTTCTTTTAAGTGAGCTGGTTCCTGCCTATGACTCAAGCACCTTTGTTTTGGCAAACTTCAGGTAATGATAACTTTTTAAAAATAATTTAATCTACTAGAGTGGTGCGTCAGTTGTATGGCTTGATCTGATGACGTCTTGATGTGTACAGTACCCTGCGACAGAGAGCAGACCCCGTCTACAGCCCCCCTCTCCAGATATCAGGTCTGTGCTGGAGGTTAAAGGTTTATCCAGTAAGTTTGTCATTTTCCGTCTTTTGTTTCTTAAAAGAACAATTCACCCCACCCCCCAAAAAAATGTGTCTTCATTTATTCACCCTCAAGTTGTTCCAAATCTGTATATATTTCTTTGTTCTGATGAACAAAAAGAGATATTTAGAAGAATGCTTGTAACCAAACAGTTCAAACTTCTCGGCCATCATTGACTACCATAGTAGGAAAAAATCTTTATAGATTTCTGTTACTTGTTATTACTAATGTTATTGTCATTTTTCCTGCAATGGTGGTCAAGAACTGTTTGGTCACAAGCATTCTTCCGAATATCTTTCTCTGTGTTTACAAGGATGCCAATAATTGTGGCCAACATGTTTCGAAGAAAAAAAATATTTTTACAATGTGAGATTCCCCCTACTTCAAATTGTTTTCCTTCAATGAAATGTTGGAATTTTGTAAATTTTTCAATAAAAGATCAAAACGAGAATTATTGTATATACATTTTTACAGCCTTCTTTGCTCATATTTACCAAGGGTGGTGCCAAGAATAGTGGAGGACACTGTATTTCTGAATAATCTCAAATTTTGTAATTGTTTTGTTTCAGGATGGCAACGGTGTTGTGCGAGGAAACTATCTATCTGTCTTTCTGGAGCTATCGGCAGGGCTTCCCGAGACCTCCAAGTATGACATTTTAATCAGCAGTTAGAAAGAAACATGGCGTAACACGTCCTGTTCTTGTGAAATTGTTGCAGTATACAGGAAGTGTTTCTCACTGGCAGTATTTCTTCCAGATATGAATACAGGGTAGAGATGGTCCATCAGGCCTCCAGCGACCCCACCAAAAACATTATTAGAGAGTTTGCTTCTGACTTCGAGGTGGGGGAGTGCTGGGGCTATAACAGATTCTTCAGACTGGATCTTCTTGCCAGTGAGGGATACCTCAACATGCAGACCGACACTCTTGTGCTGAGGTCACACCTTTATTTGACTTTTTAAGATGATCTATGTCATTTTAATATTGTGTGTTTCAAATAGTGCAGAATAAATAAGATTTGTTTTCTGTCGAGTGTCCTATAATGTTCTTATGTTTTTTTTTCACAGGTATCAGGTGCGTTCACCCACCTTCTTTCAGAAATGTAGAGATCAGTACTGGTATATATCTCAGCTTGAATCTGCACAGTCCGGCTACATTCAACAGATCAACAACCTTAAAGAGGTCAGTGTTTAACAAAACCCCCATGCGTTTTATTGACCCCATAACAGAGACTCAGAATGAATGCCCTTGATCCTTTGACTTATATAATTTTCCCCCCAAAGTGTGTCATGTGATCTGTTTTTCCTTATGTTGTGTGTCGTCTGTTTCTGTGTTTAGAGACTGGCTATCGAGCTCTTCCGTCGACAGAAGTCCCGGAGTTCGTCTCCGGATCGACGCCTCTGTCCCACAGCTTCTTCAGGGAGAGACTCACGTCAGGGGAAGACTTCTGTACCAGAGGAGGGTAGTCAAGCAGCCTCAATAGAGACTAAGGAAGATGAGGACGAAGAGAAGACCCATCATGATGACTCTAATGTAAGAAATGTCTAAAAGAGCGGCATTTGGAAATGAATAGCTATATGTTTTTATATTATAATTATGTCAATGATCTCTGATCTTTGTTCACTTCTTTTGAAAACAAAATGAAAGACCTATTTGTTTACTACTAGAAAATATTAGACTACAAAAAAATGTTGGCACATCAAAGATTGTTAATCTATATTCACAATGTAGAGTTTAGTACGATGACACTACTCTCACAGCAAATTACTTAAAGAAAATAGGCTTAAAAGAGATGTAATGATTCTGAAGCTTCGATGACATCACTATCTCTCTCATGTGGCAGTTATTTGGTTAAATGTTGCTGCAGCCTCATGAAATGTCTTTTGTGTTGACGTGACTTTAGGAATTGTCTGATGGAGATCTGGAGGTGGACTGTCTCACTGGAGATGAAGACGTCAATCCTCTGGATGGGAGTAGCACCTCCGGCAGCTCCACGGCCACCAGTAACACAGAGGAGAACGACATTGATGAGGAAACCATGTACGTAACAAATGAAACAGTCTTATTAAGACTTCAGAATGTGATGAGCCATTTGGGAATGTGCATTATAGTGTTGTTAACTGTTTTAAAGGTCCAATCTATGAAATTTAGCAGCATCTAGTGGTGAGGTTACTTATTGCAACCAATGGTTCACTCCAGCCCTCCCTTTTGAAGCACTAGAGCTGACACAGGACTGGGATGTCACGCTTTTGCTTCTTTTCTAGAGATAACATATTTACAAACTCGCTCTGTAGAACAGTTTGTCCGTTTAGGGCTACTGTAGAAACAACATGGCGAATTTCATGCAAGGGGACCTGCGGTGTATGTTGATAGAAAAGCTCATTCTAAGGTAATAAAAACATAACGCTTCATTATGTAAGGTCTTTATACACCTCTGAAGACATAGTTATGTATATTATATTGCATTTCTGTCAATAGATCCTCTTAAATATTACACAGTGTACTTTTAAAGTCTATTTGTATACTTAAAAAGTCAACAGTTCAACTGTTTTTAAAGTTAGTGTTTTAAAAGCACTATTCACCATTTGCTGTTACATCTTCATGTTGTGGTAAATGCTAGTGTACATGCACTGAGTGGGACATGGTCCTTTGTGTGCCAATGGAGGACAGCTGCATCCACCTCCCAGAAAACACGTTTTAATTAGGGCTGCTACCACATTTTTGACAGGCAACCCCTCTCAGTGTGTGTTTAAGCAAAGCTCTTCTGTCCTATCACGATCTGGGAGCATCAGCACTATTGGCAGCTTTGACTTGTGTGGGCTCTGTGAGAGTGCTCGTGTTTCTGTAGTGAGATGCTGAAGTCAAAATCTCACATGTTTCTGCTCATGCTGCCGGCCACCGCCTGCTCAGACACACACACACACGCACGTGCACACACACACACACACACACACACATACACGCACGCACACTGCTTCAACCAGATGAGACGAATGAGTCATCAGAGCTTCTGCCTCCTGCCTACAAATGCCTGTCCTCAAACATCTCTGGCTTTTCCAATATGAATTCAGGGGTTTCCTGCAGGATTTCTGTTGCCATGGGGGACACGACCATCCTCAGCCTTATGTTTTTATATAGGAATTTCCAAATGTTGATGAATTCTTTTAACTATGTATTCTTATTAAACGATAAGTCTTAATCGGGGTCTTTACCTGGTGTTGTCAAAACCTCACAACTTTATTCTAGCAAAATACTTATTATGAGAAAATTCAAAAAAATAGAACGACTTTATTCCAGTAATGTTTCTTTTCATTCTTTGTCTATATTGCTTTTGAGAGCAGTACAAATGGTTGAGGTTTAGAGAAAGTGGTACAGTATTTATTAAGCATAGAGAGGTTAGGGTTTTGGGATTTGTTGGATGTATGCGTCAAGTCAAGGCTCTCAGCTTCTATAAATACTGTAGTAGATCAGCGCAAAGAACCGCTGGAGAGGAGTGACTCATTGTGTGGTACAGCCTGAGACAATAGTGCATGTGTTACTCTTACACACACACACACACACACACACACACATACATATTCAGCAGTAGCTGTACGCTCTTCACGCCCCCTGTAGAGCAGCTTATTTCAGACCGTTCCACTCCTCACTATAAACGGGGGGACCACGCATATGAATCCTGCTTTGATTAGTGTCGGGAGATATGCTGGAGACAAAATGCCGGGCCTAGCCTCATTTAGCTCTGTTGGGTTGCAGTTAATCATCCCAAACCTTTTTCACACAAACATTACAGCAGACTGCTCATGGATTGTAGACTTGTTTACTTGCGGTTAACATTTCAGTAGATTAGATTAGATTAGATTCAACTTTATTGTCATTACACATATACAAGTACAGTGTAACGAAATGTAGTTTAGGTCTAACCAGAAGTGCAGTTAGCAAGTGCAGGATATACAGTTAGAATAAATACAGAATACAATAGTGAGAATATAATACAGTGGGCATGAACTCTAAAAATATTTTGCAGTAGGAATGTTCTATGAAAATATGACAGTAGGTATATACTATGAACAATATATACAGATGACTATATACTATGAACATTAATGTACAGGTGGATATGAACAGATAATAATTTAGACTAAAATAGTGCAAGTGACTAGATAGTGCTAGATATATAGGCATTATTGTGTAGTAACAATGATCATGATATTCCATTTGCTTTAGGTCTGGTGAAAATGACGTGGAGTATAGTGGGAATCTGGACCTGGAGGAAGGCGAACTACCTGAGGATGTTGCCGGGGCAACAGGTAAACCAGCGTTTCTGCACCCGAGCACCCTCATTAATGGCAGTGGTGTTATTTTTTTTAATGAAAATTGAGTGTCACGCATATGGCAATCTGGTGTGTTGAAGCACTTGGCTTTGAAGTGTCATCGACTGCGACACTTTGTTAATCATCTTTAGTGAAGTACCCAATGACCATATCAGCCTGTGAGAGAGCAGATTCTGCTGTGAATCTTCAAAGACTGGCAGTGAATCGAAAGCCAAAAGACTGCTAATGCTTACTCGATTAAAAAGAAATAAGTGATTCCCACTTAACTCAGACTATTCTACTTGAACATGTGTTATTTTTAGAGCAGTGTTTAGAAAACCTGCTTTCCGAATGCCTTGCTTTAGCTGTGAAAGTTGTTAGGGGTCAACCTTATAATGGGATTGAAACCTGATCATTTTTTATTTATTGTTTTATTTATTTGATTCACTAGTATTTTGAATTTGCTTTTATTTTATATATTTTGATAATTTAAAGACCATTTTTGTTAACCACTTTTCGTTAATAATATTTTTTCTAGTTCTATTTAGGTTCAATTTTTTTTTCTTTGCCTGAACCAGAACGAATTTCAGTTGCTGGGGGAGCATTTCTGATTTTCATCCATTTCAAGTTTCCCAAATGATATATTTTTTTATTCTTTTATTATTTGATTTATTTAAAATGAATTACATTTTAATTTATTTTTATAGTTTTATTTCATGCTAAAAGTCCTGCTCTGGAATGCAGATCGCTGTTATAATGGCAAAATTCAATAAAGTTCAATTTAAAGCTAATTTATTCTTCAGTCAATTTCAGTCATCTCAAAATTACGGTTTAATTTAAGTTTAATACCAGTTGCAGTCAAATTAGTTGACTCTCTGTTGAAATTTGAATAACATGGAAATATCATCATAATTCAGTTTAGTTTTGCATAAACCTTAGCTAATAACCCCCCAAAATTTCAAAGGTTGTTCTTTTTGCTCTTTCGAACTGATCACTGGTTTCACTCAGCACTGTTAAAGCCTGGTATGTTCTTGGTTTAAACTTGGTCATGTGCACCCATGATGGCTACCATCCCTATATGCTTAAGCAGCCAAAATCCCCTCTAAACTGACTGTCTCCCCCCGGTTTGGTCAGGAGGTTCCAGCGCAAGTTCCCGTAGTTCAAGACGCGGAGCAGGTGCAACCTCATCCAGTCTGCTGGAGATCGACCCCGTCTTCCTCATTCAGCTCTTGGACCTGAAGGATCGCAGCCACATGGAGTCACTATGGGGCATGCAGCCCCGCCCACCTGCCTCTTTGCTACAAACCCAAGGTGTCAAAATGAATCAGGCTTCATTTAAGTCATTTATGTATTCGATTCAAATGGATTGCACAATAACACTAAATTGACAGTAGCCTCAAATTTGTCGTTCAGAACATTTTTGTTTGACAGCTCCTGCAGTAACTTCTCGTAAAGAGCGAGAGCGTCGGCCACAGGTGGTGCGGCGGTCTGCCCCGGATTCGGGGGTCCTGATCAGGCTGAAGGCTCAGATGGCTGAAGTGCGCAGTAAGATGTCGGATGTGAAAGGGCAGCTGGAAGCTCGTGGTGGAGCCAATCCACGGGTCTCTTCTCATGGAGCCTTAAACCATGACCCCTCCATGGATTTAGAGATGGGGCCTAGCCGCAAACCAAGTGATCTGCTCTTCAAAGGACCCGTCTCATCACGACACTCCCGCAGTGGTACGGTGTTATTATTACAGTTAAAACTCTGCATTTACATATTACGATAAAACATTTTAGTTTTAATCTCTTCTTCCCAGGTATAAAAAAGACTAGTTCTCCTAAACAAGAGAGCTTGGGGGCACCGGGTGGGCTGTCCCTGCACAGGGCTGTGGATGCTGGCGAGAAGGAGCTAAGAGGAGCTGGTCGAGAGTCACCAAATGAACCCGCTCTGTGTCCTAGAGAGGGACCCTCCTCATTGGATGGTCCGTATGCTACACTCTCAATCTCATGATTTATTACAAAAATGAAAAGCAACAATTTCGAATGATCTCGAAATAGAAGAAGCAAAAGCTTTGTGGAATCCCAACCCTGATTTTTCAAAACGCTTGTGTTTTGCAGGTTCTCTCAAACCTCGAAGTGTGCAAAGTTCTCCTCCCTCTCTTGGAAGCTGTTCCTCTTCCTCTGATAAACCATCTGTCTCGAAACAAGACGAGATACATTTTGGATCTTCTGCTGCAGAGCTATTCAACGTCACAGCATTAAACGGAGCGTCTGCCCTCGCCATCAAGCAGCGCAGGGCTCCAGCCGTAGGGTAGTGTAATGAAACAAACAATCAGCACCACGTCATATTCTCTGAATTCTGTGTGTATTCATTCATAAACGGAGGAAAGATAGATTGATGGTGTTTTGTGATGAAATAACACTGAATGTGTTCAAAGGTGCTGATGTTTTTCAGAGTTTAATAAACGCACATTCATTAGCTACGATTGTCCCCCTCAGGTCTGCTGTGTTGACAGACAGCTCGCTTAACTGTGACCAAGAGCACGCTGGTGAGATCCATCAGTCACTGCTGTCACTGGCTGAACCGTCGTCATCCTCCTCCTCACATCCTGATGAAGGTGAGACGAGAAGATCTGTTCTCAAAATCTCAGAGAACATAACTACACCGCAGCATGAAGATGTTACACTTGTGTTGATTCGATGACTCATTGCACACTCTGTGAGCAAATGCCTCTCATTTAGCTATGCATAAAATTAGATTTGTTTTCAGAATAATTACTTAAAGACCTGATGTTGTTTATTCCTCAGTTAACATTTGAACATTTTATTAGCCACCACTGTTAAAAGAAGATATAAATGTTATTACCTACATCGATTTGCGCTTGTGGTTCAAACACATGGTCATCCCTCCACAGGTCTCCTCTGTCAGAAGCAGACCCACCACAAGCTGCCGAGCATGAGCAGTGACAGTGAGCTAGACTGCGACACGGAGAACGAAGACGAAGCCGTAGCTCTGGAGGCCGGGGACTGTCAGTTTGACACCAGAACATTACCCTGCGCAGGTATAGTACTCTTAAATAATACACTCAAAGGTGTAGAGAACATAATTTAGCGGCAACTAGTGGTGAGGTTGCGAATTGCAACCAATGGCTCAATTACCGTAACCCTCTGAAGACATAGTTATGTATGTTGTATTGCATTTCTGTCAAATTATCGCCCCAAAAATTACACGTAGGAACTTTAATAAAACGTTTTAGGCTGGTGTTTTCCATACAATGTAAGTAAATGGTGAGCTGTCTCTGATCACTTCCACACAATGAAAGTTTTTTTAAATGCAATAAAAACACTTATAGTTACACATTTTCATGGCTGTTATTTGCTTGTTCGAGAATTCACATGACAAAGTTGAGATTGTTAAATCACTAAGAAAAACATTATTTGTCCCCATTGTAGTTGCGTGCCGTGTTCTAGATTGGACAAGCACACATGTAATGCTTTTGTAAGAGTTCAGCCCTTGTTATGGTTCTTTAATTTCTTGCATTATTTTAGTCTTTAATTTTCTCTGTAGGTGGGCAGGAGACAGAAACAGATTATATTCTAGTTATATACCTGCTATTATAGTATATGTAGTATATACTTAGTATATCGCTTATTGCTCCCCGAACTCTTTGTATATCGCTTTGGATAAAAGCGTCTGCTAAATGTAAATAGACTTCCATTATTCCTCTTTTTATAACCGTGTGTTGTGGTCTTTGGAAGTCATGTTTGTGTCTCATTCTCAGGCGAGCAGCTGATCGCCGAAGATCTAAACTTTGTGACTGGAGAAACCACCGAGAGATGATTCACCACAGCGTTACAAAAAGTGTGGAAGTGACACGACCTTCATGTGTCAACAGGCACTGGATGTGTTTTCTCTGTGTCTGAGCACTTTCTTGACGTTCAGATAGAACTGAAATGTGAATGTTTATGTGCTGTATGTTATTCCAGAGAATCACACTTTCTGGAATGGGAGAGACGTGTTTTATTTTTGCTTTGCATAACATTCCGTTATAAAGGTGAAGTTGTAAAAACTTATTTGTGCATAACCAGATATTACAGTTATATATTTCCTCTTCTCTGGCAATGCTGCTTATTTGTCATATCTATTGAATTTTGAAGCACTTTGGTTTTGTCTATTGGAGTCAAACGACTGGGTTTTGATGCAAAGAATGTCAGGAAGGTGCTGCTCTTTAACTGTATTTATATGCTCCTTTAGCTTTATTCTTTGTGCAGTTATATATATATATATATTAGGGCACTTTTTATTGTTTAATGTAGTTTTCCCTGTACAGTAGCTGACCCCACTTGCAAGAGTGAACGTATCAAGCTGTCTAAACCACAAAGTGTAATACGAATAAAAACAAGTTTACATTTACATGTCTGCACAAAAGAAGCAAAACACTTAAGTTGCGAGCAATTTTATACATTTCAAACTACTGCAACATTCCCATTTTTAGTTTAACTATATTTATTTTTATCATATGCACATGTCGGTTAACCTACACAAGGTGAAATATCATAATAAAAGGTAGTTACACCACAACCAAAGTCCCGGGTGGGTCCAACTCTGTATGTTTCCCCAAGCTGTTTAGTGTTTTTGTTGTTTGGTTAAGAGCTCAGAGACAAAGCATTGTTGACACATGGCAGTAGCAGCTGGAAACGGCAAAGTTTATGTTCTCAATACGTGTCATGGCTTCATCTACAGCTGGGGAATGATACAGCTGTATTCCTTTTTTGTTCACAGTCTGGCTCTTTGCATGCGTGGCTTTTGCCGAATACAATCTGTTGAGCGTTTAAGTGTTTCATTGAGATGCATTTAGTGTAGCATTTAATGCATTGCTCTTGCTGTTAATCCACATCTTCACTTAAATAGATGATTTTTACAAAGCTAGAACTGAGAACTGAAGAAGACTTTCTTTTGTTAACTATAAACGTATTATTTCGCTCAGCATGTTTGTGATCTCTGCAAGGTCCAAAAAGCGTTCGGTGACTGTCCAGTGTTGATCCAATGCTGTTATATGTAATGTTTTTGTCCCTGTTTTTGACGTTTGTGTTTCATATGAGAAAGCGAAAAGTTGACGGAGCGAATCATTCTTGTTTACTAGCTTCTGGCAGGTTTTATTTAATTTTTTTGACCCGAAACAAACTGGAATATATGAACAGTATTTTACTGTATATTTATCTAAACTAAAATATGAACAAATAAATGTCATGCTTAATAAAATGCAGTTTTGAGTGGTTATTTGTTGCAACGTCATCAGAAAGAGCATATATACAGTTATATGGCACAGTATTACTTACATGACAATTAAGCAGATTTGATTTTAAACCTTTAACCTTTTGTCAATGCCATTTTTGGGATTTCGTGTTTGACATAATTGTAAAGCATTACAGTCATTTAAATCACTTTGCTATAATGAGTTTTATAAAAACACAGTATAAAGGTAGTACATGAAGGTTCCAAAATCATGTTTTCTTATGTTATCGTGTTACAGTATTTTTTTAGTATTTCTTAAATGAGAACATATTAACTGCAGTTTGATATTAATTGGAATGCACAATAAGAACCAAACCAACCAAACTCTTCACATGTTTTGGGACCAAACTCTTCACTTGTTCTTGTTAGGTTCAGTAATATTCTCTCACTAGCTGTGTGTGTGTGCCTGCACACGTGCGTCTCCGTCTGCCTATCTGCACCTGCTGTTTGGTCTAGTCTGTGTGATGTGCTGTGTGAGAATGAACCCAGCAGTGTTTATGTGCATGAGTGAGTGTTGGCTCAGATTCTGTTCCCCGGGTCCAGTCCCTCCCCTCTAGCACCTGATGACTGCCAACACAAAGCCTTTTGTGTATACTGTACTTCTACCCCATTATGGAGACCAGCTTCATTACGTTTTATATTTATATATAATTGAGCTGTTAAACCTATTAGTTTATGCTCAAGTGCTCAGCTCTCTGTTGTTCAAAACAAGCAAGCCAGGCAGGGGTTCATATAATCAATGTTTTTTTAAAGATTTGTTTAACAGACAATAGTAGTGATATTTCAGCAATCCAGTCTCCTATAATTGGACCAAACCCAATACTTATTTTTAATAAATACATATATATTAAAACTTTCACACTGTTCCACTGTTTTGCATGAGATCATACGAGACAGAAATCGAAGCAAAAACGGCCATGATACACGTGTCATAAGATAAGTGTTTCTTTTTGCGTACACTTACGTAAACGCTACATGATTTTCAAAAGCTCTTTTGAAATACAAGCTGTGGCTTTTACCGCGGAACGGCCTTAAAATATATCCATTAATATCTCATGAACTATTAAAGTTTGATGTAGGCCTACGCCACAACACTAAGGAACGCAATGCTCTGCTATCCATCTCACCTCTATTTCTGACAAAAGCTTTTTATTGGTGACATTTCTGTACACATAACTGCAACATGATATTATATATCTGTATTTATATTTTTATGATGTGAGTGTAATTTCCCTTGAGAATATTAAGCATAGTCTAACCATGATATTTGTAGTAGGCATTTTGGTAATACAATTGGTATCTATCAGTCAGTCAAAAACCTGATTACAACTCTTTTGCTGTAATGATGCCATGTACATTTTTCCTAAAGACTATAAACAATGATGGGAAGAAAAGCATCCGGTAATCTTTCGTAATCCTTAATCTCCCTGTAGTCTGATCTTAATTTGATCTCTGCCAAGAGACGCAGTACAAACACATGGTGGACTTAAATGAAACCAGCCGAAAAGGCAACATCACGTGTACATGGACGCATTCTGCAGTCGCCAGGAAGTGCACGTAGCTTGATTAAAACGCATCTTAATTAAATACTCCTGTGTTATTGCCAGAATATGACAGCTGGAGGAAGGAGATTATAATTATGGCTCCTGGCTCTGAGAGTCTTGGGGGTCACAACTAGGTCTTGTTTGTGATGGCATCGGGAACTGTACACACACACATCTATATCTGTCTCATACTTAGTTTTGGTGGTACAGGTAATTTACAGAAATACATGCCAACATATCACCAGTGCAGAAAAAAAGCACCAAGACAAGTCAAAAATGCTACGTTTTTTTGGTCTTTATGAAATATTAAAAGTCTGTTCTTTGCTATGGTTTCTAAGGCTTTCAAATCTGGGGAAATGTGCAGCAGAAAAGTGATGTAATGCATTATGTCAACTAGATTTTCTTTTTGAAAAAAGGGGAGCTTGCTCATCCAAAAACAGGCCAGGCATTTTTCCAAGTGAGAGCTGAACATTATAGTTGATCCTGGGACACCATTCCATTCAACCAATCAGATTTCAGAAAGGAGATTACAATTGAAGATTATTCCCGATTTCTTCTCCTATTTTTACCTACTTATAAATTAAAATACGAAGTTTCAGTGTTAGTCGAGTACTTTCAAAAATGTAACTCATAACTATACTAAAGCACAAGAAATTCCTGAACTTTGCCTAATAAAATAAACAAAGTATACTTCTTTATTTCTAAGGACGGATATGATTTCCCTCTCATTTCTGTTAGGCTTTGGGATGTGTTTTTCGGCGAGAATGTTGAATATATATATCACGCCTCAAAACCCCCCCTTCCCATCACAGTAACCAAATACATGAATTCTTAAGAAAGTGAATGTCACGCGTCTCAAGATTTTTGATATTTACATTAAAATACACACGTGACCCTGTCTGTGAAATCCAACCTCAATTTGCATCATCCGATCATGAGCATCAAAGTAGTCCATAACAATGATGTAAATGATATTATGATAGATTTTGAGAATCTCGGAATACAAAATGTTTATTCATAATATGAAAAATACTAAAATTGATGTATTTTATTGACACGTTTTCTTATTTGTCCGAAGAAAAACTGAAAGTCGGCACATTAATTCCAATCTTGGAATGACCGACGTTTCATTTTCACATAATGTGCTCTATATTATTATTCCATATAATGTTCTCTGTATAATAAAGAAAGAAAAGAAAAAGTTTATACAAACAGGGTCACATTACTTAACAACATTGCATCAGTAAACCTGATGGTTTAGCAAATAGGCATAACGTGCATTTGACTTATGACAGCAGTATCAGTGACCAGAGTAAAGAAAACAGCAGTGGTTTCTCATCAACACACGTTTAATAGAATACAGTGATGTTCATCAGTAACATAGGTTTCTTTCTTAAGATAAGTTACTCTCCCCCTCTAGTTTCTTTAAACCCTCTGAAGGATCTCTCTTCACACATGGCTTGCGTAGGTTTATTATTGCTAGCAGAAAAAGAGCGTCAACGTTACGTGGACAAAAAGCAGTGACGGCAAATAAGAAGGGCCTAACGTCACGTGAGGTCAACCGAACCCTTGACGCGGAAAATGTACGACTATCGCTAAAACGCCGGGAAAACGCTGCCGTCTAACAGTCAGTCCACCGTGAGCCGAGGCTCAAATACGAGAAGACAGAGATTAATGTTGTTCTCAGTACGGTTGAAATAAACCATCCGCAACTTTCATTCTTGAACTTGTCGTACTATGCGAATAAGCGCGAGCCCGTTACGTGCTTCCCTCAAGTTTACGTCCTTCAGCGTGGCGAGAAAAGGGCGGGGCGAAGGATTCTTGAAAAGCGTCACAGACGAGACTTCTGTATCCGTCCGAGTAATCAGTGGCGATTAAAATAGCACAATTAATAGACAGACGTCACATACACGTCCCAAATGTTACACGCACTCAACGCACATGTATACAATATAATATGTAAGTTACTACACTTCCGATATATAATGTGTGCCCCGCACGAGGAGCGTGGGGAGTAAACGCTCGTGATGGTCCATGAAGGTCAAGGTGTATGGGGAATAGAATCTAGGCGCGAACGTCACAGAGCACAGCTGGTTTATAAGGTCCGTGTCCAGGATGCTGCACAAAGTCATTCATCTCGAGTCATCCGGTCCGTCTTGTCGACCGCAGATCTCGGATGCAAGACGGAGCTGGTGATTTTCAACATGCTCGGATTCCTTCTCACACGAACCAAGCCAGGAATCTCACGGACGGAAGATTGCGAGTCTGCGCACATACATTCGGGACAGTCAAGTTCGTATGAAGGAGGCTTCCGGTTACATCCGACACCTGAATGAACATTCTGAACCAGATCAAATGTAACAGTAACAGTTCGAGATCCTTTTCTGAGGGGAGAGGACTGTTGAGGGCACGTGTGTCAGATACGTTAACAGGATCTTGGTGAACATATTAACGACGATACTCGGCAGGAAAGCAAACGACAAGGGCCTGATTGACAACAAATGAGTGACACGTATGCCCCGCCCCCACCCCTATTCATCCTCTACTAAAAAGATGGGAAGGAAACTGTCTATGCAATGCAACGGCACGGCATTGATGGCACATGTCAATCCTATGATAATGTTTTCATACATCAAAACAATGTGTGTGGTTTTAGCCTAATTTCAGGCGGCTGCAATATTGTTTTCCAACAATCCAAGTAAAGATACCAAGGTGAACGAGCAAGCAGATTTATCCACTTTTGGCCTTTTAAAAATAGGTATGTGATAAAGGCAAACATTTTGCTGCATAAACTAAACTATTCACGTCCTCTATTCTGTTCCAACACGACTATAAAGATCTTCGGTCTGCTTCATTCAACGTCAAGCAACGTTTAAGGGCTACATTTTCACTTCCTGTACAAGCTTAAAGCAGATCCTCAACATTCAAAGAGTTCAACAATGATCATTACCAAGATCTTTGTTGTGAACATGACTGAATATCTTTTAACAGCACATCTTTGTAGATGGCTGTGTTTGCACTACGTTGTACTTTTCTATAGCGTCTTATGAATACTTAAATCTTTGGTTTGGAATTTGGAAAATATACAGAATATGTACTGCGTCATGTATGTACAGCGAATTTAATCTGATATGTCTGGAAGTTCATCTACGAACCTAAATCATTTCTTTAAAAAGGGTTCTTCCCCTAAATTTCAGACTTTAGCGGCGGTGATCATTAGAAATGCAACAGTTGGTGGTGTATATTATTTCTGGATGAATGAATAAAATAAAGTGTAAGCACAAACAAATAGCCTATGATGGTTGCCACTCACTAAAAGGGATAGTTCATCTAAAAATAAAGAATTTTACCATTTAGCATTTAGATTTTACATGTCATTCCAAACCTGTATGCCTTTCTTTTGCAGGACACAAACGCAGATTATTTAGAATATATTTTGAACAACGTTGGCAACCAAAAACCCCTTTGCTTTCCATTGTATGGACACAAAACAGACATTTCTCTGTGTTCCACACAACAGACTCACACGCATCATGATGAATAATATGACAGAACTTTTATTTTTGGGTGAACTATCCCTTTATCGCACCCTGTCAGTTAAGCCATAATTTAGCCTGCCCAAAATGCCATTCAAATCCTTGCTTTGGAAAAGCAAAAAGTGAGGAATAAATAAGTCTAGGAAGCAGAAGTCTAGGAAGTGATTCTGAACAATTTTTATCTGATGGTTGAATAACATAAATGGGGGGAATTCACTAAACCGCAGTATGTGCCTGGTTCTTTAACATTGTCATAGTGCCCGATTCAAGCAGTATCGTATGAAATCTAGCCCAACAGAATTGAGCAGTCGGTTGGTCTTAAAAAATACGTTCTGTGTATATCTAGGCTAATTTGCATAAATAGTCATATTAAGCATAATTTTCAAGAAATGTTTAGCCTTATTTAACAATGCACGTCTGGATATATATATACTATTTAAAACATCCTCCACTATCATTTGATGAATAACTGTTGCCATGATTAATAGAAAGTGTACCCAAACATCTCATTTACACAAAATTTTATTTACAGCTTTTTGTGGGTGATAAAAGCGCAACAATAATTGTCATAATGTATTTGCCAAGCAAATACATAATAAGCCTCACTTACAGTCGAATCTATAATAAGTCTAATTTAGGATCTACAATATTTGTGTTACCGCTGTTGTAAACTAGATTGTGGCACAAACCGTTTAGTGAATTCACACCCACATCATCCAATCCTTTCATATGGCTTTAGTAACCAAGAACTGCTTCATGTCTCACATATTATTATGAATTTCTGAGCCATTCCATTCAGTAATTCTCCTTCTAAAACCTGCTTGAAAAGTTACTACAGCGGGTGCGCATGACGTGAGGACAGTGTGAGAATAACGTTAACACTCATTTGTCTCTTCTGCACACATTCATACAGACAGAAAGTGTGGATGAAGAGGAAGCTGGCAGAGCGTGATGAAGGATTCTGATAGGCTGGCTGAATTACACCAATGTGGTATCAGTTTGTGTATATGGCTCCCAGATCCTAGTGAGCTCCCTGCTGGCTACATATTCATAACTATGCTGCCTGTAAATATATCAGCCTTTAAATGCTGCCTACCCTTTGTCTTTAAATGCTGCCTACCCCCAGCTCAGTAGGCTTTGAAACGAAACGTGTGTGTTCACTCCTCGTTCTGTGTTGTGTGATATGAGTGTGTTTTAGGGATGAAGGGCAGTATGACGGGGCAAGGAAGTTGTCGATTAGACCCTTTTGCTGTGGGTTACATGAGGAAATGCTATCCCGGGCTTCCTCTCAGGAGAGCGAAGAGGATAGGGCACGCTAGGGAAGCAGCTCAGAGGGCCGTGGCTTTCCCTGGCCCTCCGGATCAGGCGCTGAGATTCCCTCCTTAGCGGCATCACCTCCAGCCGCCTCTTCCTCCGTCCCTCGTTGGGGAAGAGTGCAGCCACCTCCAGCAATTGTCCATCAGAGGGGGGCGAGTAGGAGGGAACTCTCGGTTTAGGCTGGGGCTTTTGCCTGTACCCAGAAATGCCCTCCTCTTGGTAGGGGCGCCATGCCGCACCAGCCCCGGCATAAGGGGGTATGACATCCGCCATCATGGTTCTCGTTGGGGGTAGACTTGACGGGAACCTGAAGCAGCCAGTTTCTACCAGCAGATCCGGTCCCATGCTAAGACTCGTCCTGTCCGTAAACGAATCCATACGGTCTTCGTAGGCCAGGTCGGCTGGGGCGGAACATTGCTGCAGTGGCCAGCCGCCCCGATTCTTTCCTCCGTTCTCCGTTCCTCCATCTTGACACACCAACTCGCTCTGCAAGGTCTCCACGTCCTCCTCTTCTGGATCTTTTACCGGTTCCTCCTCTGGTTCTTCTGAAGGTGGTGGCAGACGGGGGTCCCTGAGGAACACCACGATTACAGTGATGTTGTCGCTGGAACCTGCGTCTCGGGCCGAGGCCACAAGCTTGTGAGCCACCATAGCGGTGTCTCCGTTGTTCTCCTGCAGGTGGTCGCTGACCACCCGTACGGCTTCATCCGGATTCACGGTGTCATAGAAGCCATCGCAGGCCAGGATCAAGTAGTCTTCGCTACCGTCCAGGTTTAAGGTGGTGTAGTCCGCATCACCACAGATATAGGGCTTGTGTTCGGAGTCACCTGTAAATACACAACAAAAAGTAGAGTCAATACAGTGAATACAAAATACAGACACAAATAAACATCTAGATGTCATGAAATGTCCAGGTCACCACACAGGAAAATAAGAAAACATTATATTACAAGTGACAAAAATAATAATGGAGCCTATTTTATAGCCTAAGCTTTTTGGCTATAAAAAGAATCCAATTCTCATTATTTTTACATTATTCTTAACATTTTTCTTTTGCTTTCTTCGTGATTTGTATTATTCTCAAGAGTGATTCTTACTCTAATTCAGAGATTTTCCACTTTTAAGCATTAGATTAAATTACTACCATGCTCTATCAATGCTATAATAATCAAAATAACTTATTTTGCATTACAATGAAAACAATATTTTAAATAATGCTAATGAAAAACCTTTAATGACCCAGACATGATCTTGAAATGTTCTGCCTGCTTGTACTTTTGTGGGTCAAAATTAGCCACACTGCTCCTGTTCATGAATCAAGAGCTTTCAAGGAATGAAATGCTTGATGGATGGGATTATTTGACGGATTAGCTATCAGCATTTAAAGAGGGTAATGCTTTCTGTACACAAAGCCTTGGGAACACTGCCTGAGGATTTAGCAAGAGGCCGGTCTTTGCTATTACCGCAATGCTCATTAGTCTAAAAGCTGTAATCTTATACTAGTCAATGTACGTACTGTAAATGATCCGAACGCTATATTAATAATTGATTGAGGTGCAATCGTCAAAGTATAAATCAGATTAACCAAGATTAAAATAAAAAAAGATACATTTATTTATTCATAAAAGTAAAACAGTCCATTGACTAAAGTTACTTTTTCATATCAATTCAATGCTCTATTGTAATGTCATTCAATTATCTTCATTTGGGGGCTTTTCCCGGCAAAAATAAATACCTGCCAAATCAGAATATCATGTATCACACGGTTTATTATATTTGTATTGATTGACAGATCTGTAACTTTAAGGGTCCCTCACCAATAGCCCTCGACACTGACAGGCTTCCATTGACTCTCCACGTGCCAAACCAGATCACACACCCGCCCAGAGCCTCGATGCGCTTCTTCTCATCCTGCACACACAACAAACAATGAACGAAAATGATTTAACAAATGTGGTATCTGGATGCCTGAATGGCCATGCTGTGATTCACATATACAGCCGGTGAAAAAAAATAAGAAACCATTTCATTTTTGTTTTTCTGAACTTACTATTTATAGGTATGTGTTTAGGTAAAATAATAATTATTGTTTCATTCTGTGAACAACTGAAAATATTGTTTCTATATGCATTTATTTTCAGTAAATGAAAACTAGAGAAACAGGTCAAGATAACAGAAAAGATGCTCTGTATTGTTCCGACTTCAAATACTGCAAATAAAACGAGTTCATGTTCACTTTTAAGCAATAAAACTGTCATTTTTGTTAACGTATTAAGGGAAACCTCCATTTTATCACAGTTTTTATGTGTCTTGACATTCTGTCTGTCTTTAACATTGCTGTTGGATGACTTTATATGGCTCCTGAGGTTTGATTTTGTTGAAACTCAACAGAAACTGGACTGGAATGACAACAAAATCTAGAAATCATCTAGAAATGCTGATTCGATGAAAGTTTTGAATATATTTCTGTAGATAAAGCGCTCCGATCTACTCCTGAGAGCTTGTTATGTATCTTAAGCAACCGATTAATAATAATGTGACTTTTGTTGATTTGAATGTGTTGCACTAAAATACGAGGTAAGAATGATGGTCATAGTAAATGAAGGGCCTCATCTGAGACCAGTTTGTTTGGTGTATAATAAAATAAACAGTTTTAAATATGGGCAGCAGCAGATCCCAGGTCAGCACTTTAAGCATTTGATATAGATAAACTTGGTTCAGCACTATCTCACACTTTAAATGTATTTTTTTATCTCTGAATAGACTAAAGATGTGATTCAGCACACTGCACGGCTGAATCATGACTTGAGAAAATGGTTTCAGAAGAAACGGATCTCATGAAAGGAGGACGATTTATAATGTAATCAAATGTAAAATGTTGATAGCAAACAAGTTTCATACAATTATATTATAGCCCCCAATTTGTCACGGATAAAATGTAAAAGTTTCATTGCATGACATAAAATAAAATCAAGCAAGTGCTTATAAAATAAATAAATGTAAAGCCATACACATTGATAGGTAATTGTGAGGCATTACTCTCACGTTATACTGTACAAACTAAAATCACATGACACAAAACACATTTTCTGAACCTCATTAGCTTTCCATGAAGTCTTTCTCACCTCTCTATCTGGTTTGTGTGGTTTCATCAGCTCTACTGGTTGACCTCTCCTCACCATCATGACCTGTGAATCTCCGAGCCAGGCAACATACAGCGTGTGTCCCCTCAGAAAGGTCACAACACCAGTGGTACCACAACGCAGTTTCTGATTCACGGACACAGCAATAAATATATGGTCCCATTTAGAAAAATCTGTGTAGAATTGATCATTTTGTATTGTGCATTGACTAAATGCAACACAAGAAGACAAGCTACCAAAATAAAAATCCACAAAACGCGGCGTGGCTAGTGATAGTTGTTTGTTCCTGTTCGTGGGGTCATAACTCACCTCACGTGATGCCTTCTGTACAAATCTCTCATCTGTCACTTTGAAGGCGTGGCACAGGGCTTCTATGGGGTCCTGACGGAACATTTCCTGTCTGACCAGGTTCACGTGCAGGTGGTTGGCGGCGTAGATGGCAGCATCCAACCCGCCGTGACCATCAAATACGGCAAAAAACGCCTGCTCCTCCTGGTCCTAAACACACAGGCCTTCTGTTAATTTGTTTCATGCAACAACTTAGGCAATGTAATGTGAAAAAAGTTCTACTTTTATTACAAATGTAAATAAAACGTTCACAATATTACTGATACAGCATGTCTTCTAAAAATCTCATCCATCGGTTCATTCTTAATTGAAATAAATCACTATAAACGTCTCCCGGTCCCCTGCGAAACAGCAAACACAAACATGCCAACCCCTGGCAATGAAAATATCTGAGACTGCTTCTTTAATAAAATGCTGTCAACACGGCTAAATGAAATATTCCACATGAGAAATATATGCAAATCAAACGTTCGTTTCCCTCTCGATCTGTTTTAATTATCAGCAGCTTAAGAATTATTAAATGGCTTAGATCCACGGCAGGGCTGGTCAAATGGGATAAGCTTCCATTGGTATAAATAAGGATTTCATTACGGACGAATCCCTGAGCTTCCATTAGTGTGACCCTGTTTCTACACTACAACCGAGCGACCCGTGACTAAATGAAATTGCTCTCATTATAATCAACAAAGTTGTCTATACAGCAATACAGTTTGTAATACCCGGAGGAAGATATTTGTTAGCGTTCACATTTAATTCTATCTTATGTTTTTGAGAACGAAAGGATTTGAGCCAATGGCTGAAGCTGTAAAAGTCATGTGACTAAACACTGGAGCCTTAGGAAAATTCTCATGAGTGAACTGTTGGTTTCCAAAGTGAACCAAATACATCTTCCATTTTTTGTCAATATTCGTGTTGCCGTTTAACGTAATTGCTCAAAAAAATTGTTAAATGGTCCAATGTGTCACTTTTTGGAAGATCAATCGACAGGAATGCAATATTAAATGTCTTCAGAGAGCTTAAATAATTAAGCGTTATGTTTTTTTAACCTTAGAATGAGCTATTTCTATATCTACGTAAATAAGTTATCTCCTTCGGCAAAGAAGTGAAAATGTGATGACATCTTAGTCCTGTGTCAGCCGCCGTAGTGCTTCGAAAGCTAGATGCCGTCAAATTTCAGTTAAAAAATAGCGAGCGAAGACAAGAGATTCAACTTTCTCTGATTTGTTAATGCATTGAATTATGTCCACTTACGGTCAACGGTGATCTCTTTTCGCCCAAGGCGAAGGGAGTCTAGTGCTCTCCAATGCAATCAGTAAAAGCCCGGCATTTATCACTGAAACAGCTGTCAGGGATGGCATCACGGCAGATATAGTAGCGCCTCAGAGTCCAACAGTAAAGTGTGTTGAGAACAGCGTATTGATGAAGCGTACCGCCATCACGATATTCCCCACAGTGGGTCTATTTCATGCAACATTGACCGGGTATACGCTGTCTGCTCTGTTTATATAAAAAATACGCATCTCATCTGCGACCTCATGTAGTTCTAGAAGTGAGACAGCAAATCTGTGCATACTTATTGCTTTTCGCTGGAAATCACATTGACGATCAGGAAGGACATTTTATCTCTTTTGTCTCTTCAGGGATGATAATATCAAAATGCACTATAATGGAAAAAGACGGTAAGTGTATTAGTGCGTCAAAATCTACCAAATTACGGAGGCATTGTCTGTTTCTGTTTGTGGAAGCTGCTTGTTTAGGCTGAATTCAACAAATATAACACTCAGTTGAGGCATTAAACAATTTTGGATGAAAAATGAAAATTCGTTGTTGGCAACCTAAGTGTTTATAAGCCGTTGGCTGTCTTTGAATGTTCCGGTGAGTTGGAGCTATATCTATACACATGAAGCGTAAGTGTTTTGGGTTTGCTGACGTGCTTGAAGGGTGGATACATTTAAAGTGATAGTTCACCCAAAAATAAAAACATCCCATGTAGTTCAAAACATGTATGACTTTTGGTTCAGTGAAACACAAAAGAAGATATTTTGAGAAATGTCTAAGTGGTTCTGTGTCCATACAATGGAAGTTATAGAGGGACAGTGTTGTCTGGTTACCTACGTTCTTCCAAATATCTTCTTATGTGTTCTGCAGAAAAAACAAGTCATCCAAGTTTGGAATGACATGAGGGTGAACAATTTGTGTAAACTCTCCCTTTAAAATGATTTTTCCTTTAAGCAAGACAAAACTCGTACCTGTAGATTGAAGAGTGTGTTGAAATCTGGAATAACCACATGCTTGTCCTCCATCTTGCGGCGCATGTTTTTGATGGCGTGGATGGAGGTCTCGTAGTACGGCAAATGTCGGCGGCGATACGGGAACTCCTTGAGCCAATGACAGCATGTCTCGCACAGCTTATTAAAGACCAGCCGCGCAAGCTTCACCGAATCAATCTCTGTTGAGGGAAAAAATGACATGTTACATGTTGCACTACACATGGAAACACAAACACGCTGAGCTGGGTCGATTTCTGGTGACTAAGCGGCCATTGTTTCATATGTCCCAACAACCACGTGCGCGAACAGACGCGCCGTTTTGCGTTCGCGAGCCAAACAGATTTGACTTTAATATCATATTGGAAAGAAGAGTGATTAAATGCAACGGAAGTGGGATTCAGAATCGAGGACAGTGAGCAAAAGAGGCCATCTGCCAACTGAGAAAGAGATAGAGAGAGGGGGAGAGAAGGTGACTGATGATGGGATTGTTCCAGCTCGGGTCTCTGTGGGAAAACGCTGACGTTCCTTCGATGCGCCCAGTCTTTCTTCCCACCTGTGAACTGTATGGTGTTTTTTCCTTTCACAATCATTTCTAAAAGTGATAATAGCAACGGGTGTCTATTAAAGGGTTATTTTGATAAAAAAAGATACATCTCAATCATAAAATTCAATTCCATATAGTGTTGTTATTGCGGTATTAGTTTTTCATACTCATTAAACTAAGCGTAATGCAGTCGTGTTTGTGTAAAGATGCCAACCCTCCAGGTAAAGTCCCAGATTTGCCTAATGGAGTTTTCTCTCGCTTGTGTACGATTAAACAATTTTTCCAAGACAGCATTTTCCTTTCCCTTTCAGCCCATTCTTCCCACAGCTGCTTTGACAGGCGTTTTTAGTTTTGCGCGCAGAAGAAATACCTTTTAGATTGTTTGATGGCTGTAAAGGCAGACGTTACAAGCGCTTTCCTCTTCTCTTATCGTTTTAGACAGTCTCTCCGTCTGTGTTTCTCTGTCTCTCTCCCTGACGTCTCCATGGGCACGGAGTCTAAATTTAATCTGCCATCTCAGGGCTGTGCTGGTGAACAGTATGTCCTGCCTTTGCCCTGAGACAGACGTCTGTCTGATGCCCAACGTACAGAGGAGGCGTGATGCCAAGCTTTCCTACTTCTACCGCTGAACACACTTTCTGCCTGCTGGGACACATCATATAGTGTCTAAACGACCAAATATAAAATTCTTAGTTGACTGTCTTAGCAGAGGATACCTCGACTCAAGTGAAGTTCTTGCACCCTTGACAGCGTTTATATTCAATTTGGGTTGGGTTCACTCTGGCCTTATAAATTCACAGGCCACTGAGGAACGTTTCTGAGAGTAGCAAGATATATTAAGTTCTTTTTCAACACGTAAACACTCTGACCTGTTGTAGAATACGCGGCTGTATAACAAACACATAAACAGGGCGAAATATAAATGAGATAAGGCACGATAAAGTGACAGGCTCCTTAAACGTGAACGAATATTTGTAGTCTCTCAAAAAGTAAGTCTTGTTTTTTTATAGCTCTAAAAGTCTATACAGCAGATGTGAACACTTTCTACACCAGCCAAAACTGCATGTCGCATATCCAGACGTTCCCACCTCAAATGTCTCTGCCATTTTTATTCGAATATAGAAACATAAGAAAGCAATTCAGGCCACAGTTAAGTAAGTATGTGACCTAAATTTGCAGTTGAATAGGAGGCTTAAAATTGTGCGCAATGGCCTACATTCAGATCAAATATTATGGGATCACTACACGATAGCAAACTTCAATAAAGATCGATCCGAATCTCTGGAGCTACTGTCACTTCAAATCTTATCCTCTGGCTCACGAGTTTCAGGGAAGATAATGGGTGGAATTGTGGCTGTTATGTTGAAAAAGCAGCACATCTGTTTTAGTATATGATGACATCAGGGATAGCTGACCAAATGTATTCAATCTCACGTGATTCCAAACCTGTATATGACTCTTTCTTCGGTGGACCACAAAAGAAGATATACAAAGAAATGTCTCGTTCTGTGTTCAGCAGAAGAAAGAAAGTCATACCGATTCGGAATGACTTATGACTGTGCGTACACAAACTTAAAGGATCAAATCTATAAAGTTTGATACAGCAGGCCCCCGGTCTGGATGACAGATCAACACAGCTATGCAATCCTGGCTACGCAAATCTAAACACTTTAAGACTTCATTCACTTTCAGTCATTTGTTATGCACGTCACATGTTTTTATTGGACATCTATAACATGTGGCGAGTTAACGGAGCACTCACGAGGCAACGTTTGTGTTTCGTCCTCCACGCTCTTGTTGAGATGGTACATGGAAAGATCGCTTTGCAGGATACTATCGGCTGTACCACGGGCCAGAGCTGCAGCCAAGGAGAAAGGGCAATTACTGTAAAAGAGAAAAGTGAAGAGAGAGAGAGAGATGTTAAAACATCTGTTCAGTAAATCATGGAAGCATTATGCAAAAGAACACAGTCAGTATTAGATTCCATTTATCCCTCAGTTTTCTTTTTTATAGGGGAGACAGAGCAGTCGTTTAACTGTGAGATGATGAGTAGGAGGCAAGAGCATTATGCACAGGTCAAAACAGAACACATGCAAGCTTTTTCTTTTACGACCGCTTTGCACTGATATTGTCCCACATATTGTCCCAAAATTCCTTTTGCGGAAAAAAAGAAACCAGTTTGGAACGATGTGTACATATTTTTACAGAACAAGTTGAGGAACAAAAGTGAAAAGCTACATTTTATTTCCACGCTTTAAACCGTGATCTTTACTTCTTTGTAACCACTTTTGTGAGTCTCCTTTTAGGTCTCTTTGCTCTAATGGCTTCGGAGACTGAGGAGAGGCACTCTAAAACTAGCATGACCCAAATCCGCTCCGACCCTCCAAAGCGCTGAGAGCCAAGACCCTGCTTGATCACTGAAAATAAATACAACTGCACATTACGAAGACAAGAGTCGGCACTCTGCACTTAAAGACAAGACCTGACATCCACATAAGAGGATTTTATAAGAGATGATTGTGGGGTTCTCATCCAAACAGAGCAGGAATCTTCCCATGAAACAACTCACAATGAGTTTGAGGATGAGGATTAGAAATCTTGTGTGTCTATCCGACAGTTTTATCATGTCATGAAGACTGCACGTAAAATCTTGCTTTAGTTAGACACTGCAAATCATTTCATTTTCAGTAAAAAAGGGTGATTTTGAAAAGATAAAAAGTGCTTCGTTCTCATTGATAGCCAAAGCCAAAATGAAAGTCACCAAAATATTTCATAGTTTTAAAGCTCTAAATATCAAAAACACAATAAAATGTTCAGATAAAAATGTTGAATTTGTTGTTTAGCAAAAACAAACGGGTGTCAAATCTAAGTGGCTACAATTATCTGGCGATCAGAACAAATTGATCTCAGTGAATAAATATGCCTTAGAATGGTCTAAACGTGTGTGTCTTGGAGTGTGTCAATGTGCCATTTCCGTCCACCCTGTGTCTGTGAGGGGCTTAATGAGCACTTGCCAACATTCTGTTGAATTAATAGCCTCAGCTGTGTCCTGATGGGAGCGGATAACAGAGCTATCCAATAATGTGATGTCCTAATCCACAAAACATTTATTATGACATGTTCTATTTATACGGATTGTCTGGAATGCATCATGGATTATGTATAAATAATATAATTTTTTGAGCACAATTAAATTGGCTTTACAAGTCATCCATACTTACTATCTTTAAAAAAAAATATTTAGTTAATTAAGTTAACTTTATAGTTTAATAGTTGGTCAAAGTTTTAATGGTTAAAATGACACATTTTGTCAGAAACACTTTGTATTTTGTAGTTTTAAATGTTTTAAATATAACTGTAACCACAATTAAATACATTTAAAATGAAAACAAAGCTCAAATATTAACGCTTACACATATAAATTATGATTAAGAGAAACACAAAATAGATTTTTCCCATGTTCAATTTTGTAATAAACTCATTAAAATAGAACCATGAATACAAATTATTCACAAACATATAGATACTATGTTGTTATTTATTACAAAATAATCACTGAATTAAAATGACCCCTACATGAACCACTCCTGAGCAGCCGTGTTAAAATTCACATGCATGTGTAGCTCTCACATCTGCTCTGGTGGTCATAGCAACATGAGGCTGTACAACACTGACATCTGACTGACATGGCTCCTGTGTAACCATGACAACCCAGGCAGCAGCGCCTTGCACAACGTGGGCTGTGCCTTGACGACAGGTTGCGAGTGATGTTATAGTGTGGCAAACAGACGTCCGCCCTCAAGACAGAAAACACGTTAGATATTGGAAATCAGAGCAATCTCAAACACACACATACGCACAAGCCCTGCAGACAGGAAGGTAGAAAGTGGAGCATTCTGAAGGACACCTCAATGACGCTCTGCTCTAAATGAAAAGATCCAGCAGAGACATGAGAACGAGGAGAAAAAACTAATAGCTGACAGGTTCCTTCAAAACAACAGCAAACTCACTTCATATAAAGAAGTATTAAAAGACAGTACATTCATCAGAAATAACTTACAATCTATATCTCTATAATCTATTAATCCATTAATCATATCTACCTGTATCAATATACATATCCATATCTCTATATCTATATTACCATCCATTATATGTATACGTATCTGTCTATTTATCTTTACCTATACACCTATATCTATTTACCAACCCATCTACATTTATCTTATATAACCTATCCTATACAGTACATATTGTATCTATCTGTATTTATATACCAATCAATCTGTATCTATATATCTCCATCTATATCTATAAATCTATTTATATCCCTATATCTATCCAACTATATATCTAAATCTATCTTTATAGACGTATCCCTCTATATCTATAATCGACATATTTCTTTCTATTCATTTATATCTATATACCTTTCCATTAGCATTTATCCTATATATCCAATCCTATACATGCAGTATCTATCTGTATCAATATATCACTCTATGTATGTATGTATGTATGTATGTATGTATGTGTGTGTGTGTGTCTGTCTGTATGTATGTATGTATGTATGTATGTATGTATGTGTGTATGTGTGTATGTATGTGTGTATGTGTGTGTGTCTGTGTGTATGTGTGTCTGTATGTATGTATGTGTGTGTGTGTGTGTGTCTGTCTGTCTGTATGTATGTATGTATGTATGTATGTATGTATGTATGTATGTATGTATGTATGTATGTATGTATGTATGTATGTGTGTATGTGTGTATGTGTGTGTGTATGTGTGTATGTGTGTGTGTCTGTGTGTATGTGTGTGTGTATGTGTGTATGTGTGTGTGTCTGTGTGTATGTGTGTATGTGTGTATGTGTGTCTGTATGTATGTATGTATGTATGTATGTGTGTATGTGTGTATGTGTGTATGTGTGTATGTGTGTATGTGTGTATGTGTGTCTGTATGTATGTATGTATGTATGTATGTATGTATGTATGTATGTATCTATCTATCTATCTTTCATTCCCTCTTTCTATCTGTCTTTCTATATCTATATATACCTATCCATCTTCATATCTACATCTATTATTCCAATTTACCTTTATTTATATCCATCTATGTCTATAATCTACATCTATCTATCTATTTACCTACAGTACCTGCCTATCCATCTGTTGGAATCTGTCTGTCTGTCTGTCTACCTACATACCCATCCACCCATCAATCAAAACGTTTTGATGTATAAATATAATTGCATTATCGGAGCAAACCGTCATTTGAAAACGAATGACCACCGGTGTGTATTACTGTCCATCGTGACAGGATCATTATAATAAGGGATGACGATAAGGGACAGAACAGTGACGGTGAGGAGCAGTGATGAGGGAGAAACCGATGGCCTGAGGAGGGGACGCATAAATATAGACAGAAATAGGAGAGAGAAATGACACGCCAATAGCCATCACATTCTAGGATCCTCCTCCGCATTTCCATTCATAGAAATCCTCAGCTCTCTCTCTCTCTTTCTCGTTCCCTCTCCTGAACGCACGCATGCAGGCGTCACCACCTGAGCGGGAGGGGGGCCGAGGTGGGGGATTCTGATTGGCCGAGGCTCTCCAGCACAGCTAAAGTGATCCAATAAGAGACGCCTGTAAAACGCATGCAAAGGAATGAGGATTACAGAAGAGCCATTTTTGTCCTCTCAACCAAGTTACAAAAAAACACATCTTTCTTTATCTCCAGATTTTAAAGTACTGCGCGAAGTGACGTTACTGAGATCTGAACAGAAATAGGCTTTTAATGGATACTGTGCCAGATGAAGCTCGAAATGAGAGATGTTATTTTGATGCGATATCATCATGTTCATGTATTTCATTACAACTGTATGGACCAATCAGCATTCAAGACCAGAAAGATCAGTTTTATATCAAATAAATGATTAGACACACATATTTTCATTGTGTGTATGTCAAGGAGATTTATTTTTCTTTCCTGCAGTCTAGTTTGGTATGCATGTTAACACACCTAAAACATGTCACACACAAACACCTCTCAAGGGGTCTTCTACACCTGCATTAACATCCAAGCGTCCTTGAATATGTAAGACCCCTCAAATCCTCAACATCACTTGTGTGTGTGGTGTGAGAGAGAGAGGATTTTCCTTTTCACACACAGCTCCTCCTTTGAGATTTACTTCAATCGAGCGATCGGTGATTAACCGTGATTGTGGTGTGCCATCATAATGAAGTGTAATTTATTACAAAGGCTAACTGTGTGTTAAATATGCCTACCATGATTGTTGGAATGATACATCATCAAGAAATTCGAACTACGTAGTCATTAATACACCCTTACGTTGTTCTAAATACATATGGCTTTTATATTGTCGTACGTTTGCGTGTGTTACGCAAAGTGGTGGGTGAAAATGAGTTTGTGGGTGCCGGTTGACAAGTTGGTGTGTGTATGTGTGTGAGATGACTCAATGGATATTAATAGCAGCGTGCAGGATTAACATCAACAAAATCTGCTTCTTGTCCAGTACTCGTTCTCTCTCACACACTCCCACACATTCTCCCACACATACACCCACAACCATACACACAGCACTAAATAAAGACTACTGCTTGTCCTGGGTCAAGGACCAAAATGAAACCCCACTTTTCCCATCATTCCTCTCCTGCTCTGTTAAGCGCTTCGGAGTCACGCTTTCCAACGGGAAGGGAGGGAGAGAGAGGGAGCGATACCGTCATCACGCCCACACATCTCGTTAACCCACACTTGGCTGACGTCGCACAGGT
Organism: Barbatula barbatula; assembly: GCF_947034865.1. Classification (NCBI taxonomy): domain Eukaryota; kingdom Metazoa; phylum Chordata; class Actinopteri; order Cypriniformes; family Nemacheilidae; genus Barbatula; species Barbatula barbatula. The sequence goes on along the minus strand of NC_136787.1, from coordinate 14,392,927 downwards.
TGAAAAGCTTTGCATACCTTTGTCGACAAAGTGAGAGAGTGATGCAGAGGAAGAAAATATGAGAAGACAAAGAGGGCATGAAACAGGCCGTTATCAAAAAAGGTTGCTTTGTGATGTCACAGGAAGTGTTCGTTATCTCAGGTAACAGATAGAGGCTTTCCATAGCGTGCTATAAAATAGGGTTCATCTCCTCACGGCCATTTATAAAGTTTTGCATGCGGCGTACGAAGCTAAATGTTGCAGACTGTTTTATGAGTGCTTTTTAAGAGTTGGTTCTCAATGATGAGTATGTTAACTAGAACACAACACAAGATGAAACAGACTAAAGCTCATGTGTGGGAATGTAGGCCATCGGCCCTCCAAACTGTCCACAGACATGGTTGAAGTGCCATCTGGGCACCTTCTCTCCCTGGCAAGGCTGCTTCATGTCCGAGTCCGCAGTGGGGCAAAAATCACAGCGGCTTGTAACCCCGGGCCGGACCACTGCCAATGGAAACTCCAGGGTAGAATCTGACATTCTGTCCACCACACACACACACCTTCTTACCTTGACACCTAACAAGGGTCCCTAAATGTTCCCAAAATAAAACCTACATAACCTGCTATGTGGATTATTTAGAAATGCTATGGATACTAAATATATCAACAGGCAGATGGGTATGAGCAGTGAAAAGATATGTAAAAACATCAAGACATTAAAGCTGTCAGGACAACGGATATTAATTACATCTCATACATCATTCTTACAAAAAATGAAAATGGCATGGGCTGTGATTGGATTTCCAGATGGGGGATCGGCTGTGCCGGAAAGTAGAAAATCCTAAAATCGGTTAAATGTCTAAATAAAGTTGCATATTCGTAATCCCATCAAGAATATTAAACCATGAGTATTAACCAGAGGGGGAAATATATCTTATAAAACATGTCATACACGATAAAGGTCAGGACTAACCTTAGTTAAAAAATGTACAGTGTACAATTACACTGAGGTCAATGTAGTCAGACTAACAATTCTACAGCCATAAACCTGTCCAATCTGTTGCTAGGTGTTACTAGGCAGAGGGTGTCATAGAAGAAGGTCTTTGAATGTGTGGTATCTGGATACAGCCCAGGAAGTGTTAATGAGGTGCAGTCAAACATTTTGACAGCATATGGATTTCATCTAATGAAGCTACTTCTTAAAAGACAGCTTCTGGTAAGATCGTTCAGCGAGAGGGGATATTACAGTACGTCACGTTTCTTGAGTAACAACTTCTGGAATATTTGTTTTAACCCCACAATGTATTTGCCAAACAAATGGTTTTAAACAAATAGCTTAGGCGGGGGTGGAACAGACTGCCAATTTCTTTTGGTACTACTGATATTTCTATTTAGTTCCGCAACTATTTACTTTTTACAATAATACTAACATTCAATAATACTTATCAACTTTGTCAACAAATTTACAATGATGAATATTTGAAGAGTTTGGTTCCAAAATGAGATCCTGTTTTTTATTGTGCTGTCCGATTAATGTCAATCAAACTGCAGTTGGTTTGTTTTGATTTGAGCCATAATAACTCAAACAATACAGCTAACACAATAAATACATATTAACATCACAAATAAAACATTTGTTTTTTATTAAAATGGATCTTTTGAACCAAACTCTTAATTTAGATACCAAATTATTTATTATTATATGTATTTATCTTTATATATTGTTAGCATCTACATTGATTAAATGGATCAAATAACTCTAACGTGCAATCATTTCAATATAACAGACAGATGAGTTCTCAGGCTATGATATCTGAAATTCTGAAGAGTAAATAAGGTGAGCCATTTAGGCTATGAAATGAAGAGTCTGAAGTCTATTTGAGAGCAGATGGCCTACTTGAGTCATAGAGGACAGAAAAATAGGCTTTAGTGACAGTCCTACGGCACACTTATTTTCTCATAGCTTTCAAATTCATATTCCACTGCACCCTGTTTACCGTATCTATTGAAAAACAATTTCAATTGGCCTTACCAATAATCCACACTTTTTAAATAATAGATATATTTAAAGCATTTAGAAAGCATTTCCATAAAATAATTGTCGCATCCGTTTTAAATAGCCCGACATTGGGCCGATTGACTTTATGGAGTTGACTCTTATTATCGAGAGAGTTAATCTTTGTGTCCTTCAACTGTAATAGTTGAGCAGAATAATTTACAATAACTTGTTGCAGAGTAACTAGGGCACTTGGACAGACGATACAATTTGACATTTACATTTATGAATTTGGCAGACACTTTTATCCAAAGCGACTTACAGTGCATGTACTATACAATTGTTTCCGACTATGTGCAATCCCCTGGGCTGGAACCCATGACCTTGGTAAATGCTACCGCCATGCTCTACCACTGAGCCACAGGAAAGCATACACTTTAAGTACACTTATAACCCAATGAGAGTGGCATCTGTGCAATGAAACACTCTTCTTCTTGTTCTGCCCAAACCAATCGCGTTGCTTGGGCCAAGGTTGTCTCCATGGCGATGATGATGTTCGGTTCTTGAGAGGAGCCGTTTCAAGCGACTCTTGAAAAAAACCCAACATTTCTGTTGTGAACTGCCAACAAATTAACCTTAAAATAGATACTAAACGCAGCATCTTCATGAAGGAATCCTATCGAGAGACAAAGGACAGCATGCTATTGAAACGTGGTTGCGATTCTCACGTCTTGTGACTAATTCATATTAGTCATTTGTGTGCTTGATCACAAAACACACAAGAACCAATAAGATTTAAAGTTATCAACACCCCACCATTCCTTAACAACGATGGTTAAACGCTGAACCATAGGAACTTTCTGTTTCAGTTCTTTAAGACTACACAAACGTTTGAACAAAACACAACAAACCGAATATTTATAACCAATTTAAGAATGTTTAAGAAATGTTTTGAAGATTTAATTATCCATGTAAGATTTGAAAAATATTAATAATAATAATATGGCGGTGAAGCAATTCAGATGTTGTGATTAATGAATCTAATTTAAAGCCATAATAAGACAAAAAGATGCTTCAGATCTTCAGAAGCTAAAATAATTTCAGCTGAATTATTAACTAAAGACTAAAACAGTTTGATTACTAACATTCCTAAGAAATATCTTCCTTTTCCCCAAAGAAATAGAAAATCAAGTTTGAACTGTGGGGTAATTTTTGCACAGATATCTTTAATTTTAGGTTCTTTCTGACAGTATTCTCTATGTTATATCACGCAGTAAATTGATGCCAGCATTATATTTGTCACCAGTCAACTGTATTAAATGTATGGTGACCGACTTATGTCTGGGGCGGGTGCGTTAAATGTGCTCAAAATGTGAATCGCGTTAACGTTCCATAACACGTTAATTATTATGAATGCGTTAAATGCACAGCCATGGTGATAAATAAATAAAACTGCCAGTGCATCTGGACCAGTGTTTACATCTTGCAATATGGTCTATATTACATGTTTTCTCTCACAAACATATTGTTTCATTTCAGAAGATTGACCAGCTGAAGTTATTTTGATTATTTTAATGATAACAAACCACACTGTACCTTTAAAAAAAGAATAAACTGCTAAATCATTGTGGGCTCGTTACAAATCACCCGTTTCTCACACAAACACAACCTCTTGCCCTACGGTACATTATTCCAACCTTGGATTAATTAACAACCTAATACACATATTACCGTTTGCACAATTTTCAAGCTCCATTTGGCCTATGACAGGCTAAGAGTCTTCTCAGAAAGTAGCCAGCACTTCCGTAGTGACTTTTAATTTTGGAAGTCAATGTGCAGGAATGAATCAGTGACATGTAGATTATCACCCGATACGCCAATGATTTCTGCAAGATGGCATGAATGAGTGCAAGGAAAGCATGACTCCTCCAACTGCACACAATTGATGATCTAGTTATATATTTAATAAAGAATTGTAATTAAAAACACCACACAAACTGTAAACTCATGTTGGTAAACAAAACATAATTGTCTTAATATCTGTTGTGCACTTCAAGCCGAACGCGCGCAACTCAAGTGCGATAGATGCATATTACACAAAGGTTCAATTACCGTGTGTGTTTTATTTTAGCCCAAATCAAGTATGCAATTATTTTCTTGAGAGTCTACCCTCCGGGCGTCCCAATTACACACCGGAGACAATTATTGAGCGACTCCGTGATTGTTTCTCATCGTAGAGTTGACTTGGCAGTTTGCTTGCTCTTAAGAAAATCTTACTGGAGAATGCGGCCCTCTTTGACCCGACGCTGAACTTCAGGTGAATCGATAACATTGCCGGCTTACTTCACTGAACCTAATCCACATCCTACTTTAAAACTAGTTACGTTTCTCCCTTGTCGCATGTGTGGCGAATGAGTGTGTTTAACGTCACGTGCCTATTTGTTTTTGAGTGGGGGTGTCCCACTCCTATTATTTTCACAATGCGCACGTAAATGCGTGTCGACAGGAAGGAGATTCATTTTTTGTTATTTTTTCGTATAAACAGAGTAGATTGACAAATTTGCTTTACTCTGAAAGGAGTAGAAAACCAAAACCTAGAAAAACAACAAAAGCGACCACAAATGTAGCCTTGAAACAATGCTGGTTAAAATTCTGCTGCGGTTTTTGTAGGACGAGTCAAATTTGCTTAGAAGGACGCGTGAGCCTGGCTTGTGTAATGCACCAGCTGGTAAATCTGTTGTGTTTAGCAGCGAGATCATCTTGGGAAAAACCTGCAGAGTCACAATGCATGCACGAGCAAAATTATCAGTTCTCACGTGTCTCAAAGAAAACATCTTTTTATAGAAAAATCAAGTCAATGGGGGCCAGTGTTGTTCGGTTACCAACATTCTTCAAAATATCTTCATTTGTGTTCTGCAGAAAAAAAAAGATAAGTAAATGATGACAGCATTTTTGCGTATTTTCACTATCCCTTTAATAATAATGTTTAATAGGGTCACAATACAATACAATGTACTGTTGAATGTTGATAGTTACTTGAAAAAATCTGTCATCATATATACACCCTCATGCTATTCAAAATCTGTTTATGACTCTTTCCACAGTGGAACACAAAAGAAGATATTTTGAGAAAGGTCTCCGTGGTTTTGTGTCCATGCAGTGGAAGTCAATGAGAGCCAATTTAGTTTGGTTACCAACATTCTTCAAAATATCTTCTTTGGTGTTCTGCAGAAGAAAGAAAGTCAAACATGTTTTAAACGACATGAGGGTAAAAGTCGATGTAGATTTTTTTTAACCGTTCCGAAAACGAAAAGCAATATCAATCATTGGTTGGTGGACATGTGCAGTATATAGGCTTTCCTTTTCAATTATCCCGCTCCAAGAAGCCCCCCAAAATCTCCATTTCCCCCCTGCCTTAAGTATCAATATGATTCACAACATGAGCCCCACGGGGGTCTGAATTATTCACTGATGAGTAAGAGAGAGAAAGGGGTACGCCGTGGCACTACCCGGCACTTGACTGCAACACAGTAGCTAATCGTGGCGCTTTGGGGCGGCTCTGGTCGTCAGAACACCGCTTATTATGAGTCAGCCTTTACGCAGTACGTTCTCCCGGCGCTGACAACTGAAGGCCACTGCAGAGGCGGACCGGGTGCAGCATGCTAGCTCCAGTCGGCTAATAGCTCCCTGTGACTATGAGGGCCCACGCTGCCGCGGTTTGCCTCTTCCTTGTCAGGGTCTTTGAAATGGCATAGAAAAATGCTATCGTGCCTCATGTTTGTCTAGTCGTCTAGGATGGTTTACTCGCGGTGGAATATAAAGGGTGAAAAGAATGCAGCTTTGCAATTCAAAACAGGACTAATGCCGTATACACCTTTTGTTTTTTTGTTGGTCATGGAAGTTTCTGTGATGGCGGTTGTAAAGAAACAATATGAAGGACACCGGTCAAAGCGACAAAAGAAAACACCATTTACTACACACAGTGGTGAAAGTCAGACATATTGGTTTAGAATCCGAGTTTCATGGCAACTTGCTGGGACCCCGAAACACACACACACGCACATATTGCAATACAAGGGCCCAGTCTGAAATGGATCTCCTGTTGAAATGAAACGAGTCGCAGGGGGCCGTTCCAGTCTGAGGGGGTGGTGAGCAGGCAGCAGAATGTCTCTCCGCAGGGGGGCGGGGGTGCTCGGCTTTGTGTACAGGGCGAGCAAAAGTCTGGAAAGTCAACCGCAGGGCCACTATATTAAATATGTAGATGCTGGTGTCGTCAATAATGGAGATTTTCTCCGAGGTGGCATAAGCTCTTGTCACACTACACAAGTAAAGTGGGTTTGACGGTCCAGAACTGGATCATAGTGTCCACCAAATCCCTATCACGTCCTGACCCAGATGTGAAGTTAGACTTATTTTAAGGATGCTGAATTTACCTACCTCTGGATCTCTCCATCAAATGTCGCATTGCAAACAGGAGTTACAAAAAAGATTACAGTCACATTTAAAGGGACAGTTCACCCAAAAATAAAAATTCGGTCATCATTTAGTCTCCTTCGAGTTGTTCCAAATCTGTACACATTTCTTTGTTCTGATAAACGCAGAGAAAAAGATTAAACAAAACAGTTCTTCGCCACCATTTACTATCTTTGTAAATTTCTTTGTTCTGTTGAACACAAAAGATGATATTTTGAAGAATGTAGGACAGCAAACGGGACACTTTTTTCTGGGGCACTTTTGACTACCATTGTTATTTTTCCTACCACGGTAGTCAATGGGGTCCAAGAACTGTTTGGTTGCAAGCATTCTTCCAAAAATCTTTCTCTGTTCAACCAACCAAAGAAATGTATACAGGTTTAGAACAACTAGAGAGAGTAATTTGTGATATCATTTTCTTTTTCGGGGGCAACTATTCCTCTTACATTCACTCAAGTAGAACTAAGTAAGTGCACTCATCAGTGCTCCTAATGCCATGACCCAAAACTGCAATTGACTTTTGTAACTACCGTAAGACACTTCAAAAAGAAAGAACTGAATGTTTTGATGCATCTTAAAAATGCTTTTGCGTCCAAATCCACACGCAGCGCACTAAGTGCAAAGATAAGTGCTGTGTAACGTGCAGAATTAGAGTCTCAAAAAAGGCCTCTTGTGAATCGGACTGTAATTTCAAATCCCTCCAGGTCTTGGGTCAACTCTACTTGAGATTGAACCTACAACCTTTGTGATAGCAGCCTAAATTGTTAACCATTAGGCTACCAGCGCACACAAGAGTGTCTGTGAGCTAAAAAGCTCCAAATCCAGAGAAGCAGTAAAATGTAGGTCACTTCTGCCTCCACACAGCCCCAGTTCCAAAGCCCAGGGACTATAGGTAGAGAGTAATGATCAGGGGAGAGGATACACATATACACCAGCACACTGTATTGGGTCATCTACTTGTGCTAGTCCACTTTCCCCGTCCTTTACAAGGTCACTTTCAGAGGTCGCTTAATGAAACCAGAACACTTTTCCAAGCGTGTTGATCCATATCCATTTGGAACCAAATATGTTACTTGGAGTAGCATCTTAAAAAAACAGGTTAGTTACATGTGCGTTGATGCAATAAAGCTGCAAAAAGTTTATTCCACCAAATCTAGTCACAACAAAAATGGTCAGAACCTGAATTCATTTTCTTACATTTAAACTATCAAACGACTGACATAACATCTAAAAAACATTTTTTTAATGAACATATTTATTGTTAAGAGGTAAAAACTGACACAAAACTAAACTCATAAGCAAACCACAAAATGAAACTCAAATACAAAGTGCAATCGCTTCAGGTTTATGCAGGTCTGAACAGAGCCTCACATAAAACTGCTGGGGAAAAATGCTGCTCGAAACTCATAATAACAAGTCGAGCAAAGTCGGAGAGGCAAAACGGGGAAGGGAGAAAAAAGCAAGAGAGAAACTACTTTTACAGAGCCAGATTGAAGACATCAACTGTCTGGATTAAGAAAGATTAAATGTGCCTACTGCTGTAGGCATGCTGCTCATAAAAATGTATTTTAGAAAGCAATTTAAAACATGCTTCTCAGCACAAAACATTGGCACGCTTCTTTAACATTCTTTACTTATGAATGCGATTAAGATGAATAGAAAACAAACTACATTAAACACTTATCAGGAAGCACACAATATAATACAATAATAACAATCCATACTATTATTTTATTGTTGCATGCCTAAAACAATTCAACTGATATGAGTTTTCTTTTGCATTTTAAATAATGGCACAACTGCTCTATCGGCATTAATACAGAAAAGCGAGAGGAAAACACTTGATGCATCTGATTTTCTATTCAAAATATTTTCATAAAAAATAATCTGTATTAATATTCAAGACATATTCAAACAAGCAAACTTCGTGTACTTGAAATATCTAGGGAGATCAACATGTGTGCACATACAGTCCCATTAAGCCTCTGGCTTTTTCTCCAAGTAGAAAGTACAACAAATGTCATGCTTGACTCTCATAAAATGTCCCTTTTTTATGTACCTTTAATTTCTTATTGGAAAACAACGCTCACCATATTGGTTCTAAGCAAAACAAGCATTATAAAACTCAAGGTCCCCCATCTAAAATCTGATTGGATGAGCCAGTTGGACCTAAGCCTACAGACCAACATCAATTGAACTCTATATTAGTGAGCAAAGTCGCCTGGCAACCATAAACATCCTACAGTGAGGCTGATGAACCACAGCACTTGTTTACGGCGTGTTTCATTGATTAAATAATAATTTACTGAACATCTGTCTCTTGTATATGATCATAGAATGACCGAAGACATTTGTGTTAATGTATAGAGCTTCAAATCTACTTTAAAGGTCCAATGTATGAAATTTTGCGGCATCTAGTGGTGAGGTTGCGATATGTAACCGATGGCTACCTCCACCCCTCCCATAGATATAAAAACATTTTGGGTAATAAAACAAAACGCTTCATTATGTAAAGCCTTTATACACCTCGGAAGACATAGTTATGTACATTATATTGTATTTCTGTCAATAATCCTTCCAAATATTTGACATTTAAAGGCGGATGTCCGATTTCCGAATCACACTTGTTTAGACAAAGAGTACCAAAACAACCTTGTAGACGATCAGCAGTAAGGTGCACAGTGCACAGGACGGACATTAGTCGAGTCGAGCGCTGGCGAAAGATTGGGGTGGTGTGTTTGTTTTGATGATTTGAATATCAACAACGGCTATGAGAAATCAGACACCCTGCCTTCAAAGAGTATTTTCCAAAAGGCATGTGTAATCCTACTATATTGCTGCTTCATAAAAACAACAAGCCACTCAAGGTTGTGAATTAATCCACCGTGTTCTACAACACAACTTAACCATGGTTTATTGCTTGAATGTACTGCACCAGGAGGCCTACTAAAGCTAATCTGTATGCTATTTGCATGACTTCTGACCTCAACAATATTGCAATGGGAAGTCCAGACCCTGTAGACCTCAGCAAGCGATAAATAAACTGCATCCGCCATGGGCATGTGGAAGAGACAAAGCTCTTTATTGCAGAACCTGACCGGGAGGGTGCTTGTGCTGGGTTCGAGCAGGCCATGTGGGACAGCGCTCCTCCGCTGACGTTTATGGAAGGGTAACAGTGACGGTGCTGGGGCAACCCTTAGTAATCCCAGTACAGCTTGATGATTAAGGGATTACCACAGCAAGTCGTTTTCCATCCCAGGAGTGCCGTTGCTCGTAGAGCTGGTCAGCAGGATATAGAGAGACAGAATGAGGCTAAATGAGGTGAAGGGAAGACGGGGAAGGACAGCGAATGATGAGATTCACACTGCTTGTTTTAACACCTTGGCATGGGACACTAGTGGGAGAGAGTGATGTACGGTAGAAAACTTGCACACTCCCTCCGTCAATATTGGGTGTGAAGGGCCGGAGCAGGCAACTTCTGTTTACTGTCTGTACTAGTCTGAAAAATTATAATTAAGATAAGCATTAACTAACCATAGAATTGTCACATCTAGATAGTTTTTGTTTTGAAAGTGAAGCCCCATTATGTACAAAATAACGTAAAAAGAACATAACAACAACACTATGGCTCTTTCAAATACCATACTTGATTTAAGATTTCAAAGCTTTGCTATTTCAAACACACTTCACTCTTAAAGACTGAACTTGGCCTTTTTAAAATGCATTGGACGTCATGGTGCACCTGAGAGCGCCAGCGCGAAAAAGAACGATGGCGAGCCCCCGTCCAACCCACTCAGCTTAATTGCTCGGCGACTGCGGAGACGCAGGAAATCCATCATATTTCCATTCAATTAGCCAGACGGCAGACTGAGTGGAGGTGACAGCCCTCTTTTAAACAAATGAAATACAGCGAGAAAAGACACAACCTTGGAGGACCTGTGAGACGAAACACAGCTGGCAGTGCAGCGCAAGGGGATGAGATGCTGTGGTCAGAGACTTACGTAACCTGCAGGCACAGGTGCTTTTTTAGTGTAATAGATTAATAAAAGCTTGTTAATGTGAGGACAAATCCTAGGAAACGCAAGCATTATAGCCCATTACACAAACCCAAATTCAGACCGACATTTTAGAGCCAGATGTAAACTGACATGTACTTTGAGACATCTGTCTGTGAAGTTTTCTTTATCATAGAGCTTTTATTTTACAGCCTTATATGCTGGTAGCTTCCGAGCTTTGTGTTCTACACTATGAAATGAATTGTTACGCTGAATTTAATCTTGAATGCTGATTGGTCAAAATACAGAATAACAGCATTAATCACTTTCATGTTGGTACAGTGTATATACATATATATATATATATATATATATGTTAATATATATTAATATATATCAGTTTTCATATCATTGCCTTGAAACCCTTTCAAGAAACCATCATTTAAACAAAACTATTAACAATTTCGGTAATACCCTATTATCAGGCCCTGTATTGCTGTGTATACAGTCTTGAGTCGTGACTATATTCACAATATAGCACAGCTTCTCATATTGCTTAAACAATACATGAGAACACTGAGAGCTCCACGAATTTATTTAATTAACACTGCATATAGGAATTTATAGTCTGTCTGACATTTGACCTGTGTTTTGACTTGCATCACCTTATATGTTTTGCTTATAGTCAATGTTTTCTTGTACAGCTGCTTTGTAACAATGAAAATGGTCAAAAGCGCTATATAAATAATGCTGACTTGACTTGACTGATATCAGAACAGTGAAAACAACAAGAAAATCTGGTCTTCGGCTCTCTAATTCACTACTGACCTCCCAAGCGGCACGTTTGGGAAAACGAAAAAGAGAGAAGACCTTCAGCTAATTAAGACCTTCAGCTTCCTAATTAATATGTGGCCCAGAAAACATCATTCACCGAAGTGCAAATAACGGCTTAGGATGCGGATGGTGGTTTATAAGTAATGATTTGTGAATCCTTAAGGAGCCCTCAGTCTGCCTTGTTTGTCCCAGTGTAGTTCTAAATTTGCCCGTGACTGCCAAGGCAGAGTCTAGTTCATTCTGCCATCAGGCCAGATAAAAACAAGAGAAGGGGAGCCACACAAACGCTTCTCTCGAGTGTAGGCTCTAATCACAGCGGAGATGAACACACAGGCCTAGAGCTGATGCCTCGCCCAGGGGAGGCAATGGGCTGAATTGATTTATTGATCAAATATTCCTCAAGTTGTTTTGTGGTTTCAGCTGCGAGCTATTACTCAGAAAATGAAATTCCATTACGGGCAATACAAGAGCAACAGGGGTTTACAAGGATCCTGGAATCTGACGGTAGTCTAAATGCTTTCTGCCATGCATGGAACGAGCGAAAGGCCAGAGGTATAAGCAAGTATGCAAAAAAATGCATTGCATGCAAAATATTGTGTACGTAGTCAAGGAGGTAAGAGAGTATTATGCAGGCAGCTAGATATTTTATTTGTTTTATTTATTCATTTTCACGACTAGAACTTTAACATGGTACACAATGGATGCTGGTTTTGAGCCTGAATAAAATCTAAATCTGATTATGGCTCTACAAAAGAAAGTCTGTATGTGATCGAAATGGGTTTATCAGAAGCGCAGCTGCTGTCAGAGTGCTCGATGAGGAACGGCGCTCTAATGCCGTGCCAAGAGGCTCGCGGTAACACTAACCCGGACGAAATATAGCATCCTTTCATCTAGACAGCACCTGGCCGCAAATGCCTCATCTGTTTTGATGTAAACAATAAGCTATTGCATCTATTTGTTGGGCTTAATTGTTGGATCGGTGTCGTCATGATCAAACCATCTAAGGAGTCTATGATACTCAACAAAAATGTAATAAAAAAGGCTTTTGTAGTACACATTCAACGTGCATGTTATTCCTAAGAAACAAATCTTGTCCAAATCAATGTCCAGTGACACAATTAGTGAAATCTATGGGTGAGATTGTGAATTGCAACCAACAGCTCACTCCACCCCTCCTCGCCCCTCCCTTTCGAAGCACTACGGTGGCTGGACTAAGAAGTCCTCACGTTTTCACTTCTTTGCCGAAGTAGATCATTTACTTACAAATACAAGCAGTTTGTTCGTTTAGGGCTACAGTAAAACACCATGGCCCACGGTGTATGTATATAGAAATAGCTCATTCATTTTCATTTTACATTGCATTTTTGTCAATAGATCCTCCAAAGAATTACACAGTGGACCTTTAAAAAGGTTGTGTACCTGTTGTAAATTTCTTTACCTTCTGTACCTATTTAAAAGTGCTTGAGGGTGAATTTGACCTTCAGCATCAATGTTTCGGTCACCATTTGTCACTTTCAAAACTAAATGTTTCCCTTTTTTTGGGTCGAATTTACAAGATGCGCTAGTATTTCTTGTAAAACAAAACGCGTATATTCACATATTAGTATTTTACAAATCCTATATTATAATATTTCAGTGTATACTTATAATATACTGTGTGATATTTCATGTCAATTCAGGGCACCTATGACATCAAAGGCAAAGGAACATGACCTTACACTCTCCAGAAATCCAATTGTAAACCATGAAAATGAAGCCCAGAAACAGTCCTCAATCTACCTCAAGAGAAATTTCCGCTATCACACACGTGTAGAAGAGGGATATGACATAACAACATGCAAATATTTTCCCTGTAACAGATACTTCCTCTATCACGGATTCTCTGAAACAGCTGTGTGCTGTAGTGTGTTTCCTCACTACAGGCGCTCCCTTGAGCTTTATGTGTGTTGATGTGTTGCGTGTCTTTGTGTGTGGGCACTCGCGTGTGTGTGTGTGTTTTGTGTAGTTTGTGCATCTCTTTATGTGTGTTTTACAGCTGCGAGAGACGGGGCTTTAGGAGAGCATTCTTCTATCTATTAATGTCTATCAGGACTCCCCGTAGGCTCGGAGGGCCCGCTCACCACAGGAGGAGGAAACAACCTCCCTTCAAACCTCCATTTTTAGCCTTGATATCCAACACACATCCCTGTATAACAGTGAACAACAGCCACAGCAGACTTAGCTAGATAACATCACTGCCGGCTTAATGTCAACCAAAATATAATGGATATTCCTGTTCAGCGGGTTCAAACAGCAAAATTATTTTTAAGGGCTTAAATAAGTGATTTTACGCATTTCTTCAGTGCATTAAAATGGCGGATAAATTAAACTATACAATTTTATGTTTTTTTAATGCTGATAATCAATCATAAAAGCAGATATTATTATATGAATCTGTCAAATAAATCCTGTTTGCCTTCCGTTTTTATTTATCACTTAACGTCTGATACAGAGTGTAACATGCGTGCAGTGAAATTCTGGCATCACATTATAATAAACATAACAGATGGAGAACTGTTTGGTACTTTTGGAGTCTGGCAGACAAAAAATACATATTAAATAAATTAAATCCAATTGAAAAAGAAAGCCCTAATATCATCTGGTTCCTCTATTAAAAGAATATTACATTAAAACTAATTCATAGAAAACATTTATTCACTCTCATGTCAATCAAATGTGACTCATTCGAAGCACAAAATAAAATATGTTGAGAAATGTCTTGTGATTTTACAATGGAAGTCAATGGGATGCAATGTTGTTTGGTTACCAATATTCTTCAAAACATCTACCTTTGTGTTCTGTAGACAAAAGAAAGCCATACAAGATCGGAATGACATAAGGGTGAGCACAAAATGAAAGAATATCCTTTATGGGTGAGCAAACCCTTTAAATGAGACCATGAGGACAAACCTACCCTTTCTAATGTCACGATAAATCGGCCATAGATAAACCACATTGAATTTAATGCCTCACCAACTCATTGGCCGATAAACTGTATTACTGTAAATGATGCTTTGCTGACATTCTCATACGTGTGGAGGTCTGACTCACCACTTCTCTATTGATTGACCCTTATTAAATGGTACCCTGAATTGTTCCCCAGTCGAATGACTCACGCCACCGGTGGGTTGCCACCATCATCTTATCAACACGGGCTGAATTTGTAATGAATTCTGATTTGCTGTGCCGTCACCATCCTCCCCCTTTTTTCCTCTTTCCCTTCCACGCATGCACACACAGCCTCCCGGTCTTAACTCGCTAGAACAAAGGGGATCTCCACTTTTCTCCCAGGACTATTATTAGATGTTCAACCCAGAGACAAAATAATCACACGTTCAGCTGAATTACAGCACAGGCAGCGGAAGTAAGGGAGCTTTCCTTCAGAGCGAAGATTAAATAAATTAAATCCATGTTTGTTATAGAAGATGTGAGTCTGAAATTCATTTCCACTCAATGTTCCTATTTTGGTGTGTTATAAAGTTGCCCATGCATGTATTAGACATGTAAAATAGCAAAAATTAAAGTGTCGGAACGAAGATGCTTTCTATCAAAAAGCGAATGCACACCCAGACCTGCCCGAAATGCCTCGTCTAACCACACCACCACAAATCTACATCCGTTCGTGGTAAGATTGGACTAAGACCACTCAAATGTATACGCAAGTAAGGTGGGCGTACCTGTCAGTACAATTGCTTTGGAACCTGATGTTCTGTAAATAATCCATAAGTTTCAGAGAGGCAAAGAGGATATACAATGATACATGCATGGTAATTGGAAAATACTGCGTTTTTTAACCTTAAATCGTGTATACACATTGCATTACATCTAAAACAAATGATAATATTTGTTTTGGCCATTTCATATGACCCCTTTAAATGAATGCACAGAAAGACTCTGATTGTAGATGGACTGCAAAATAATTGCGCATTCCAGTGCCATAGGGTTTAATCAATCTATGTCATGCTAAGGTCATTCACTTTAGTACACTGTCAGACAAACGGTAAACATGCATCAGTTTAGACTGAAAGAACCATATTATCCTGAAAAGATATATTAGTCAAGGTCAATAACCTACATTAAGGAGTTCTCAGCAGTATGACATGGCAACCTGCTGATGACATTTGAATGACACTCAAACACAGGAAACAATAACGTCTTTGTGGAGATCCAAATTGGTTGGAAACAATCCTCTGCAAAAATGTCTGTAAAATCTGTATATCGGGAGGTCGGCTCAAATGTATTGAAACCCATTAAAACAATGTCAAATACTGAAATACTAAGAAAACATGCTCTGGGGATTATTGAATATTTAATAGAAAACTCGCAATTAATGAATGTAAATATGAGTACAGTGGTCGTGATTATAGCCTTAAGTTACTACAACCCTACCACTGCAAAATATACTCCATTAAATCCAATCTGATAGATTTTGTAATCAACAAAACAGTTTATACAATTCGGAAAACTGTCTGGCCATTTAGATGCGCCATCCATTCAGACCCATAAGATGCGCAAGAGAATTTCATGCTCATAAAGGTTCTTATGCTGGACTTGAATGACCTATTTTTAGCAAGCCGCTGACATACTTGAACAAACGTAACCCCTTCCCACAAATCTCGCACAGACGGCCACATATCGCGATATCACGCCGCTCACTGAACGTGTAGCATGTTCACGACTGAGTATAGACGAAGCTGAACAGGTGTGTCGCGGCATATAGCGACGAAGCACAGCGCTGCCGACATCTTGAGGTAACCGTGTCTTGCTAGAAACACGCATGGAACAAAAGCAATCTTGCTCAGTTTAACCGCACTGGTCGACATACCCCCATGCTTTACGCTCGCTATAATGGCAAATGATGGTGCAGCATGCACGGCATGCAGTCAGTCGTGACAGCTGCGTACATAACGGTTCGTTATGTATGCAGCTTCGAAGAACGGATTATTGCGTGACGATGATTGTGACGTAACGCTACGCATAACACGGGGGTCCTCGTACACTCATCAGACAGAAGAGGAGCAGGGCAGGAGTGAGGGGGAAAGGGGGTCGTGGAAAACGGAGGGTGTAGTATAATATAAGAAATCTGCTCGCATACGTGAATGCATTTAAATATATATAATTATGTTTTTATAGTCGTCCCGTTAATCCTTTAATATCGTCACCATTATTTATTATAGCACACCTGTAGCCGTGAACATTGACGTTACAAGCTACACATTTATCAAGTGATCCTTGTAAACAAGATAACTTACACACCGAGTTTAAATATACTAAACAGCTGGCCAAAGGCAAAAACTTTATCCATGTTAAATGTGCGAAACATTATTCTAACGACTGATATCACACGGAGCAACGGCAAGTATGTATGTCATTGAGTATATTCACGTGCTTTATTGCCATACAAAATAAATAAACGTTAGAAAAACGGCGCATCCCCTGTTGCATTTACTATCAGGCAATTCTCCGAGTTGAACGCGATCCGATAACCAAATGATGTGTCCTTAGCCGTCTTTGTTTATATTTAAATGACAGAGCTCTCCGAGGCTTACAATAACACGTAATATAGCAGCATATGCACGGCTAAACATAAACGTGCCTCATATAAAGTGCATGATCGCAGCGGTACTTAACTATTTACACAGGTGCTGGAGACACAGGTCGAGGCATTCCCCTTCCACCTCGTCTTCCGAGATGAGGTCCGTCAAGGGGCGCATAGGCACAGGTACGTCCTCCTGGAGAGGTGGCCTCATCTCCCGCAGGAAGAGCTCCAGGAACCTCTTGAAGGTTTTGTCCTCGTTGGCAGAGCCGGCCATCGCTTCTCATTCCTGGAGAGACCGGAGACAGCTGGAGCCGGGCAAGAAGTCTACACTACTTTGAATCATGAGCTGGAGTGACTCTCCGATCGCGCGAGTTGGGGAGGGCGTGCGCGCGTGAACGGAGAAGGACTCGCAAAACAGCCAGGCGTGACGTCAGTAAGGGGCGGGATAGGAAGGATAACTGAAGGGATGGATGTGAATGATCCTTTATCAAATGATGAAGTTATGATTAGAATCTTCTTAGATTCAACTTTTAGTACACGTGCAAATGCCAACATTTCAGTGACGGTAAAAAGTAAAAGGCATGAAATATTTGCTATTTTATTATATCGTAGGTCTCGATCGGAATCCAAACCTGCTACCAAGTCGGTGAGGGAAGTCGGACGCGATGGAAGAAGGTTAAAGGCCACGACCCCTAGCGGCCGACACCGCACAGATCATAAAGCTCCGTTATGCGTTTATAAATCGATTTCCATTGCACGTCTTTCTGTGTCCTCGATCCTCGAATGCAGGAAAATAAAGTAGGCATAGATACAACAAAAACGCACGTGTATAAAAAGCGCAAGAATGAGAAATGTTAAGAATGCCAATTTTGGTACACATAACTTTATAAGTTATAACTATATATTCCTTATAAGGACTGCAAGGCCAGCTGACGCAGTTCCGTAAAAGAATGTCGTAAATAGAGCGCAAAAAGCCTGTGACGTAACCAGCCCGCACTGTTGGATTTGCTTTTTGTCTACGTTGAGATCAGCTTGTTGCACGAAAGGCACAATAAAAAAACATCATCTTTTATTTATCTAAAAAATGTGTTTCTTGATACATGAACCTGTATTTAACACAAGAGATTTCTAAGCTTTCCCATAGTTTAATGAAGGCATTAGGGGCAATTGTTGATGAGACCGCACTGTAAGTTAAGTTATATACTAACGGTACGCAGATTCATACGCAGCACGAAATCATTTTATTAGGCTATTAATAATACATTCAGCATCTAATTTACTTCCGTCAAACAGCTCTTTGGGGAGAATGTTAATGAGTGGAAAATGCGCCAAGTGAAGAGCTGATAGCAAACGTGCGTGTATATAGGACATCAGCTTAAGCTAAAAATAACAACTGTTGTAGATTTCACCTCATAGCTGGGATTTAACTCTTCCGCTCCCAGGTAGCACCTGTTTTACAATTATAGGCTACAAATTGACCATAGTGTACAATAGTATCGCCTGAACCCGCAGGATAGATGCGCCTGTACAATGGCACTCTGAACTTTATCTGAGGGACGTTTATATACACACACACACCTCGTACATCGACATTCATGGACAATTCCACACTTCACTTTACACAGACAATTTATTTCCACTTGACACTTTAACTGTCATGTTCGTTGCATTGTATATTTATTGTCAATTGTTTCATAGTGTACAGGTACTCTTTATATTTATTATACACAGACATTTTTGCTTCTACGGTTATGTATTTAATTTTTTTGTATTGATGTTTGTTCCCATCCTACCCTGTTTTTCTTGTAAGGAGTAAGCACTTACAGTCTTACAGAGTAAGAATTTCATTGTATCTAGTACATATGACAATATCTTTAACTTGAACTAGTAACCTTATTTTTTGGCAAAATACTGTTTTGTATTAGCCACCACAAAATAAATAAAAATTATAAATATGTAGAAATATAGTGTGCCTGTTTTTTATGATTTACAAAATGAAACAACATGTAAACAAATGTAGTAAATATTTTGTTAGAAACTACAAAATATGACTTGAATATGTCTTAATAACTCACTCTTGAAATGGCACCTAATACAATTCAGTGTGTAACCTTTTCAGAATTAGGTTTTCACGTATTACAACCAACCTGTCTTATTCTTCTTCAAAATGTGTCAAATAGTTAAGATGTCTGATGCATTGACAATTATAAACATCAAGTCCTGCCAAGGGGTTAAGATGTGTGGTAAAATCCAAGGTGCTCTAATTAACTGTGGAATCAAGTTCATGTTATACTTGACAGACAAATGAAGAAAAACAAATAAAGTACACTAACCCTCTCTCTTCTCTCAACAGCTATTGGTCTCCCTGTTGAAGAAACTAGTAACTTTGTATTAACCCCTATTGTACTATTGCTCTATTATGACATATCGTTTATTGCTCCATGAACACTTTGTAAGTCGCTTTGGATAAAAGCGTCTGGTAAATGACTAAATGTAAATGTTATGAAGGACACACTATACCAGCTCTGACAAATTATATAAATGATCATATTATTACAAAATCTTTCTTGATCTATAAAGTGTCTAACATGGGGGTTAAAACCATCAAGAACACAGTGTCCCCTTCTGACTAGACATAGGCAAGTCAATCAATTGTTCTGCCAGTTGTCTAAACTCTTGTCATCCAAAGAAATAGGACGAAGTGCTCATATTTGATCAATGTGATGTAATGCTGGCTTTCTAGTGTATAATTCAATTAAAGAGATGAACCCGTCTCTCTTTTACACACACACACTGCGAGTGATGCGAAACCGCAATGATATATTGAGATTGCACAGGCACAATCCCCAGCTAAATTATTAATGTTACTTAGAGGTGAAGGCGAGCAGTAAACTCTTCATCTTCATACCATCACTCATGGAACAAGTCGGGTAGAAAAGTCATTCGGATTCGATCTACACTATGCAGTACACATAATGCCAAATTATTCAATTCAACGTTACAAATTTTGTTCATTAGAAATGATGGCGTGACGTTTTGCCCGTGCAATTTAAGTGACGTGATAAACGACTGAGGACTGTCAATTAGTGTGACTAATCATCAACACCTATTTTCATTTATTACATACAGCACTGTAGATAAGTTAGGTGAAGTTATACAGACAAATCAGGAATTGTTACAGATAATTTGAGAAATACATGTAATTTACGTCATGATGGAAAGCTTTGGCCACTTTGGAACGGGTTTGCATCTTTTATTTAATTCACTTAACTGTCTGATCTTGTGGGAAGTTTACTTATAATCAGCAGTGTAGTATTTGCAATGGCAAAGAGCTTTCAGTAAACACTGCCACTGTCAAGTTAAACCGAATTTGTTCCGGTAAACGGGCACTTTTATGGGGTATTTAATGGATAACAGTATAAAACAATAACTGAATGCTGCATAATTAACTAAGAGTCAACATTTATTACACATAATTTTATTCTACTAATAAATTAGACAATGAATTATAAAAAGCTTTTCATTTGTCTAAAAAAACATATGTACATTTTTGCTGAATTTATAGTTATGAAGATGGAAGTGGTTTCCTGTGTATTATGAAAATGAAATGCTCAGCAAAACTCCCTCAAGACTGATCTTCCATTCGAGGGCGTTTACTGTGGTTTCCAGACGGAGATGAGACAGCACACGATTCAACAGTGGGTCTGGGTTCGTCTGGGGCATCCCTAAAACCCTGGACCTGTGTGTGATGTCACAAACAGAAAGCGAGAGGGATGCGAGGATGAGCAACAAGAAGCTCAGTGCATCATATTTTTATCTTTAATTCATAACTATTACTTTGTATTTGGCTAGTTGAAAAATCATGATAAAAATCAGGTTCATGTAAACAGATATGAAATGTGGTAAATAAACAAATGTAGTTTCTCAGACAATGAGCTAAAAAAATAGCATAAAAACATATAGGAATGACAAAAATGTTAAAAGTAGCTTTATTAAAATATATCAAGTCATCACAACTACCAACTATAATGCAGCTATCCTTAGGAAGCACAGTCGTCTTAAATGTCTAGTGTATAAAATTTAACACCATCTTGTGATGTGGTTGCGAATTGCGACCAACGGCTTACTCTACCCCTGCATTTCGAAGCTCTATGGTGGCTGTCTTAGAACTAAGATGTTGTCACGTTTTCGCTTCTGTGCCAATGGATATAACGTATTTACAAAATGCGTGCAGTTTGTCAGTTTAGGGCTACTGTAGAAACAACATGGTGAATTCCATGTAAGGATGTAGATAGAAATAGCTCATTCTAAGGTAATAAATACATTACTCTTCATTATTTAAGATCTTTATACACCTCTGAACACAAAGTAATGTATATTATCTTGCATTTTTGTCAATATATCCTCCAAAAAAGTTACACACTGGACCTTTAAACTCACCGTAATCTGATATTGAATTGTTGCTTCCATTTGACTTGGGGACTTGTACAGGGAGGCTAGCCTGAGCACAGATTGGACATGTGAGAACGACAAAAACATAAAATAAATTATGTTTCAATCAACAATACACATTCACATTCTCTCTTTCTATGACCTTGCCTGTTATAAAAAGCAAGAAGAGCTGTGGCAATTCGCACGCAGCGAAGCTGAACTGTTAAAACCAGTGGGAGGACCTTCAATTTTATGGCAAGAGAGAGGAAGTGGACGGAGCATGATGAAAACCCTCTGTGCTTCCATACTGCCCGCTGCTAAAGAGCAATAGACTGGCAAGTATGCAGGGTGCATTATGAGGGTCTTGCTACAAAATGCATAGCAAGCTACTTGATTAAAGTGATTCATTCAATCACCCACGGAGGTGAAGGGTACCTTCACCTCCGTGGGTGTTTATGCAACACACTCTCAATCTCTCTCCAGAAGACACATTTGGCTGAGGACACCGCAGATGACGGCTGCTATTTTATAAAGCAACATTTTGCTCTGTCAGCTTGGGTGGACTGAAGACAGATCCGAAGAAAAACCTGCTCGTAATGTGTTTTTTGTGGTTGTATGCCAAATTAATCGCATGTCGTAATATAAAAATCGACATGTCATGATCTGGTTATATCGGTTTACCTTTTAGATCCCTCCCAGTGCAGAATGAGTCTCTGAGTGGCGGTATGGCCCCAGCTCTCACCTGTTAAGTGATGAAGTGTTATACATTTTGAAAAATCTGTATTTTGAGAGCGCCATAACAACCCCAAAAAATGACGTATCTCATGCCTTACCTAATGAAGGAACAAGCTTGGATTGGCCATTTAAAATTCTCGTGGTCATGTGATTGGACAAAACAACCTAGGGACACAGAAAGAAAAAAAGGTGTATTCTTTCTATATGAATTTGTCAAATGGTAAATGATAAAATAGGTTGAATCATACTCTACTCTACCGCCACACTGTGTTCTGTCGCTATTTGGATGAGCTGTTGGGCAAGGCCATTAAGGAGGCGGGTTCTCTGAGAAAGATCCTCAAAGTCATGGCGGAATGGGAAGGCAATGCTGTCAATTATTACTAACCGTACCTACGATTGGATGATATAATTGCATATAACTTATAATATATATAACTGTGTCAAGATACTGTCTCAGAAATCTGTTTACCTCAGGATGCTCAGCCAGGAAGTCAGGTAGGAGGTAAACCTCAGCTAATAGTTCCACATAGTCATGGCAACGGACCAGAAAGAAACTAGAAAGGACTTTCTCTACTGTAAGATCCTCCAAAGCGTGTTTCTGTACTAAGAGGAGAAGCAAAGACAAAAACAAACAGTCAATAATACACTAGTGAACTTACAGGAAAGTTATAATAAAGGTGATAGGTGAAACACTAAATATTTTAATTGTACCTGTGTCCTCCGCTAACAGGGTGCAGTGCTTTACGGCGGCCTCTGCCATATCAGCTACACGTTGAACCACAAAACTGCCCTCTGTGTCTATGTACAATGCCTTCCCACCCAGACCTCCAAAACAAGCTGGGATCTGTACGTCCACAGCTAACTGCATGCTTAAAAAGAAGTATTTTTTTTAAAGTATGGCAACTATGGCACACTTTTGAAACCAACAATGCAAAAATTATATCAAAATCATAAGGTCAAATAGTGAATTTCTGTCAAATAGAATATTCTGAATGTGGCTGGATAAGCAAAGCCCTCACTTAAACTGGCCTTCTTCAAATTAATTTCTTATACCAAAGTTGGGTCTTTCCAATGCCAGGGGCTCCACAGATTTCGGTGGTCTTTCCCACAGGCACACCCCCTCCGAGCACATCGTCCAGCCTTGAGGAGAATGTAACAATGCTGCCCTGAGCCTGCTCCTTGTGCAAAAGATCCAGGGCTGTTATACTTTCTATTGCTGTCCTCTCCTGGTGAGACTGAGTATCACAACGCAACATCTGCAAAACCTCCACAGCATCCTCATGTGATATACCTGCAGCTGTTGAAAAATGAGAAAATAGCAAAAGCCCACCTTTCTATTCAATCAATGTGTCGTTTTATTTTTAACACGTATAGCCACTTTGTGCAGTTTCTAACTCAAAAATGAAAGTGTAGAGTAGTATTTTTACCTTTACACAGCTGAAGAGGACTCATGTCAGTAAAGTCTGTAGCCAGCTGGAAACCTGCCTTGAGTAGCTTTACCTTCACCGACGGTGCCAGGGGAAGACTTGGCACAGTCCTTTGCATTATTCATTTATAAAGGTTTATGTCTTTAAAAATGACAAAATATAGGACGAAGTTATGTTTTAAATTAGTACTTGACTAACGTTACTATTCCAGTTTAGAATGAAATATCGTCCATTATTAAGCGAAGACAACCCGGTGCGTTTGTTTCTTCGTGTTTTACCTCTCTCTAAAGACAAAATCTACGGATATGACGTTTTGCCGTGGACGCCGTATCGAAAAATATTTTCAACATAAAAGACACGCCATCATTCAGCTTCGCTTAGATGTACCAACACAATTACTACGCATTTTAAATTAAACATACAATTATAGTGTTAATAAGTCGATACTTTAACATTAGATTTGTCAAACATAACATGGCCGAGTCTACGTGATAAATACGCGAATATTATAGACGGTGATTATTACATTAAAAATGCTGAAACAAAATTGTCCCTTTTCGCGTCCTGTACATATTTGGCGTGTGTTTACAAAACAAGAGCTCACGTCACACGAAAAAAACTATGCGCATTGACATTTCATACCTCAGGTTTGTTTCATAAACTCCGTTTACAGACGTAAGTGACATTATATATGCTTGTTTAGTATGTACTGAATTTAAAGATTGACCGTTAATACGAATAATCCCGTCTAAAGTGACAACACGACGCTCTGCTGAGGGTGTGAAGCTGCTGTCTCGGTCACATTCGGCTAACGTTACAGATCAGAGGATAATATTCAGGACTTCGTAGTTGTTTAACCTTACAGGATCATTTCAATTGCTCTTTGTTTTTTAATCGTATAGATCAGAATGAACTGTCGATCAGAGGTCTTGGAGGTGTCGGTGGAGGGCAGGCAGGTGGACGAGGCTATGCTGGCTCTACTCCACACCATTCTTCTACATCGCAGCACGGGAAAATTTCACTATAAGAAAGAAGGCACATACTCCATCGGCACGGTGGGAACCCACGACGTGGATTGCGACTTTATTGACTTCACATTCGTGCGAGTGTCTTCAGATGAGCTCGACAGGGTCATAAGGAAAGCCGTCGCAGAGTTTAAGGTAAAGACTGACAAGACAAGAAGGTTAAACATGTCAATATCATATACCATGATAGTATTATTATATTTGAAGAAAAACTAATATTTGTAGAATAATAGATACCACCACAGAAATTGTGATGGATGTAATGATTATAGTAAAACTATTCTAACTTGTGTTCTCCAGGATGCCCTTGGCAATTCTGGAAATGATGGGATGGGTCAGATCTCTCTGGAATTCTATCAGAAAAAGAAGTCACGCTGGCCATTTTCAGACGAATGCATTCCCTGGGAGGTCTGGAGCGTCAAGGTCAACGTTGTGAACCTGGCCAACGAACAGGAACGCCAGATATGCAGGGAGAAAGTTGGAGAGAAGCTCGGCGAGAAAGTCATTAACATCGTGGAGGTGATTAACCGCCATGAGTATCTTCCCAAGATGCCCACGCAGTCAGAGGTCGACAACGTCTTTGACACGAGTTTGAAAGACGTCCAGCCCTATCTGTACAAGATCACCTACCAGATCACTGACTCTATGGGCACGTCAGTCAGTACAACCATGAGAAGACTTATCAAAGACACTCTGGCTTTATAAAGCTTCTGCAGCATGATGCTTTTCGGAACGCTGTGATCTTGTAAAAAGAACGTGCACCACAGTCTTATGACCATTGCTGACCACAGCAAATCATTCAGAATACACATTTTGCTTCTATTACTTCTGGCTAAGTTATTGCCTAGTTCATGTTAGGATTTAATTGTTCCAACACGTCCCTTGTATAATAATGGTGTCCAGTATCTTGTCCAGTAATTTAAGCGAGTATATTATTCTGTTAAATAATCTCGTGCATCTTGTTTTCTTTTTTTTAAATAAATTCTAATTATGTACACTAAAACATAAGACATGGCTGTCCTTTTTAATTTGTTCAAATGACTTACTTAGTGGTAAATGCATACAATAAATTAAATTACAAAAGCTTACATTTACGTATGGTAGCAGTTTTAGGAAAATACAAAACATTACAATCAAAATAAACAAAAGTCAGCCACACTACAACGTTTCCAAACAAGCAGAATAAACACAAACAGCACAGCATTGATATTTATTTTAGAAAGCAAGCACAGAAAACAGTAGAAAAATGCTTTAACACAAAAACTGATACAGTTTTTAAAGCCACATTAGAACAATTCAAGTGCTTACAAATATTTGTTATTGCAGTGATACCACATGAATACCAAAAGAATGTCATTTTCATAAAACATTTTACAAAATAAAATACAAAAGAGTTTTAAAGAGCAAAATGTGTTTTTATTACTGTTCATTCAGTGTCATACACTTTCAAAGAACCATATTAATCTGATAAATATGATTTACATCAAATAATTAACGAAGAGTTGACCTTGGGTTTCATGTAATACTGGGTTGAAATGTAAATGCAAACTGAATCAGGCATTTCTAATCTGAAAACTAATAAACTGGTTGATGCCTAGGGGAAATGGGGGACCGAAGGAATGTATTATATTTGTATCAATCAAAATATAGATTACAATATAGTAGCTCATAGAAAATGCAAAGAAAAAAGCAATATATTCAGTTTTTTTGTGCTTAACAAAGGCCACAAGCTTGCTAAACCAAACATCCCCTAACATAAGAGAGGCAGACTTTCTGATTTCTTAGCATTTTTAAAACTTGCTAAATATAAGAAAATATTGAGAAATAAGACTACGGCTTTGTGCTTTATCAACTTCGAACAAAGGTCTTTTCTGAGCGATACTGTCACACTAAAAGGTCACTGAACAGGGAATGTCCAACCACTCAACATCATTGCATCAAGACTTCAATAATCACTGAGTACTGAGTTCTGGTAAGTTGTGCTCATACCAAGGTAGAGCTCACAATGTACTGATACAGTACCGATACAGTGTGAAAAAGCTAAGGCTCATACAAATCTATTTCTACTTATCTCTTATACACATTTATGAGAATGAATTCCCACATTTACTGCATACCTGTACAACAAAAATATTAGAAGATCCACGTTGCAGGCACACACTTACAGCTTATAGAACATCGACCCAAACCTGCTATTTTTACATATAAAGCCTTCTATTTCTTCAATACAATCACAGAATAGTATGCACATTCTCTAAACGATAATACCATGAGAGTTTACTTAACTGTCAAAACACATTAACAGAATACTTTTAAAATAAAAATACAACTTTAGCAATGCTGAAATTAAATAAACATGTTTATACACCTGTGTTCAAAGTTTCTCGTATATTTATTTGATGTCTGGCATATTTGTCTGCTTTTACGTTAACCTTTAATACGATTCAAACACAAATTTACCTCAAGGTTTCACTTTCATATTAAAACTTTCTGTGCAGTCATTTTATTATTTATTCTCACCAATGATCAAGTTTCAAAATAGGTAAGTATAGTTTTATTCTCAAATACCTGCTCATTTAATTTAACTTAAATAAGGCTGAACAAATTTAAAAATCCCGTCTTCTGCCCGAAAGGGGAATAAAAAACCCAATTTTTAGTAAGAAACAAAATTACATCTTTTTGTGAGACGTTTCAATAATCAATAGGCCGTGACTGGTTAAGCTACGACCATGGCTAAGAGATGATTGGTCAAGCTGCGGTGCAAAAAGTATTAGGAGTTGATTAAAAACATTTCTGTCCGCAGCACCATGTGCTTTCAATAGAGATAAATTATTATTTGGATTTGCTTGAAAGTGCTAAATAACAGCAAAAAGGCCACTAAAACGAGTTTAAGACTGGTACGTCTTCTTCAAAGAGTAATCATACATGTCGCTTTGTGTTTGCAATAATTTGAAAGAAAAATCGAATTGAAGAATTCTTAAGGTGACAGTTTCACTTAGCAGTCTTTCTTGATCGTTGTAGCCAGAGCAAACATAATTCGCATTAAGAATAAATAAACAATGGTAAATGCTTTAGAAAACAAAAAAAAAAATTTAAGCAACTCTGACAGTCTTAATACTGAAATATGGAATATGATTAAATGTTATTCATAAATCCCTGGGTTTGACCAACCTTAAAATCACTTTTGAGCGATAAGGCTGCATCCGTCCCAATGTGAATCATGAGATCAATTTAGAGAGAACAAAGTTTCTCCAATGGTTAGGGCTACAACTGGGACACCAGGTGCAACTGTGCGATCAGCGCACTTACGTATGGCTCTGTTCATGACTCCACAAACTAAATGCGGTCTTGAATGTCCTGTGACAGAATTTACACATGTACTGCCTTTTAAAGGTAAGTGCTGAGAGAGTTGGGGCGTGATAAAATAGCGTGTCGGATTCCTGAGGGGTTATAGCTTTGTCTGTGTTGCTTGGCTTGGCGTGCGAATATTCTCCAAGTTCATCCTCAACGGTCTTGTCGTCCTGCTCTGGCCTCTTGAGTTTGGCTGATGGAACATCTGCTTCTGACTGTCTCACACTGAGCGGAGGTTCTTGAGAACTCGGAGGATCAGGTAAAGCAATCGTGAGAGGCGGAGAAGGGGACGGAGACGATTGAACCCTGTCGATCTCTCCCATTCCATCCGATGTGGACATGTGAGACTGATAGTGACTCCAGAGACGGAAGTTGGTCCTGAAAGCTTTGTGACATATGTGACAGATGAAAGGTTTGATGTGACACAAAAGTTCCTGATGTCGCTCCAGGTCTTTGTGGGCACTGAAGAGCTTTCCACACTTTTCGCAAGGCCACACGCCAGGCTCCTCAGATCCAATTGAGCTTGCGCTCGCATTGTCCTTGGCTGAAACTGGTTCCTCCTGAGGTTCCTCTTTTACCCTCAGCTCCCCGTGACCGGAGCTTAGATCCTCTGGGACGTAAGATGATGAATCTTCAGAATCAAACATGGGTGGAACCGATGAGTCGCTGTATCCGGCATCCTCTCTGTTTTCGTGCATCGACTCCTGAGAAGGTGGAATTCCGAGAGCGTCCGATTCCTCGCTGTGATTGCTCTCCTGGAGACCGAGGGTCAGCTGTTCTTTGACAGTCATCATATTGTGGTTGTGAACCTCCACCTGATGGCGCCATATACTAAAAGAGGACTTAAATGTGCGCATGCATTCAAGGCAAGTGAGCTTTTTGTACTTGCAGTGAGCTTCGTGGTCTTTCTTGACAGCTGTGTTGGAGAATCGAAGACCGCAGTACGGGCATACGGTAGCATATCGGCAGGCTCTCTCATGGTCTTCTAGTTCGGACAGAGAGGGCAGTTTCTCATTGCAAAGCCGGCAGCAAAAGATGTCTCGCTCTTGGTTCTCTTTGATATGTGTTAGGTGCTGCTGTTTGTACTGAAGGTCTCTGTCAGGATCATTGTCGAGGTCACCGGGCTCAGCAGCGTGACCCTTCATGTGCAGTTTTAGATGTGACTGGAAATAGAACATTTTGCCACAGAAGGGGCATCCGTACGACCTCGATCTTCTGCTTTTTCTGCCGAAGGTTTGTGACTGCAGGCCTTGCTTGGATCTCCTGAGCTTCATAATCAGAGCCTTTTTAATCTCTCGTTCTCTCACGATGTCGATAAGCTTCCTCTGAAATTTCTCATCGAGGACCGAATAGGAACTGGAGGAGGGTGCGGGATTCTGCACCACGCCATGCTGAGTTTGGCAGTGGGTCCAGACTTTGAAGTTGGTGTGGAAGCGTTTGTGGCAGATGTCACAAGCATATGGCTTCTCCGGGTTGTGATACATGTTCACGTGACGATACAGACCTGCGTTTGACCTGAATACCTTCAGGCAGTTCCAGCATTTAAACATTTTGTTGGGCCTAAGCTCACCGGGTTCCTCATTATTATTATCAACGTTAGAATTGTAAGACACCTCACTGAAAGTACTGTCCTGATGTGAGAGGTGATGTTCGCTGACAGGTCTGGTTCTCTTGAAGGGCAAATAACTCCCATCCAGCTTATTCTTCCTCTTCATCGAGGTGGTAAAATATCCTCTGGGGCCTTCATCGTAGTTGGCGGGAAAGTCTTTCAAATTGACCGGCAGATTATCTCCAACGGTAATGCGAACGATTTCAGAAGAATCTGCGAGGGGACTTCTGGGTTCTGCTTTAATTCTGAATTGAGGTGTCTGAGTTCCCTCAGTCTCATACATACTTCGTTCTCCTGACCTGAGAATAAGAGACATATCTTTAAACACCCGGTCTTCATTTTCAGGCGATGCTGACCTACCTGTTGGAGAAATTAACTTTACAACAGATTGTTCTCGGCTTTGAGAGTCTTTCAGCTCCAGGGCAGGAGAGAAAACTGGAACGGGACTATCCATTGACAATGATCTGCGTAGCAGACTTTTAATGAGCGGTCCACTTCGGTCTATGGTTTGGTTGCGTGGATGCTCTCCTGCTGGTCTGGAATCACACGATGTCTCCGTTCTTTCTTCTGCGGAGTCTTCAGTTTGGTCTGACAGTAGGCTTGTATGTTGCACCGACTCGCTGAATGATACAGAGGATGTTAACTGTGGCCTTTTTGATGGTGGACGATATTCTTTTCGACGCCTCAGTATGGATGTCGGGGAGGAGATGATAGACCTGCAATCACCAGTAGATGCTTTAGATGTTTTGGTAACGGAGGTGCTGTTTTCTTTTTCATTTGATCTTGCGTGTCCTGAAGAGTGGCTCTGATCACTGAATTCACGTGCTAGGGAGAGCTGCTCGGAGATGGATGAGGTCCGCTTACATGGTTTTTCCTGAACACTCAAACTTCTCCTTGGAACAACATCTATTGCAGGGTGATCACTCTGACCTTTATGCACGATAACACTTCTCTTTTGATAAGCGCTATCCTCCTCCTCTGAGAGCGACATCCGTTTTCTTGACACGCAGTATGATGCCTGAGGTCTCTCAGACATGATGTTGGTTAGAAAGGGAATGCCAAGACTATACCCCAGCTCTTGTATGGCGGCTAGGGTGCATTTTTCCACAAACAGAGATGATGAGTATATGTAGTTTAGCACAATCTCAAAGGCATCAGACTCACAGAAGTCAAGTTGAATGATGGATTGGTTCTCTGAGTCCCTTCTGGAGAACACAGACTGGAAATACTCACTGCAGGATGCAAGGACGCTTTTATGGGCCTGGTACTGTTGATCACCCACTAACAAGACAACATCGCAGAGCTGGCCCTTTAACCTCTGCTCGTTGAGTGCACTCAGCAGGGAAATACCATGGGCAGGGTTACAGTAGTGCACCAGGCTCTCCATTTTGGCTGTGAAGGAGAGTAAAAAAGGTTGTAAGTGATATGGCAAATTCAGATATTATTATAAGATACATTGTGCAAATACATTTGACAAAATATGTCATATGTGGGTAGTTGACTAATATACCGTAAATGTGCCCAATGGTGTGTGACAGTTAAAGTTTTGAAAAACAGACAAAACTAAAAAGATCAATCTATTTTATGCTATTTTAAATTATGAATATTCATATTATAAAAAAGATATGTTACGTCACACCATCAGCATATTAACACTAAAAAGTCACATCAAAGTCACCACATTAGCCAACAGAAATATACAGACTAAAATATAATACAGACTATATAATATCTAAAATATTAGCAACATGTATATCCATCGTAACCAAGTATTGACTGTTTATATATTATACACATATAAAAGTTATTAAAACATACAGGCCAGTTTCCAGTGTCTGCACATGCGCAAAACGACCGCTGATGACATCATGTCTAACGCTTGTTACGGTTGTTGAAGATGACTAGAAAGACGGTTCGCTCATGAATAATAAAAGCTACAAGTATGTTTATGTTCAAAGGATTAGGTACTTCGCTAACTAACACATTCCTTCTATCCTCAAACTCAGTTTCAGATGAAAAAAAAACATTTGATGATCTACCGTTGCCAAGCTCTGACCACACCACTAAACACATGACAAAGGCAACTGGTTGCGTTTATTTTGCTCAACAGTTTTAACATAGGAAACGAACACGCGTCTGCGCGCGCACACCCTCCGCCGTCACCATCTGCGCAGACGCCGCATTCTGCACGACAGGCTGCTTATGTCAGGTGCGAGAGGGAGAAAATCCTTCTCAGCGTTACGTCAGGAAAGACGGATTTAACCGAAACAACACTCGACTATTTCAATTAGACGTCGAAATAAAGTTGTTCGGGATTTTAACTCACCCTAGTTTGTTGGCTTTGGACGCCGCGAAGCTCCGACACGGGACTTTGTTTCAGAGTTGCGTTGAGCGTAGGGCAGTCGTGATTCCATCCATCTTGTATTTGACGTCATCCCACTCCAGGGATGAGGTCATCGCTAGGAGCGCTCGTCACGTGTGCCGCGCTCCGATTGGCTGCTCTGTGTGCTGTGGGCGTTAACGGAGGAAATGAGGGGAGGATGACGAACTGGTTTAAACGGTTGAAACGAGTTGGCACGTACACACGGACTTTTTTAAAGAGACAGGAGAGTTCTTTAAAAAAAACATATATATTTCAATTTTTTATATGCAATAATATCTGGAAATTGTACTGATAGGCCTAGTGTAAATCAATGACAGCTATTTGACAACAGTTTTTTAACACATTACAACTGAAGCTTTGTAACAACTATGTTAAATGCATCACAGTAAACTAAATCTATAGGTTCACGTACATATGTATATATATATATATATATATATAT
This sequence comes from Barbatula barbatula, assembly GCF_947034865.1. Lineage (NCBI taxonomy): Eukaryota > Metazoa > Chordata > Actinopteri > Cypriniformes > Nemacheilidae > Barbatula > Barbatula barbatula. The sequence continues at coordinate 14,360,669 of NC_136787.1, read as the reverse complement.
ATATATTGGCCAATATATGATCAACAAATACGGTTATGGTGTCATGATTCTCGAGTGGTGAGACACAGAGAGAGGACCCAGGTGCAGACAGCGGGTAAGGGGTTAACATATATTTAATAAATAATAAAACAAAGACCCACGTGGGGGTAACATAACAAAACATGGTAATATTATGACAAGACAGAACAGGACTAAAACTAACTATACATAAACAAGACTTGAATAAACTCTTGACAAAAACTACAAATAACTAAACTAACACAACACAGGAACTCACCACACAAACCACAATGAACCAGCACAAGACAGAAGACACAAGGGCATTAAGTAAGGGAGCAAATCAAGAGGGAAACAGGTGTAGGGCATTAATCAAGAACGAGAGGATGGGAACAGAGACGAGACCTGGAGAGAGCGTATGGAAGGCAATTACAACAATAATTGCCTCTCTCCACATTAAACATGAGGTTCTGTCATGATCCTGCCACTATACTTAGAGAAACATGACATGATGCAGCAGAATCATGACAGAAGCCTCTCCTTAAGGAGCAGCAGCCTGATGCTCCTCAAGGCACAAACAAGACAGACAATGACAAAACCAAATCAACATGATAAAACAAATCAAAACAAGCAAGCACAAGAGTCCAAGGTAAGGGGCACACAAGAGTCCAAAGGGAAGTCCAAACATGGGCAGACACGGACTGGGTAGCTCCGGCAGACACAAACTGGATAGTGCCGGCAGACATACACTGGATAGCCGGCAGACACAGACATGATGCGCTGGGCTGGAATGGCCGCATACACTGGGCTGGAATGGCCGCATGCACCGGGCGGAAATGCCTGGCTCCGCCGGGCAGGAATGCCCAGCTCCACCAGGCGGAAATGCCCGGCTGCACCGACCTGGAAAGCCCAGCTGCACCGACCTGGAATGCCCAGCTGCACCGACCTGGAATGCCCAGCTGCACCGACCTGGAATGCCTGGCTGGGGATCGGTTGCGGGCAACAGGATTCCGGCAGCTTCAACCCTGGAGGGAAGACCGGCAGTCTCAACCCTGGAAGGCAATCCGACAGCCTCGGCCCTGAGCAGGAATCCATCAGTCTCAACCCTGGAAGGATGTCCGGCGGCCCTGACTCAGGAAGGGAGTCCGGCGTTCTTGGCCCTGGAAGGGAGTCCGTCGGCCTCTAACCCTGGCGGGGAACCCGGCAGCCTCTACTGCTGCCACAACTATCCCTCTGTCTGCTGGGTCCGATTATGGCTGGTTCATTCTGTCATGATTCTCGAGTGGTGAGACACAGAGAGAGGACCCAGGTGCAGACAGCGGGTAAGGGGTTAACATATATTTAATAAATAATAAAACAAAGACCCACGTGGGGGTAACATAACAAAACATGGTAATATTATGACAAGACAGAACAGGACTAAAACTAACTATACATAAACAAGACTTGAATAAACTCTTGACAAAAACTACAAATAACTAAACTAACACAACACAGGAACTCACCACACAAACCACAATGAACCAGCACAAGACAGAAGACACAAGGGCATTAAGTAAGGGAGCAAATCAAGAGGGAAACAGGTGTAGGGCATTAATCAAGAACGAGAGGATGGGAACAGAGACGAGACCTGGAGAGAGCGTATGGAAGGCAATTACAACAATAATTGCCTCTCTCCACATTAAACATGAGGTTCTGTCATGATCCTGCCACTATACTTAGAGAAACATGACATGATGCAGCAGAATCATGACATATGGTCAACAAATTATGAACATAATAAACACATGCTTGTCTACAGACAATTGACTGGATCCAACTGTTAAGCCTTGTTGTAAAATAGACAAAAATAGTTAAAATTATTGCATAATGGCATTCTTCAGCGTGTGTTGTTGTTCCTGTACTAGAACATTCTGCAAGTGATGACTGCACCCTCATCAAGACCAAATAACTAATAATAATTACATGTAATTCTTGAAGATTTCGATTATTTCCCCATTGACATAATTAAAGTGTCATGATTAATAAGGTTTGTCACAGATGGAAGATTCCACTCATTATAATTTCCTAAGGGAGACTTAAATTGTGTGTACATTTAAACAAGCCAACTGCGAAAGTGAAACTACAGGAGGCCGGTTTGAAGATTGTATGCTGGTTCTGAAGTTTGTGTTGCAAAATGTCTTGACTTTGTATTACTTTCGATTTCATCTATTTCATATAGTGGCTTCAAAATGTTCTTAGCACAGCTGATCAAATTCCTATATAATATACTGATTTGTTCCTGAAGATTGTGAGGACTTTATTTGTTCTCTCTCAGTTAAAATGGTAACTATGCCCCTGCCTTCCAGTTTAAAACTGTCATTTCTATTAACGTATGAATAACTTACTTTCCATAGTTCTCACAATGTCTGGGATGCACTATTCCCTGCGACAAAAAATACTAAAAGCTCAGAAAAGCACCATTTAGGTATAATAATAATGGTGTGTAAGTTATTTCCTTAGTTACTTTGTTATTATTAAGATGCTCCCAACAGGCGACTAAATGTGTGAATTTATGCTCTCAGATGTTTATCTGATGCACTGTTCAGTATGTGGTCTTGTTTTCTTGTATGAGAACATATTAGTCATTCAGTGAGCACATTCAGTGAGAGTCTTTAATTAGACTAATTTCACACCATATTAATACGATGCTAGATTTACTCATATGCCAAACTGGGTGCAGATCTGTTGTCCGTATGTGTGAGCATCCGTCTATGTGTGTCTTGTTCTGTGTCTGGCTTATTGTATGTTCTCACAGCATGGCTGCAAAAAACAACATATCTTAAAAGTCACTGATAACTATAATTGGTTTGGTTCGGTCACAACACGCTTATGTCTTACTTCAGTTGCAATGGGATGTTAAAGGCGCTATGGCAACACAGTTGAAAACATGAAGGAGTGTCTTTAGGGACTATACTCAACATTATCCAAACTAAACCCTTATTGTCACTAAAATGGCTGACAAGATACAAGATCATGACATTTATCAATTCACATTTAAAACGTGTGAAATTGTACCTTTTTAAAAAGAAGTTAATATTTCCTTCCCAAATCTGCTACAAGCGAATGTATAGCAAATGAGAATAATTTATAAAATCATAATATATACTGTATGTAATAATAAATAATAATATATGTGCTATTAAATTCTTCAGTTGTTGCAGTGTATTTTCTGGCTTAGCAGCAATCCAGATGGTTAAAAATATACACACACATCATATGTGCACAAACATGAACACAAGTAGATGGGTGTTGATGTGCAGAGGTGGAGGAAAGCAGAGGAGCAGGTGCCACAGAGATTTCCATCAGTGTCTGTGGAGTTCATGAAGTAAAGTGTGCGCTTCACAATGGCTTATTATGGTTCTTAAAAACAAGTATTGGGCACATCAATATGCATTGGGTCATAGGTACTTGGTTTATCACGTCTTTCCTTGGCAGAGGGCATAACACATTATTTGAAGGTAGGAACAAATATTTTTGTATTTCAGAGGAAAATGTTACTAAAGGTTGTTTCAGGGGAAATTTGAAAGAGTTAAATTTAAACAACCATGATTTATTAGGAGCACAAAAGACACAAATGTGACTTACTGTACCAAATACTTAAAAGTCAAAATAATAATGCGTAGATAATTAAATAAAACTATTTGATGTGAAATATGGCAAATATAAGCAGAGTTCATGACATCAAAGATATCTCATTTAAATCTCTAGGAGAAACATTTGAGGCATTGAACTTATATTAGTAGTATAGTAACTTTGTATTAGCACCTATTGTACTATTGCTCTTTTATGACATATCGCTTATTGCTCCCCGAACTCTTTGTAAGTCGCTTTGGATAAAAGTGTCTGCTAAATGACTAAATGTGAATGTATATGAATAAAAATGTTAAATAATTATCTCACATTTTAATTTTTACTGGGATAATGTATGACTGGATCTCTCTTAAAAATGAGAATGATTATTTATGCATACTTTAAACTAAATTCTTTTACATGCTATTCAAATTGCCTAAAATATATGAAGAGTCTGTAGTAGTTTCAAATCTTTCAATACTTAAGCTTTTTTATTGTGCATTCCAATTAATATCAATGAAACTGCAGTTGGTTTGTTTTGATTTAAGCTACATTATTGTTCCCATTTCGGAAACAAACTTTTCATGTGTATTATATTAACATGAATTTATATTGGTTGACAGAATGTCTTCTTAACTTTGTGTTGACATGATGCATGCATTCAAGGCTAAAATATTACATCAAAAATGTTGGTCAAGTTATCAATAGAATGTTCGTTGTGTCCTTAGATTTCTTTTCGACAGAGATAAGAAATTGATGATTAATCTTAAAAACGATCTTTAATACTTCTGTACTCTTTCATCTATTTCAGGTTATGAACAATCTCCTTCAGGTTATCATCTGTGTTCTGTGAATGAGTCTGTGTTGGTGACTCATGTGATCGCCTATCCAACCTCATTCACCCAAAGGAGACCATGTGGAGGATGGCTGCCATGGACAATGTGTGATGTCACAGTTTCTCAAACATCGTATCGAACAGAGTACTCCAACACGACCAGACAGGTCATGAAATGTTGCCACGGCTACGAGCAAGTTGGGAGTTACTGCGCTTTGTGTGAGTAGTAGGAGATATGAATGTCAAAATTATATTTTTTGTTTTTTGTACACCAAAAGGTGCTTTTATAAACATTACATTATAAACCATTCTTTTTGAAAATGTATGCTGTATACTGATGTTGTCTTTATCAAAGTTTTAAACAGAAGTGCAGAAGTTACATCAAAGCCAGGGCTCTGTCCCTCAGGAGGAGTCTCGGGGTCTCTAGGCAATGATGCACACCCCTCTGGCTCAGTGTGCAAGTGGGACATAGATTGTCCAGGATGGCAGAAATGCTGTCAGAATGAAACCATCATTCAGTGCTCAAACCCACTACTAACAGGTAAGAGAACATTTACACACAAAAACATATTTTACATATATCTTGTTCATGAGCATACAATGACATTCAAATACCCATCTGCTCTTAAGCCAACAGAGGCTGGTGCTTCAATGCAACAATAACAATTAAGACAGACTATAAGCTTCTTTTGGACAATGGACTCTTGAACCACACGCGGCTTCTTCACTCTGTGGTTTGTGTTTGTCAAATAAACAACATCATGCTTTGTGGGTAGAGTTTCGGAGCTCAAGTGATTTTTCTTTATAGGTAACAGGTGCTCTGGGTACAAATGGTGTATCTGTATATCATCTCTGGTCTTGGGCAGCAGGACCCTTCACGACCACATCGTCACTTCTGGTTTGCTCCTCTGTAGTTCTTTCTCTGGAAAACATCTCCACACAACTATACTGGCTTGTAAACATAGAGGAGGTTACTAATGTAGCGGTGGAAGGTAGGTACTGTAGAAAAACCTGTAGACGCATTTATTTAATTGTACAATTTTGAATAGAAAGCATTTATTTGGTCAAGAACATTATTTTCTAGAGCTTTGATTGGGACGAATACACTTTATGTTTACACTAATGTGCCATGTCATTTGCAAATCATGTTGCTGCAGGATGTGCATTATCATTATGCAAACACAAATGCATTAGGATTTTATTCTGTTTTTATTTATTATTCTGTCATTATTTAATATTTTTTCATATGTATATGTCTTTACTACAGTAACCACTGCATTAATGTATGTAAAGCTGCTTTGCAACGATGCAAAATTGCCAAAAGAGCTATATGACTTGAATTGAATATAATTTTCCTACAGATGTGGATGAATGTGCAAACCCCCAATTGAACAATTGTTCCAACCATTCAAACTGTAGTAACACCGAAGGTTCTTATACATGCATCTGCCACCATGGTTATCAAGACGACAACCCTGCTCAAGCAGGAACCGTTTGCATTGGTAAGAAATGACCGGAGGACATAATGAACTTGACTGTAAACTGCTTTTGCTTCATTATAAATCGTGCATGCTTGGAGGTCCAAATGATGGCTTGACCACAAATGATTTCCTGGTTTCAGCCCCCAAAGTAACTACTCCACCAAGTACAACAACAAACTCCCCTACCACCACAACTCAACAAACTTCAGGTAAGTTTTGTTCTTCTTTTAGAATCAGTTGAACTTACTGTCGTTTATAACAGATCTTTTTTGCTGGAGCTCATCTGCATGCTTTTACCCCAATTTTTTAAAGGGCCTATAAAATGTACTGATGAAACAGAAAGTGGCGATTTTATCACAAACACAACCTCTGTTGATCAGCCTGGAGGCTTAAGTTTTTTCAACAGCCAACCTCCTACATGTGGTACGTTATGTAACATGTCACAAATTTACCATTGTGTTTCTTTATTAAAAATAATAATATTTAATATGATTAGATTTGTATTTCCAAATTTTGAGGTCTTTAGTCTTAAGATTTTAAAGTTTGGTTCCAACTATATTTATTTATGTATTAAAATAATAATATAAATAATGTACAGTATTGTTTATAGCTTTAGCTTACAATTAAATTACTTGTATGGTCATAAATACAAATTTTACTAACATCCACCTTCAATTCTTTCTATGCAAGACACGGCTGAGATCACAAGCATCTTGTCTTATAATGTCACTAATTCCACATTCAATGTGACCTGGACCACCAAACACCAAAATGGTGTCAGTTTCAACCTGATTCTGCTACATGGGACCACTGAGCTGACAAATTTAAATACAACAGACTTGCATTGGATGTTCACAGACTTGAACCCTGCAGTTCTTTACACTTTACTGGTCAGTCCAATTGCTTGTGGAAACACAGGAAACCCTGTGAAGGTCAAAGTGAGGACAGGCAAGTACAGCTGTGGTCGCCATTTACTTTTGACTGATTCACTAGTCATTCATTAATATTAAACTAAACTAACAGAACCAAACTGAACTTGCTGAAAGTTGTACCTCTTTGCCGTCTGTAAATTCTTTCACAAACGGACCCCTAGAGAAATGTGCCCGCATGTCACTAAAAATGTGAAAAGATTACGTTCACCTTAAGTCTAAAATGGTCGTGCTTTTTGCAGATGGAGAGACGATCATTGCGACAGCCCGTTTGACCAGCGTGGCGTATGAACAGTATATGAGCGATCCGAACAGTGAAGACCATAAGACGTTCTGTGAGAGCGTCATATATGAGGTAAAGGATATCTTATTCGTTCAGACACATCAGCAGCAACATAAAATTATGCTTATTCGTTTTTTTTAAACTTTATTTAAAAAATAAAAAATATGAAAATGATAATGATAATTATAATTATACAAATATAATATAAAATAGTGTGTAAACTGTATGTGTATAGTCATGTATATATATATATATGTGCTTATACATATATATATAAACAGTATATATATATACTCTATATCACAATATATATAAATACTGTATATATCATTAGTTTAGGCTTATTTTGTGGTGTTTGCCAAGTCATTTTTACTCTCAGCATTGTAATTGTTAAAAACTTTGGCATCATTCAAAAGAAAAGCTTCCCACTTAATACTGTACAGTCATAACTGAGAAATGCAAAAACGTTGGTTTTAATCGTATGATCCACAATATATAAGTCGACTGTGAACAACAAAAGGATGATCCTCTCAAATCTTCCTCCAGATCGGTTTATCCTTAAGTGCAGATGTACGCCAACTCATCATCTCAGGATTGGTAACCATCAAGATCACGTCCCTTTCCAACGGCAGCGTGATTGTGAACTTTTCCATCGTATTTCTGACAAACAACAACTTAGACATGTTAAATGTGTCCAAAGCTCTGATGGAATCACTTCAGAACAGCAGCGTATACACTGTAGATAACAACAGTATACACATAGAAGGTACTGCTTATTTTTATTCGATATATTACTCAAATATGTTGCATGATGGTAATATTGCTACAGTTTATTGTTGTTGATGTGACATGTTGACTTGAGATGGGATTGGTCTCTTGTTATTTATAGATTTAAATGAGTGTTCGCTGGGTATGGTGGACTGCTCTCTGTGGGCTGACTGTTTCAACACCCTTGGCTCGTACACCTGCGACTGTCAGAACGGGTACACAGACTCGAACCCCAACAGACCAGGACGCAGCTGTGCAGGTAGATGAGATGTCACACTACTTTAATTGCAACAAATGGATTTCAGTCACAGCTGAATTTTCAGGTTGCTGAATTTACTTTTTATAGCTATGTGTTTAGGTTAAATTATCATTTTCGTTCCATTTTATGAACTACTAACAATATTTCTCCAAAATTTCAAATAAAACTATTGTTTCTATTTGCAAGTATTTGCAGAAAATGAACCTCGAAATCAAACCTCAAAAACTGCAATGTATTTGCAATACAAAAAGGAATACAAGTATTTAGGACAAATTAAAAAGATTTTATATGTCATAATCTCGATTTTTTTCTCGGTTTTGTCATGCTGTCAGTCTTTCACTGCTGTTGGATGACTTTATGTCACTCCAGAGATAATCATCTTTTTTCCATACAATAAAAAAGGAATTAATGCTGGGTCTTTGTTAGAGTATTAATTTTATGACCTTTTTCGTATATAATGTGACACGTTTAGGCTATAAATTTAACATGAAATTGTGAGTTTGGAGATGAATTCTGAATACTTCAGAGTCGGCGTAAGAAAGCGTCAATTTGTATCCATTTTTAGCTCTGTTAAAATGACTATTTCTTTCCATTTCCACTCACAGCAACACCCTCAACATCACCTCCACAGTCTTCTTCTATCTTCACTACACCGAGCGTCAATCTCACCACAAACAGTCCATTAACAACCAAACACCCCATTACAACAACCCCGACTCTTATTCCAGCAACTCTGAAATCAAATGGACCGTCAACCAGTTCCACAACTCAGTCTACCACACACATATCTACGGCAAGTCTAACGACATCCAACCACTCATTTGGGATGCCAACTACGCCCGGTACCAACCCAATACATGTGGAGTGCGGCACTGGTTTCATATCAGTCATTGTAAGTCGTGACTTCCTGAACAACAGTTACATTCCAGTCAGTGCCCTGTACCTCGGCCAATCTGAATGTGTCCCAAATCAAGTCAATTCAACTCACTTGAACCTCATCGCAACGTGGGATAAGTGTGGCACTACATTGAAACAAGTAAGTGCTCCGGGATGTCAAAATGAAGCTTGGTTCCTAAATGAGATAACTTTGTGTTGAAAGATTTTCAAAAATCATGTTCTTTATTGTGCATTCCACTTAATATCAATCAAACTGAGCCATGATCACTTAAAAAATACAGCTAACTAACACAACAAAACCATGATAACATAATAAAAAACATGAATTTAGAAATGTTTTTAAAACATTTTGGAACCAAACTCTTCAAATATTACTACAATCTACTCAATGAAATGATTCCTTAGGATGTTCATGTGACCAATATTGTGTTTACCTTGCAGAACAGCACTCATAGTACGCTCAATGTGACTCTGTATAACAAAATGAACACTGTATTCTTACATAACGGATCGCTGATGGCTGCTTCCACGCATTTGGCGGTTCCCATCATCTGCACCTACAGCAGCAGTGTCGTCATCTCCACGGAATACTCCTCCTCAGGGTACAGTGCTTCCATAGCAACCATATCTCCATGGAGCTTGTTTTTCTCTCCGTTTCCTACTCAGTATTCTGTGTCTTGTCATGTCAAGAACATGTAATCTCATTTAAGGAGAAAATTATAACAGAGTAGGCCTATACGTTAAAGGGACGGTTCACCCTTAATAAAAATAAAGATTCTGTCATTTACTCACCCTCGAGTTGTTTCAAATCAGAATTCATTTCTTTGTTCTGATGAACGCAGATAAGCATATTTGGAAGAATGCTTGTAACCAAACAGTTATTGGCCACCATTGACTACCACAGGAAAATGGACAATGGTCGCTGAATAAAGTGCCCCAGAACTCTTTACTTTCTTACATTCTTCAAAGTATCTTTTTTTGTGTTCAACAGAACAAATACATTTATAAAGCAGTTTTTCGTACAATGTGGCCACGCATTGGCTACCATATGATTCTTCGGAATATCTTTCTCTGTGTTCATTTTTGGGTGAACTGTCCCTTTAAGAGATTAACAACAGTTAACAACCATAATTATGCTCAATAACAAACTTTCCTCTGCAGGTATTTTGACCTGATGAAAGATGTAATATACGGATCAGGTCGTTTCCAGGTTTATGTGAGGTTGCTGAACGGGACGTTTCCACTGCCTGAGAATTACACGCTCTCAGCAGACGATGAAATCGTTGTGGAGGTCGCGGTCAACACAACTGTACCCCAAATTAAAGTCATTATCAACAAGTGCTGGGGCACACCCACCAAGGACTCATCAGAGCCAATCAGCTATTTGTATCTGGACAACGGGTGGGTGCGATTGAAAAATATCTGTAATCTCTTATCAATCTGAAAGCGATATCTTGTAATCATTTTTTTTGCCAATTGTGTTTAGTAGCCTATATCAACTTTTAATGTACCATGTTAAATCGTTTTCTGTTCTCTTCTGTTCATGTTGAACTGTACTGTTATAACAAACCTGCCATATATTGACTGTATTCGCAAATGACTCCTTGCTCCCCAGTTGTCCGATTTTAAATTCACACACTACGGTTATTCAGAATGGAAATGACACAATGGCTTCGCTGTCGATGCGGATCTTTGCATTGGCGAAGGAGAACATCATCTACCTGCACTGTCAGATCCAGATCTGTGTGTCGATTCAGGATAACACCTGCAGTCCCGTGAGTTCACATGCTACATTTGATTAAGTTTGTATGACAGAAAATGTCATTTTAAACTTTACTGCCTTTTCTGTTCTGTATAATTGAAAGTGTGTTATGTTTTGTTTTTCTTGACTTAGGTTTGTGGTCTGGTCAAAGCGTACAGGTCATCTAATCTAATTGGAGTGACAAGGGCATCCTTTGGACCTTTGCTCAGATTAAATAAAATAAATCGTAAGTCTTCTTATTTAATATATATTCCATATATTTATATTGTATATAAGAATTGTCATTACTAAGTTGACATCTTTCTCCTTTTCTTATCCTAAAGCCCCCATCGACCCAACATCTAATACCATTTTCACTGTTGGATTTGTTCTGCTTGGTGTTGGTGTGGTTCTGTTTTCCCTGGCTGCTATTGCAGGATTGTTCTATTACAAAAGGAAAATCGGGGTCTACAATTTTAATGTAAGACCACAGCAGGAAAACTTTACGTATCGTGTGTTTGATACCTAAATACTTTCTAATAACTACACTAACTACATTTGCTGTCTGATGCTTAATTGTATGACTGGACATTGCTAGTAGCATATGTATAATGAACCAAATTGAAAGCATCAGATCAGTTTACTATATTTTTGTACTGAAACGAACAGACAGTTTTTCTGTGTCAGCACTTTAAACTAAAAAAACTTATGTATAGATAATTTATATATGTTGAGAGAAGGTAATTTATGAAATTTACACATTCACATGACATTAAACCAATATCTTTAGCAGTCTTTGTAATGGCAAAGATCTCTTTTTGATGAGCCAGCCACTAGAGAGCGCTGATGCATTACTGTCCATGTTACACCCGCTTCCGTCTGGCTCTGTAGACATTTAAGTTTATGGAAAATAAACATCTTTAAAAACTGAAATTGTTTGGTTTTACTGGTGATTTTGTGTGTGTTTAAATCCGTTACACATTCAGATAGAAAATTTTTGGTAAAAATGTAACATTAATATTAATATCACAAAGGATTCAACATTACTTTGATGTAACAATCAACATTAATGTTACTTTCCACAGAGACTGAAGTGTATTGTACCTGTGGGAGAGAGTTTTTAAACATGTATGGGGTTTTTGAAAAGACACTGCACTTGGGGGATGAGGTGGTGAAGAAACACATTTTACCCCAATTATTAGCCCATAGTTAACCTCCTGCTGAAGTCATTTCTGTTTTCAGTTCATTAATGCTAGAAAATTTGAAAGACAACAAGTCATCTACAGTCGTGATGTCATATTAAATGATCTTTGATACATTTGGGTGTTTAAATAACAACTCTACATTCTTGTCTTGAAATTGCTGTCTGAAAACCTCTTGGAGACGATGCATTACTATAGGTGTAGTTAAAGTGCAATCTGTTTCTCCTCTCTGTCTTTCTAAAGCTTTTTTTCGCCAACATCAAATGTGAAATTATGATCTCATGATTTTTTATTATTGACACGATAACACAAGATCTAAAACTTGTTTGTTTACACTGGGTTTTGTGCCGGTCAGCTGGTGGACGAGCATCAACTTATCTTAGTTAGTGAAGCAGGATAAACCAGCACAGAGTATGTTAAACATTAAAATATAAGCCCTGGCCCCGAGTGGCTAAATAAACGTAGGCCTACATCTCAAATGCTTTGGTTGACTATTTCTACTTAACGTCATCACACCAGTAGGAGGCGACACTCTTTCAATCATTAGATTACAGACCTGTTTACACATTTAGTAGTATAATTGTCTTGACATTTTAATCAGATTTAATTTAGTAATACTTACAGTGCATTTTTTATTATAATATCTCACTTGATTTCTTCTTTCCGAATAAATAAAACAATTGCCTTAGAGTAGATTCAGAAAAGAGATGTAATGGATAATTCACCCAAAACGTCTTGTATAATTTACTTAACCTCATGATCTCAACCAGTATGACATTCTTTTTTCTTTGGAATACAAAATAATCTATTATGAGAAATGTCTCAAAAATGGTTTTGTGAAAGAAAGTCAATTGACCAACGTGGTTCTTCAAAATATATTTTTGTGTCCCCTGCAAAAGAAAGTCAAACATATTGGGAATTAATTCTGGCTTTTGGTAAATGAAAGAATAAAATAATAGTTGTTATTTTTGAGTGAACTGTCCATTTAAATGTGAAGAACCCTTTTATATTCTTAAGAACTGTTTGCGCAATGGAAAGGTCCCATTGATGTTAAAGGTTTTTTTATGGAACCATACACTTTGACAGAGAACCTTTAAAGAATCTTTATTTTATTTATTTTCAAGAACGAAGCATTTAATGATATAGGATGTTTGCTTATCTAAATGATCACGAAAACATTGTTTTGACGAAAAGTGTAACAGAAAATGTATAGCACCATTTCAATTGTTGCAAACAGTCTTGGGGCGTATGTATCCTTTGTTCCTTTTTCTCTCATTTGGAAGCTCACAATTTAATCTGAATAGTTAACATACACTACAGTATATACATACAGTACTTCACAGATTGCTTGTTCTGCAAAAATATGTCTTAAAATATTATTAATTAGGTTATAATATAGCTGCCTCCCTTCCTTTCCTGACCTTTGACCTTGACTTTTCTCATCGTATGAAACGCAGAGTTGACTTTTTGTCAGTACTTCACATCCGGAGCGAATCGAACTACTCCCCGGCTCCGTGGTTCTGGTCGTTCCACCAGTGGTTCTCCTCCAGAGGTACCCGCGGAATAATAATCGCTGACTCGTTCGAGCCCAGACTCAGATTCACTGACGGGCATCACAGTGTTAGATTGCCAAAGAAGGAGGGGAAGGAAGACAGGGAGAAAGAGAGAGAGAAGACATAGAGTCACAACGTGAGGAGTTTTATCAGAAAAATTGAAGTGGGCACTAAAACAAACAATGCTTTGAGCATTCTGAGACCAATATAAGTGATAAAAGGGGAAATATCCATGTATACAGTAGTTATGAAAAATTTGGGTGTAAAAGTGTTGGAAGTTGACATATGCAATCTTAAGACAAAAAATGTAAAAGCAATTATTGCATAGACAAAGGAGAAACATTTGCATTTTTTCATATTGTCCATTCAATTTTAAATGCTTATTGTCATTAATGTGAAAAAGCCAAATTGTTATATTCAAGAATAATATTTATTATAAAATGCAACATTAATAATAATACAAATAATTAATACTTAATATGAATAATATGCATTTGTTTTTCATCATATCTTACTAAATAATATATAATATTACGGAAATAATAACTTTAATTAATTATTACCATATTTATTGTAATATTTCTCTTTTTTATTTAATTTAATATTAAAAATATAAAAAATCTACATTTATATATCTGCTGTAACACATCCAACAATTAAATAGATGTGGTCTCAGTGTGTTCAAAGAAATAGTATAGAAAATGAAATGTGACAGGACTATGACAGACACCATTGGACAAGTAAACAACTGTTCCTCACATCAGACACTAAGGCCCGGTTTCACAGACAAGGCTTAGCTTAAGCCAAGACTATGCCTTAAATAAATCAAATATTTCAGTCGCTTGTATTAAAATACTTTAGATATAAATATTAGTGTGCATATTGAGACAAAACAATGGCAATTACACATTTTAAGATATGTCAGGGCAAGTTATTTTCAGTTAAGGCAGCTCACACTTTCATTTTAGTCTGGGACTAGTAAAAACCTTGTCTGTGAAACCGGGCATAGAACTGTTAAATATCAGCAAATTCAATTTCATCTTGTGAAAGAAATAGAGATGTGACATTAAAGTTCACTATAAATGGGAGGAGAGATTGATGGTACCTCGACTTAAAAGTACCACAGTATAAATGTGACACGTAAAACACTGCTTTAAGATGCCTAGCCTCATACGTAATAAGTCAAGACTCAACTAAATGGATTAAGAAAAAGAATATTCTCCTGACCGACTTTCTACAAGAGGCACCGTGACAAGCTTGTGTGTGATGGTGGTCCACAATAAAAAAAAGTATGCGTGCATAAACACACCTGAATAATTAATAACCTTAAGAACATAAACACAACGCACACCACGAGCAGTCAAACTGTCCTGTTTAACCTTCAACACGGTCCATATGGAAGAGAATACGTATGGACTGGAAACACTACAGCATGTATCGCTAGCAAATATGTGACACAAGTGACACTTTTTTAATGAATAATAATTGTGCTGTTGAAGAACGGATGAAGTCGTGAGAAGTTTGACTAATCTCAGTCGAGCATTACCTTGGATCGGGCAGGGTACAGCGCCACAGATGTTGCTTTAGTGTCTGCACCCAACCAAAATCTCGGATGGGCTGACAGAGCTGAATGTAGTGGTACTGTTTTAGCATAACCCTTCAAACGAACGACAAGATCACCTGTTAGCTAAACATAAAAGTAACTGAAGCTTACTCAAAAATGACAATTCTCTCATCCTCGTGTCATTACAAATCGATATCATTGTCTTCTTAAGATGAATTGTTCAAACAATGAAAGGCAAAGTGGTAATGACTCTTTTGTGTAATGCAGGTGATATGAGAGTGAATGGTGAATTTTCAGAATGTCCAGGACGAACCTCGACTCCTAATATAGAAAAAATAAATTTGCTTAAAAATTCACTTAATTGATAAATCATCAATGACCTGAGTAGGTGACATACAGTATATTGATCTTTTAAGTAATAGCTGTGAAATGTGGACCTGGAATAGGACACTTTGCATCTTTTAAATGTTTCAAAAAACAAAAATCAAATTCACTTAATATATTATAGATATCTAAAACAGTAATGAAAATATAAGCTTAACCAAATTTCTTAGTGACTATAGTTGCATCTTTTTCAATTGGCTAAGTTTTGGTTTCAGTGGGCGTTTGAAAAATTCATAAAACTTGAATTGACCCAATTGACCCTTCGCAAAACCCCGACAAGCTTTCGGTTTCAGACATCGCGCTCCCAGTGGGAAAAGTGAAGAATTTCTGGAAAAATGCACACTGATTTCAGACAGAAAGGTCTGCAATATGCATTCGAGGGATGCATTCAGGATTTGAGATAACTGTAACAATAATAACCTATATGTGCGCCCACACTAGCAGACTATAAACTATAAACAAAAAAAACTTAAGCTCTATTACGTCACGTTTGTTGAACAAAATGGCGGTCAGTCACGGGGTCACATACTATCGCCGTTATGATTGGTCGGATCGCCTGTTAATCAAACTGCTTGCGAAGGATCAATTGAAAACTTTCAATGCAGTCACAAAAACATTTTAAGTTGGAGAGGACTGACATTTTTTACTTTTATCATCTGATGCTCATCTATTCCACAGCCCACACACACACAGATAAGATTTGCCAACTCGATCAAAACCCAAACGGTCCAAAAAATCCACATAGTTCTCTTCCATGTGGCGCAACATGTACGACAGTAACAGACGGACAGACAGAGGTACAGGGGAAAAAGTGACATACAGATGAACCTACCGTTGGGTCCACAAACCCTATCACATTTTAAACAAACCAAACCATGACACCTCTGTTTCTGCGTTTGCATTTATTAATTTCAATAAATATGAGCAAGCAGAGAGAGAAATCACAATAAACATCATTACATTTAAATCTGATGCCCCTTCACATCACACGTTTTTCAAATATTTTTCTCTCTATTTCAGAATGCATGGACTAAAGATAGCACCTGTGCTAATCACACACATTCGCTAGACATGTACAACTCCACTAGCCACCTCTGTCTCCCCGGGGTCCCGTACTTTAATCCCAAAGTTATGATAACAGTAATTGAGTCACCAAAGGCTGCAAAATACAAGAAAAGGCCCTCACTCTGAAGGTCTTGTGTTCTGAAGCCAGACTAAAGAAATCCATTTGAGTATATTTGGTTTAATAAATTGAACGTTTGAGAATTTATATATATATCAAACGCTATAAAACCCTTTTTTATGCTGTATGTATAATGCATTAAAAAAATTCTTAATGCACATTGCGATGCATTATATATTTGAAATACTTTGAGTCACATTTATTGTTAATTATGATGTACCTTGATATACAGCATGAATAAATAAAAAATATTTAGCATTTTTCAAAACAGATAAAACATTTAATTACTAATTATAATACGAGCACATGAATGCAGATTTTTATTTGAATACTTTTATAATGC
Organism: Barbatula barbatula; assembly: GCF_947034865.1. Lineage (NCBI taxonomy): Eukaryota > Metazoa > Chordata > Actinopteri > Cypriniformes > Nemacheilidae > Barbatula > Barbatula barbatula. The sequence goes on along the minus strand of NC_136787.1, from coordinate 14,343,638 downwards.
ATTATAGATACCGGCTTCAGGTAAATTCCTGGCAGTTTTTTCTATCCGGCTAAAGATCACAGCATAGTACCGTGCGCTGTTCATGCACACAACAGCACAATTAATTTTTTTGCGTACTGATAATGGAGAAGACCGCAACGAATGATACCAGAGACAGAGAGAGGACTTACAGAGGGGTGGTCCATAAAAAAAAGCAAAGCATGACCGTACACAGTGTACTGCAATAATGGCAGCAAATAAAAACATTGAGATACTAAGATGCTATTTAGTACCAACATCTTTAGATCTTTCGTCATGGTCTCATGTCAGATGCAAAGAGAATGAAAGCCATGATTATGTCTCATTACAAATGCCGTGATCAGATTCAATCCAAAAAGATTTCATTGTAAAGGCCAGTGCATACGTGTACAGCATTAAGCTTAGAAAGTTACCCATCCATTGTATTCTCAATAAGCTTTAATTCAATTTAGAAATAATTCATAAAGATGATGAAATCATGCAGCAGGTGAACGCCAACAGAATAAACAAACAGCATTCCGACCATAATGCATTCGACTTACCAGAACGTCAAGGAACACATGATAATAAACAACAGAATTAGTCAAGTCATATCCGTCATTGGATAACAGGGGGGATGCAAAAGCAAAACAAAGCAAGAGACACTCGGGGGAAAGTCATTAATTATGAATATCTCACATTTGCATTCACACAAGAAAGGCCTTTGATTTTAATGCTGTCTAATCTATTGACCTTTTGAATCTCTATGCCCTTTTGGGATCCTCCATCTGTTTAGCTCGGGGACCCCCTTAAGGGGGATGGGGATGGCATGCTTCATTGTGTGTGTTTGAGTGTGAAAGACAAATAGAAAATTGTTGGGTGGGGTGAAGGATACAGTGTTAAATGTGGTAGTTCTTCTAGTGATGAAGGATGGGATAGAAACCCATCGACACCTCAAAACAAATTTACAAAAACATCTTAGATAAAAATTACTATAATCATTTCCTTAAGTTTGCTTGTACTAAACAGTGAACAATTAAATTCTATTTGAAAACCATTTACTGTACATCCCATAACGCAATATTATATTACAGTAAACCAGTTGGTTGTCTGGACAACAAAGTGGGCTCAAACAAGGTCTTATTACTATTGTATGACCTTGACGGATGTCTTTCGGGAGATTACGTGAAGCTATTTAGAAATATTCTGTTCCTAAAATGATTTAACATCATTTTTATGACATGGGTGGTTCCGAAAATGTATTAAAAAAAAGAAAAAATATACACAGCACTAAAGTGATCTGAGATCACAACACATCACTTTTCAGGGTATTCTTTCAATAAAAGGACAACATAAATCAGGCAAAGCAAGCATTTATGTTGGCCAACCAAATCAATACAGTCTCACAACCAAAGCTGCACATTTATCAAAGATTTTTGTCTGAGACATTTTTCGTCTTGACAATATTCATTGACTTATTTACATTAATGTGACATAAAAGATACTTAATTCTTGTTCATGTTAAAACCCTTGATAAATGAAACGCACCAGTCTGTGCATCTTAAGGTAGGTAAAACATACAGAGCTTCCAGCCAATGGCTCCATGCAAGATAAGAGCATCCACTGGCCGCCAGTGAAGTAGTTGCCATGGAAACCTCGTTGTGGAGATGAGGAGAGTGGGTGGAGCTATAGTAAATGCAAACGCTTTGTAGATGACGCGAGGCAAAAAATCCAACCCTGAAAAAGCATCTTCACTCAAAAACCCACTAACCTCTCAAAAGGATGAGAGTGAGCGAATGAGAGGGAGCGAGAGAGGAAAAGATAGATGGGAAATACAGTGAGGAGAAATCAAGAGGTGAACAGGTATATAGAGAGGGAGAAAGATGGGGCTGGGTCATCAATAGACAGAACGTTAAAGGAATGAGAACCTCTTATTTAATCATTTTGCAGCCTTCGTTCAACCATTCAGGAAGAAATGAAATGAGAGAAGTGCAATTTTACTCTTTCGCCTCAGCCAGTTTGTTGTTGATCTCTTTACTTTTCTCCTTGTCCGCCTGCGTCGGTCTGCTCTCCGGCTGGTTCTCAGAGGTCTTCTTCTTTGAACCACGCACAGACGCCACCTGCTTCTCCTTGGACTTCTTCGGTGGCTTCCCCGGAGCGGTGGTAGTGCTCTTTTTGGGTTTGGAGCGGGGAAGACTTGTTCTTTCCGCCTGAATGAGACATAAAGTATACATAAAAGTATCAATGATAAATATAAAAATAAGTAAATAAGAATAACATTTCTATTTTAGTTTGGTTGCTGACATAGAAGGCAGCAGACTGTGAGGCAATTGCTCTGCAGTTTCACTAAGACAAGGCACTCAACGTCAAACTTTTCCTCGAAAGTATTACTGAGGAAAACAGAATGTTTTTCTGTACCTTACTGGACTCTCTGTAAGGTTCGTGGTACAGTGTGCGTATCCTTCTCCTGTCCAGGGCCTTGTTCTCATCAACCTCCGGTTTGGCCCGGTAAGCCTTGTATGTGGCGGTGTAACTGGTTTGCACGTCAGTCTTCTCCGTTGGAGGCTGATACTGAGACTTAGCCCTGATGAGCTTCACAGGTTTCACATCTGCGTAAGCTTTGAACTCGTTCCTGTAATGATAAGAGGGGATAATGAACATTTCATTATAAGAGCACACTGAGAAATCCGGAAAAGTAGAGATGCACCGATACTAAATTTCTCTGTCGATACCAATTCTGAAGGTGAAATATTTCTTAACTTTCTAAATGTTATTAATTCATAACAACTATTAATATTGAACATCAAACTGGTGAAACTGGTGATGTTTATTAACATTTTCTATACACAGGGAATTCATTCATTTCCTGTCCTCTTTTGATTGAGAGGATATATCAGCCATGATCATCGGCTGTTTTAAATGGTCAGAAAGCTGATGTTAGGACTCTGTCCCCACCCTCCTATCTCCTGTAATTTCTTAGGGGTTTCATTCTCATCGTCTGTTTGGTGTTTCACTTTAATTAGGGTTTTATTCCCATCAGCTGTCACCACTCTCCCCATGTAATCACTCCTCGTTAGTGTCTCCCTTTATATAGTCTTAGTTTCCCTCTGCTCAGTGTCGGTGCATTGTCTATTGTCAGTGTTTGTGATCACATCATTTGATTACTTGTTGTTCCTGTTTACAGTTTGTGAACTTATTATTTTCACTTTTATAGTGGTTGTTTTTCCTAGTGTTTTCTTTGTGCTTGTTTTTCCCCATTGTGGGTCTTTTATTTAATAAACGTTTTACATTTACCCTTCGTCTGCCTGCATCTGGGTTCTGTCCAAACCATTTCGTGACAGCTGATAGTGTGAAAATTAGTTTTGAAGATTAGAGTAAAGAAAAAGGTTTACATAGGTTAAGTTTAAAAATACAAATGTTTTAATGTTTCATCAGCAATAAACTGTTTAAGTTGAGGGGCCAAAAACGACCAACGGAACTGTTGAGTTTTAAATGAATCCATGCTGACTTGTTTGAACCTAAATGACAAAAGCACTTAAAATTGCAAAAAATATAAGAAAAATGTACATGCACACAAAAAATGCTTGGTTATCAAAAAGGAACAACTGGGTTGTAAAGGAAAATTCTTGGTTTAACCGAAAATGCTTAATTGTTTGAACTCATTGTTGGGTCAAATATAAACATTTTATGGGTTAATTTGTCCCCATTGACCCAATGCTGGTATGAAAAGCATTTCCTGTCAGTTGTCGCCTGGGGGTTAGACCGTTGGGCTTGTGATCAGAAGGTTGCCGATTCAAATCTCAGTGCCAGCAGGTCATGACTGAAGTGCCCTTGAGCAAGTCACCTTACCCCTGATTGCTCTGCAGTAATGTGTCACTGTAAAAAAACTACTTGTAAGTCGCTTTGGATAAAAGCATCTGCCAAATGAATAAATGTAAATGAAAACAAAAAATATTCATATATATAAAAAAGCTCATTTAAAACATTAAACCTAGAGCCCACTACAACAGATACTTTTCTCGTGTGCTAAAACAATACAACACTACACCAAAGTGCAAAAAATTATTGCATAAAATATCTATTTGGTACTGCAATATACTGTAGACACATCTAGATTGATAAACACCCTGCAAAGTCCTTTGATGCAATGTAGACATTTTCCTAAACTTGTACACCACAGCAGGATTTCTATCCTGAGGCCAGTCCTTTAGGAAGAGTAATGAGTCTTAACTTACTGAGATGGCACAGACAAATGACACATACAAAACGGGTATGCATTGCAGATTACCCAGCAACTAAAGCTGCAGTATATCTAACTCATATCTACATAAGCACACAACATTTTCCTATAATGACATATTAAATATAGGAGACAGCGTGACAGCAGACTAATCACACAAACTTTCTCTCTCTGTCTCACTCGGTGGCTCTGTAATATTACAGTAACAGTAAGACAGACTGTATTGATTAGAACTGACAGGAAAGGAAGGAGGAAGGGGGAACCATTATCTTCCCATTAGATCAATTAGTCGCTGCTTAAGTTTGTGTGAGTAAGAATTAAATCAATGCCTCTCTGTACAAGACAAGACAGGCTTAATTATTCAAACAAATTAAATTCAGACGTAAAATCCCAACCTCATGAGAATCTATAACTAATACGAGAAGGAAGATACACAGAAGGAGTTATAATGCAATCTGCATAAAAGACATTACGAATGCAAGTCATGGGACAGCGAGTGTAACAACAACTCTTACTTTGTAACAACAACATAAAAATGTGTACAGAAATGTACTAACAACAGAATTCGTCTATGGCACGATTTCTCTTCGACAGCATGTCACAGATATTGTTTTCAGTTGAATCCGTTAAAGGGTTAGTTCTGAAGAACACATAAGATGCAACCAAAACTGCCCCCCATTGACTTGCATTGGTTTTGTGCTTGTACAGTAAAAGTCAATGGGTACCGTCGTATCTCAACACTTTAAAATATCTTCTGTTGTGTTCTGCTGAAAAAAGAAAGTCATACAGGTTTGAAATGACAAGAGAAAATGTCGGGAATTTTTGGGTGAACTATCCCTTTAAAAACGAACATGTGTAGACAACTAATCTTCTAAAAAGGCTATTCCTAATGACAGACAGCACTGATAAACACTTTTAGATGAAAGATTACTTTATTTCCATTATTTCTCATAAAATAATGTTGTTTGCATGAGTATTTTAGAAGCCGACAATACTGTCATGGGCAACACAGCGTTCTGATTTCACGGGAGGCCTCTGGACACGCTGAGAGAACCAAAAAGCGAACAATAAGTACTGAAAGCTGTTACGTAAGACAAAAGTCCAGTTAGATAGCTTGAACAGTTGGAAAAACAGGAGCTACAGAAGTCCAAGGCCACAGGGAAAACACTAACAATGCCAATATAAAGCAAGTGGGAGGAGCCAGAGTTTATACAGGATTAGATAAAGCAACACACACACACACACACACACGCAAACAGGGAATGAGAATAATATAAAGACAGAGAGAGTCTATGCAGTTCTTGCTACGCATATACAACGGAAAACAATGAGCTTAGTGTATTTATTGTAAATGAGTGCTTGGTACCAGCTGTCAAGTCGTTGACAGTCAACACATCAACCCTGTATTCCAATGCTGTTCACACCAGATTATTTTATACTATTGACCGTATACGTATCCATAACTGAATTCATTTAATACACTAGCCAAATGTGCTTGTACAAAACTGAGCTCCCACGTTCAAACCGGTTGCCTAAAAAAGTCATTTGAATATTAGCTTATACAAGTAAGTTAGCGACTCTTCTCTCTCTCTCTCGTGGCATTGAGCTTTTGTGAAGAACCCTGTCACTATGGTGATACGCTGGCACTAGAGAATTGTGTGGTGGGGAGCCAGAGCAATGTATTATGGGTAGGCTTCGCACTCATCGAATGGTATGCAACACAAGCACGTTTTGCTTTATTAGTCACACTGTGCTGACACAAAACAACACTGTGATTATTTTGATTTAGTCTGGATGTGCCCCTTCATCTGCCACTGACAATGCACATAATAAAGGCACTAAAAATAGACGCTCACACATTTGGATCGAATACGACTGTCAGACCGATTCATTATTTCCATTTACATGCGCAGCAAACTGTTAGATTCACAATTGCTTTGTTGATTTGTAAATGAGCACATTTTGGTTTTCCTTGTCACTTCGTGTTCTAGTTACAGACCGATGCTCTCTCGTTCATGTTCTCTTCACTATCTTGCTGATGTGCTCAGATCGATAGGTTTTCTCCTTCTGCTTGTGGCATCATCTTTCTGATGTACCTACTGTACACCATGACATACGTCTTCTGACATTCACTTTGGACTCCAAGTGAATCCCAATGAGATTACTGCTGTAATTCTGTGCTGTAAGGCAAATCTCTCTCTCTCTCTCTCTCTAGACTTCAGACAGGTCAGAGACTACTCTATGGGGAGGATGTAAACTGGTCTGGAGTAGCCTGTGCACTTCTAAGGAGACCAGGCAACATCGGGCTGGACCGTCACCTGTTTCTCTAGAACATTAATAAGCTGAACCTGACCGGTTTCACATCCTTTTACAGGACAGTACTAAGAACAGGGTCACTTTTTAGCTTTCAGTTCTCTAGCAAAGCCAATGGTGTACTTTGTATTAAAGTGACTAATTTTCAAATGCTTGGAAACTTGAGGGAGTCCAAGTGGCAGGACATTTTTGGCTCAGGCGCTTCCCCTAAAGGTAGCTGGAGGACCCTGTACAAACCCCATTGAGAAAAGGTCTGGAGACCTTCAGTGGAGGATAGTGCACAGTATAATAGCTACAAACAGACCCAGAGCACACCTTGATCCACAGGTAGGGGAGGGGTGCCCTTTTTGTGGGTCTCAAAAGACAGTGTTTCAACTTTTTCCAATTGTTTTAGACTGCAGCTGTTTTGCATCAAATGAAAGCTTACTGTCAAACGCTGGTGGAGGTTTTGTTTTCATTTATGGACCTAAATACAGCAGGACCAGGATGCAAGCTCGTGTTTTACTAAATTGTATATTCGGGCAAGCAAAATGTTGGTTGTCATGTAAAAGGAAACTACTTGTGAAGTCAACATGAAAGGACAAACACATTTTACTTCTGTAATATCAATTGTCAGGCTAGACTGGAATTTTTCACACATTTTTCTCAAGATTTTTGTGAAGGTCATTTGTGATGAAAAATTTTGGTTTTTAACCAAAGGTTTTCACCATGCTGATCAGATGTCAGATGTCTATATTTAGAGTATCCATGTGAAGTCTCAAGTATTTTTTCTGTTTTTAAACTGTCACATCCATAACGGTCCATATTCCTCATAAACGGGCACGTGAAAATTGAAATATAGCTACTGTTGTATGTTCTATAAAGAGTAATCTCCTCTCCATTAGTTGGGTATTATTGCTTCTGGTTTGCACATTTTTATTCACCGAAATCTTCCAAAGTGTGTCCTCTCTCAAAGACATGTCCTTTTTGTCACATCCACAACGCACACATTTTTCTCTCTTTTAAAATAAAAAAACTTCTTATGATTTTTTTTATTTTTGGACTGAAAATATGATTAAATGTATTGTAATATATACATTCTCTGATGATTTTGCTTTTCAAGTTTTGACTGATAATGTCACATCCATAACGCTGGAATTGCTGCCCTAATGACAAAGAGAATAATACATAAATATGTAAAGGCTTTACTAAGACCACAATGTAAGGTATCTACTGGAAATGGATATCACAAATCATATTTCCAATCTTTGGGTGTCTTAAGAAAGAATCCCAGATAGATCAATTGCTGAACAGAGATAATTGATCTGCAAAGAGAGAAAACTAACCGCATCCTGTCAGGGAACACCTTTGGCTTCTCTGGCTCAAAACGAAGCACGACACTGTGATGGTTTCAAGCTTCTTACTGTAAGAGGATTGTTTTTTGATATTCTGTTTCATCAGCTTGTGCCTTTCTCTGTTATAAAGCGTTAACTCTGTCTCTGCTTCGTAGCATGAAAAAGCAACAAACCAAAATGTAAAACTAACCATGAGATTAAGTCAAACTAATCCTGATCTTTTGAGATTAAAAGCATCTCACTACGACATCACAGTTCGTGCACGCACTGGGACACAAAACAAAGATGATGCTGCAGTTTACTCATGTTTGTACTTGCAGATATATGCGTGGGAGTCTCTTCCCTGGCCAAAAAAAACCAAACAGGAAATAAAAAATGTGCTCTCCCTGGTGCACCGGTGGACATTTTTTGATTAAACCTCTTCTCACCGACGAAATAACACCAGCCTAATGCAGGTCTTCTGAGAAATACATCACGTAGCAATATTACACACAACACATACAGTATTTTGGCTACACTGAATGCTATTGATTACAAAACTCGGAAATGTACTGTTCAAAATGCTGGACTGAAAATGCAAACTTTACAAAAGCAAACAGGATGGTAAGAACTGATGTACACAATAATACATGGACTAATGGCTGGACCGATACATTTACACACTGCACTGCACTATTAAAGGTGCTGTATGTAAGTTTTAGGAGGATGTCCTGAAAGAAATGCAATATAATACATAACTATCTCTTCAGAGGTGTATAAAAACTTAACATAATGAAGTGTTATGTTTTCACAACCTGAAAATGTCTATCTATAGCGGGTCCCCTTACATGGAAGAGGCCATGTTGTTTCTACAGTAGCCCTTAACTGACAAACTGCTCTGCAGAGCACGTTTCGTAAATACGTTAACTCCCTCGGCAAAGAGGCAAAAACGCAACAACATCTTTGTCCTGTGAGAGCCGCAGTAGTGATTCGAAAGGGAGGGTGGAGCCTTTGGTTGCAATTCGTAACCTCACCACAAGATGCCACTAAAATCTCCACATTGCTCCTTTAAGGCCAGACTAAAGCCACCGTTTTATAAATAAACTAACGATACAGAGAACTTTCTGTAAGAAATAGAAAAGTCTAAACTCCTAAAGACTATACAATTTTGGAAGAACCAACATATGGACTTGAAACAACACAATAAAACAGCTGGAAAGAAAAAACTTTATATGCACAATGAATTGATTAATTTTATTGTAAGTACAAAACGCCAAATGCCCCATACTTTTATAAAAATACTTTATATGCACAATATGTTTTTGTTATTTTGCTCTGAAAAGAGAGAGAGAGAGAGAGAGAGAGAGAGAGAGGGAGAGATCAATTCATGCCAAGTCCAAAATGATACCTGTAGGAGCTTCCAGAGGTAACTTCCTGTTTGATCTGCCGGTTGAGGGCATCAACTGCTGCCCTCCCTTTGCCCTCCATAGCGTCACCTCCAGATTTCTTTCCGGCTGCCAGGGTGACTTTCTTTGCTTGCTTTTTCTTTTCACCAGACAAGATTTCCTTTTCCTGCACCTTGTCTGCAATCTCACTTTTCTCCACTCCATTGTCCATTTCTGCATTGGTTGGACTGGGTTTGGGAATCCACGGATGGTCTCCCCTTTTCGGGATAGGCCAGGGTTTGAAGTCCTTTTGATACTGGGTCTCGTTTTTAAAAGGAACATCGGGACTGTGATACTCGTTCCTGGGCTTACAGCTGGGCTCGGGACGAACATTCCAGTGTTTGTAGTCCTGGCGCATCACGGAACCGCAAACGACCTCCTCTTTGGGTCCTTTGGTCACCGCGTCTGGATCGTTGTGAAGCGGCTGTGTTTCTATGGGCACCGCGTGCGGCTGCTTCTGCGCGGGCTGCTGCAGGTGAAGATGCTGCATTTCGGACACGTCCGAGTACTTGGTGAAAACCAAAGGAACCGCAATGTCGGCCTTGTCCAGCTGGTTCCAGAACCGAGCCATACAGCAGGCTCTGGAGATACAGGGCCATGCCATGATGTTGGCGTGTTTTGGGCCGAACGCTTACCTAGGTATGATGTCTTGCAAATCCGTTTTCAGAACTGTAAACCAAACCCTCAAAAAATGCGCAAAATGTCCGATTCGCTCTAGTCAAAGACGACAGGATAAAAATCCAAATCCAAATCGAAGAAGAGACATTACTGTGCCCAAACGCTAAAGAGACCAGCTGACGGTCTTAACGCGTGAAATATTTTGGCTTTGCTCAGCGATGTCCGTCCTGTCACCCCGAGCTCTTTACGATAAGAGATTGAGAATGTGTGCAAGATACAGCAGCCCCTCCCGACCGCCTTCTCTCCTCAGCATCCTTCGAGAGGAGCTGAATCACCTGCCACCATCGTCATCACGCAACGTCCACAGCGGGGATCACGTCTAAGGCTCCGCCCACTCGATGAGGCTGCTGCTGTGAAAAATAAACGAGGGATGCTCGGAAAATTGTTCCCATATTTTTGTGAACATTTAAATTACAATAAGCCAACACAAAGCAAAATATTAAAAGTCATTTCTGCAGAATTTTGATTCTGACGTTTTCTTAGGAGTAAATGATACCCTGACGAAATAATAAATTGTATTGGTCGCTATTTCAAATAAGCCACCAGCTTTGTACCATTTATAACCATTACAAAATTCCTTTGTGTCTTTGCTTGATTCCACTAGGATTTGATTTACATTTTATTCAAACCAATAGAATTTCTATTATAGGCATATTTATGTGATGGATGGGTCATTTTCAAAATATGGCCACAAACCTGTCCCTAGACTTTACAGGCATGAAAAAAGCTTCCAAATGATAAAGTCATCTCGATTTATCCATTAATACACAACTCAGACCCATTTTATAATGATGATTGTTATTCAAGTCTAAGTTTAGGTTTGTACATTTCTTTCTAAATTCGTTTTAATTTCATTTACGTTACCTGAAAAAAACACTCCCTAAATAAACAGTTAAACAAGTCCCCTCCTACGTTTTGTAGCATATGTGAACTGGGGGATTTTTTTTTTTGGAACTTGAAATGTGTTTGTGATTTACATATCTTTAAGTCAATTAATAATACGGACTGACTATTTCCACAGACGTTATGTACAGGGGCGATTTTAGGGTCAGAGCTTTAGGGGTGCTGAGCACCCAATGAGCCCCACTGCAAAGCCCCCCCCCCCTCTTTTCACACAAAAACCAAAAAAAGTGTGTCTATTGAAAAATAACTCAATCATTTTAAAATTGATTCAACTAACTCCAAAATCCAGATTTTTTTTAACACCTTTTTTTGCAGAACAGAACTCCTTGCATGGCAATCCCTTTAAAGTAAGAACGATAGAACGGAGCTGTTTTAACTAACTAAACCTAAAATACTGAATGAGTGGTCGCTAACACATACAAACACCAACTTAATTGTGAGAGTTCACACAGACAGCCCCCTGTAACAAACATAAAACCTTCTTCACACAGCTTTTCCTGACCCTTAACACCATATTCCTCCTTCTGTATCAACAGTCATCAGATTGGTTAGATTAGATCTTTATTGTCATTGAACAAAGTAACAGGTACTTGGACAACAAAATGTAATTCACCTTCTGTAAATTATTTACAAATGACCATCTCTAACATATCCGGTCGCACGCCAGTCTGAACTTTCATAAACCAATATAAGTCATCAATAAATAAAAAAATTAAGAAAAGAAGGTAAAGTCCAAAATATCCAGATAATTTACAGAGGTCTTGAAAATACTACGAAAGTAAAGATATAAAAAAAGAAATAGAGGGAAATGTTTAAAGTACTTCCCCTGAATCCCCATTTTTGCTCTACTTTGGGAGAGTTAATCTATGTCGCCGCACTTTGAGGCTGGCAAACCTGTCAATGACCCTTTGGGGTTCAATTATTTCAAGCAACTCCTTCTCAATAGACATCACAGCTAGGTGCTGGAGTCTGCTTTGGCCTGTGGTCCTCCTGAGCCATGTATGGAGCCGACGCAAGGCACAAAAAGACTTTCAGTGAAGGGAACACGAATCTGAACCGAACCAGCCTCACTCTTGCGCTTCAGAAAGAATCACTTCCTCTGACACTCTGGTCCAGACGCCAGGGCTTCATGTTTCCATGACGACTGACCAGACAAGACGCACGTGACGTCATATAGGTGTACCATAGTGATTCAGGATACTGACTCCAGTACTCACCGATATGATTTCGCAATCGGAACAACTCTATGTAAAAGGAAAGAAGTGTGAGACAGCTTTGGAGCAACTTAGTTGATTCACAACACTACATAACGTGTTCTCACTCCGCGTGTGTCTCGCGCTGAGCGGTGCAGGTACAGAGGAGGAAGAGAAGAGGATGACACCATTTGCTAAGCGGGGATGTTTCATTTTCATCCTTAACACATACATTTTTATCCAAAAACTACGGAGTATGTTTTGGAAATTATTTAACCTTCTAAAAGACGATTCTTTTTAGAATAACAACATTTCTTACTCCAAGTTTTAGGGGTGCTGAGCTCCTTTTTAGGGGTGCTGAAGCACCCCTAAAAAGGGGCTAGCTTTATGTATAAGGCTCAGGCACAGTAGAATACATGAATGAATACTTTTTATGTACTTCTTGCGAGGCCTAATTTTGCACAACTCATTACCTCTGGGGTCAACGGTCTCCTCAGTGGCAATAAACCTATCGCATAAATTAAATGCAGACTTTGACCCCAGAGTGAAGATCCCTGTCCAGTGTGGATCTCTCGGCTAGTCGCCGTCTTTTGGCGTATTCATAGGTTCTGGTTCAGCCATGAAGATTGATTTTGCTCCTTCTGATGTGCCTCTGGATAGGAGGCTTCAGACTGCTGCGGTGCTAGTCTGGGTCTTCTCTTTCCTGGCCCTCGGTAAGTGCATGTGCTTTCAGTAGCCTATCTTTTCAATATCTTGATCCTCTGCCATGTTATCTCGAACTACTTCTGAATGGTCTTTGGATGAGTTTTCAATATTTTTTCATGTTTCACACTTCTGTCTTATCCCGTTCTTTGTTGTCTTTGTGTCATTTCTCAGCACCCCTCTGCATAGTTTTGTTCTTGTTCTTGCTCTTCACTCGGTTTTGGCTTATCAGTGTGTTGTACGCCACCTGGTGGTTCATCGATTGGGATACGCCCTCAAGAGGTGGTAGAAAGGTCCCGTTTCTCTGCAAAATGCGCGTGTGGGAGCACATGAGAGATTATTTCCCCATAAAGGTAAGCGGGTTTGTAAGTACTGTAATACTGTATAAAAACAGGCGTGTTGGTTTCTATAACTTTTTTTATAGATTCAGCATTAGCAGGCATCAACATTTATGTTTAGTTAGATTTCAGTTCAGTTTCATCATAAACACTGCCATCTAGCATCTAAATGTGTAGTAAAAGAATGCAGACCTCAGCATGGATTATTTTCTTTTGCAAGACCCAACAGAAAAGTTTGTTATAAATGTTAACATTTCTTTCTTTCTTTCTTTCTTTCTTTTTTGTTTACAAAACACACTTCAGACATACAGTATAAGCATATGACTTCAGGTCTAAAGATTTGAACGCTCAAGAGATGTGACCCTCTTGAGTGATAGTGTATATTATATTTTAATGTTTTTATTCATACAAATTTCTGACTAACACATGTTATCACATTCACCAATCATATAGTTAGAGTTATTATCAGCTTTGTGGCTATATAACCAAACAATTGATCAAAAGTGGAAAAATTAAAGTCATTACATCAAAATGGTTCAAACAAAAGGCAAATGTTTTTCAGTGTTTATTAGAAAGCATTTATATGTTTTTTTGTCCTGTGGGGCTGCTATTCAATGAGCTCTCTGGAGAATTGATCAAAACCACTTTGAATTGAAAATTGGGTTCTGTATTGTCTGAAACAAACAATCTGTATAAACACGAATGCTTGATTTTAGAGACTTATTTTTGAAATTTCTTTGGTTATCTGACCTTGTTATACAGTACTTTATTTCTTTCATGTCTTAGTGTTTACCAAAAAGGATTGTTTTGCTTGACAGCGTGTATAAACAGTATATATCACCAACATCAGAACACTGTTATCACCCTGGGTGCAAAACCCTTGGTACAATAATGTATCTTATCTGTATATTATCTTTTAATAATGGATGTCCCTTCACCTTTTGAACAACAGGGGGCATGTCCTAACTTCTCAGAGTGAATGAGTTACTGTAAACAATGTGGGGGCTATAGACCCCTGTTCCAATCAAAGCTCAAGGTCACGGTCTTACCCTCCATCAAAACAACTAGACATCTTTAATTGTTAATAAATGAATGTGATTGTGAGTTTTTTTATTTTGCACCAAACGCCGACTGTTTAATTTTATTTATATGTATCATGTGAACTTGTTCTTTTACATAAAAATGAAATTTGGAGTTTTTCCCTTGAGAAAATTCCCAATTTGCCAATGCACCATACAATTGCGATTCGTCTCAGCATTCTCAAACTGAACAGAAGACAACATATGACTTCATGCGTCATTGAGATTAAAAAGCCACTGCTGTAGTTAAACAGAGCATTTGTATTCAGAGTAAATAATTGATTAAGATGAAATCTTTCTCCAACCACTGGTGCAAATTTCCCTCACATTCTTAAATAACCCCTTGAAAGCAGAGCTCAGGGATCTTGCCTCATTGTTTTAACACGTATCCTTAGTTAATTGATGTAATGATATTATGTGAAATTCATATGAGTTCAGACAAAAGTTAACAATCTACTAGAAACTACTTCTGTGCTGGTCCATTATTTTGTGTTTTTGTCTAATCATTTGTGGGTTTTTTTGTATTGGGGTAATTTATTAGTCTAGTCACTGGTGCAATATACAGTGTAATCCTCAGATTAGTGTCTTTTAATATTAATAATAATAAACTTTATTTTAAATATTGTACCTATATATATATATAGGTACAATATTTAAAATAAAGTTTATTATATATATATATATATATATATATATATTAAAAATGATAATTAAAATACAGACAAAAGTAAAAATACAACACAGAGAAAAAGAGTATAAGAGCGGATTTAAAAGCACTAAAATATTCAATCCAAAGTCTTTGTGCATAAGAAGAAAAGGCACGATTACCCATAGAGCATAACCGTGTAGCAGGAACCACTAAAAGACCAGTGTCCGAAGAACGTAACAGACGACAAGGACTGTAGACAGTAAAGAGTTTTAGCATGTAATCAGGAGCCAAACCATGCAAGGCTTTGAAGGTCAGCATCAAAGTTTTTAAATCGATCCGAAACCTGACAGGGAGCCAGTGCAATGACTCTAGAACTGGAGTAATGGGCTCACATGTCCTGGTTCATGTCAAGATTCCAGCAGCTGAGTTTTGTACAGCCTGTAGTTTACTTAACGTGGTTTTAGAGATCCCAACAAGCAGGGCATTACAGGGCAGGACTCGTTTTTAATTGTGGATTGAAGGTTACATTTGTGTCAAAATGTTTAAATTCGGTTTGAAACATTAGAACAGGGCCTTTTAGGTTGAGAGTTAATGACCCCGTTTTACTGATTTGATGGGGGGATCCAATGAGCATTACCTATGTCTTATTGCTTTTCAAACAGAGAAAGTTTTGAAACATCCAGATTTCTACAGATAATAATTCAGAAATAAAAATACAAAAAGTCGGAAAAAATGTGCATTACCTGAGTCTAAGCTTTCCTGTAGCTCAGTGGTAAGAGCGTGGGGCTAACAATGCCAAAGGTTGTGGTTTCGATCCCTGGGGATTGCACATACTTAAAAACAAATGTATAGGGTGATGCTATGTGAGTCGCCTTGGATAAAAGTGTCTACCAAATGCGTAAATGTAACATGCTCAAGTAAATGAGTGAGAAAATACTTTGGTCGTAAGATATAATTTTTATATAAAAAACATCTTTAACTATATGTTTATCTTAAAAAAAAACATGTTGGACACAATTGTGATTCTGCTTGCTAGAAGTTAATGATAACCCGAACCACTACTGTACTTCAAACTGGAAGCTTACGCTGATTTGTCATTTCTGTGTTATTGATTGAGATTCCACGTCTAGTGACTAACATCAACACTTGGGTGTTATCTGCTCCTAATGGTGTGAAAGGGCATCATTGATCAAACATAACTGCATTGCATTTAACATGATCACATTAACCTTCAACAATCAATGACGTCTGCCCTGAATATTAGGAATTTATAGAATCAACTCAAATTTATCACAAAAATACTTTGTGTGTATAATACAGAAAGCCGTGGAAAAAATTACAATTTCACATTTATTTCCTTAATTTACAATTTAGAGGTATGTGTTCAGGTAATATGAACAATATTTCTCCCACATTTAAATTAAAAATATTGTTTCTATTTGCATTTATTTGCAGAAAATGAAAACTGGAGAAACAGGTCAAAAACCCAGAAAAGATGCTCTGTATTTTTGTTAAACCCCAAATACGGCAAAGTTCTTATTATTTTTTAAGGAATACAACAGTAATATATTATTCAGAAGAGGATTGACCTTAAATGTTATCATAATTGTAGAACTACAAAATGGTACTTCCTTATCATGATAGTTAATATTCACTGGAAGCTGGATCATTCAATGTAATAATAAATGTAATTTGATTTAATATCGATCTACTTAACTACATTTTATAATGTAGATGAAAAAATAATAATTTTGTAGTGAAGTGAGGGCGAGCAAATGAAGACCTATTTTTAACCTGCTGTTGTCTTCTCTTTCTGTGCCTTTAGTTGGTGAAGACAGCTGATCTGGACCCCAGACAGAACTATGTTCTGGGTTTCCATCCTCATGGCATTCTTGTGGCAGGTGCTTTTACAAACTTCTGCACGGAGGCCACAGGATTCAGCAAACTCTTCCCTGGGATGAAGAGCAACCTTCTGATGCTGCCTCTTTGGTTCAGATCCCCCTTCTTCAGGGACTACGTTATGAGTGCAGGTCAGAAACTTTTATTGATTGAATAGTGTACATATTAATATTTTATTTTTGTGGTAAGACACACACTTTATCATAAACCCCCTGGACATATTGATTAACCAGTAACATTTACAGCTATAGTACTACAGTGAAATACACTTTACATTTGTGTTTAATGCGATTGTTTTTAAATGCAAAACAGCCAAAACCTTTTACTTATTTTCCGAAAAAGTGTAGGGTAACAAAATTTGACTTATAATTTTTGAGTCCCTCGTCAACACCATACCTAAATATGACTTGCTCTTCTTACGGGCAATGTGCAACTGTTCCAATGTTGTAAAACTTGTGTCTATGCCAGGTCTTGTTCCATCTAATAAGGAGAGTGCCAGCTATCTGCTCAAACATAAGGAGGGTGGGAACGCTGTAGTCATTGCAGTTGGTGGTGCCCCTGAGGCTTTGGATGCCCGTCCCGGCGACTATACCGTTCACCTCGCCAATAAAAAGGGCTTCATTAAATTTGCAATGGAGCATGGGTAAGCAGCATCTGACTGCTTCACAGTGTAAAAGGTTATCAAAGACCAATACTGTATTCGTGCCAGTTACTCTGTGCCTTATTTTTCTGATTTGCCACAATGGATAATTTTTGGAAATACAGACTTGTGCAATGTGCAGTTGTTGCGTGTAATAGCAATGATTTGATGAAATACTCTGTGACCTAAGTTCAAAAGAGATTGAGAAATTGAGAAGAAATGTAAACTGTACAATGTCACGTACAGTAGTTCAAATTAAATTAACAGTTCTAATCTGACAGTGTAGAGATTTTTAGAAAATCTAAGTGATTTATTAGAAATTTAAGGAACAAGATCTGTTAGCAATTGCATATGTTACATTATGGTCATAATGCTTGATTAGAAATGTAATATAGAGCTTTTTTACAACAATTTAATGGACAACCGAAAATATATAAATAAGAATGATACTCCCTTCTCACCCCTTATAAGTGTTCGATTTTGATTATATCTTTGTCATTTCAGTGCCCATTTGGTTCCTATATATTCTTTTGGAGAGATTGAAGTCTTTGATCAGGTGAAGAACCCTCGCGGAACCTGGTTGCGATATATTCAAGAGCGTCTGCAAAGCATCATGGGTGTTTCACTGCCTCTCTTCCATGCACGAGGAGTTTTTCAATACAGCTTTGGCCTGATGCCCTACAGAAAGCCCATCAACACTGTCGGTAGGTTGAGTTTTGTTCAGATATTAGAAGAATGAATCCACGATTTCGTGCAAATCGAAGCTGCACTACAGTATACGTGTTAACAAGGTATTTTGTACCATAGCGGAATATCTTGTTTTCTCTTTCACCTCTTTAACCACTGTTTTTAAACAATATTTTGTATCAAAACATAAAAATGTTACAGGTCTAAAGCAAAATCCCACAATTCAGCGTGATATTTCCATACAAAATTGGATGATATCAGATGCTCATATCAGCAAACGTGAGGTGGATCGATTGCTGGACCTCAGAGGGACTGCCAATGTCTAGATATCTGAGTTGCTTGGTGGAGCTAAACAAATACACAGATGGCAAATACACAGATAGCAACCTGTTATTGACCTCAGATTTTTAGAAAGCATACCATCTTTACTTTTAGTCCATGTACTGTAACTATGAACTCATGTACAGTAAATGCAAGTATGCCTCTAAAGGTTGACAAAATACACATTTTGATGGCATACTGTACACTTTTAAATGATCACTGAACCCTTCTTTATTCGTGATTTTGTTGTCATAATTCATTATTATCAGTCACCCTTTTTGCCAATGGGTTTTGCAAAAATCAAACCACTTAAAAGTATTAAAAAGGGCTTGTCAACTTTGACACTGCGTTTATTGGTTTAAAAAATACAGTGTTTTTACCATTTCCTGAAAAACTGTGAATTTGGACATGCAATGTTTCTGAAGGACAGCGTCGATATATATTAGTCATTTTATAGAACAAAATTGTTAATAATCAATGGAAAATATAGATGATTTTCCATACATAATAATTTTTCGTTCCAATAAAACGCTTTTAAGAAAGAGTGCCCCCAACGTGACCAAACTGACTAGGACACTTTTAATGTGTCAAATCCTGATGTAATAAAGAAGAAATATTGCCTTTCTTCAGACTATTTCATGGTGAACTTCAGAAAACACTGGGGTCCTTTATTTACTTTTGCGCCTGTGTTTTCCCACCACATCCATGCAGAATAAGTTTAGTTTATTCATTTCAGTATCACAAGCCCACATACATAAACTTGCTTTTAAAGATTGCTTTATTTTCAAACTTGATTTTAATATTTGAATAGACTGAACGACTGTACCATATAGGCAGTTATAATCTGAAGTTTTTCGTCCTTTTTTGCTTTCAAGTGGGTCGGCCCATCAAGGTAGAGAAAAAAGAAAAACCCACCGCAGAAGATCTGGACAATCTTCACCAGCTTTACATGGATGAACTAGCACAACTGTTTGAGGAACACAAACAAAACTATGGAGTACTTGAAGACTCTCACCTGGTGTTTCAATGACCTGACCGCATCACTGCAGTGTGTGTGTTTGTGCGTGTGCGTGTTTGTGTAATCTCTATGAACAATATGGTTAAACATGAGATGTAGTAAGTATGAGAATCTATGAGAGTATGAACAAAGTTGTCAACTGTTTTAGCTACAGAGTCGAATCATTATTTTGATTTATTTGAATCATTTTGAAAAGGACATAACAGTTCATTTATTTGCATTATATCCACACATGCCCTTGTTTCTACTGGGAATTTCTGAATAAATATCCAGCTCTTTTCTACTTATTACAAAATAGTAAGACAAAACTCATTCATATGATGGTGTGAATTTGAGTAACTTCGTTCCAGAAAGAAAGATTGATTTAAACCCAGAGTTTGCACTTTGCAATGTTCAGCCTCATTTCACAACGCGTCACGGAATAGAGGACAAATTTCTTAATTTCCATCGTGGTTACACAGACAATAGCCACAGGCTGCCAAAATGTCTACGACAGTAAAATCTAGATCTGACCATTTCAAAGACATAAGAGAGCTATGAGTTGATGCCAATGGTTCAAATATAGTACAAATATGACATGTATGGGAATATTGGGTCAGAGGTGCAGCTTTGATTTGATCCTGTAGTTAGTTAGAACAACATAAAACAGGGTCTGCATTGGGAATGGTGGGTTTTATGGGGGAAGTAAGGGGTGTTTCGACAACCTAGAATTTTCTAGCTCATGGATCAGCAGCCGGATATCCGATCGAACCCGTGTTGATTCACATGCCTTATGCTCTGAGGGGCTTTTTCAATGCCAGAAGGTACACCAGAATGATTGTCACCTAAATCAGCAATCTGGAAAATAATGCACTTCATTAAGACACAATGGAGATTGTACCTGCAATGCACCTTGATGTGTGAACGAATGTATGCAAGGGTGTGGATGTGTACATCTAAAACATGCATGACACTGGGGAATTTGCTCTAGTGTACTTTGAACCTGTTATTATCCTTATTTTGGTCTTCAAGAAAAACAATTGTGCAACATCACATTTGTTTTAACATGCTTTACGCATAAGCATAAGCAGGCATTATATCAATATAAACAAATTCAAGCTCTAAGTTGCTATTCATTAGATCAAAATTATTTTGTGTTATTCAGAGAAAAATGAATATGAAAATTATTTTTTGCGAAATTGCTTTTATCTTGTGAATTTTATTTTAATAAAATTTCTAATGATTGACATAAAGAAAGATAATGTATCAATATCACTTATGGTATACCTGAGACTGTTTTGATCTATTATCATTTTTCTTAACAAAAGAGCAAAGTACAAGAAGGCCAGATACTTGGTACAGTCTTTATCAACTACACCTTATCTGCATTGGGTTGAAAACAGAAAAAGTGAATAACAAGTATTTTATTGAAAATTATAATACGCGTTTTTTAGTCCCACTTGAAAAGATCAACATGAAAAAATCAACAACCAACATAACACCACAGAAAACCACAAAAAAACGTATTAATCCTTTTGAATTTTCAGATTTGTATATGCATGTGACAAATATCTACATTGTATCACATTGTACTGCACTTATTCAATCTGTAACTCTGTAAATGTGCAACAATAATTTCAAACAAATTCATGTGTCTCAAATCTACAAATTTCAAAGATAAAAAAAGACCAATGGACTTTTGATACTGAGACTGTACAATTTACAGCGTTAAAGTTTATGCAATGGCTTGTCTAGACTGGATTTATTTCCTCATCAAGGTTTACTGAGGCACTCAGTCTGTACCCCTTTTAAAAACGGTCAGAATTTCACCTGCTGTGACACTGATTTCAAGAATAAAGTAAATTAAAAAAAAATATTGATGTCATTTTGCATTTATATTGCATGAAAAAGAAGCGAACTGTATGAAGATTAACAAAAATGTTAATATTGACTACAAAATACATACCACCACTAAATTGACACGCCATTAATGTTGAAAAAAACTGGATGCTTTACATGATGCTTCACGCAGTTTATGAACAGTAGCAACAGATAAAAACTCAAGAAACTTGGAGAAAGATATTAGACATATAGCAAACAGGTAAATTGACTGAAGAGGACTGACTGCAATCCCCTTCAGTAGCTTCCGAACAGGCGGTGATAAGAGCTGAATCGTCTCTTTGACTAGTGTCCAAGCCTGGTAAGAGGAACTGGTCAGTGAAGGTCGATGGCTGTAGCAACTTTTTATCTTTGGGGTTATGGAAAACAATTACAGGAATATTGTGAAACATCTATAATGTATCTGGCAGGAATCTCTGACAATCATTTCTAACAATTTAGTTCATGTCAATAAGGTGGAATTATTTAAAGTGGGGTTTTATCTGCGCGGTTATTATTATTATTAAAACAAAGCCTATTATGGTCTTGACCAAGCATCCTATTAGGTGGATTTAATACTTCAAAACTTCATAAAGTTGAAATAAATGACAGCTTTTATTTCATACAGAGTGAAATCAAATCAGTGTTGACAATCAGTGTTGTTGAATGAAGTTTTGAGGAGGTGCTAAAATGTCTTCCACCTGATTGGCTGGACGTCCAACCCCGTCCAGGTTACCTTTATAAACCTTTAAAAGGTCAGATCAACACCAGTCTGCCAGGATCCAAGTTGGATGACTGCAGCCTGCGACATTATTGAATAGGTATTTAACTCGAATGTCTCGGAACAAATCGTGCAAACAAAAACGAGATCAAAACTAAAATAGGAGTTCGATATAAAGACTCGGGGTTTAAGGCAGCTTGATTGACAGCTCTTTCTTGGCTCCTCCTCCCGCAGTGCTTAAATGACCGGCGCGCGCTCGTGAGCTCGTGGCGGACAGTGGCAGTGTCGGGAGGGATGCTGTAGACGATCTTCGTCTCCACCAGTTTAATTTGTTATATTTTCTCTGCCCGAATAAGAATGAAGACCATACTCGCTGCATATTCCGGTGTCAAAGAGGGTGAGTTTACAGACCACTTTAAAACTGCGATTTTTTTTATTAATTAGTTTATATATTATTAATTAAATAAAATGTCATATTTTGTAAATACATACCTTATTAAAATCGTATTCATATGTTATTTGCAATGGACATTAAAAAGCAATACTAAATTATTAATAATTAGACAATTATAACATTTAACTTATGTTTTCAAGGCCTTTGTCAAATTGTGTCTCTCCATGTACAGGCTACTATTTATCCCTTTAGCCTTGAAATAGAATAGAGTCTCCAAGTTTAAGAGACTGTATACTGTATGGATTTTATGAAGATCTGAACCCTGTAGGACATGAGATAGGTTAGGAGTGTTTAACAGTGTGTCTGATTTGTTTGCTTAATTTTAGTCGGGTAAAATGTCCATGTTGTCATGTGATCTGATGATCTTAGTGATTGCGAAAGATGTGTACTTTGTGTGCTTCAGTGCTGATATATTTTACCTTAATGGTCCGCTGTGGACTGCGTGTGGACTCTTGTGTTTTATGCATGAGAGGAAAAACCCAGAGGTCTGATGTTTGGGATCCTGTACTGGGTTAGATCACAGAATATTCTACAGAAGCAGAAAACATGCGTTTGAGTAACATATGAAAGGCGTTATTTTATTCATCTGTGCAACTTGATGCTGGTTAATTTCTATTTCCCCTTCAAACCCGTGCAGGCACAGGGTCCAGCATCCTTTCTGCCTTATACGACCTGCCCTCCGTCCCCTGGCTGACCCGATCCAAGATCGTGAAATACCTGCAGTTGGTCTCTGTCCTTCATTTTGTCACCACATTTCTTGCCATGGGTGAGAAGAGAAATTAAGTTCATTTTAAGCCAGAGTTACAATGTAGGGAACTGTGTTTTCATATGAAGATCAATCTGATATCTAATATCATTCCAAAATGGTTTTTTTGTCTAAATATAATTTTATTTCAGTATACTATATAACAATGCATGTACAGTGTCATTACATTATTTGGCTCAATGTCTATGAATGTCCACATTCACATGTTAGGCTTGCTTGACACAAGCACATCTTTAATTTTATTGTTTTTATATTGATTATATTTGATATTATATTGACTGTGTCCTATAGGCATTGTCTGCTCTTTGTTGCTGGTGTACCTGTTTTGCACAGACTGTTGGATGCTTGCTGCCATATACACTGCCTGGCTCATTTATGACTGGAATACCCCTAAACAAGGCAGGTCCAGTATGCTTGTAAACAGCAATGATACTATCTGTGTAAAACATTTTTTTTTACCAGAACATGATAATTCTGTCATCACGCTCATGTTCCAAAGCCACATGACAGCCAAGGTGACTATTAGCCTATATCGAAAAGAACATGCAGCTTGGATATTTGGCTATAAATGTCACTTTTTGTCATTCTATTTTTGCGTGATCTTGCATTTTATGTAGCTCTTTAATTTTTAATAAGAACCAAACACAGATCCTTAAATCTAAAGTTGACTTTTGAACGCGTTATGTAAAGCATTATGTTTAAAGCATTACAGTTCAAATGGTATGATTCTGTTCAAAAATATGCCATTTCTTCTGTTTGCATTGAGAAACTTTGCATTAAGTGTTTTTTTGCTGATTTTAGGAGGCCGCAGATCTACCTGGATGAGAAACTGGACTTTGTGGAAATACTTCCGAGATTATTTTCCCATAAGAGTGAGTATTACATCCTCACATTAAAAATACACGTAGAACTGCCATTGGTTATGTAAACACGTGTATACACTGAATATAGCACATTTAACTTTTTCTGACAAGTACAAAAACACACTTTGGTATGCTGTCTAAGGATCCTTATCAGGCTATTCCTTTCATCTTGTACTTTTTTTTGAGTGCACTGTTGGTTTGGGTGGATCTTGATGTGAGTTGTTAGTGTACTGCTAGACTTTGCACGCATCATTTATTGCTGAGCACCCAATTTTGTCTTGCTTTAGGAAAAAAATCTACATAATTATACAGTACAGTATAAACTAGAAAAAAAAAACAATGAAACATGTCTTACACTCTCTGCTATATCTTAAAATCTGAGTCGAAAACCTAAAACTCTTTATTTAAATGTTATGAAATTGAATCCAATTTTAATATAAAAAACGATGAGATCATTACTCAGTGTTCATTTGTAAGCCAGAAGATTACACTTTCTCTGGTAAATACAGCGAGTACATCCAAGACACCAGCAGTTAGTTTGCTGCTAGCATTACAGTTAATGCTGTTAATAATAAATTGAAAAAATATTCAGGACACACAGATAAAAGCCTAATAACAATTACTGATAAGAGTTTGCATTTGTGAGTAATGTATACGGGCAGTTTTATTCTGTCTAGTTACAGTAAATCGATAGCTCAGAGACAAAATGCTGATTTGTTGACCTGTGCCATGAGAAAATGGTTTTTTTTTCATGCTAAATTTACATTCAAGGGCTGTTAAAGTGATAGTTTACCCCAAAATGTACATTATTTACTCACCATCTTGTTATTTCAAACCTGCATGACTTTCTTTCTTCCGCAGAACACAAAAGAAGATATTTTGAAGAATGTTGTTAACCGGCACCCATTCACTTGCACTGGTTTTGTGTGCATACAATAGAAGTGAATGGGTGCCGGCGCTGTTCGGTTTCCAAGTTTTTTTTTGTGTTCTGCAGAAGAGAGAAAGTCTAGGATTAAAATGACAAAGGGGTGAGTAAATGATGACAGAACTTTCCTTTTGGGTGAACTATCACAGTTAACAATTCCCTGTTTCATAAATGCGGAAAATGAACAAAGCATCATTGCAAATCTTATTGAGTTAAGCTTTAACTGCATTTTTGTCTGTTTGGTTTTATTTTAAGCTCATAAAGACCCACGACCTGCTTCCCAGCCGAAACTACATCTTTGGGTACCACCCCCACGGCATCTTCTGCGTTGGAGCTTTTTGTAACTTCAGCACAGAGTCCACAGGATTCTCCAAAAAGTTCCCGGGAATCAAGCCATCTTTGGCCACGTTGGCTGGAAACTTCCGTTTGCCATTGTTTAGGGATTACCTGATGTCTGGAGGTGGGTTATTGTGCATAGCCCATTTACAGTACATGTTGCCCTACATTTTTGTTTCAAACAACTGCAAATAAGCTTGTTTAAACACATTCTAAGGATTATTCATTGACTGCACCATGAGCAATGTTTCAGCAATCTGAGTCATTTTTGGCAGATTGAAAGAGAGCCACACTTGTGCTGGTGTAGATAAGAGTCCAGTAGGCTATCAATGACCTCTGAGCTTTATCCCGTTGCAGTCCTGCAAGTGCTGATGTCAATATTTTTGAAGAACGTGTGTTGAAACCTGCCCTATGTACTCTCTGATTAATGGGCTATTCTTCCACTCACTTATAAGAAACCAAGATCAATGGGTTTGAAAAATGTGTCGTATTTGTGAATAATTAACCGTGTTTACATATTTGGACAATTGATAATAGAGGTTTGATCATTCTTTTTCTCAGGTATCTGTCCAGTTAACCGTAACTCCATTGACTACCTGCTGTCCAGTAATGGTACGGGCAACGCTGTGGTCATCGTGATCGGTGGGGCTGCAGAATCTCTAGACTGTGCTCCAGGGATGAACTCTGTCACACTCAAAAAACGCAAAGGGTTTGTCAAACTGGCCCTCATTCAAGGGTGAGAACACAGACTGATTTCCACATAAAAACTGCGATTCTAAGAATGATTAGATGTGGAGAACAAGGGTTGACTAATATTTTTGATATTTAGATTTGAAATGGAACTACACCATTACACAGCAATGCAAAATAATACATCTATTCACATCTCAAAGAAGCTTATATTGCATGAATAAGCTCTTTTGTGAAAAGCACAACACATTGCTAAAGTCGGACTTTCCAGTTTCACAGATTTTATAACAAAGTCAATTAAAAACAATGGTTTCTCTTTGTATTTCAAAATGAGATTCTTGTTGTCGTCTCAGCGCTGACCTGGTGCCCGTCTATTCATTCGGAGAAAATGAGGTGTATAAACAGATGATTTTTGAGGATGGCTCCTGGGGGCGTGTGGCTCAGAAGAGGCTTCAGAAGGTTTTAGGGTTCGCCCCCTGTCTGTT
This sequence comes from Barbatula barbatula, assembly GCF_947034865.1. Taxonomy (NCBI): domain Eukaryota; kingdom Metazoa; phylum Chordata; class Actinopteri; order Cypriniformes; family Nemacheilidae; genus Barbatula; species Barbatula barbatula. Next base: position 14,317,126 of record NC_136787.1, on the reverse strand, counting down.
CCATGGCTGTGGACTCCTCTTTCCAGAATCCTGGGGCCTTTTACCGTACAGCAAGCCCATTACCACTGTTGGTAAGTGGTTATTTTTGGGTGCTGGTGCACACTTCCTTTAAAAATTTGTATTGAAGGGATAGTTTACCCCAAAATAACAAATCTGTTATCAGTTATTCACCCTCATGCCCTTCAAAATCTGTATATGACTCTTTCATCTGTAGAACACAAAAGAAGATACTTTGAGAAATGTCCCAGTAGTTATATGTCCATACAATGGAAGTCAAGGAGGCCGGTGTTGTTCGGTCACCAACATTCTTCAAATTAATTATCTTCTTATTTGTTTTTTACAGAAGAAAGAAAGTCATACAGTTTCGGAAATTTCATACGGCTGAATAATTGATAGACTGACTTTTATTTTCGGGTGAACTATCCCTTTAACTACATGCACTTACTCACCTTCATTGAAGGTTTCTTAAATTGGCACAAAATAGGGAAAACACAGGAGGGTTACAAAAGACAACCATCTAATTATAGATCAAGGACAGTCTCTGTGTTTAGTGAACTTTCCTTTTAGTCATCAATCAATATTTTCCAACATCCAGCACATTTTAATGGTCAACGTGTAGTTGTTTGTTTTGTATACACGGTCTTTAAGTCGAGTTTAACATTCTGTTTTATTGTATCTTTCTTACACAGTTGGTGAACCCATAACCGTTCCAAAAATCGCCAACCCAAGCCAGGATGTGATAGACATGTACCATGCCATGTACATCAGGTCCCTCAGGTCTCTGTTTGACAACTACAAGACTCGCTTTGGTCTCAGTGAGAGTGACACCCTGGTTATTCAATGAAGGATGTTGAGGAATAACATTATAACAGAAACACTGCTGTGGCAGCTGGAAGATCCCAACTAAGTGCCTGTTGAAGAAAACAGGATTAGCTGTTTGTATATAGAGAAGACAATATTCAACATTGCCAGATGTATTCCAAGAATCACCCCATATTTATGCATTTGGCAGATGCTTTAATCCAAAGAAATTTGCATTTTTACATTTTATCTGTAAGTGCCTTATGTGGGAAGCGAACCTTGGTTTTCCATTACGGTGGAATGTTGGGAGTTGTTGCGTCAGATAATTCAGTCGATAATCTCAGTTGACTAGACTGACAGTGGTTCTTAAGATTTACTTCAATAATTTTCTCAGAAAGTACTAATGTATTGTACGGTCTGATGCAGTGAATCTAGCCTTTGTCACTGCTCATCACCACGAGGTGGCATTCCTGGTCCAGTCAAAGATGTCATCTCTGCCAGGCATAATCTATATATAAAAAACTAAGGAAGACACATAATAATATATTCACAAGAAAGATATTTGACTTCTGTACGACCTGCTGTAGTAGAAAAAACTGTTTTGTCCCCCTTTAGATTTTGTTTTTAATGCACAAGCAATGCAATTGTATTGTGAGTTTTTGTCCTCACCAAACAAGTCACATGGTGGTTATGTAGCCAAAGAGTGGAGAAAGATTTTTCTGTTTGGTTATGTAGAAACTAATCAAGTGCAATTGAATTGTTGAAATAAATTGGAATAAACAGGGTTCTGTAAGGATTTTTAGGATTTAAAAAAACAATTCTTTAAAGGTCTGATGGTCTTTGGTTTAAAGAACGATTATGTCTTTGTTTTTGGGCAACCAAGTTAGAGCTTGATGTTAAAATGAGATGTTAAAGAAAGATACTGTAGAAGATGATTATGAAGAAACTTCTAAATATGTGACGGTATTGTCAATTGTTTTAGACTTCTGATGAACCCATATCACCATTTTCTTGTCCAAGAATAATTTAGCAAAGACGTATGGATTTTACATTTATAACTTTCACATGCTTTGCTGAACTCAAGCATAATTTATCTGCTTTTGAGATCACAGCCTTCAAATCTCAAACCCATCACAAATGATGTAGTCTTCTTGGATGACTATAGTTTTTTTTCATAATGCTGGGATGTCCCAGTAACAAGTCAGACAACCTAATGTGCCTTCATTTTGCTGGTTAAAACATGTTTGTATGCCAGATTAAACCAGGATTTTTTTAGCTAAATAAAAATGACCTAAAATCATTGTGAAAAGGGCCAACATGTATGCCATGCAATGACATTTGATAAAATCTCATTATTAACATCATATTTATCCTGCGTTCTATTTACCGATGCTGATTGTGTGTTTCAATGCTTAAGGGGAACTGCAGTTCTTGACTGATGGATAATAAATAACTGCATGTAACTAACAGACGCTTCACAAATGTGACTTATTGCTTTTTAAGATGACCATTTGTGTTGTGGTGGATATGCAAAACACGCTGCAGTGCCTTTCGATGTCTCAATAAATGTATTCAACCTAATTCTTTAAATTAAAGTTTTATATATTTATAGAATAAATATTTATTCAACAGTACATCGTGCTGTCTTTTTTGTACAACAAAACTGACTGCATCAAGCAAATATTGTCGAATTCTTGACTTTGAGCCAAGATTTCTTTGGTCAGACATTTACATAACAGTTCCAGATTGGTAGTCCAAAGGTAAAGCCCTGAGAAAATGAATGGTATTTCCCTAAATTAATCAATAAACATTTACATCAAAATATCCTCTGAACAAACGAAACGGACAAAAATAAGATCAGATAAGAATCATAAGAAAATAGTTAAAGTCTGTCTTCAAAATGCATCATAGATCACATGGCACAGTGCCATATATGGTCCTGGACATATATTATCAATATATTTGGATACAGAAGTGTTACCTCAAATTTGATTGGCTTATTAGTGAGGTGGGTCACACATCCCCATAAGCAAAAACGTGGATTAATCTGAATCCCTATAAAATGAAATAAAACATAATCTATACTTACACGATATATGATCAATTAGAAACAAACAATTTGTTTGTCCAATTGCAATTATACATTTACAAAAGTTACTAATTTAAATCAATTATTTATCTAAAATGTACTTATTATTTTTCTCGATATTTTGTTTATATTAAATAAATAGTCTCTTTAAGAAAGAATCAGACGCAGTTGCATGTTTACTGAAGCCCAAGCCGAAGTATTATACATTTGCGCCCTCTTGTGTTTCACTTGTTATTTGGCGTCTAAATGATGACAACAAAAAGCACACTTGTTCATGTCTTCCAAAACAATATTTGCCATTTTGTCATCTTGAGCAACAAACAAATGTACATTAGGCCTATACATTTTGATGATAAACATACCACTCTTCTCTCTCTCAAAGCGATGTTCACACCATCATATTTAACGGGTAACAAACGGTCGTGAGGGTCACTCAGTCCGATTATTCCCCCCGCTGAGATCACGTTACTCCGGCGCCTGCCCCTCACTTCCTCATATTTGGACGAACACGGAGGAGCACAGCGTGTGTTTCTAGAGCCCTGCCCGCCCGCCCCTTTTCACTCGATTGACAGGCTTTAAACCAATCACCTCAGACTCTACGTCAACATCTCATCGATCGACGCGTCCCTCGACCAATAGAAATCCCGCGAGGGTTTGCCATCAAGGTCGCGTTAATGGCTTCCTAAGCAAGACTTACTTGTTTATGCCGCGGTGCGGAGCGAAGTATCTGCATTTAGCGTCCGTGTAATACATTATTTGACAGATCCCTTTGCTTAATAAGAAAGCGTTGATTGTGACCCGCCGTGCCTGACAGTTTCACGCCGATGGGACCGAGTTATATGGCTGAATGAGGCGATCGTCCGTGGTGCCGTAGAAGGATGAACTCCTTCGCCGGTCGGGATCTCTCCGTGTCCGCTGGTTCTGCTGTCGGCAACCCGGGAGCGGCATCATCCAGAGTCTTGCACGTGGAGCTCACATCACAACAGGTACACCCGAACGCCTTTAACGATTAATAAAACGTCCGTCATCAGGGAATGCTTAACGGATCTGCTGCTTATGCATGTCACATGTCACATGTCTAACGTTCACGTTACACCGGATGACCATAACACTGGGCCTCCACGTCCCGTGTTTATCAACATTTATGGATGCATTGTTGTCTAACGTAGATTTTACACGGAAATTGTATGTGCAGCGCGCTGGCTTGTTTATTTCGTCTACTTTACACATGCAGATTAAATGCACTTGATGTCTATTCAGTCACTATAAGTCTAGTGCTTATTATTATTGCTCAGAATGATGTGGTGTTGCTGTCATGTAGTGTGAAATATAATAAGGCACTTATTATTAACATCCCTCCTTGTGCAAAGAAGAGAATGACAGTGGAGAGTTGCATGTGGTTGTTTTGTAACTTTGCAGTGTTGTAATGCACACATACTTGAGCTCTCTGTGAGTGTGGAGTAATAGCTGTGTCCTGCAGTAACTGTACATTTAATCACATCATAGTTTTCTGGGTAAAGCAGGTTTTTCCAGCAGTAGCTGTTCATGACTTCGCATTCTGGCAGGGGAATGTTGCATTATTGCTGCAGATCAAATGTGATGTCATGATAGCTACAAAACTACAGTATGTGGATGTTTAATTTTACTACAGGGATTGCTTTTTTCTTGGAAAACATCATATCTTAACATAAAAACGTTGCCAAATGTTTCTCTCGTGCAGAGTTTAACGTATGGATCTGTAATGTCTGCGGTCATGTACTGTCAAATGCAACTATAGCTTGATGCCCAACGGTTGAATGATTTAAGTGTTTCAGTGTGAATTGTACAGGACGTTGAAAGCTCAAACCCTTCCTCTTTCTTCATGTTTCTGTTTCATTTATTCAAAACTATTATGACTTTGTGATAAGACGGGATGAGATGTTTAACAGAAGGAATGGTATAATCTGAAACCACATTTTCCACATCACATGACAATCCTATCAGACCTGTCTGTACAGTAGTTTGTTTGGCTGTAAATGGTTTTTATGACACTATGTTTTTTTGTCATGTAATTACAGTCTGTTATGAGAATGTTATTGCTAGAGGCAAAGTCCTGTCATACCACAAACTACAATGTCTTCGTCACACTCTTTCACTAGGCATTTGAATTATTCTCCACATTTGAAGTTAAACATTTAGAAATCAACCTGTATGGTCATTTACCCTGCTTTTTTGAGAAGTATATTTATATTTATCTATATTTATGAGCATCGTTTTGTATATATAAACATATAGAACCTACATTATGTAGGTCATGGTTAAACTGTTATCAGGGTTAAACTGTTATTACTATATTGAAACTATAGTTCATTTGCGGTTCCTGTGCTTCCTAATGCAAATATTATAATTAAACAATGCTTACTACAGTATAGTAAAAAAAATATAGATATAGAGATATCAGCAGAGTTTCTTTGAAAATATGCACACAGGAATTGATGAGGAATTTTAATTGTAAGTATATTTTGATTCCCAACCCTATCATTCACACTATTAGTTTCCTCTCTTTTTTATTTATTTTAATTTAAAATAGGCATGTAAAGTCAACCAAAGGTACCCAAAAGGTTATTTGCCAACATTGACTACCATAGTAGGAAAAATTAGGTGGTCAAAAGTGCCTCATAACTGTTGTTCATTCTTCCAAATGTCTTATTTGGGGTTCAACAGAACAAAGACATTTATAAAGCAATATTTCCTACTATGGCAGTCTGTGGTGGCCCACAACTGTTTGGTTTCAAGCATTCTTCAAAATATATGTCTCTGTGTTCATCAGATCAAAGAATTTTATGCATATTTGAAACAACTTGAGTATGAGTAAAGCAAAAGTAAAACGTTCCTTTAAGTGGCATCTCTCAGTAAAGTGCCAGTTTTGGAGATGTGAGATTTCACTCTGACAGCGGTGATATGAAAGTCTCAGGATGTCTCTCAGTATTTTGTAGTCATAATGAGAAATGGTAGGAAGTGTTGACCAAACAAAGTGTGTTTTTGTTTCAGGCTTTTAATCCTATGTGACATCCCATGACTTAGATTGAGCAATGCCTCACAGACAGCACTGGAAAATGACCGACTGGTTGTGATAAAAGCGAGTGAAGTGAAGACTGGACATTCAGATTGAAGTTTTATTGTATCCGTTGCTATCACGTATATTTGATCATATTCCTACTCTGAGTTCTCTTTCCTGTTTTTCATCCCTTGTTTTTACCTGAGAAAGCTCTTGTGCTAAACCTTTCCATCCCTACAAATCATGTTTTCCACTCGCAGTGGATTTGTGCCCAGTGTGCAGCAGTGATGTCATGTTTGATTCAGGGTGGAGCGCTTGGATTTAGTGATGTGATGCATGGTTTACAACAATGTCTTGTTTCAGTGTGTTGGTCTGTTCGTGGTCTGAAATGCTTGTTATTGCCTGTGATTGAAAATGTAACTGGCTAAACATTAGTTAATTTATTGGGTCACTCTAAAGATGTTCGGTGATACAGAAAAAGTGATGTTATGTTTTATGCTCAATGTTATGTCAGATGTCATTTACCATAGAATCCTTACACAAAATGTAGTTGTGGAAATAGTCGTGTAGATGTTTATATGACAAATGTTGAAATGGATGTTTCATAACAGATAAATATGGAAAGTTTATTTAAAAGGTTATTTTTGATGGTCTCCATGTTCTGACCGGTTGTCATACACAGCAGTCTAAAATAAAGCTATAATAATGCTGCTGAAAGATGGCTGTGCTAATCTTTTTGGGCGTCTTTACATATCATCTTTCTTGCTGTCCAACCATTTTTTTATTTTTGTCCCACAGAGGCGACTACGTCACTTGAGGAGCATCGCGGCCCGTAACATCGTGAACAAGAATGGGTCTCCTCTGCTCGACACTTACTTCACCCTTCATCTGTGCCAAGATGATCGGATATCACGAGGTGACCGCTGTCAGCTGAAGCTCTTTCTGGAGCTCTTTGATTGTTTGGGAGAAGAATTTAGTATTTAAAGATGCAGTACCTAATGGAGTTATATAGGAATTGATAAACCCTCGAATGACAAAGCTTGAAGAAACTAAAGCTCATAAACATAAAAAGCTTTTTGAGTTGCATTTCATCTAAACCTTTCAAATGGGGCTATATTTAGACTTTAACTAAAAAAATGTTGATCTCCTTATAGGTCAAACTACCATCATTGTGCTATGATGTGATCATTTAACATCAGGGCCCGTATGTAAAAAGCCAATTAGAATAAAATGTTACTCTTAGTCTTGCACTTAAGAATGAGAGAGATTCATAAAGGTTCATAAGTGTTAAGGTCTCGGCTCCGAAATGATTTAAGAGAGCTGAAGAGGTCTCCTAACCTAGTTAAGAGTTACAAGATGGCAGTACAGAGGCAGATATCATGGAGTTACAACAAAGAAACAATATGTTGGAATGATACGATGACAGGGAGGTAATGAAATAATATATAAAAACACAATTTACTCCATTTTTATGGATTTGCAGCTTTGTTTTTTCTTTATATAGCCTACATCTGTATAATAGGATGTTATTCAGCATCTTTTATAAAATAACTATTAAAACTCAATGAAAAGTGTATTAAACCAAGCCAAAATTGATACGTATTTGTATTATATTTGCGCATAATGCAAAATTAAATTTTGAACTGCAAATTTTAACTTTTGCATCTCTGTTTGACAAAAGAAGTTGCTGGTTACTTTATGTATTTATCTTCATATGGGTCAAAGTCAACTGAATTTCTGACAAAATTGTACAGCTCAATATATGAATCACTATTATAAGCTAACTGTTGTAAAACGGGAAAGTACGCAGAATGTTTTTTAAACATTTTTATGTACATGCCCAATAACAAAATTTTGGTTTATTTTACCAAAATAAGTTATGTTTTGCAGCTGTTTATATGAATTAATAAAAAAATACAATAATAGTAGAATGTCTGAATTAAGCTATGTCTTAATTAATTCATGGATAAATGGTGTCATGCTGCTATGACTTCACCCTTGCAGGCTCCCTATTGGCTGATTCAGGGGTCAAGGATTGCCATTTTGTGTTTAATTTATTTACTCAAGTCAGATTTTAAGAATCAGTCTTAAACCTTTTTTGCCTTTAGCTTCTTTATAAAAGTCCCCTACTCTTAAAATAGTCCTACTTCTTACTAAGAATTTTTTGACACTTCAGTCAAAGTTTAAGACAACTCTTTAGATCGTTTTTGAGATATATACATATGGCCCCAGTTCTTGTCTCTTTAGTCAATTAAAATGCCTTCTAAACGTTTTCTTGTTCTCCTTTTCCAGATTTTTATAAGAGTGAGATCATCCGAGACTCATTGGTGAGTATTTTGTGCTGTGGTTGTCATATCACACTTAATGCTTCCTATTCTCAAATTGCAGCCGATCCTAGCAGAATTGCAGGCGTGGTGACGCTTAATGTATCAGCAGAAGCCTCACCACCTCATGATTTATGCTGACGTTTTTGTTTTCATTTAATCTTTTATGTCTTAAAATCGGTCTCAAAACACTACGGTGGCTGACACAGAACAAAATGTAGTCACGTTTTCGTTCTCCAAAGGAGATAATGTTTTTACGAAAGGCGCTCTGTAGAAACACGTGGTGTATGAACTGTAGATAGAAATAGCTCATTCTATTTTAATAAAAACATAACACTTCATTATGTTATGTCTTTATAGACCTCTGAAAACATTGTTATGTATATTATATTGGTGGTAAGAGCATGGCACGAGCAATGCCAAGGTCATGGGTTCGATCCCAGGGGATTGCACATACTATATTCTTTTGCGGTGATTTTCGTAGTTTAAAAACACATGTTGGGTAATTTGAAAGCTACCTCCACTTTGATGTAATAATAACTATAGAAATGGTAACAATGACTATTATTGGCAGAAACTGTGGTTACTATAGTACATTTCAAAGCAATTGGTATAGGCACCACTTTGAGTTTATTGGCCAATGGCTCCCAGATTAACAGGTCTCATATGATTATCATTATAGTAAGGGTTGTAATCATGATAAATACGTAAGAATGCTTTATGTAAAGTAGACCTTTCACTACCTACAAAAATGCAGATCTTTCTCTAAAACCACGTTATTAGAGAGCTGAACTTTCCACGCCATAATTTGTCTCATACATATGGCAAACCTGTCCATCACTTGCACACGAAAAATGCGTTATTACTGTTTCCAGATCTACTGCGTCATCTAATGATGTAAAACAGGTTCGCTAAATAGGCTTATTGGGTTCACAATGTTCACCTTTCACGCTTTTGAAACAATTCCTTTAGTATAATATGCCTAAAGGGCCTCCAGGCCCATAAACGGATGTGGCCCCGTCCTTAAAGATTGGGAGGCTGTTAAATGACCGTGTGGTCACTCTATCCAAGCCTGTTATTATGTCGAAAAACATTTGCTCATAGCAACTGCTAAACTGTGAAGAGAATAACAGCACAAGCCTGTACAACCACATAATTATCATCAGAAATGTGATTTATATAGATGTTGCCCGTCACTCTGACCGTTTTGATATGTTATAGGCTGTTATGGCTACATGTATTAATGTGGTTGTGTACAAAACACGCCCTCAAAAACAAGATAATGGCTAGAGGCCTGTTCTGTTTACAGAGTAGGCAGAGGCCTGTTTAACAGAGTTATTGTTATGTTTACACACCTGTAACAGTTTAATTATGTTTAATATCATGGTTGGTGTTCTGTAATTTACTCGCTATTCATAACATGTTTCTGCTAGTCACTGAATGAGAATAGTTAGAGAGCACAAGACGGTTTTAACACAGATTATAATTATAGTTATCATTTACTCGCATTGTTCCCTAAGAATAAAAATATTTTAGTGCAGTTTCTTTTTATTGCATTTTTACTTTTCTGTAAGTCATCATGTCAGACTTAAGTTCTTACTGCAATGTTGTCCGACACATTTAAAGTCTTGTTGTCTTTTGTTTGATTCCTCATTTTCCTTTCTCACAGACCTCTTGTCCCATACCCTTTGACCTCTCATACAGTCATTCCAACATCATGTTGATTTCTGTTTTGTATTAGTTTTTGCTGACCTAGTCACTCTGACAGGAGTTCCCGAAAGCATGTCTTGTTGGCAACTGCATTTTCCAAGAAACTTAAGTATTGAGAGGTTTACTGTTGTGTTTTATGTTGTAGATAAAAGGGTAAATTATTTGTTAACCACATACGTTACTTAAGACAATTCAAATAAAAAAATCCATTCAAAACCCCGACAGATTTGGGACAAGGTAACAAGAATCGCTTAAATGCTAACTCGGTTTCAGTTTTGGTTATAAAATGTCATAACGGCAGCTCTCTATATGTGATTCTGGACCCCAAAACCAGTCATAAGTAGCACTGGAATCTTTTGCCAAAAGCCAAAAAAAAAGTTTCTTTATGGCAAAATTAAAGATTTTCTTTTATGCCAAAAATGATGAAGATATTTTGTACATTTCTGATCGCAATTTAAATCAAAACTGAATGTTTATGAATGAGTAATATGCTAAGCCAAGGATTTTATCAGTATTTCGATTTAGTTGCACCCTCAGATTCCGGAGTTTAAAATGGCTGTTGCCAAATATTGTCAGATCCTAACAAATCACACATCAATAGAAAGCTTATTTAATACGTTTTCAGATGATGTATAAATCTTAATTTAGAAAAACTGACTCGTACGTTTTGTTGTCCAGGGTCCCATATATGGTGTTTATTATTTTTATATAAGACAAATCATGATGCTGGCCTTTTGCTGTCTTTTTACATATTAGGAGATTATTAGATTTAGAAAATTCAGAAGTTGGACAAAGTTTATTTACTTTGTGGTCTAATTTTGTTGGTCTGTCTATTTTTTTAGAACCCGACATGGCGGAGTTTAGATTTTGCCATGCTGCCGGATCTTTTAGACACGTCTGTGTCGTGTTTTGTTGTGAGAATATGGGGAGGGAGAGGAGAACACTTTCAACTGCTCATTGAGTGGAAGGTCAACCTGGATGGGCTCAGATATACGGGACAGCAGGTGAGAAACACAGAATTTGTCTGCATCTACACAAGCATTCAAACGTTCAGGATCACTTCCCTAAAATGCTTCTCATGACCCTCAAAACGACTCTTAAATGTTTAAATTATTTTTGTAGAGAAAAATATAACTGTGCCCACATATTCATTTCTTTGTTTGGAAATCAAAAATGTTTTAAGTTTGAAAAGCATCTCAGGATGAATCCTCAAGAAGCGGGTTGATAAGATGTCTAGACATTTTCCCACTTTCTTTACCTTCGTTCATCAAACACCTGCAAACGCTGTAAAATCAAGGTAAATTCTGATTCATGGTCACATGTTTATGGCTTGTTTTTCAGATTCGCTCCAGAAACCCAAATGAGATCATCTTTGGACTAAATGATGGCTACTATGCAACTGAATTCGATCAGAAGGTAATTTTCTAACTCCAGGAAATGGTTTCAATATAAATTCCATCTTATGACCTTGTTATCTATCAGGAAGAAGTTCATTTAAGGACTATGTTCCGAGTTGAGTCTGGCTTCTGACGGCTTATTTTTTTCGTCCTACAGGAGACTTCGGACAGGAAGAAGAACAGTTTGCTCCAGGTGGACCAAAGCTCTGTCAGAAACTCCTACAGTGTTTTCTCCCTGCTGAGGTGAGCGGTCGTATAATGAAAAGAGGGTTTTCCTAGATTTCTTTGACGTGAATAGCATAATCTAGTATTTCTGAACACTCTAGTCTTCATAAAGCAAAAAAGTTCCCTTCCATTTGATGAGCAAAAGTACAATATGCTGGGCTTTGTTGTTTAGCTAACCATAACAGCTGTCATTTCATTTTTACAAGTTGTACAGACGGTAAAAATACCTAAAGAATATGAATTCAAAGTTATTATTTTACTAAATCAAAACAAACCAACTGCAATTTGATTGATATAAATTGGAATGCACAATAATAAAACATATATATATATAAGAATTAAATTCCCACATGAATTGTATAAATTTGGGCCCATGTTCGCATTCCAGAGTTTTAGTATCCCTCCGTTCCCATTTGAGACAAGTAATTCCCTTCATTGCATTCTCCAAATGTTCCGCCAGATAGCGCTCTGTATCTTTTCCAAATCAGACTCTTGCTGGAGGGCAATGTCTCATCATCTCGCCAAAGATCGATGTTCTTGCGGTCTTGGATAACAGTAATCCTTGGATAAAAGACTTGACAGATGAGGAGAGCAGGAAGAAAATACTCCACAATGTCATTTTTTTGGCAGAATATAGAGGGGTCCAAGTGGTCTGTTCAGTGTTGGTTAGGTAACCTGGTGTAGCTTTTTCGGACCACTAGGTGGTAGCAGTTCTCTTTTAATATGAGGCAGGACGAGTTACATTTTTGTGCTGTAACGCAATGTCAAAGAGCGGAGGTTGTTTAAGGAGTGTGTTGCCTAACCTACTAGAGGGTCACACAGTTTTTGCTGTATTACAACATTGTTAAGGATATAAAGGGAATTGCCTTTGATTTCACAGATGTTGCTAACTGTTAAGACACACACACACAAGCCAAAACCCAGAGACACTGTTGACTTTTAGAGGGATAGATTTATCGCAACCCTAAATTTTAGTGTGACACCCATTGGTGGTGTGTATGTTGGAAAGTGTTGTTTGTTCATATTTCTTCACCTCATTTGTGGACCATGGCCTTGCTGTAGTAGAGTGATATAGAGGAAGCTGGAGGGTGCCGCGATGGTGTTTGTGAGTCTCTTGGTAGTCTTCATTAGGAGTCTGTGTAATATCTTGGCCTGAGGTGGGCCCATGTCTTGGTCGAGATTCCAAAGTCTCACGCTTGAGTTGCATATTTGTGAACACGCCAGTAGACGCTTACATGCTCGGTATGTGTCTTCAAACCTCTCTGGATTGTAGTTTTCTTTCTTAGTTTTTAGAGAATATGTGAAAGGAAAGTTGACTTGTATATGCAAATATGTCTGGTTATGTGACACTTTCCTTAACCAGTTTTTTTTAAAGGGAAAGTTAACCCAAATTTAAAGATTTTGTCATCATTTATACGCCCTTATTTCATTCAAAACCTGTACTTGACTCTTTCTTTTGTGTAACACAAAATATATTTAGAGAAATGTCTTTGTGGTTTCTATACAATGGAAATCAATGGAAGCTAATGTTGATTGGTTACCAACATTTTTCAAAATATCTTCTTGTCTGTCCGCCTCCCTCAATCTCACAGTCTTGTAGTGAGCAAAACACATAGAAAACAAAAAGGGAGAACAGGAAAAAAAAGAGCTATTGGTGTTCATATAAAACGACTCATTAATCAAAAGAGAAACATTTCCTTTCCATGTATGATTTATGCTTCTCCAGGGTGGGCGGCGGCGGTGATTTGGCCTGCTACATAAGTCAAAATTTTCCTCAATTTTTATGGTTTTGTGTAAGTGGGCTGTAGTGTAAATGGTGCGACTAGGGCAGCTTTGTGCATGGTGGAAAAGTATGAAACACAGCCAGCGTTTGTTTTAATGCTGTTTGCTGCTGTTTGCAGCCTCATCGCTCATTGGCTTTTCTCTTATTATGACCACAAACTTTGGTTCTCTGTTTTGTACGTCCTCATAAAGGAAATGTTCAGTGAAGCTGAAAGGAAGTCAAGGGAATTCCTGCTTGCTGCATATAAATCAGGAGTTCATGTAAGTAGGCTAGCTTTCCGTAACATAGCTTAATGTAGTTAATCTGTCCAAAAACATAGCTACTGCAATAATATTAAGTACTTTTTATGTAAAAAATGACTTTCGTATTTCAAGCTATTCCCATCATTAAACCAGAATTTGGAAGTTCCCCGGCAGTGTTGCACTGCAAAGTTCACGGTGCATCGTATGACCCCGTGGTTGCCGTGGCGATAAGCCCTTCCTGCTTTTAACGCCTTTCTGTAGGTCGACGGGTCGTACACTCCCCTGCCGAAGGGCAAGGCTCTGGTACGGATTATCGGGTAGCGTAAGCCCCCTAAAACCCTTGAGCAACAATCTCGAGGACCGGTAACTCCTGCCATGCCTCACAGAAAAACAAACTCTACCTTAATCTCTGCATCACCCGCTTGAAAATAGATGATGTTGTTTTGGTCTGTCATGCCTTTGTGGAAGGTTATGGTAATTACAGCTCAGAGAAGACCCGAGGGGTGTTGAAGCTCATATATGAAGCTCATAGAGAAAGGTTTAATAAAAGGAAGGATAATGTGCATCAGCTAGAGTCAGTATTTAATTTAGATTTAGTCTTTTATATTTGATTTTCATCTTAAGTGTTGTCAAGTTAAATCACTCAGTAAATGTAAAGTGTTCAGGGTTCTACGTGAGATGATTCTATCCTTGGCACGCGTGGTGGATTCTTGCGTACATATATATGTTCTCATGTCTGTTGGGTTGGATGGTCATCATTTTCTAACACAAATGTATGTAATGCCCGTAATGGAGCAGAGTCCCGAAGCTGTGATAATCTAAGTCAGGGAGGAATTCAGCATTATAACAGACAGCTGAATGTACGGAGAGACACTGATGTACGGTTTCGCCAGACATGAAATGCCTCCTTGCCGTGACTCGAAGGGCCTGATCGCTTGCAGGCCCTAAAACAGAGCAAATGTGCAGCTTTCATGAATTAGCTGGAGAACGGCTGCATCTGGATTTGTCTGAGAGAATTTTCCATTTTGGTCCAATTATAGAATACATGTTTAATTTGAAACTTTTGGGCTCACACTTTGCTTATTTGATTAATCTGAAAGGTAGCAAATCTTTACAGCTGGACATATTGGAAAATAGGCAACAGACACTTTCCACATGAGGACACACAAGTGGGGCTTGAAGCTTTTAAACGTTTTAATTTAGCTTTGTCTTTATCTAACTGGGTCACTGGAAAGTTTATCTTAACTTTAAAATTAGTTTACGAGGAGGTCCGACTAAATAAACGTATTTTGTTTCTATTTATTCTAAAAGGATGTATAGAGACAGTATTTATAACTTAGTATTTCTTTAGGACCACGTTTTGGTTTCTTTTTTAATTATTAAAGATTTTATTTGGGAGTTTATATAGAAAAGAAATATTGCTAAAGAATAAAGGTAGTTATGTCTTTATGTAATTACAATCTGTGCCCTTTTTGTGGTAATCCCAAACATCAAGAACACACCGCTTTTCAAACGTAATACTATTGGACCCAATTGCGCACAGGCGAAAATGCCCATATTAGCAAGTAGACTTGTAAAAGTCATCCGTTATGTCTTTAATGAACGTAAACAATTTTTCCGGGGAAATAAAACTTGTGCGTTACAGTATAGATCTCTTAAAGGGGCAGCAGCATTAGTAAGTCATTTAACAACTCCTGACTGATTCAATTATAAATTTAATCTATATTTCATTCAAAACACTGACTATTTGTATATTTGCTACATAATACTTTGATTACTTGTTATTCTTTTATCACTTACTGGTTCGTTGACTTCAACAATATAAGATATTTCTGTGAATTAAGCTAATAGTTTTTAATAATAACCTTAGCAGTTAAGATTGCATGGGTAAAACAACAAACAAACAAATAACTGGACAATATTAGTTATATATTACTTGTTTGTGGTGGGTCCAGTGAAAATTTTGGCTGGGCCAATAAAAAAATCCATAGTGTTGAGCGCTGGATCGACTGCACGTCGGCAAAGACCAGGCAGGAATGTCGGAGGCCAGAATATTTCCATGTAGTACAATCTTATCTGTCTCTTCAGTATTGGAGACAATAGCGAAATCTGAGGTGTGTGGAGATGGAGGCGTGTTTTGACATTCTCCTGCTCTGAGTAGCAGGTAAGGGTCCACTGTAGATAGTTGCGTGTTTATTTTGTTTTCCGTTCACGCTCACATCCCTTTGAGTTGTTTGCGCACCAGGTTTTTTTTCCATGTTGTGTCACTTTGTTCATTGTGTAATGAAAATATTTTGGTTTCTATTTCGTTAGTTAGAAGCTTAGTTATTTTGTAAAGGCTGCATATGTTGTGTTGTATACTGAGAGTATTTTACTTGTTTTGGGATGAGCAGGTTGACTTTAAAGGTGACGCATTAAACTTAAAGGAAAACTTCCGAAAAATGCAGGAGCCTTTTGCTGTATAATAAAAACCTACAATAAAGTTCCTGAAAATATAAATACATTATTTATTTTTTCTATGAAATAATATGAGTGTAAGAAAATTATTTAAATTGTCATTTTGGTATGAACTATTCATTTAAGTACTGTAAATTAAGTGGGAACTTAAAGCATAACAAGTGTGTGTTTGACTGTATATGTGACCCATATCAACAGTAGGAAAAGAGGACAGAATGGCAACTGGACTGCGAATAAATGCATTTATACAAACAAAATAGATACAGAAAACATTTTCATCCATTCGTTTGATATACATTACACGTGACAAATAAAATAGTTTTGACACATTTCTGTGTTTCTGGGTCTGTTAAGGATGTGACATAAGATGGGCGTCAAAACGTCTTCAGGCTTATCTTTGTTTTCTTCACAAGGCATCCATCTTTGTTTTCATTTCCTGTTTTATTCTGGGCCTGATTTTACGGTGCTGACTTGCAAACAAACAATAGCTGAGATTTATTTGGTTATCACTGGACGGTAAATACATAAACACACAGAGAGTACAAAATGGTGCTTATATTGAGAAGGCAGGATGAAACCAGACGAAATGAGAAACAAATGTTTCTGTTCTGTTTCCATCAACTCTGGTATGAATTAATGCATGTTCCAGGTCAAGGAGTTAATGCATTTTTGTTATAACCTTTTTTTTTTAATATTTTGCCTTTGCTGCTCTGCAAATACGATAGAAAACTTAAAATTGCAGGTTAGTTTAGACTACTTTTATCTGTCTGTGAGTTGAAGTCATGACCTCATAAAATTACTAATTATCTTTTCGTTTTACTATTGAATGAAGATGAAGTTATGATTGTCTATACCTGACTACTTGACCTTGGGCTGGTGCAAGCGGTTGCCAGGGCGTTGTTAGCAGTGACCCGTAGTAGCAAACACATAGTAATGCTTTGTGATGTCAATGGCAAAACGTTGTCGCCCTAGTTTTTATAGTGATTGTTCACATGAAAAGTAATTTCGATGGTGTTTTGCGTTTGATGTATAAGCTGACTTACCGGTTGCCAAGTAACCTCCCGTGCCCTCTTCTGATTGGCTGCGTGAGATAGGTGTTGACTTCAGACGGGTTGAGGGCAGATAAGAGTGCAGACATGCGTGAAATCCGATTGGGCGATAAATGTCGCTCACCTGGGGGAAGTGGCCTATCAGATTTCTCCATCTCAATCACGATGACGATAAAGCTGTCGAATCAGCTTTGACCTGACTTATCGACGTGCCACATCACCCTGCATATAACAAGAGAGACACGGTTGATAAAAAAATATATATATTTTTCCTGTCGCTGTGTGAACTTGTTACAGGGTGGATTTTAAAGGCCTGCTGATTTATGTCCGTTTAGAGGGCTGCTGGGAAATGTGAGAGACATTAAGAGGAAGGAAAAGAGAGGCCCCAGCTTTGAACAAGAGGGGTGTCGTTTCCGATCTCAGGCTGCTGAAAAAGAGACGTATGAAATACGGGGGTCTAAAACGACTATCTACAAAAATCTTAACATTAAAATATTTATTTATACTATAGTCATCATTTTATTCTACGTACAGGTTATTTAGTTTGACTTGGGTTAGCTGGATTACTAATGTTTGTGTGTGCTGAATTAGGTGTGGCGAAGGTCTGCAGCAGGTCAGCTGTGCTTTGTAGCAGATGTAGAGCATTTTAGCGTGGTCAAAAAGGACCACGGTGGTCACGGGAGGGCTGAAACTTAACCCAGATGGATTGCTCGGGGAGTATTAGTCTGCATTGTTTCACCGTGTTGATATTGGCACTTAACCTTTGTCAACAAACTGTTTGATTTCAGAAACGCTAGTCATTGGAGAATGTTGATGGCGTGGATCAGAAGCTGGCCACGATGTGCTTCTCCTTGCTGTGTGATTGGATCGTCGCTGTTTGGTAATTGCTGAGAAATGAAGGGTGTAATGATGTCATCAGTCTGAGTGCTCTGTCACAAATCGAATGGGTTTTAAAAAAGTCTTCACAGATGTGGAGATACAATGCAACTTGGTAGAACACAGCGGTTTCCATCAGCACGTGGAAGGGAAACTTTCCCCTTAATGCCCAATGCGGTGTGCTATAATTTTTAGCCCGGGGTTTCTTGGAACCATAAAATCCATTGAAACCAGTAATTGGAGTTTGTTCCATCTATAAATGTGCATTCTTGCCAGGTTTTTCAGGGCGTTGTGGTGATTTTTGTCTTCGATTTTTCGGGTGAAAAAAAATCTAGATTGTGAGGGGGTGCAAATGAGCATCTGCTTTGTGTGCAGGTTGTTTTTAAGCCAGGCTACTTGCACTTATGAGTCTCCTTGAGGGAGTCCAGCGAGACTGTGCTAATCCTACTGCGAGAGAGGGAGACCAGAAATGTTATGTGGTTGAGATCCCAGCAATTGTTCGTGGAAAGCTCCCATGTGGGCCAGTGTGAGTGGGTATGCACTAATGAAAATAGCAAAAGGCACCCAAATATAGATGTTGTAACTGCGTCCTCAGCCAACCAAAGAACAGCACCTATATTACAATGGAAAAAAATAAAACGGAGATGTTTAGTATGTGTTTCCAGTCTAAATCTCTTTGTGATAATGCACCTGTGACCAACATAAAAGGGACCGTTTATCCACAAATTAAAAAATTCTGCCATCCTTTACTCGAGTTGTTCATTAGCGATATGCATTTTTTTGTGCTGATGAACACAGAGAAAGAAATTTGGAAGAATGCTTGTAACCAACCAGTTCTTGGCCACCAATGACTGCCATAGTAGGAAAAGTTACAATGGTAGTCAAAAGTGCCTCAGAACTTTTTGCTTTCATACATTCTTCAAAATATCTTCTTTTGTGTTCAACTGAACAAATACATTATTCCTACCATGGTAGTCAATGGTGGCCAAGAACTGTTTGGTTACAATAATATTATATATATATATTAATTATAATTTCAGATTTGGAACAACTTGAAAGTGTGTAAATGATGACAGAATTGCCATGTTTGGGTGAACTGAAAAGTTTAAGCGTATAATTAATTTGAATAGACAATGGGGCGGTTTCCCAGACAGGGATTAGGTTAAACCAGGAGTAGGCTTTAGTCGAATTAGGACATTTAGGCAGTTTTCGTGCCTTACAAAAAAACGTCACACAAGGGCACTGGTTTGTTTTATTTTAAGATGCGAGCCGTGCAAGCTGTTTTCAGTTTAGTCAGCCCTAACATTTATTTTAGTTTTGGACTAACTTAAACCCTGTACGGGAAACCACCCCAATGTGTCTGCTCTTTGATTTAATCGCTTGTTTAAATCTGCAAGCATCAGACTGTCTTACAAATCAATTAACTTTATATCATGTTGATGTTCCCTCTGGTAAACTGGCTGAGCCAATTGTTCCATGCATTTGGCATTGGACGTTTGTTGGACCCTTGCCACATATTTACACTGTTATGGGGAGTCATCACTATAAACGTCTGTTTTATGTAGCCTCTGCATTTTAAACTACGATCAGAGTGATAGTATTTATCAAACCTGTACCAAATCTTTTGATTTTTTTGAAGATCACCGATACTCACCAAACAACATTGGCCCCAGTTGACTTCCATTGTATGGATACAAAACCAGTGAGACATTTCTATCTTCTTTGTCCACAGAAGAAAGCGAGTCTTACAGGTTTGGAATTACATGAGGGTGAATAAATGATGACACTCTTACTAAAATCCATCGAAGCGTGTATTGTGACATAATGTGACAGAATATCTCTACTTTCACTTGATGGTGGCTTGGCGTGCCCCTCAAGTAGATTAAAAATTACGACGTTCATGTGAACCACAATCGAACGTCTTGGAGTAAAGCCATTTCGGACGGTTGTAAAACAAGATGAGTCCGAAAATGAGGCGCTAAATGTGAACTGTTGCAGAAACGGGCATAACAAAGAAACCCATTTGCAGTCTTATTAATCGCTTAATGATCCTGTTATTTAGAAAGGTTTATATTAACAAAGCTGTTGCCTTTGGTGGTGAATAAACAAATACATGAAGATGGAGCCCGTCTTTCTGTCATGTGAATTAAATCTGAAATCATTTCCTGTTCACATGCAGTAATTCATTTTCCATTGAATCTTTGTTTGCATGTATGTGTCTCCTGTCACACGTGTTTTATTTACTTGATGTCATCGAACTGAATTGTCACGCATAAGCAGTTTTGTTATATAAAAGTCCTGATTGAAATCAGGATTACTGTTCAAATCAGATCATTAAAATGCTTTTTTCTCATACAATAAAATACGATGTGACACAATATGCGTGTGTTTCCTCAGGCTACAAACAGCCCAGAGAGCCATTAAACAAACTCAGGTGACAGTACAGAAGATCGGAAAAGAAATCGAAGAGAAACTAAGGACGACAGCATCCTGCACCGAAAAGGTGAGACCCCACCAATGTAAAATGATGATGTTCTAGAGCTGTTCGTCTGTTCTCATTCAGGATTACTTTTATATATTGTATATTTTTTATGTCCTGTAACTTCATAAATCCTATCAAGCCTGTTGGGTTTTCTTTTCCCTTGCACCTGGTACACGGTACTGGTGGTAAGACTCTGTACAGCACCTCTGCAAGTATAAAAGAGTAAATTTACAGTTGCTGTATGCTTGACAGGATTTAATAGCAGAATGTCAAACTCGATTTAAAATTCAATATTTCGCTCTGTGGTGGGGATATTGTCTTTCCAGGCTCTCCATGAGCGATGGTGGTATGAATCGCTGTATAGCAGTATAGAAACAGAAGAATTTTGCTTGGGTGGATGTCTTATAAAAGTGCAATTATAAAATTGTATGAGTTGAGTATACATTAAAGCAGCCAATGCACACCGAGCTTCCGCATATCTCATGTTAATCTTGGGTACTTACAGAATAGTATCGCACCCTTCAATTATCAGTAGAGTCTTTAGTTTGATCGCATTTATAAAAGACCGATACAGCTGTACGATTATTTTTTAAAACATGCGACGCATGGGGTGGGGGGAGAAGGCTGTGGAACTAAAGCATGTGTGCACACATTGCCAACAAAAAACAGACAGGTTCACTTACTGCGTGCGGTTCATGTGCGGCATCGTTTAGGGCGGGGAACGCTGCTCCATCTATCAGATTCAAACGATCTCCAAATCCAGCTTTATATCCACCGTTTATATAACATTCATCACCCAAATGCATTGAACAGACAAACACTGCGGAGCTTCGCGAACGTAGTTCTGTCTTTCTCTCCTGCACACAAGATATAGTGACTTGTGCGCATGCTCCTTCTCCTGCTCTCCATGGCTGATGCCCGGGTGTGCCGCATGCTTTTCCGGGAGAATTATCCAATAAGGGACTAGGAACAGTTGTTACATAACGATTGTTCATGTTCGAAAAAAACTTTCAGAACGCTGGGGGAGCGTATCGAGCACAGAAATACTACATCATGCGTCCAACTCGTTTTTTGACAAGTTGACCATGTCAAGCATGAGAAGACAGCGCGGTTAACATTGTAAATAAGTAAGAATGCATGAAACCATTTAAAACGGACATTTTAAAACTGTATATAGACGTTTCAGCGGCAACAACATAAACAAACTTTATGTGCCCAAACTTAACTTTCGGTAGACTTCCACAATGAATCTGTAACTGTTAAGTAGTTTTACTTTAATTCAATACAATTTACATCAATTAAAATATTAGTAGTTATTAATATTAATATAATTACAAAATAAATATTTCTTATTTTTCCACTTTTATACATACAGTACATGAAACCACATTTCATAAAACTTTATTTTATGCTGAATCTTTTAACCGTTAGCCGTGTTATTACAGGTGATCTGTGTGCCAGTACCCTGAGTTTGAACAAACAGGAAGTCAGTGACTGAAGCCTGTGTTCTGTGCTATTGTACAGACAGCAGCGGTGTGGTAAATGGCCTCAACGTTGTGTATCTTGTATTACGCAGATCCTCATAAATATGTCATTAGGTGATTGGGCGGCTCTCGTATCCCACGTTTTGATGGATTTAGCCATCCAAATCCCCCTGCTTTCCCTCTGCTACTTATCGAGGTGCAGCAAAAATCCTCTTGTTTGTTTTTCCACTCTCATTGTATCCTTTATAAAAATGAAAAGTAAACGAAAGGAAAACGTTTGACATTTTTTGAGGTGATGGGAAAGCGCAGCCATTCTCAGAGGTTTTAAAGTAGATTTGGAAGTTAATAAACATAGGTCTTTTCTTTCCCAGAGGGATGAAAACAGACAGAATCTAACAACTTTCACTCCGAATATTTATTTTACCCGTTTCTCTTGAACTCTTCAGAATTTTGATCCAATGCCCGGTGATGCCTCGGTGTAAATGTATGAGAGGGCTAAAGCGTACTTACCAGAATGGAACCTCATAAAGTGTTTAAACATTTAAGATACACGTTAAAGTGTCTCAATGGCTTAACATAACAACAAAATCAAGTAAATTTGATAATAATAATGTTTAATAAACATTGAGATAAAATATACAGTTGTCCAGTTTGGTTTCCGTTTTGGAAAACCTGGATGGTTATCTGGTCTCCCAGCCTCACCAGTGTGGTTTTGGGCTGGTTTCAGCTAGACCAGTTTTACACCACCATGGCTAGGCTAAGAAGCCAGCTCGGCTGGCAAACCTAGCAAAGCACTTAGCTGGTTTCAAAAGTATTTTTCGGCAGGGATACATGGTAGCCAATTCTACCTCATGTGGTTATATCGAATGGACAAATGAGTAAATGTTTAGGATTTAAGAACGTCTGTGTACTTTCTCAGAGAAAAATACTGTATGCTTTCACTCACACACTTGTGAGTCATAAAGATTCCCTTAGGATGACCCTACCGCACACAATCGCCCTCGTCTTGATGTTAAAGTACTTAGTGTTTGTTTGATGGCCCCTCCACCTGTTGAAATGCTGTTTTCTCAGGGTAAGCGAGTGCTACAGGACATGCTGTTGATCTTTAGCTCTTTAGACCGTGATGTGTTTTCTTCCTCTGTTTTAATGGAAGCCCGATACTCATTCAGTTCCAATATGTAGTTTCCACATGAAGCGTGTTGGTTCCAGGGTTTGGTTGGTCGAAAGAAGACAATGAATCACACTTTTCTTTTTGCTCAAATCTAAATGAGCCGTGAATTTTCATGAATTGAAATCAAGATTTGCAAAACAAATGCATAGATTGCCAATCAGCAGAGTATGACATGCAGTAACTGTATATTCAGTGGGGGTTTCTAATGGAGTACAGATCTTTCACTGCAAATGGTTTTGTCATCAATAATTTAAGTTAGAAGTTAACATCTTAGTTGGTTTAACACATTTTTGCAGAAATGAAGGATTTTGTTCAATAAATGGTGGTCAGTATTATTTTCCAGCATGATTTGAGAATGTTCCAAAAAGCAGGAATTACAGTAAAATCACTGTTAAGAAATGAAAATACTGGCTGATTCAACGAGTAACTCGTAATATTAGTCAGTAATGCACATGACCCTTCGTGCCCGTATGAACTCCCAACAATGTCTGGGCATATTTTACATTGAAGTTTTCTTTTGTATGGATCTAGTCATTTAACCTCACTGTATAGATCCACAATAGAGCTTTACAAACTTAATGAAACTTGCATATGTTGAGAAAATAATCGCACATACATGAGGTCGTCGGTCCAGTTTCTGTGAATTATTGTAAAGTCTCATCCTCGCCAAAAGCGAATTGGCAGGTTTACGGAGTTCTGCGAAAAACGTCAAACTTCAGGATATGTTTACACTAATGACGGATCAATCACTGCAGCAGAGCAACCTGGACTGTACAAAAGGTCAGCAAGGTTCTGAAATTCCTGTGAACTGTATCAGTTACTGATCCTAATGAACAAAAATCTGTTTCCAGTTTTCAGACTTGAAGTTATGAGAACCTGATTACAGATCAGAACGTTCGCCTCTGAAACAACCAGACTGTCACTTTCTACTGGCCTCAGGTCAGCGTCGAGCCTATTAGAACACTTAGGCGATCAAAAAGGATATGCACTTTTGAGACACTGCTGATTGAATTACTCGGTACTTTATTGTGTTAGAGCATGTGCGTACATCTTATAGTCCCCATGAAATCGCTTGATAAGCGTATTTTTTTAACCTGTGTTTGTACATTTCCTGTTGAAACAGGAAATCGAGAGTGAGGTATTTCAAAGGGCCTTTTTTAATTTGCTAAATAGCCATGATTTACTACATCCTGTTGCTAGTAAGTAGGGTTGTCACGGTACAATAAACATGTCTTACGATACTATACCAGCTGAAGTATCTCGATACCAAGGACTATCACGATGCTGTGCTATGTTCACAGTTCAAATCTCTACAAAAAACACATAGAGTAGAAATACTCTAGCATAGTACTGTTCAATGATGATTCGCGATTAATCGCATCCCGAAAAAACTTTGTGTTTACATAATATATGTCAGAGCACTGTCTATATTAGGGGTGTAACTGTAGGTGTATTTGTACCGAACTGTCACGGGTAAAATTCCAAATGAAGTAATCTTTCCTATGCATGTTCCCTTGACAACGCAGCATTGTGTCCGTCAGCAGATCTCGCTGTTTTAATGGCATAACTTAAGCATAAAACCTAGCTGTTTGCAAATAAACATACATTTTATATTTTTAAAAGTTTTATATATATTATCTACAGTGACATCTGCTGACGGACACAATGCTGCGTTGTCATGGGAACATGCCAGCTGAAGATAATGATAAAATAACGTCGCTCCCTTTGCCAAGTGCATTCCAAACGTCTACATAATGGCACGCACATGCCCTGTTCACTCATCCTTCGAAGGGAGTAGGGCATAGGAACGATGACTTCATTTAGAATTTTCCCCTTGACAGCTCGTTACGGTATGAATACGCGTACCGTTACACCCCTTATGTATATTTATTTTCTATTTATAAACACTGTACATATTTACAAAAAATATATTTATAATTTAAATTATGCGTAAATATGTGTACATGTGAACGTGTATTTGTTTATAAATACAAAATAAATATGCACCATGCTCTGAAATATATTATGTAAACACAACTTTAATTCTGGATGTGATTAATCGCGAGTAATCGTAACAGCTCTTGCAATTTTAGTAATTTTTTGCGTGCAAGAAAGTAATTGTTTGTGTTTATAGTGCCACTGCCGATGTTGGTCAACACGCAAACTTGAAATCTTTCCCCCTGGTATAAGGGTCCAAGGGTTTTGAAGATAGAGGCGCTATCTCTGCCGTCTCTTTGACTGACACTTCCTCAGCTGCCAAGTGCGAAAATACAAGATCTTGAGATGTTACCTTAATCTAACATGAGATTTCTCTGTCACTTCCACTTCATATCCCTAACACCCTGTGTAATAACATGCCAAATGCATGTTTCTGTCTTCTTTGTTATATACATTTTCTACCGTTTCTGTAATTGCATGTGGGAGTGCTTATTTTAGAAATATTTCTTCAGCTGGTATTACTCGATGTGCATGTGTTGCGCCACAGCGGGCGCTGGAGGCCATGTGGATCTAACATTTGAAGATGTTCCTCTGCTGTGCATTAAACTAGGCAACGCCGAGTTTGATTGCGATCGCCACCAGCAATCATAGAGTCTGAAGATACAGCAAACATTCCCTCCATCTTATCTCCTCCCTCACTCCCTTTCCTCAGCTTATCTTCTTTCTATCCCACTTTCACCCTCGTCAGATCGCTGTTCCTCATTAGTGCGTTTGGCTCACTAACAGTCCCGAAAGCTGTAGATGTACGATAGATTAGATAGATCTGCCATAGACTCGATTTCGCTGGGTGCTGGAGAAAAAGCTGAGGGCAGATCTGGAGCTGACGTTCGCTGTAATCTGCTTAAAAATTCATCCCTTGTTTTTTTTATTACATTAATGTGAATATTTCTGGCATCAGGTTGCTTTCCAAAGTGACCTGGATACAGTGAATACATTGTGTTTTTGCCTGTTACCAAAACGGCGATTGATGGTAAAATTTCAGTACTGAAACTTTTCCAGAAATTTCAAGCAATAATTAAAAAGCCTGTGCGGTTTAAATGTTCTGAAGAAAATTTCTCAATAGAGATGCTTAAGGAATGGAACAAAACAAGAGAAAGCTTTTATTCACAAAATATTTTCATCCTTTCGCTGCAGAAGAAAGCAAGGGAATGCATGCAGCTGCGCATCGGCGTCCTGAGGTGTGAGTTGGAGAGACAGAAAAAAGCGCTGGCCAGAGAGATGGAGGTGCTACAGAAAGAAAGAGCACAGCTACAGAAGAAAGGTAGCTATATTTACCCAGAAATCTCTTTGGTTACAGAAATATTGTCACATCCTACACTTGTTTCTTCTGGGCTTTCTCTCTGTACTTCCTTTCTCCCCTTATTCCTTCCTTCCTGCCTTTTCTGTTCTTTTACACACAATGCTTTATATCTCCAAATAAGACTTTGTGTTAGGCTTTAATATGAAACTGTTCATCTTATCTTTACTGCTCTATCGTCACATGCATTAGTGGCCAAAAGCAGAGCCGGACAGTAACGGAGTACATTTACTCGAGTACAGTACTTAAGTACAATTTTGAGGGATCTGTACTTTACTTGAGTATAATTTTTGGGGAGTACTCATGACTTTACTCAAGTACATTTGAGAGGCAAATATTGTACTCTTTACTCCGCTACATTTCTATCCATAACCGTAAGTACACGTTACTTCTAAAAAGGAAAAAGAAAATCTCGGAAACCACCAATTAGTTTTTATCCTCTCAAACGTGATTGGATTGTGCAGGCGCCACTTATTGGGCGAGCCTATCAGCAACAATCACCCAGACCTCAGAGCTCTATCATTTGCTGTACACAGCTGTCAATCATCTCACGTCTGCATGACACGTCCTGTGTACACTTCCTCATTCAGGACATCCGCGATGAAGCTAAAGTAACATTTCTTCACCAAAACAAGAAGCTAATAAATGCATGATTGAAGAATATGTGTTTTGTGTGTATTTTCATGCGATTTGGGGGTATTTTTATATGAATAAAGAATAAAGGTAATGGAAGAGTAGCCAATAGCGTCATATAAAATGCTAAATATAACATGAAATGAACTTGAAAACATCGCGACCGGTCAGCTGATTTTCTTTAATCATTATTATTTTCTCTTCTTTGCTCTATGCTGCGTGTATAACACGGTCAGGTTCAGAGGTGTGTCAGAACATTGCTATATCGCCTTCTTTGCTGTTTTAGGTTTATTGATTTCAGGGGCGGCGTTTGTGTATATCCCTATAGCGTTCAGAAAACATTGTTGAAACAAAGTACGTGTGCATAATGAGACTCATTAAAGATAATTAAACTACTTTACACTTTATGTGTACATGTAGCATAGGCGTCGGAAGCATGTGTATTTGAGAATGTACATAGCGTCATTGTCGTATAGTCGGTAAGACCGAAGATATGTAGTTTTGACGTGACATCATCGTAATGTTTGTTCGAAGCTCTTTTTGGCTAAACTCGTTTGTCTGCATTTTCCACATTTAAGATCATATACAGGCATTTATTTTCAATAAAACAAAGAAACTGTCTACAAAATGCCTAACAGTGGTTTTGGAATCAAGTGGGAGGTTATGGGTATGTGGGGATGGTCTTTATTTTCCCAATTAGTTGGCATCCATTTAATAATTTTAATAAATCGAATAATTTACACTATTGTTATTGTATTTCATTCATAATGTACAACGCTATCTGTGAAAAATTAAAAAAATATATTGTACGGAAAGACTTTGTAGTGCAGTCGCAGTTTAGGCTATTATGTATTTTGCGATTTGCCACTAGCTATGCCAGGATTAGCTTAAAAATGAAAAGAATCAAGGCTTAACAACCCTGCGACAAGGTAAGACATGTTTTATATTTAATCTTGTTTGCTGAATCTGATCAATGGTTGGTTTATATTTTAGTCTCATAGTCGATTAACGTAGTCGGTGGTGGTGGTTATGACAACATCTGGCTGTGGGTTATTTTTTACTACTTTAAGTTTTGTGGTTACATATATGTGGTATCATTTGGTTTCATTGTGGTTCGTTTTTGTATGGTCTGAGGAAATTTCGCCATACCCTAGGTTTTGATGAAACGCCACTACTGATCGATGAAAAAACAGAGAAACTCACATGTACACACAATTGTTAGCTGAATTGTATTTTCTAATATTACTCATTAATGTAAGCAGAGTATTTGCTTTGATGTTCTTGAGTATGCGGTGTGTTGTTTAAAACTGTTCGGTTCAAATGTGGGTGCAAAAAATCCATTAACACTCTAGCAGAGGTGAAAAGAATAAAGCATGGTAAAAAGATTAAAATTACTTGATTTTACTTTAAATTCCTTTAACATTCTCCAAGGTATTAACATTAACATTTTTCATAACTCCATGTAGGACGTTTCTGTACATAAATGTAAGCACTGTGGCAGTAGTAATGCAATATTTAGAAAATGTACTCTTGTACTCTTGATACTCAAGTACTTTTAAAAACATGTACTTCAGTACTTTTACTTAAGTACACATCTGACTGTAGTACTTTTACTTGTACTTGAGTAAAATTTAGCAAGGGGTATCTGTACTTTTACTCAAGTAATGAACCTGTGTACTCTGTCCGCCTCTGGCCAAAAGTGATGTCCAACTTTGGACAATAGACATCGTTTTTTTTTTCAAATATTTTAAAAAGATGCATTAAAAATTGTAGTGTGCATGTTGCATTGGTGCGTTGGAGTGTAAACTGATGCTCATCTTTAAGGAAGAATTTAACAAGGCTTGGCAAAAAATTACACACAACACATGTGCAAAGGAAAATGAAACTATTACCAGAAGACAGAATCAACAAATATTAATAACAGATACAATTGTAGTCAAGATTTTCGATGTATTATTTGTATAGACCACTTCGTAAGATGTAAACACTGGTCCAGAAGGACTTCTGGCTTCATTTTTTTATTTAATTTTAAATCTTACAAATAAATAAGTTTAACATTTTCATTATGTCATAACTGTTGGGTTGTGTTGCATTTTGTTCTAACATTTGTGTTGTGTTAAAAAGTTCTTCTGGAACAGTGTTGTTTACGTCGTACAGAGTTAGTGGTCTTTACAAAAAACTATATTCCCTGATATGTGTGTTTTGCCAAAACGATTTATTTCCAAAAATGCTTTCAAGTAGTTTCTTTTGTACATTTTTTACAAACCATCTCATATTTTGATGGTTTATTATAACCCGAGGGGGCATTAAAATGACATTTTTCAACTATGACCCCCTCTGACATCAATTTTGGTCACTACTTTATCTCCAGACATCTGAGATAAGGCAATGTGGTCTTCTGTTTTCTACTTGCATTTGGAAAACTTCACCAAAAATCGAAAATCCTGTAATAAATTACTTACTCTGACAGTTCTGGGGCATGATTGACTACAATAGTAGGAAAAGTTAAAACTGTATTTATAGGGATACTTAACCCAAATTCTGTCATCATATACTCATCTTAGAGTTGGTCAAAATCTGTATTCATTTCTTTGTTTTTATGAACGCAGAGAAAGCTACACAGTAATTTTTCCAACTATGGTAGTCAATGGTGCCCCAGAACTGTTAGTTGCTAACATTTTTCCATATATCTTTCTTTGTATTCAACCGAAATTTATACAGATTTCGAGTAACTCGAGGGTGAGTTAATGATAACAGAATAACATTTTTGGGTGAACTATACGTTTAACATAACATTACAATATATTTTCTACAGAGCAGACTCACCAATTCTCATGTTACTTTACACAACCTTCATCAAAGATCAATAGAAAAGTCTGTGTTTATCCAAACCTTAAGTTCCTCACTGCCCCATTCGTCGTGGTCTCCTGCCATTCAGGTTCGATTTCGAAATCCCGCTCTTTTTATTTATCAAATGTTGTGGGTGGGCGGGAGGTGTGAAGAGGTGATTGATGGGGTTGCTGGTGTTTGACTTGAGGGTTGGGCATTCATAAAGAACACAACTTATACACGCACACTTGCACATCAGTAATGATTGAATGTCCCGGTACTTGCCATTCCACAACGCATTGTCTTCATGACCTCCTCATCTGTGGAAACAAACAACGGATTTGGGGTTCAGGGAAAGGTCCGTCTTAAGCTGGTAGATGGATGACGTCTTCTCATATAGAAGCTGGTTCTGACTTGAGGTGCCTGTCTGGACTGGAGCTGGAGCTCGAGGGAGCGGCCCGGCTTTATATTCACACACAGGAAAGACATTTACAAGCAGAAATATCTGTTTGAATTGGGGAAAGAGCAACCTATGATGACATGCCAGTTGACCTTCTGGATCATTCATGCATTCTTGCTTCTCTCCCTTTCTTTCTCTTTTTTTTCTCCCTCTCACGTTTTTCCTCCCTGTCCCTTTGTGTTAATTCCTGGTCTTCTTTCTGTCTGCCAAACCCCCCGCACCCAAATTTCATTTAAACGCTAATGGTCCTTTAAACTATTGTCAGTCACCACTTATTTGCCGTGATATTAACCGGTCCGGCCCTCAGAGACAGCATGAAAGTCTCGTCCAAAACTACCGTAGTTTATCCCACTTATAAAGGGAGATTGCTAGAAATTACACAAAATGACTTAAGTGTAACCATCTCGTCTCTGTTCAGTGTACAAAGCTGCAGTCAAGCGAGCTCGCACGTCCTCCCCGTTTCTGGTCACTGAGCGGCTCCTCTTTTCCACTGAAGCTTTAAAGGGTCAAGCCTCCTGCCACCATTTCCCTCGCTCTAATTTCTCGTCACGTCCACGCACATGTTGTAAATTACGGCCGTAAAAGCGTTTTGACGTTGTTATGATCGGCGGTTGCGCTCATTCTGCCATGACAGCCCGGGGACGGCGGGCCTGTAAACGTCAAACTCCGAGGCGCTTTGCAAACGAGGAAAGTATTAAAAGTTCTCTGCCGTTCAGAGAGGGGGAGATGCACACGCTGTAGAGTTTTTGTGGGCGTTGAAGACATGAAACACCTGTTTGGTCTGCCAGTCTCGCTTTGGGGTAGATTGACAGGGTAGGTTTTTGTAAGTTTATGTAGTGGATATAGCTGATTAAGTTTATATATACAGCGTGTGTTTGAGCGAGTTAATGAAACCGCTAGCAAAGCAGATCGGTTTACATGAATTCAGCGCTTTTAAACCTCAACGCGCTGTAATTGGATTATTTTAATCAATTCTTTGGACATTTTTTCTTCAGAAACCATAGGTAATACATTGTTTAGGTTTTTCACATAATATTTGAGCAAAAATCAAAAAGGCATCAGTAATTTTTTTGGCCGGATTAGCGCTGTTCCACACACTCGCGATTAAAGCTGCATTCCGTAACGTTTGAGCGAAAAATAAATACGAAATCTGTTGTCTTACCTTACTGTGGTATGCAAAAGTGAGGAGCAATCTCTTAAAAAATATCGAAATAAAGCAATATGCTTTGGATTGCAATAAACTAATGATGGTAATAATTGAAAAAGTTGACTATTGTCAAGGTTTTAGGTGTTATGCAGGTAACTGAAAGATGGGCTTTCTTTTTACAGAAAGAATGTGAAACGTTCTCTGTGTTAGTTATATAATTTTCAGTTTTAAAATATATTTAATATAATTTAAGTACTTATATACTTTAAGCATTGTTAAATAGCACAGGGATTCTCAAATAGGGGTTTGTGAGTTGATGAACAATGTCTACCTGTAAATGGGTAGTTCACAAATAAACCATGCATGTGTCCTATGTAGAGGAGATACATCTCTCTTATGCTACTTTTTTAAATATTAATTATGTTATACTTTTAATACTTTTTGCTGTCATAGGACACATGCATGGTTGATTTGTCAACCATCCGTATACAGTTTATGGATGGTTGACAAAAAGTTTTTTTCCATACTTGTTCAAGTTAAATTGCTAAGAAATGTTACAGGTTTAATAGTTATAATAATCTTAATTTAAACTCAAATATTTTATAAATATATGGATTTCAATTATTGAAGTATAATATATAATATATGTCATTCTGAAACCTTGTATCATCATTATATTTTGGGATTTTTATTCTTTGTCATAAATCATTATTATTAGTCATGGTAGATCCAAGGCTTCAGAAGGACAGTGACAAACATATTTGAAATATAATTAATCAGGGAAATATGAACTTATATTTTAGGTCGGATGGGTTCTTTTAAAAATAAAGCCGCCAAAAAGGCTGTGACACAGCAATGCCAAAGAACCATTTTTGTTTTCCCACATCATCCTTCAGTTAATAATCTTTTAAATAATCGTATCTTTTTTACATTTTTATAATCTGAAGAACTGTTTACTACTACTAAGAGCCTTTTTTTTGCTACAGAAGAATGTAGTGGATGTTAAAACGTCTCAATGTAACCACCCACCCCTACAAAGAACCCTTAGGAACCTTGATTTTTTTAAGACACTTTTCTCTTTGTTAGTCAACACCGTCCGTGTTAACAAGTTCAACATTTGTCCGTCAGGAATGTTTACAGTACATCGAGCCAGCACTGACAACAGACAAATCTGCCAGTAGTATTTAAGAAAGCCGTGGGCGGCAAAGAGGAGGCCTCGACCTGGTGCTGACAACCTTGATGACTGCGGTGTTACTTAAGCACAGATCTACTAAAGCGAACAAGCAGAGAACAAAAGCATTCAGACCTCCAAGTCTGTTTCTCTGCCTCTGGCTCTTTTATTTCCCGCCGTCTCCTCCTAATGAGAGGTTCAAGGCGTTGCATGTGGGACCACTTTCCTCTAGCGACGATGATCTCGCTTTCAATTTCTCCCTTTTACACCTAACCCCGCGTTTATAGAGAATTCGGATGTTCCGCCAGACCTCGCTTTAGGACAGAGATACAGTATCCAACCAGGCCGTAAAAGAGGAGAAAATGTGAGGCATATTAAAAAGCAGACTCTGTTTTTACAATTGTGGGTCAGAACAAAGCAATTTTACTGTGTCCTTTTTTTTACCAGACAGTCTGCTTTGTTTCGGTCTCTCATCTTTCTTCATTGCCTCATTTTATATAAGTGGATTGGAAAGGGATGGGCAAGAATCAAGTCTTTGAAGGAAACGAGTCAGTCAAAAGTTTAGGGTCGTTTTATTCATAATTTTTCAACATTTCTTTACCCAGAATTAACCCGATCTTTGTTATATTGATAATAAAGTCAGCCTTTGTGAAGTAGAATTTGCGAAAATGTATCAAACATCTTCCTGAGGTCTCACCCCAGGATCCTTTCCTGTGCTCCTAAAGGAACAGTTCACACAGAAATGAAAAAAATTCTGTCTTCATTTACTCTTTCTCAAGTTGTTCCAAAACTGTGTTCGAAAAGTTTAGCAAAGCAAATGGTTCTCGGGCACCTTTTCCACCATCGAGCCGAATCGTTCTCGTCGCTAAATTTTGCCAATCCGGGCTAGCCGGTACGTAAATGGTTTCATTTTCCACTGCAGGGCTGATAACAAAACAGACTGAGCTATAACGTCTCTGCATAGAATCTATTAGCACGGTTGGACAACCTATTTGGAGCGACTTCAGGGTGAGCAAGCGACGCAAACCGTTCATTTTTGCGTAAACTATCCCTCTAAAATGAAATCATCGATTGTATTCTCTCTCCTTCAGTCTTTCTCTTTCTTTCTTGTGGATATTATGTTTGAAGTAATAAAATGCAAAATGGGTTTTGTGATGACATACGTGCGATATGGCCATGCAGGTTACGTTGGAAAGTCTTTTGAACTCCATCAGCAAAAAGTCTTTGAGCTTGTCAATGTGGGCCGAGAGTATCTCTGAACATCAGATGAAGATTAAATGTTCTGTTTTATCTGCATGCACACGAACACACCCCGGATACGGCACATATAGAGCTTGGCAGTAGGAGGCAATATTGTTTTGAACCGTTTTTGTCTGTGTATACAATGTGTACATTACCATTTATGCATTTAGTAGGTGCTTTTATCCAAAGCGACTTGAAGTGCATTCATGGTACAAATTTTTAATCTGTAAGTGTATAACGCAAGCTACACAAACACATTATGCATTATTTTCCTTGTCGTCTTTGTGTTAAGACATGCATCATAATATAAAAACTACGAAACTATGAAGTTTCACAATTTCATTATTACATCCTGTCTTTATTATAATCTATGCAGGTCTTATCCTGCTTAGTTTTGAAATCCAAAGTTGGGAGTGTTTTGATTATATGGTGTTATGTTTTTATCATAACGCAGAGCCGTCATATTTATACAAAAAACCCCTACGAGCGTTTTTTAATCTCAATTACTTTTTTTGTTGCCTGTAGAGGAAATGTTTTCGTGATGATGAAAGACCGTTTTATCGGAATAAAAGTTAATAGACCGTTATCAAACTCCGACACACCCACCCACCTGTGCAAACACACATGAGACTACCTGTTCCCTTGTCCATTTTTTATCTCCATCGTTTAATCCCATCACCTGTCTGCATTTTTTCCTCAGAGGAGGCGTCATCGACCAAACACCAGGGCCTGGAGTCTGAGCGCACGTCTTTAACAGAGCTGGTTAAGGAATGCACTGCCAAAAGGTGAGTGGTTGTCAACCTGCAATTATCCATCCTTCTCTCTTCCCTCTTCATCCCTCGTTCTCTCTTCTTCGGTCTGGTGGCCCCATATCTGTCAGACATTATTGTGATGGGCCACAGAATGGTTCGCTCTTCCACTCTTGGGTTTTTGGAGATTATGGAGTCTTTGAGGGCATGTTGGATTTGTTACAAATGTGTTCTCCCACCCGCTTTTTGTGACGATAAGCAGGTTGTGTTGTGTCGACGCTGATGGGTTTGACTTGACCCCAAGGGTCGCTCGCGCACAAGGGTTGACCTCCCACATAATGCCTTTTAATGTCTGGAGATGTTCTTCAGAGTTGCGTAAACAGACTTGATCTTGCGTGTCCAACTTGAGCAGCACAGGTCTAACTCTTGCATTAACCTCTAAGCCACGGCTCTAACCATTGCTATAATTTTTAAACATGCGTATCGACACTGTGAGTTTTATAATCCGGCATTTTGTAAAATAATAGTCAGTCTTATGTTGTGAGTCCTGCTGATGGAGAACATAGAATATAATTGAGGATTGAACCGTGACTGCTTTAGGCTTCTCAACCCTTCCCATCTAAACACACAAACTTGGAAGCCATCAAAAACCCACTTCCAGTAAGGACAGATCGAGTTGGATAGGGGCTGCCAGATTTGAGAAGAGTAAAACAGGCCTTGTGGACCCATATGTAAGCTATAGGCCAATAAGGAAGGTGAAGCCTTCATACCTCATCATTGTTTTCTTCCTGGCTTCTATTCACGATTGTAAATTGATACCATATTATTCGCTATCATTATTTTTCATTGCTTTCTCCTTCTCTGTCTCTTTACATAACCGCCTCTAGTCTTAAACCCAGTAGCTCAAAGGTGGATATGAAAAGTAAACATTTTTTCAACCCCTTCTCACCTCATCGAGACAAGTCAAGGTTTAACTTTGACTGTATCCCCTTCCTGGGGCGATGTTAAATCCCGGTTTTGACAGATGTGGTTTGATTAGGGTTGGCCGTGCCATTGGAGGATGGGGTCAGAGGGGAGGAAGTCCATTGTAATTTGGCAGTTATAATAATTGAGTAGTTCTTACAATTACTAGAAAGATGATTCAGAGCATCATTAGTAAGTGGATTTCCTGAAGCCACATTACAATTAAATCTTCTCTTTCTCCATCAGGGTCATTTTTTTGGCTCTGGGTGAAATACCCTAAAATTTCTACACGAACAAATATGTTTAGTTCTAATTTGATATAGGGGGAAATCGGGTAGCTTGAGACACGTTTTGACCTTGAGATGAATCTCATAAAGCTCGTTTTTTATTTTAATGCACATTTTTTATATGTATATGAAAATATCTATGATCGATTTGACTGCACTAAAAAAGATAATCATAATGAATCAATTCTGAAATTAATGTTTGTTTTTATATAATATGTGTGTTTGGCATGTATATTTATGAACTTGTAATCCTTTGCTTACACTTTGAAATAAAAATATGCTGTACAGTGTAAGATGTTGAAGTTCCTCCGTGTGTGTTCCTCAACAGAGAGATGTTTCTCAAATCTAACGCCCAGCTCACCTCCCGCTTTCGTCAGCTTATATCGGAGCTGTCCTACATATATCCCATTGATGTGGTGAGCACGTAACTCTACAGCACACAAACCACTTCACACTCAATCTCACGCTCAACAAGAACACTTGAATATAACACACACCTTCCTTTCTGTCTCATGTTATGCTGACGGCTACAGTGTGCGGCATGCTGGGAACGTGAAAAATCATCCACTTTTCATAGTCTTGGAAGAAAGGCATTACTGGCTTTAACAAGCTTTTGTTCTCACAATTTCACAATGACCAAGACCTTCTGTTTTGAGTACACTCTTCCTGTTACCCACAATGCCCTGTTGATGGTCAAAACAGTTGAATAAACTATTAAGCCTAAATGGATAGTTCTCCTCAAAAAATAAAAAAAACAACTTTCTTGTGGAACTTTTTGGTGGAAAGAAAAATTGTTGTAGCGTTTCTATAACCATTAGTAGAAATTCATATTTACATATTTAACTGAATTAAAAAAGGCTTTTGCTCGTGTCTGCTTCTGTTTGTTTTTTACAGAACAATCAGAATGATTATCTCATATGTGGTGTGAAACTGCCCAATTCTGAGGACTTTCAAGGTAAGATTTGTGGGTAAATTATCAACTTGATCTCACTTGAATTCGTAATTATTTTACGTGGCGGAAAATTCATATGAATTTGTACTATGTGAATCATACAAAAACGTGCAATTATTCGTTTAAAAATAATAAAGGACCACTCCTAAAACCACACCTTAACCTCTCCGGCAATTGTGCGAAAGTAAACCGTGCTAAAACATACAAATGAGACAATGAACCTCATAACCCCCTTGTAAAATGCTTAAAACGGTGTTGGAATAAAACGCGTTAAAACGTCTAAGAACACTTAGTTATTTTTCACATTTAAAAATAAAAACTCATAAAAAATATGAAATTAAACAAAGGGAACTAAAAAAGTTAAAAGTTACTTGTTTAAATGAAAACAACGTAAATTAAATGAAATTAATGTAAATTAAAAAGTACTACTTTTTATATTTTGTCATCTTCACTGTTGTCACATTTCACCTAGAATATACTTACTTATTTAACTGAATAATTACTTATTTGTAGATTAGTGTTATTTTATCTGTTACCCACTCTGTACTCTAGATACTGTATATGCTCTAGAAAACCCATAACAGTTAACCACTAGTCATTCTTGCCATTGGTCGCCATTGAACTCTGAATTACACTCTGGTTTGTCTGAAAAAAAGCCTGTCCTCCAGCAGATACAACACATGAAAGTACAGGAGCTACAGTCAGTTCTGCTTGACTGGCTGTAAATCCCTTGATTCTGACTCTTTAGCCTGGCTGTGGATCATAGGCTACAGGCCATCAATCAATCACTCACATCAATGCAAACCTGTTTCCATAGACCCCTTTAACGTCTGTTCTAGAGCGAGGCCAATCCAGTCAGTTATTCACAAAGCAATAACGGTGGTTGGACCTCTTGACTTCTCTCATTATGTAAGAGAAAAGGATTTTATTAGCGCATTCATCTCGAAAAAGTTCCCTCCCGTTAGGCCTTTCGAGTTCGTAATGAGGAAAATGAATTGTGCCTGATGAGTAGATGTGATGTCCTTTGTTGTGTTGGAATTGGCGAGAGTTATGCGGTTCATTTTCCGATGTGTCCTTCGAGCGGCATTGTGCGTGTCGCAGGGAATCACGTTTGGCTTTTTTCAGGCAGGGAAACCGTGACTTCAAAAGAACGTTGAGGTTAATGGAAGCCAGGTTGAACCACACAATGCAAAAACATGCATGCACAGACGATTGCATACATGCATCACAGTTTTCTATATATGTGGTTATTAAATCATTTTTCTTGGCTGTAATTTGGAGAGATCAAAATGAATACTAGTATTCATACTCACACAAGTTTTTTCAATGCACAAAAACCTTGGATTTCTTATGTTTGATACATGCTCACCGCAATCCAGTTCTTCTGGATTTGGTTAAGCGACCAATTTTGCACAATGGAATAGTTCAAACACGCCATAGCGACAGCAGTGTGACATGTTGTTGCCACACCAAGCTTTCCATAACAGCCAGTGATATGGTCTGTGTCCACAGCGTGTTGTTTTCATCTGGAATTATGCGGCTGTCCTAGTCTGGAAACTCTCAAAACCATGAGATGTAGTGAGTAATACGGAGCACGCGCACGTGTTTTTGGGAAATGTAGTTTAGATGCATGTTTTTGATAGAAAGCAAAAGTGTTTTTTTTTAGGGAAATAAATATTCCATCTTTTTACACCATCCAGCGTTGACCTCATCATCGCTTGGCAACTAAATATTTTTTGTTCATCATTTGCACTTTTTATGTGAATTTGCCAGAATTGGGCTAAAAGGTCGCCATTCCTGCAGTAAATAGGTCCGTCGGAATGAGTCAGATTGTATATAATTATTTAGGAAACGCAGGTGATAGCGTGTGATTATACGTGCAAAAAAAGAACACTAACATTAGTACTGTAGAAACATGTTTTTTTTAAGTAGTGTTTAGCTCCCGGAGATGCTTTTGACCCAGTCAAGAAAAGTGCATGGCATTACGTTATGATATGACTTCATATAACTG
Source organism: Barbatula barbatula (assembly GCF_947034865.1). Taxonomy (NCBI): domain Eukaryota; kingdom Metazoa; phylum Chordata; class Actinopteri; order Cypriniformes; family Nemacheilidae; genus Barbatula; species Barbatula barbatula. The sequence continues at coordinate 14,278,260 of NC_136787.1, read as the reverse complement.
GAGGGCCCTTACGGTGATTCAACAAAATGAATGGCCTTCATCTACTTCCATCAACCTTAACAAACGGCCCCTAATTTAAAACCTCACAATGGAGTGAATCGTCTTGAATTGTTGTGGCTCATCCTTTAAACCGAGATGTATAAATCTTGATGTTAACAGTAGGCTCTAGTATTATAAAGTTCTGTCTGGATATGTTTGAGTGAATCTCATGAAAGCTGTTAAGAACATGTACAGGTCATAATTCAAATGCTTGTATAATTATATTTTTCTTTAAGAAAAGAAGGACAGGCACAATTTGAATTGCAATCTTTTTCATTAGTTGCAACTATGCGCATTTGGTTCTTTCCCCTCCAACTTTCATTGCTGAAAAAAAAAATGGCATTAAAATGCTATAAAATATGTGAAACACAGTTGTTGAATCAGGTAAAATTTAAGGTTAAATTAAAGTGTAAAAGTGTATTGTCATGAAAATAATGTCATTGCTTTTCCTAAAGAGGCTTTATATTTTTTTGCAATATCAAAATAAAATTGTGAAATGTGACCCAAACTTAACTTTGTGAGATTCAACGAATTACTGGCTTTTGTTTAATTGTGAGTAAAGATGTCTTCCATGTTCCTCTCTGTTCCTTTGTAGCAAAGGATGATGGGAGCGTGGCGGTGGCTCTGGGTTACACGGCACACCTGGTGATGATGATATCTTTCTTCCTGCAGGTACCTCTCAGGTACCCCATCATCCACAAGGGGTCTCGCTCCTCCATCAAAGACACCATCACTGACAAACTCACAGAGAAGGAGAGAGAGTAAGAGTGATTTTGTTTTCTGGAAAATAATCTGGAACAATTAATTTACCAGAAATAAACGCTTCATTTATCTGTTTGGCATTTTGTTAGTTTTCTCGGACCCAAATATGTAAGCATACTTTGATTTATTTTACGAATTGCGTGCTTAAGGTTTTCTTCCTGTAACCGGGTCATATTTATGTGGCGTACGTGTATGTCATTTGTACAACTGTCTGATTCGGTACACATTCTGTCTGCTTCATTGTGTGTGTTCAAGGTTGGTTTAGGGCCCTTTCGGAATTAAACGCTAGTTTAGCGCTGCAGGGTTCTGACTTTCATGTACTTCGTCCTGTCCCTCGAGCCCCTGGTCTCTTTCATCTATCCCTCTATAACTCTTCTTTCATTCATCTTTTCATCTCATCCTCTCTTTCTGCAGATTTATTGTGTCTGCTGCAGTTTGGGAGATAACAGCCTTTGAAGAGTCTTGTGATGTGTTTTGCTGTAGTTTGGTTGCGAGTTTTTGTGTCTAATGTGTAAGTCACTAAACCTAATGCCTATTGCTCATATCAATAATAGCAAAATTGCATAGGAATCGAGAAATATCGCAAACCAGTCTCGCACTCGCGTGGCCAAACTGATCCCAAGGTAATGCGTCACTTTTTTACGAGGTGGCTTATTCGTGTGAATTCGTACGATGTGAATTGCACACAAAAATATACGATTATTTTTAAAAAGCATTACTGAAGCCCCACCCCTAAACGTCAATGGCACAGAAGCAAAACAAATTAAAACATACAAATATGTTCGTACGAATTCACGTAAAATACGTAGTTACGAGTTCCCATGAGATCGTGTTGGCATTTTTGCGACACTTTCCAAAACAATTTTGTTTAGATATTGTATTCATTATTGATGGAGTCAATTTGTCAAAACATGTTTGTAAACAGTTTCCTCTTTGATCTGCACCCTGTGTCCACGTTTATAAATCGTGCGGTTGAGAACAAGCTTGTTTCCTTTTACGACGTAGCATGAGAGGCTTTCATCATCCCATTAGATTCTTGCACAACTCGAGAAACCACCACGCTTGATGGATCTACCACAGATTCATTCTCCCCTAATCTTCATAGTTTCAGGCCAAATTGCATCTTCAGAGTGTATTTTTACTTTGGCATGTGCGAAGATGCTTGTAATTTGTCGACTTTTTGTGTGCGTGTCATGCGGTTGTCATGGAGACAGATGCATATTCTTCAGGCTTGGCCTTTAGGGTCTGGAGACCCTGACATTTTAATACCAGAACATGTGGGCACTGCAATTACGGCTCTGGCTACCCGGTTGAAATTATAGTTTTTCTATGTTTTGGTGCTGTAACTAAGCAGAAGCGATCCAAGAAAAGAGGTTTGCTGGTCTGTTTCGATTGCATGTCTATGGCTCCCGTGCCCAGAGAGGTATCGCATTCCTGCGTTCCGCACGTGACGAAAAGCCCCTTAATGAAACTCACAATAAATTTGGATTGTTATAATTAGATGAGCCGCATTTATGAATGGCAGCTGTCTAGATAGCGTGCTTTACATTTGATGTGGGATAAATGTCTGATTTCAGCAGTTTATACGTGAAAAAGAAAAGGTGGGGAGGGTGGATGAGATGATCTCAGAACTGGTTGGAGTTTCTATTCACTTTAGAGCCAGGCTTTGATGTAATGGATCTTATTATAACATAACTTGCTCGTAAACAAACATAAATAGCTCACATATTACTAGTTTTTTTATTGCTATGTGTTTGTTATTGTTAAAAATGTGATTAATCTTATATAAAGCCTGAATAATACAATTTGTTTCAGCCAAGTCACGCATGATATTTTTTAAAATGTTGTTTTTCAAGAGAAATGTAAAAATAAATGGTTGAAGTTGCTGTGCAATGAGTACAAAATTGAAACCGCAATTCACATCACATCAGGCTGTTCTTCTTAAGGCTTTATAGTAGTTGACTTGAAGTAAACCTATTTTTATCACAATTAAACTGCCAAAGTAATTTTGCTTACATTTTAATCTTTTAATCTAATGCTACTCAAACATATATCCTCAGAAATAGAGATGCACCTTTATATATTATACAATTTATATTATACACATTTTATATTATACTATAATATTTTAGTTTAAAACAGTCGATGATCCGGGCAGGTATATCCTGTCAGTCAAGAGAGGACAGAAAAGTGAATGCAATGAATTTGTGCTCTGTATATAAAACATTTTAAGAAACAAATGTTCAATATTAAGTCATTTTTTTTATTAATAACATTAAGAAAGTAACGAAATATTGATTTAATCTTTAGAATCTGTATATTTCCGAATCATCTATCGGTGTCTGTGGAGAAATTTAGTATCGATGCAGCTCTACTCTTAAAATGATGTGAATTGACAGCCATGAATTTTATTTCGGAGTGAATCTGTGAAGTATTTGAGCTAGATTTGTATATCTATTCAAGCCCAACTTGAGTTCTTTGTATATCTATTATGTCATTTATTTTAATTTAAAAAAAATTCTATCCCAGAACCCTCTTGTCTTTGGTGGCAAAGTGTAGAACAGGCCAGATTGGGCACCGGATTGTGGAGATGGACATTTGTGATGTATATTGATGTAATTTGCCTGCATCTGGCTCAGATTAAGCTTTAAACGTACACATTACTCACGCCAAATCCCATTTTCATTTACGTCCAATGCAAAGTGTTCAGATCTGGAGGCTACAGCACTCGTCGGTGATCTAGGACTTCCAACTTACCGAATACTTCAAACATCTTCTAAACCCTCAGCAACAATAATGTAACACAAAAGACCGGCGATCCACAGAGCTCATGAGAAGCACAAGCCTTTACAAGGTTCACAGACAGCACATTTAAAAAGTCAAATAACAATCGGAACACACTCCGACTGACCTGCGTTTGTGAACGTTTGTTTGTGCGAAGGCTGGCCAACGCACAACCATTAGCGGCAGCTGTGTTGGGGTGAGACTGCCCGGCCGTTTACCGCCCCGTGTGTGTGTGTTTGTAGATGAATCAGGTGGCGCTGAGAAGATGAAGGTCCAAGCCTTCAGAAGTCGGACTCCAAAACTCATTTGAGCATGAGTAACAGGGCGAAAGAGAACAGTGGGACCTATGTGGCCCTCGTAATTAACTCTGCACGAGCCGGGCCTGCAACGTGTCCCATTATCCCCTTTCTTAGCGTGACCCTGTGACCTCCACACACCATAATTTACGGTATTATGAGCTGTAATCAGCTCTGAAGTGTCGTTGTTTAACATTGTGTCAGCTTTACGCCTGACAGATATACGCTTTAAATCATCTTCTCTATCTCTAGCTTGGCCTCGCTGGGTCTCGTGTTCATTTGTCAGTTCTATCTCTACACGTCTTGGCCTCTTTGTATGTCCTTTACGGGACGCTTTCAGGTTTGTATAGTGGGTGTTCTCCAAGCTAGAGTCAGTGGTCTGTAAATCATGGCGGCCCATTTATCTCTTGCAGTTAAGCCAGAGACTTTTGTAACTGTACTTATTGTATTGCTTTTCTTCTTGGCCTGTTGTCCTTAAAGTATTCACAGTCAGTATGATTGCACAGTTATTCTTTTTGGCTTGGATAAAAAATTTATTTTCATCATCTGAAAGCTTAATAATTTAATGTATGGTTTGTTTAGATACAACTTCTGAAAAAATCTGAAGTCTGAGGGTGCAAAAAATTTAAAAATTGCCTTTTAAAGTTGTCTATAAGAGGCGCTGTACCAGGCCGTTGCTAAGTAGAAACAGGTTTGTTAACGCACTCTATTGCCTTACCGCTGTAATGACGTTGTGGAGAATAGATGAATCCGAAAGTGGAAATTTTAAGCTTTACATAGATGCCAAACTTTATTGGGTAATTCACAAAAAGCAGGGCGGCAGCAAGCGATGTTTGTAGGGGTGTTTCCGGCCATTTTTGTTTGTGATTTTGCTGCATCCACTCACAAAAAACGTAGATAGTAATACCAGTAATTTTTTATCTTGTTGGGACTTTCTTCAATCAAACTACGATGATCGATTCAGTCTGTTGGTTTCCCACAATCTATACATCATCTCACATCAGCTTCACACAGCCTCTAGCTCACGTCTAGGTGTCGTTGAGGTGGCCCATAAGCCGGAACAACCTCTGACCTTCGGATCTCACCTCCCTCACTGTGTTTAGGGCTTCATCCCGTCACCTAGGCTGTGTATACACAGACCAAAATGATGTGACTGTAGACACGGTGCATCCTGCTGAATGCTTCACTCGGCCCCTTATAAAACTGTCAAAATCAGGGTTGTGATGAAGATGAGGTGCAGGCAGACCTTTTTTCTTTGGTGATAATCACATTAGTCAGTCGTTGGAGAATCGTGAACGATACCCATAGAAGGTAAACTTGACTTAAAGTAATGAATTTGACCTATGATAACGCATGGAGCTAGATAGCTGGACACAAATAAAGAATTATTTCTTCATTTTTGATAACCTGGCACTGTTGACATTGCTCTGTAGGACAAGACTTAACTGGTCCGTGATAAATGAGATGTTGGAGAGAGGCTATGAAATTGTGACCTTTTTCTGTTCTATCACTTACTGAAGTTAAATTGTTATCTTCAGAGCTTCAGCGTTCTTAAATTCCCTATTAACTACTTAATCTGGTCTTTTGAAATACTTTTTTGTTGTATTGTCACTGTTCAAAATTTTAAATCTCATCTGAACTCTTAATTCTTGCCTTCTTGGACAGATTATGAGGCTTAAAGGACCTTTTTTGGAGGATCCTTTTGCAGAAATGCAATATAATATACAGAACAAAGCTATGTCTTCAGAGGTGTACAAAAAGACCTTACATAAACGAGCTACAGTATTTCTATCTACATTCACCACGGGTCACCTTACATGGAATTCGCCATGTTGTTTCTACAGTAGCCCTAAATGGACAAACCGCTCTACAGAGCGCGTAAATACCTCATCTTAAAGCTGTGTCAGTCTATGTAGTGCTTCGAAAGGGAGGGGTCCTTTACCGCTGGATGCTGCTAAATTTCATACACTGGACCTTAAATGGACAAACTTACTATGCTACGGCTGTTTTAAACCTTATGCGATACCTAATTCGCTGTGGATGTGCTATAGAACATTTAGCTATCTAGGCGGTTCCATACTTTTATTTTTATATACAGTACTTTTCCTATAGCTATGTTGCACCGTGTCTAAATAACATTTCAAACGATTTCCACATTTTCTTGCTTTTACAACTTCCTAAATTGCTTCACCTCATCCAGTTAACCTTTAAATTTCCTGTAATATTGACCCACCTGGCTCATAAATGAAATGTGATGAATCCCTGTTTCCCTGTAAAACTATAATTTTCACCATACAATCTTCTTTGCCACTCATTAAAAACTTTCGGTCATGTCCTTATCCGTAATTATGCTCAAATTTGATCCAAAGTGACCCAAACTGCAGGGCTGGAATGGTATCCCTGTAAATGTATGGATCCAGGGTCATCCCTACCTGGGATTAGGGGTATACATTTAAGATTAGCAGCTATGACCACAATACCAATGCCATTTCCTCCAGCCCTTTCCTCTTTTCCCCTTTCATGTTGGATTAATGGCTTCCGAGTCCTACAATCTCAGAGTGCTGTACTGCTGGTCCCTCCTCCTTCCACACCTGGGATGCTTCATCTGTGACCAAATGATGTGACCATTATTATTTTGGGTCTACTATCTATTTGTTCCTTCCTCTTTACTTAATGTTGCGCAAAATTCACACACAGGGACGCACCTACACACACACACACACTGTATACACATGCTTCCACCAAAGCATTCATTGTAATCTTTAAAGAAGGTACTTTAGCCCCCCAGATGCATTCTTGCAATGCAATGGACTTTAACAACACATTGCACCCACGTTTCTACACTTCCACCCTGTTTCGGCATGCCTGATTGCCACAGAGCTAAGAGAGTCCAGGAGATGCGATCCAGATGTGCTCCGGTGATGGAGTCCAGAGTTTGGCCCGTTAAACTCAAGCCTCCGTCTCATATGAGCTTTTATAGGGAACTGTACGATGGCGCTATCTACATTTCAGAAGAGCTTTATGACAAGCGTAAAAAATGGAAGTAGGGATTGACACATTGCACCACAGGCTCAAGACGCCAACCTGTCAGATTGGGCTCCAGGACGGTGAGGCTCGGGCTGAGTCGGGGAAGAAAAAAGAGGGAACCGTGAGCTGAAAGTCAAGGGGAATTATTGAAAGGCTTTGGAGCATTTGTTCATGCCCGTTAAGATGAAATACACATTCATTTCAAGGCCTGACAGAAGTACATTTTTCTACATCCAAACGCAATTGCTAATATAAGATGCAAGTTTTTATACACAATCAAACTATGTTTTGGTGAGTTGGACAGATTTATGACAAAAGGATTTATATTTTATGAGGACAGTGGGAAGTCGGTTTTTTATTCAGGTCTTGGGGTAGGACTGTGCAATTAATCGAAAATGAATCGTAATTGTCAATTTTGGCTTTCATCAATTACAATTACTGGATCTGTCAGAATGAGTCTGATGTAACTGATAAAGCCATTGAGGACAGAGACCGACTGGAACTGATCTGTATCCAGCATCACAATATCTTATTTTCCCAGAATGAATCCAGAACTTCTTTCACGTTCTCTGTTCCTGAATAGTTAAATAGTTAAGCTGCTTGATTTTTTTTGTGGTTCTGCTTATATTTTTAGATCCTGTATGATAAATGGCTTGTGACTTTCCTAATTTGTAAGTCCGTTCAGATGAAAGCGTCCGCTCAATGATTTAATGTAAACGCTCTCATGTTTGCATGGACCACGTCATGTTTCCATGCTTTTTTTCAATCACTGAACTCTTGTTAATGTCTCGAGGTCCAAATCGCCTCCATCATCGAGCACGTGTTGAAGAGTCAGATTAAAAATTATACACTGGGTGATGTACTGGACAGCTACTTCACCTGTTTGTGATTGTTGGAACAGTCTCTTATTTCAAATATCAACGTTTGATTGGTCAGTTTATTTTCAGAAGATTCTGCCGTCCTTGTTGTTTGAAAAGATGTCCCTGGGTGTTGTTCAGATACATCTGGCAGATAATTTAACGGGTTTTTCCATTGAGATTGTTTTTGCGTTCATGTTTTAAAGGTCCAGTGTATGAAATGTATTGGCATCTAGCGGTGAGGTTGTGAATTGCCAATGGCTCACTCTACCCTTCCCCATTCCTTTCTAAACACCATGGTGGTTGACACAGGACTCCGATGTCGTTGCGTTTTTGCTTCTTTGCCGAAGGAGATAAACGTATTTACATGTGCTCTGTAGATCAGTTTGTCCTTTTAGGGCTACTGTACAAACAACATGGGGAATTCCATGTAAGGTGACCTGCGTGTACGTAGAAAGAAATTGCTCATTCTTAGGTAATAAAAACATATCGCTTCAACCATGTCTTTATACACCTCTAAAGACATGGTTATGTATAATATTTTGCATTGCTGTCAAGAGATCGTCCAAAAAGTTACACACAGCACCTTTAAAAGATCATTGTATTTTTGTATGTATTATTTCATCTGCCACACAAATGTTCTTGTTTGTTGAGAACATATTCTTGGGTAATGTTTAGATCTGTCTTTGGTCCTCAGGAACATTTGTCATAGAGCTGCATAGCCACAGTTTTCCAGACCAGCAGAGGTCTTCGGTTTCTTAAGTTGTTGTGTCTGGGCTTTGATGAAAGTTAAGGGAATATTACAGCATTTTGCTGTCGGGTGGGTGGTCAGAAATGATGGAGCGTAGGTCCGAAATTTGTTCCGAGGCACTCCGAATGACCAACGTTAATGTATACTGTACTCTTGCCAAATATGGCTCCTATGATACTCCATACTGTGTCATCCTAATTCTGCTTTTCTACTTTCTCTTACCTCTTGTCTCTTGTGTGATCAGTCTGTATTTATGCATTAACACAGCTATCCCTCATTCGTTCCGTCTCGCACACTAAATGCTTATCGCCGCTTTTCTGATCGTGCATATTAACACACTTCCCACACAAATGCAGTTTCTTTCCCCGCGCGTTTGTTCATTCATTCGCCAGAGGAAGACTGAACATTCCACATATAACTACAGTTGTTAATGCACAGATTCAAAAGCAGGGGGTCATAAATCAAGCCAGCCGCTTTTAAACAAACACCTGCCTCCAAACTGTCAGGGCTAATGGTGGCACTCGCCGTATAAATCAGCCGTAGCTGTAACTCTCAATATGAGAGAAACGATTACATTGAGCATCTGCCACCATGCTATTTTAATGGGCTGATAGTCCTTGCTGTAACTTATTCCATTTTTGTGTTCTTCAAAGTAAGTGTGTGTGTGTGTGTTTGTATTGAAAAGGTCAGAAGAGATTTGTGGGTCACTTGCTCTGTCTTCTTAGTTTCTTTACGAGCTGGCGTAAGAGAACAAGGTGCTTTTTTCCCGCAAGTGTTTAATTAAGACCAGAAACGGGGTCAGAGAACAGAAATGAAACGCTTTTACTGTATTATAAAGTTATTATGTTGTGCCTCTAAACTTTCTTCTAGATGCATTTTAAAGGGAAAACTGTTGTTTGAGACTGACACGCTACAGTTTTGGACATAAACGAAGCAGAAATAAACGAGAACCGAGGAATTGGTGTGGAAATCAACTTTCCGGGAAAGTTATACTGGACACTTTTAGGCAAACGCTTATGCAAAGCATGTGGGCAATTCTAACGTTATGGACGTGACATTTTGCGTTATGCACGTGACATAAAAATGCTCTGAGAACGAATTTGTTACGAATATATTGAACCATCTGTTTATATTTTACTAAACCCTTGTTGATAGAGTCTAAACTTAAAAAGTTCAGTCTATGAACAAGATTTCTATTTTAAAAAAGGGAAAAAACATGTGTTATGGTTGTGACAAAAAATGGACGCGTTTTTTGGGAGGCGACCAACTGTGTAGGATTTCTGTGAAATAATATGCACAATCTTGAAGCAATAATACCCAATGGAGAAGGGATGCCCTTCTATAGAACATAAAATTGTTACTCTATTCATGTGTCCATTTATGAGGAATATATAGCGTTATGGATCTGACAATCCTGAAAATGGCACTTACCTGACTATGAAAAACAACAAATAAAATAAATGCTTTAGAGATTTGAGCAGAGATCTCACATGGGTATTTGATCCACCAAATGTTAATATCTGTGCTGTAACCATAGTAAAACCTTTTTCATGGTAAGGTTGACATGTTCATGGAATTGTTTTTTAGCACAAAGTATTTGGACATTTTCTGGTTGCCACACTTAGTGGAGCATGTCCATAGTTAATGTGATGTAGTACACCTGTGGTTACTCTGCTACGGGCAACCTGTGTGAACTCAAGAGGAAGTGATACTATACAACCACTAAAAATAACCTTGTTTCCAATTCAAGTTTGTTTATAAAAAAAAGCTCGAGCTCCATTTAAATGCAGATGCGCTTCAAACTAAATGGTAGTAAGAATGTTATTGCAATGTGCCTCTTGATTTGTTATCTAATGCAATTACATTTATACAGTTGTTTTTGTAACTTAGTTCGCCACGATGTTTTTGGAACAAAAATGAAAAGCACTTTGTTTTTTAAGCCACCGACTGCTCTTTGAGGTCAAAGCTCTTTTTGGAGAGGACGGTACCCTTCTCATAAACCAAACCTGGTCCACACATCCACTGTCTCATTTTACTCGCATTTATCAAGCAAAGATGAACTACTCTTTAATTCTCAGATCAAAAGATGTTAAGATGTAGAAAGTAGTTGCCTTGCTGTTTACAGTTGTTTTAATGCAGGCGATAATTCAGAGTCTATTGGTCTGTAGCGTTTGTTTTAGAGTGGTCTTGGCTGAGCACACTGGTCCTGTCATTGCGCACTTGAAATATCGCATTAAACTTGTGGAGGTTGGACTTGTGCAAATATGAGGTCAGGCTATAAAGACGACAGCTTGACATAAATATATTAAATGAAGCTCTGGAATTGGGTCTACAGTCTAGTTCAGTTTATATTTGTGGTCATTTCAGTCATATGCAGGTATACAGTGGTATGAAACATCTCTTCGGGTTCATTAGAGAAAGACAAGTCTGTCAGACACAACTGATTTCTTTGGTGAAAGAATGCGAGGTGCGTGTAAACGTCTTGTGACATCAAAGATGTTTTCGACATCTCATCGTCTTTTCTCTTATCCTCCAATTCTCCTCTGCGCCTCTTGTCTTGTTTTTTCTTGTGATAGTTTTTATCTTCATTCATTCCTCTCACTTCTCTCCTCTCTCTCCTTCTTCTCTCCAATGAATGATATTGCACATAATTCTTTCACTAACATACTATGAAAGATAAAGACAGAAGCATTCAGAAGAGTGGGCGAGTAAGAATGTGTGTTACTGTCATGTTCAATTATCAAGACCCATTTTTTATCGTCCCAACATTCCAGATCAAACATGCGAAAGAGATTTTGCAAATCTCTGCGTTCTTAGTGGAAACATGGAAACTTCTTGCGGTTGGTTTTCTTAGTCACAAGCGTTTACTGGAGAAATAAAGACATAAAGACTCTGCTATTGATAACCTCCCATGTTTGAGGTGCGACAATGATGCGCAGTCAACATATTCATTGAAGAGGGTTAGAGGTGTCAGTTATCGTCTTATTTACATACATTTCTGGAAGCTAAAACTTTAATTTCTTGCCTTTTTTTACAGATATTTTTGGAACATTGATTCAAATGTGCAACAGAGATGTGAGAGCTGTGGCCTAGCGGCTAGCTCACATGGCGTTTTGATGCTTGCACATTGATGCAGTTTCAGATCCTGTGCAATTTCCTAATCTTGTTTTCCTGTGTCATTTTGTGGAGGATCTATTGACAGAAATACAATATAATATACATAACTATGTCTTCAGAGGTGTATAAAGACCTTACATAATGAAGCGTTATGTTTTTATTACCTTAGAATGAGGTATTTCTATCTACATACACATCGGGTCCCCTTGCATGAAATTTGGCTTGTTGTTTCTACAGTAGACCTAAATGCACAAACTGCTCTACAGAGCATGTTTTGTAAATGCATAATCTCAATCGGCAAAAAATCGAAAGCGACAATTTAGGGGTGAAGTGAAAGGCTTGTTGCAATTCGCCACCTCACCGCTACATTACAAAAACTGGACTTTTAAAGCTTGCCAGGCTAGTGGCATCTAATCTATGCTAGAAAAATATGTGACGTCATTCAGAGTTACCAAAATGAGACGCAACGTGAACTGCCTGTGGTCATAAATCTATAAGACTTTGCGAGATGTACGTTTCTCCCCAAAGGGTCCTATTGTTAGGTGTGGGGTAAATTTGAGCGTTATTCTGCCATATGAGAGTGTGAGAGTGAGCACGTCTACAGGCTTCACTGTAAACCTTCACATTTACTATCGTGATAAAAACCACTTTCATTTCCTCCCCACTTCTCTCTGCCTATATTTTTTCACATATGTACATGTGTGCATACACACACACACACACACACACTCACTTCCTGCCCCCTGTTGCTGTGTTATATATTTGACTGGACATTCCCTCGAGAAATTCCTGGTGCTCCGTGAACCAGAGTCATAGCAGTATGATCTCACACACACACACACACACACACACACACACACACACACACACACACACACACACACACACACTAGAGAGTGCTCATTAATCACTGTTAGATGACTCTGCGTGGCTGCTTGCCTGTGTTTGTGTGCAAGTGATTCTTGGCAGGCTTGTTGTGGTCGTCCCCTGGAATTCGGTGGCGCATGTGAGGATATTGTTTTCTCAGCGTTTGGAAAAAGATAGACAACTGTACCTTGTTCGGCTCCTTCGGATTAAAAACGACATGACGGGTGTGGTGAAATAGAGCATGTGTGTGTATCATCAGTCCAGCGAGGGTTTTAAGCATGCACCTGCTTTGAGATTACACCCCCTGGGTCGTACAGGAACTGTGGAAGTGTGTGTGTGTTAGAGCGAGAGAGATTAAATTGTTAAGACAGGAAGTAAAGGGAATTGCTGAGGCTGTCTCCACTCTTCTGCGATTAAAAGCAGAAGTCCCAGGTGCCGCTGACAAAAAGGTCTCGTGGATTACAGAGACAATTCTGCGAGATCACTCGCACCTTTTTGTTCTAGGTGCCTGCTGCCTTTAGGCTAAACGTGTGTGACCCTGGGGCTACGACCTCACCTCTTGAGTGTATGGAAGAATAACTAAACGTTTTTTGCATTCGCAATCGTGAGACAGTCTTATAAACGCAGTCCACAGGTATGTAGTCTCAAACACACACGCACTGTTTTAACAAGCTTGACAAGTGGTGTCAGAGGAGTTTTGTGGTTAACGTGGGGATGTTTTTGTTGATCACAGGTGGTTAAGCTTGGGGCTTTTTTGTCCTCTCTCTCTCTCTCTCTCTCTCTCTCTCGTACCGCCTCTAAGCCCTTAATAACAGGGCAGTGATGTACTCTGATATAAGGGGGCTGTAGTCAGGTGTTAGCACGAGCAGCTTCGTGGAGGGTGCAGAATATTCGCGTGCAGTCTGCTGTCTTATTCTTCAGCCTTTCGCCCATTCTCTTTATTTTAAAGGGACTTTCCCACTGTTTTTTGGCCATGTTCTCCAATAAAATGACTGGGATTTTATGTTCAGTCGGCCTGTTTTGAAACCTGTAATCTTGTACTTAGCCCTACACAGTAAGACTTTGATGTGAAGACCGGTCCACCTTGCAGCTTAAATCAACAGTTTTTTTTACCCTGATTTCCCTTGAACATTTATTTGGGATGCAAGAAAAATGTTATTTGTTGAATAATTTTAGAAAAATCTATTGCAATTACGAAATACATAACTGAAAAGGACAAGTTACATAAAAACAAATCTGAGAGTGTGATTGTAAATCATTCGCACGTGCATATTGATATATATCAATATTTTTGGTTATGCACTGTTGCAGTAATAATTGGAAGCATTTTTCTTTGACATTACATGTTGACTGTGTATTGACTTATTGAGCAAATATGGATTGATGACTTATCAATTATTAGTGGATCCATTGATCTAATTAGGATGCTTTCATTTTGCATTGCTGTCCTTCTAAAACCTTGTATTTCCATATTTCGGGAATATTTTTTGCCATACATCAGTATTATTAGTTACCCTTTATGTTTGTTGCTGGGTTTAGCAAATGTCTTAGCAATTAAAAGTGCTTCTCAACTCCGTGTCAAGTACAGTGATTTTTCTATTTCCTGAAAAACAGCAAATCTCGATATCCGAGGTTTCTAAGGGAACGCAACAATATTTTTGCAATCAAATGTTTTCCGAAGTCCTTCTGCGTAAACACTTCAATGTGCACCATTCACAATTGCATTAACAGTACATTGTGTTCATCTGTTGTACATCTTTTCTGTTCGTTGTTCTGGTTTAGACCCTGATATCGTGTGCCGTTCGGCCTTTTCTGAATCATGATTACACCGACAGTTTAAATGAGAACTGACCAAAAGAAACAGGCGGGAATGATCCAATTTTAATGGATAGTAGATTGTGTTTCAGACATGCATTTGGGAAATGGATCAGAACCAGACCTCCAGAGCTCTAGGCGGTCTCCTAACATCTGCAGAAAGGTCTTGCATCACAAAGGTCCTGTTGAGGCATCATCATTGCTGGGTTAACTTCACGAAGCATTAATACCCAGAATGCATTGAGAAATCTTGACCCCCGAATGTTCATTTGCAAACACAGTTATTACTTGCAGGCTTTGGACTTTGGGTTTAACCCTTTGTCCAGTTTGACAGATGACCTGCCATTTAGCTTGTTTTGTGCGAGGTTGTTCTGCACAAAGTTATGAACTGATTACGACCTCATAAAAAAACGTCCTTCGCTTTGCGTTTGTTATGGGAACCATGTGTAACGGTTCAGAGGTGAGCATGAGACCTTTCTCTTGATGACTATGTGCTGCTCTTGTTTGCAGGTTCCCCCTTTACCCCAGAGGAGAACGATTCCAGTTCGAATACGGCGTCTACTTGATCAACAAAAACATTGCACAGGTAAGACCCTAAAAACGTCCTGTAACTAACTAATAAAGTTACCAAATTCTCCAGCTCAAATTCTTACCCTAGTAAGCGCAGGATTAATGTCCCTCCGCTGACAGTGGAATTCAGGCCCTGCTGCACTCCAGCTGTTCCTCAAGCTAAGGAGGAGATGAAACGTACAGATCAAAATGCAAAACGGACGAACCGGGCCGTCTCCGCACGTTTAAAGAACAAAAACATAGCAGTGCAGGGTATGGAGTGATATGTAAGCTTAGCCAGCTCCGAGGGGAATACTTATATAAATGTCATGTTTGATCTACTGCTCGATTTGTAGTCTAACTGTGAGATGGCCTCCGCCGCTTGTTCTTCATACCGCATGTCGCCCGCCATTTCCATTTCACGTACTCTTAATCTGAATGAATGGAGCGCTTTGCACCTTTGCCAGGAATGTTCATTAACTTTGTCAAAGTTTCTCTGTGGGGCGAGGTAATAGATGTTACTGGATAAGTTGAGTGCGAGTTCGGGTTCAGTGTGATGAATTTAAACTCATCATTTGTGAAGTCTCACAAACAGAGGCCTTGAGATTGGTTGGTATGTTGAAACATTTGAGTATGTCTTCAGAGGTGTATAAAGACCTTACATAATTAAGTCATGTTTTTATTACCTCAGAATTAGTTATTTCTATCTACATGCACCTTGAGTCCCCTTGCATGGAATGCGCCAGTTTGTTTCTACGGCAGCCGTTTCGAAAATACGTTATAATTCGCAACCTCACCGCTTGATGCCGCTAACATGCCGCTCAGGGCCTTTTCGTTTGCCACTGTGTAGCACCTGCGGAAATCTCTGTCTCCGAACGCTCCGATCCACAATCACATGTTCCAGTTTGGGAGAAGAGCCGTCCAGAGAATGCATGACGCGTTGCCTTTGAGTCAACTTACGTGGCATTTTCCTTTTTCAGAAACCCACTCAAACCCAACCTGTCTTGCTAATCCTTGCTAACACACCGCTTTCTAATCCTTTATTTTCTCTGTTTATATTAAACAATTTTACTACATAATATTATTTGCATCTAAACGAAACCTTCGTTCCTTCCTTCCCCTCAAACCCGTGACCCCTGAAATTTGGCCTCCTAGGTAGTATGATTTGCCAATGACAAGCAAGCAACCCTCTCTGTTATTTTGTTTTTATTTGTCATGGCCTTTGTTGCCGTCACTTGTTTTTCGTTAGACCTTTCGTTTGGTCTTTAATGCATTCCGTTCGTTAGCCATAGTCGTGGTAGCTCTCCATGTCCGGGTGCCGAGACTAAGCGTAGATCAAGTTTCACAGCGCCGCTCTTGTTCAGGAATGGAGGAGATTAAACGTCTATCTTTTATTAAATTGTGTGCTTTGCTGTGTTTGAAAGCGATCCAGGCAGGCAAGAGTGAGGGGGGCTGCTTTAAATGCTTTGAAGCGGCGCTCTGACTGGATGTTGTTTTTATTTAGTCCTCGTGTCATGGGAGGAAGGGAGGAGGTCTGGAGAAGAATGTCAGGTGGCCGTTTGAGTTTTGATGGGCACGCGTGATAGATGAGTTAGGAACAGGAGATTAAAGAACACGAACGGTTGTCTGTTGTCTGCAAACATAATTTTGTTTTCCTGGTGAATTTTTTTGTGTGTGAGGGATTTGTGCCTTTGTAGTTTTTGTTGCTGTTTGTTACATTAGCTCTTAAAAGTAAACAACGGCTCATCCTTTTTAAAGCATTTGAGCTTCGTCCCAATTCGCATACTCTTCGTCCTAAATAGTGTTCGGAAATAGATTGTTATGCACAATTCGTAGTATGCTGAGAGGGCAGGAGGGCGGAGTTTAGTGACGCTATACTGAATTAATACAATTAAATAAAGGATGCTTGTCTAAATTAATAAATGTAAGTATACAATAGATGTAACATATGAAATAATACATACTTTAAGGGATACTTCACCCAAATGAATATTCTGTCATCATTTACATTTACTATAATCCGTATAAACTTCTTTGTTTGGATGAACACAAAAGATGACATTTTGAAGAATGTTGGACAGCAAACAGTTCTTGGGCACTTTTGACTACGATTGTATTTATTTACTATGGTAGTCAATGAGGTGCAAAATCTGTCTGGTTATAAGCATTCTTCCAAATATCTTTCCCTGCGTTCATCAGAACACCAGCCTCCGTCGCTTTGACCCGCCAGCCTGACAAGCGGGTCTGTATACGGCGCCACCATGGCAGCAGGATCAGATGGCTGCTTGTCGGAACTGGATTACTTATCCCTGTTGCAAGTCTTGTCTATGGTGTGTTGTGTACATGTTTTTCTCCTCACCTTCCCCATGTTATGCTTTATCTTCTTCTAAAAATAAATTTCGTTGCACTGTACTTGAATGTGTGTAATGACAATAAATTGAATCCAATCAATCCAAAACAGCAATTCATACAGATGATCAGAACTCGGATGGTGAGTAAATGATGACAGAATTTCATTTTTGGCTGAAGTATCCCTTTAAGAGTTGTATTTTGATGTTCAGGACAGTTCATGATCACAGTGTCATCTAGGCATCATGGCCACTTCCGTTTCGCGGTAGTATGTCCCAGTGCGTGTATACAGTTATGCTACGCACTAAAATGTATATGCTTTTCAATAACAATATTCTGTGAGAAAGTTATTAAATCTACCATTAAGAAAGAAAAAAGAAAGAATTGCTTCTTACCCATTTGTGTTAAATAAAAAGAGTAGATTTAATTCAGAACATCACTGCCAAGTTCATAGCCGCTTTCTTCTGTCACAACAACATCTGGGATATTATGAATTTGGCTTTTAATCCTCATTATGTTTTAGGTCCTGAGCTCTTTGGAAGCGCAACAAACAGTCTTTTCCGGCGTTTGTATAATATTCCTCATGTGGATCATCTAGTCTTAGTTTAGTGATGTAGAAGAGATATTGTTTGGGTCAGTGAGTGTTTAGAAAAGCTTCCAAGCTTTCAGAATTATCTGGTTAGTATGTCTTTGAGTGTCTAAATAGTTCATGTTCCCCTAGAGGGCAGAAGTGCAGAAGAACAAAACTGTAAAAGAATTAGCACTCCGTTGCTAAACTCACTAGTTATCATATTTGGCGAGGATGTGACAGGAAGAGGTTGTGCTGGAACTTAAACACAGAGTGGTTTCAAGATTATTGGGGAATTTGGAGCGGAAATGATGTAGGTCTAGCTTGGTGCCATGTTTAGTAAGCCAGGAAAACCTGGCAATAACAACACCCCAGAATGACTGGCCCCGGACGGATCAAAATATTATCTTTCTAATGCTAATCCGCATTTCTTGTTGCACTCAGGATTGTACGTTTGATAAGATGACTTTGGACACTTTTGACATATTTGTTTAAGACTTTGGACTTCGTTTTCTCGTTGAGAAAAGAAAAGACAGTGTTTGTAATCTCTCAGTTTGGTTTCGTCAATGGCCCTGTTTACACTTTATACTAACATCTCTCCAGGGTGAATCAATCACTGGTGGTCAAGTACATTACATATTGCACATATTAAGTGTCCTTTGACCATCATATGAAAGAATATTCACAAGGACATGCACCAGATGTCAACTTTTATTGATATACAGTCGTGGAAAAAATTAAGAGACACTTACAATTTTCATTTAATCGGCATTTCTAGATTTATTGTGGCCATTCAAGTCCAGTGTCTGTTGAATCTCACAAATCAAACCTCAGCATCCAAAAGCAATGTTAAGGACTGACAGCAAGACACGATAAATGAAAGCTGTGGTAAAAATACAGGTGAACACATTAAAATAAAAAAAAATCCCTAAATTAATTTACCAATATTACTGTTGTATCGCTTAGATGTGAACATGAACTTGCTTTCTTTGCAGTATTTGAGGTCTGAAAAAACAAAGAGCATCTTTTCTGATATTTTGACCCGTTTCTGCAGTTTTCATTTTCTGCAACCTAATTCAAATAGAAACAGTATTTTTATTTGAAATCTGGGAGAAATATTGTTGGTAGTTCACGCAATGAATCACATCTGTACTTAGCACTGACCACTTCTGATGTGATCACCCAAGATATATATATATATATATATAGATATAATAATATATAATACATGTATTAGACGAACATTTTTAGTAAAAATGTTTAAAATATTGGACCCCATGTGTCCATGAAAATCAGTTATGAACAGATGAGAGATTTTTGGCCTTTGTCATTGCTTTTATCCACCATGACATTTGTAGGAAAGAAACCATATTAACCTGTGAAGTGTGAAAGGAGATATTTATACAGGGGGACATGCACTGTACCCTTCTGTCTCATTTTCATTCATACTAGCAGAAAGGTTCCGCTATGAAAAGTTAACTACTACTATTACATGCTTACATCCTGTACAAGTGTGTTCTTTAATAAGAGAATTAGCAAGGCAACAGTGGTGCTTTTGTTTGACACAGGCATGTCAATAAGATTATTCACTTTGGCTAAGTGGCTTCATTTGTGTATATCAAGTAAGAATTTCCATACATCACATTAAGCATTTACCTCCATCGGACTGTGTGCTTAACCTCTAAATTTGCAGGCAGGAACGTTCCAGAATAATTCGCTGTTACAGTTTATCTGGTGGTATTTTGATTATGTTGACATCCATTACTGATTTACTCAATTCTTATTTTTTGTTCACCATCATGAACTTGTTTTAAACTAGTATTTAAATTCCCTGGTTTCTTTAGTTGTACATGTGCAGTTTATACTATTTCTACAACTGCCAAATTTGACATAAAAATTCTGCTAATAATTATGCTAATTTAATACATTTTTTGAATACCGTACATTTAGTTTTTATAAAGAACTGATGTAAATTATAATATTTAGATGAAATTACAGATATGCCCGTCCATTTATTGAACACTTTTAATTGAATGTATTTCTCATTAGTTCAGTCATGTTTTATAACAATCTTACAGACAATTATTTTACAGATAAAGTTTTTAACCTTACATACGATAATCGCTTAACATTTTAATGTGGTTATAAATGTATTTTGTATGTTGTGTATTTGTTGAAACATATGTGCAGGCTTAAAAACTGGAACAGAAAGTGGTCTATAAAAATGTACTAGCGCTCGGAATAGCAAAGTCTGACTAAACTAAATTTGTCTGTTTGTAGTCAAAGTACAACATAATGAGAAAAATGTCATTTATGTTTTAACTATAAATTCATTATTTTTTTTATTTTGTTACTACTAAATGGAAAGCTGCTTTATTGCAACAATGCTAAATTGTGAAAAGCACTATAGAAATGAAATTGAATTTGATATAAATATATGAGAAAGATCAACACGACATGAATCAAAGAAAGCGAGAATATGGAAAAAAGCAAATGTAGGATTATGTTTTTGCGTCCTGTTTAGTCGCATTTAAAATAGCCCCTTTGATCTGATAATGTATGTAGCTCTCAGTTCACTTATATTGAAGGTGGCCTATTGATTCAAAAAAGGCTGACTGGTCACATGTGCGTATTTACTTTCCCTCCCTTTAATTAAGATCACACAGGTAAATAAAAGGGGGAGTCGATGAGTGTGAAAGACATCTCCCAAGAGAAGAGCGTTTTTAGCAGGAACTATTCCCAGGTTATCCCAAAATCCTTCCTTACCGTCCAGCGGCCCGCTCGGAGCAGACCTGCGGTGTGTTAGTCAGCCCATAGTGGTGAAGCGGGCCCTCCAGAAAAAGCCGCTGTATTGCGTATGTGCCGTTCCCTCTTACAATGAAGTCCTTTTTATGTCGGCCCTCTATAAAAAGCCTCATCTTTACAAACTGGGCTCAGCGAGTGCGTCCAAACCAGCGTTACGTTGTGTTTGTTTGCGTATCCCTGAACCCTTGTCCACCCTGGTTTTGCCGCCAAACCGACATCACTGGAGACGATGAGAAAACCTGGAACTCATCTGCACTTTAACTACCTCTCTATTTCTTTCGTTTGTAGCCAAGACGGCATCCGCTTTCCATTTCAAGGAGGCTTGCTTTGGTCAACTGCATAATGAATCTTGTTTCTATCTGTGAGAACTATGAAAGTTCACTTCACTGTGTTGGTCGTTTTTGTTTTCATACTGTATAGAGTGAAGTAAAATCCTCTTTAGATGCTTTAGGAAACATATGTTGGTTGTTACTGAGATGTACAAAGAGATGACCGCCGCTTAAATGAAACGGCCAGCGATGTAATTTTCTCAACAAAGTCTCGTCTCTCCCCCTTCTATCCCTAAAAATGTGGTTTGTATTTTAATAGCATTAAGGTACCATTTTATAAAGGATATGCATAGTGTCCTGACTGTAAAGAAATGGCTTCTTTAGCTGCTTTATTTGTCACGTTTCAAGCACGAAATTGCTTTTGGCAGGGCGTAAGTGGGCTGCACTAGCATAACGGCCACTGAATTGAGTTAATGTTCACAGAGGTGTGGGAATGAAGCCCGACGGCTGCCGTCTCCTTATTCTGAAATGATTTATGGACAAGGGAGGGGAAAATAAGGATTAACTGATTTGTGGACTAGATGAAGAGATTAGATCTGAACGTGTATCGTCTTTCAATTGCACCTGACCTAAATTGTGGAAATTCTGAGAAATACTTTTGGATTATTTGGCTAGACTCGACGTTTTCCAAAAGTCATCAGGCCTAATAGTCTTAACTTCTTCAGGCCTGGGAAGTGTGTTACAACTCATCCATTCCGTCCATCCTTCCTTCCTTCCTTCCTTCCTTCCTTCCTTTCTTTCATTCTTTCTTTCTTTCTTTCATCCTTCCTACTCACTCACTCACTCTTTCTTTCTTTACCTCTCTTCTCTTTCTTTCACTCTCCCTCCTTATGTACATTTTGCTTCCTCCTTATTTCCCCAAGAACCCTCTTTCTCTCCCTCCATCTTTCTCCCTTGTTCTCTCTTTGCATTCTTTAGAAAGCGATTATTGAGAAGACTCCTGACACTGCGCCCAGTACTACTGTAGTGTTTTTCTACAGCTGTGTTGCCTCACCACAGGAAGTCCTCATCTTATGTCCAGAGTTTGTTGGAGACCGTTTGCTCCTCAGGACTGTGATATTCTGTTCAGGCATGCATGATTCAGATTTCCTCAGAGAATCTCAGCTTTCTTCTCTCTCATAGATTTATATATGATCCCAGATCTGCTGGCTGATCTTTTGGCAGAATAGCTTATTTTATTAGACTTTCCTCTCGAATATAACCTTCCCCTACAACATGTCTCTGGAGGCTTTCCCTGTGGGGAAGGGCTTTATAAGTTCATGTTTGTCCTTTTTTGTTTTATAGGATTTGAATGAAGTCAGCATACGGTGGCCCCCAAACGCATGTGGCCACTTAGGCACACTCAGTAGTGTATGAATTTATGAATAATGAGTTAGGAATGATGCAAGACCCCGTCTCTCTTTGTGTCTTATTTAAATATGTGTGCGTGTTAACAATATTAGTCCTTTTGTAATATGTATGTTGTTATCATGCAAAAAACATTTAGATATTTTTTTACAATTTAAACATGTGACTTATATAATGTTTTGCAATGACACACTGGATTTTTGGCACAGCTTCTGCATCGATGAACACTGTTAAATTAAGGCATCGGGTACCATTTCTGGAGGTGTTAAAAGGTATGTCCCTGGCTCTTAATTTAAACCTGGCAATCTGGTTCTAAACTCCTGCAGCAGATGTCGTTGTGGTTGTACGTCTGTCTGGTAACATTATGTGTCCTGCCTTTCTTTAACTACACCCACTAGCTTAAGTTTTGTGTGGTCTTACTTCCCCTCTTAGCTTGTTTCTGTTGCACCTACATCGGTCTGTGGACAGTGCTGGTAACCTCTGGGGAAAGCCATCCAGTTCTCATAAAATCTGTATTGCACCGCTAAACATTACTAAGCGTTTCACCACAAGGAGTTGCCCACATAATGGATGTCGATCTATCACCCAACATCCAATTGAAGCCTAAATTTGCACTGGTCCTAACTAGTTTTCCACTTCTGGAATGAGCTGCAGACTGTTGAAAGATCCTAATTTCTAAAACCTCAATCTCTGGATTCTGGATAGGCATGTTTGAATTATACATTGACCCTGACTTTCTGTGTTGGTCCATTGGATAGGCGTAAGTCACAAAAACAATGATATACCATTAGACAAGTATCTGGCTGTTGTTTAATCTATCGTTGCGCTCCTGCAAACCCATTTAAGAATTTGGAGCGAGGACAGGGAAGCAGGAGAAATAGGGGAGGAAAGCGAAAAGAATGCCGGACGGTTAGCACTTGCCACCTTCACTTGCTCCCGGTTTTATATGCATACCTCTGGCTAGCCTCCTATGGCTTTATGAAACACTTAAATGGCTTTAATTGAATTTCCACGGTTTCAGGTCTGCAGCAAGGGGTTCGCCTCGTACCGCAAAGGGGAGAGAAAGCCACTAAATATATATGTGCCAGAAAAAGGTAGTCCCCACGCTCCAGGGATTCCCACAAACACAGCCAGATGCCGATGTGTCTCTAGGGTATTTATTTGTTTGTTTACTGGAAAAAAGGGAGGGCATACAAACACGTGAGGGATTCCCCTGAGCTCAGGGAGTTGTCTGAACATGAGCCAGAAGTGCATTGTACGCTATAGAGCATTGACAAAACTAGAAGTTTGTTAATATTGTTGTGCTTTTTTGAGCGTAAACTGTTTTTGTTGAAGATATTGACTTTCATTTAGTATATAATACTTTAACATAACGCGTTCTTTTAAAGCAATTGCGTCTATGCTTGCCAGCCCCCTTAATTTCTGCTGACAAGCTCTTTACCAAATAAAACTGAAAAAATCTCCTTACAAACACAAGAAGAAGTTGCCGCACCATCATTGTCAATGACTTAATAGCTAGTCTACTTCTTCCAGCTGTTTTAAAGGAAATTTGGTTTGGTGTGCTGTAAAATCCGGCCTCTGTAGTTTTCATGCGAAAGCTTTTTTACAACCGATAACCTCTGCAGCCCTTCAGATAGTTATTTTTCGAATAGACTTTTTATATTAGCTGACGTTTACAGGAAAACGAAGAAACAGGCCGAAAATGAAAATTCGTCATGACGCCTGCGAAGGATTTACGAAGTTCCTGTTTTTCTCCAAGTGTTTTGAGTTGATGTCTTATCAGGCCAACGTGGTGATGTAATGCTGGCTGCCATTTTTCAGACCTCACTGTTATCACGCCGCTTGAACAAAGAAAACGCGCCGATTGTTGGCCGTCTGTTTAATAGCCGAACCCAAGAATGTCCCAGTGAACCTTACAGAAAATCTGTGTTTCTTGGCTGCCTCAAAATTACTGTTTACTGTTTTGAACATGAAATTTGACAAACTTTGGTTCCTTAGCTTTGGTTCTTTGGTTCTTATGAGATTCTGAAGCTTGTTTGTGTAGCATTGAGCTTGTTTAACTAGAGGACTTGTTGTTTGTATGTTTTTAGGCCTAAATCACAAAACACGTCCTAATAGAAGCGTTACTTTGGAATTCCTGAGAATTTTTGAAGCCACTGGATTTTCATTACGATGGTTACTACAAAATGAAACATCAGTTGGTTGAGACATTAGAAAGCCAAATGTTCGGCTCTCTTCTTTCCCAGCTGCCAATGCCAGTCGAGTTTGTGCGTTCAAGGCAAGAAAGCTTGTTGTTGTTCTTAATTCGCTCCAAGCTTTGTGGGCTATTTTAACGTGTCACGGTTAAGTTACTCCACACATCTGCTGGGTAATTCTCCCCTTGATGAAGTTAAACCATCTCACAAAAAAGACAGGAGACGCTTGCTTCCATCTGGTGGAGATTTGAAAAAGAGAAGGATAAGAAAAAAGAATTAAAGCCTGACGCTCTGGTAGTTTCCAGGCCTGCGTTGGATGTTTCTGATCCATCTGGATCTTATTAGCACAGATCTGCGGCGTTTCGAACTCATTCGGGCACAACGGATGAGCTGGGACTACTTTGAAGAAGTTTCTTGGACAAGATCTTGCTTATAATCTGTCCGTCACCTTTCATCATAATTTATCCATCTAATTTTCTCTCTCTTTCCATCTCTCTGTCGTTCACGCTTGCCCTGTTTGTCACGTGTTGTACAATTCCCAAGCTCTCTCGGGACCTATAAAATATCACTCCATTAATGTGGATCATCTCGATCCTGTATCCGTCCTGTCAGCCTATATTACTCGTTCTGGAAGTGGAACGGTTATTAATCACGAACGTTAAAAACCGTCAGTCGTGCGCTTCACCCCGTGAGCTTCGGGGTTTTAGTAATGAAGTGTTTGGTGATGGGGTGAGCTCTACCACTTCTTTCTCTCTTCTCCCAGGGCCCCTGTAATGGTTTCACAGCTGATGAAAAAGAGTTAACTGGCCAGTGAAAGTGGCTGTTAAATAAACACGACTCAAGATTAACAATCTGGAATGGTTTAATTTGAGACTCTGCCATGCAGACCTGTACAGACCGCCTGACACCTTTATACCGCCACTAATTGGTGTTTGATGTCACTTGGTTGTGTTCTCTATAGAAGTCACATGCCAGATGCCATGTAGTAGTAATTGGTGTTTGAACCAATTAGAACCATATTTAGTGCATTCTTTAGGGTATAATGAAGTGTATAGCAACAAAGGATTTCCAGATTCAGTTTTTCCATTCAGGTATAAAAATATTTTCAGAATTTGAGAATATTTAATGCTTTCATTTTTGTTGCAGCCACAAATACAATGTTTTTACAGAAAGCTGCGATCTGCAACTCTTTTTGGTTAACAATGTACATACAGAACACGGAACACAAGAGAAGATATTTGGAAGAATACTGGTAACCGAACAAAGGCTGTACCCATTGGCTTGCATTGGTTTTGTGTCCATAGAATAAAAGTGAATGGGTACCGCCGTTGTTCGGTTACCAACATTGTTCAAAATATCGTCTTGTGTTCTTCACCTATAACCTTTCCATTGGCAGGCAATATCCTTAAAGTTCACTACCACGCTCCAAATGCAAAGCATCAAAGTTGTATCCTGCAAGGCATCCTTGACCTCTCGAACAGACCACCGTTCTGTTGTCTCACTAGTCCAAACTATCAGTGTTTGCCCATAGCGACGAAAACACTTCCTGAACAACCACAG
The DNA here is from genome assembly GCF_947034865.1 of Barbatula barbatula. Taxonomy (NCBI): domain Eukaryota; kingdom Metazoa; phylum Chordata; class Actinopteri; order Cypriniformes; family Nemacheilidae; genus Barbatula; species Barbatula barbatula. Next base: position 14,252,243 of record NC_136787.1, on the reverse strand, counting down.
GAAATTTATGAGAGGGTCTCTTTTCAACACCTGTCCTCACACTTTTTCCTTCTAGCAGATCCTGTGTTCTTGTGTTTTTCTTACACGCACACACACCCACACCCACACACTCTCTTTCTCTATCCCTGCCATTTACTTTCACACTTTTCTGTCCAAACCCTGTTATTCAGTATTTCCACATTTTCCATCCCTCAAGTGTTGCGTGTGTTAGCTCCTTGATCATCCTGCCAACAGGACAATTCCCATCAGCAGCAGTTAGTCCAGATATCTGGTCCTGCCATTTACTTCAGATTTAGGTTGAGCATGCATTCATAAATTCACACTTTAAAAAAAATTTTTGTTTGCCAGATGCCATTCTGCACATTGTTTTTTATTATGGCAAATTCCAGGTTTTTATTTTTTCAAATAACATGTAACAAATGTTTGGCAGTCATATTGGTTATCCATAGTTTGCATCCCTACGTCTACATCGTCGTCTTTTTTTTGCGTAAAGTGGACGTCCAGGACCTCATTGCGAGACCTGTAATGTGAAGAATGTGCACATATTAACAGAAATCCTCATGAACCTGTTAAAGAGCTGTTGCCCAAATCTGGTTTCACCCAATGGCAGTTAACCAATTCACCATTAAAACAACATGCTGTGGGATTGGATGAATGGACATCATACACGGAAAATTGTAGGAGGTTATTCATAATTTGGCACTTAGCAGTTGGTGGTGTCTTAGTTTTTGTCGGTTACTATGTTCATAGGGTTTCAATTCAAATTGCTCTCTGAAGAGGAAGCCAAAGACGAGAATAATGCCAGAGACTGTTTCGGACGCAGTTGGTCAAAAGGTCTTTCTACTTTTACATTTCTTCTTGTTTTACAGGAGGGGAGAGAATAGATACTTTGTTTTCGGTTTCTGACATCTCTAGCGCTGCCCATGAAAATGCCAACATGTAGTTTGTGGTAGCATTCAAAGCAGTGGCATTAGGATAGCTGATATCAGCTCTCAGGGATTAGTGAGAGTATTGGAAGATCATTGGGTTTTAGGCAGGTGTACTTTACTTTGTATTTAATGTTAACCTGTACAAGCTTTTAACTAATCTCTTAAAAGAGATTATGATGCGAGCCAAACGTAAGGGAGGGAAATGTTCAAATAATGGGAGTGAGACGACTTAATCAAATCTGAAAAGTCAATGGTGTACTGTAGGTTTGCTGTTTTTTTTCTAGATGACCCAGATTCTGTGAACTCATGTTTGGATTGTGGTCCACTATGGAACAGATCCAATCTGGTTATTTCATAATTTCATTGTCAACCTTTTCACATTTGTCTTTAGATGTGATAAGAACAATATGAGATCCCTTGAAGATTCCAGCTGAAGTATTGCACAAATAAGATTTTAAAAACGCTTATCAACAACCCTTTGTTAATTCTTACTTTTGTTCACGCGTAACCGGCACTTTTTTAGTTTCACAAAAGCAAAACAAATCATTTTATCTCCAAAGATTACGCCATACCTCAGCTGGACAAATCCAGGGAGTGTTTTCTTTTTGAAATCGCAAATTCTCAACACGAAAGGCAAGAGAGATAAGTCTGCGTAATTCAATGCTCAATGCAGCTTGCTTGAGTTTCTCAGCTCCCCCAGCATTGCATGTAACTAATATACTTTAACATGTGCGTATGGATGGAAATTTCAGTAGTCAGATATGTTCTCCATAAGCTCAGAAATGCTAGACAGGCTGCGTTTCTCCTTGTAAAAACATTTGGTTTGGTATTTGTTCCTGTGTCTGATTTTAGTTTATTCTTGTTCTTTCAGTGGTATAATGCGGACTTTGTACTGTGCAGACTACAATCTCCTGCCTCTGATACTTGAGGGTATCAACATTGCCTTATCTCACTGTTGGCTTAGGAAAGTCTGCAAATGCTTAATATGGCACAGTTCATACACATACACTGTACGCTCATATTTCTACATAGATTTCATACAGATATCGTGTTTCCAGACCATTGACTTGAGTATTGCTAAAGCAAATTCTCTATCATTTATTGTAATTATGTTCACCTTATATAACTGCTGTCCTGAAACCTCCATATTGTGTGGTTTTCATTATTATTAGTCACCCTTTATTTTTCCGTCACTGTTATATCTAACTAATAAAAAGTATTAAAAAGTGCTTGTCAATGTAAACAACTCTGTATTTATTTATTTAAAAAGTATATTGTTTTTCCATTTCCTGAGATCCTGTGAATTTGGACACCTGATGTTTTGGAAGGACGGAAACAATACGGTCTTATATAAATTGGCATTAAAATAAGTCTTTCCTTTATTTTGAGCTTTTGGGGACATGCTCGTATACAGATCTTTTGTTTATTTATAGTGTTTTTTTATACAGCAAACAAAAGGCCAGTCAGCAATAAAACAGTGATTAGACGGCAATCATAAAGGGCTGCAATTCATACGGAGATTCTTGCTTGTTTTGACTGAAGGCGGTAAAGAGTGACAGATTTGCGTTGAGAGACGTCTCGCCGAGCCCTGTGCCAGAAACCGTGTCGAAGAACTCACTGACAGGTGTTAAACTCATAAAAACAACAACAACAGAAAGGGCAAAAAACAGATCTTTCATCATGTCAACAGAGGAGGTTGTCAGCACCCTTTAGCCCAAACTGTAATTTCAGGATAAAGCTTGCTATCTAACTGTTATTAACAATTATGTTAAGAATGCTTCGGAATTTCCGGTTTCAAGTGTTTGTCGTAAAACTCCCCTTATCTTGAATTTGGAATTTTTTGTAGCTGTCTCTTGACTTTTTTTAGTGCCTTAACGTCCTTAGATTCGTTGGGGTTATATAAGGTCTCGTGTCCTGCCAACAACTTATAACTTTACCATAAATTATGCGGCAGACGTTACACATCACTTGCGAAGTGAGGTTTGCAGAGTCCCACAGAAGTATCACCCGTCTTTTGAGCAGGAGATCTTGTCACTAAGAGAGACGAACAGGAATGTGTACCATTCAGTGTTTGACCTCTGACCTTTGCTGAGAGGCTTTTATGGAATCCTCAGCTATAAAGTTCCTCTTTTCAAGCAGGTTAATATAGGAAAGCACAATTGATCCTATACAGAATAAGAGAATAGAGGGTTTATTGCAATAAGGAGTGGTGGTGTTTGGCTGGGTCGGGCTGGGCATCTTACCCCATTCATAATGTCTTCACAGCTGTTCCGTGCCATGTTTTCCTGTGCCATTTATGGAACTATTCCTCTGCCACAGAATAACAAGCCCAATAAAGGAACCCTCAATCTGTCCTATTTCAAATTATAAAGCACGAATATGTCCACTCCAGACATTTTCGCTGAAATGAAAATAATGTTTTAATGGTTTTATTTGGCACTTGCACTTAAACGAGGGCTGTAAATGAAGTTTTTTTGTTATTCTGTGTGGGTTTCTAGGATCCATTTTTTTCCATACTGGGATATAAAAGTAGAATTTAACAGGCCAGGTCCTGTTAGTTCTTTGTAGGCCATACTGTAAATCCACTGTAATGCACTGCTGTTTCAGCTAAATGTTTAGGGAACTGTTTGCTAGACTGTCATTTCTTGAGCAGTTTGTGTATTTCAGATCTAAGTAAATACGTAAATAAGCGTTGTAAATGCTCCAAATGTGTGTGTTTTGGCCCTCGGGTCCCAACTTTATAGGATGAATGGGTGTCCTTGTTTGTCACTACGGTGTTAACAGGCTACTCTGACCTCTCACAGTGCAGTATTGGTTTAGGGTATCCCCGTCTTGAGTTAACATGGGCTGACCTTACTGACGATTTAAGTTTATGACTCCAGTGATGGTCCTGGGACCCCCTTACAGGGCAACTGTTCTGACAGGAACTAGCAGTCTAGACAAGACTAAGTAGTACTAGATGAGGATTTAAAAGTGATGTAAAATACTGAATGTGTCATTCGTCATAAGCGTAGTGAAGAAATTTGGTGTTTGTGACGTCATAAGCATGTGACATTTAGACTCATAGTGAGAGTTATTGATAAAAAACAAGAAATGACTAATATCTTTTTAATAAGACTGTGGATTTGACACGAACAAGCATCTGAAACACAGTGCTGAAGGTGGTACATGACATTACGCTTTAAAATGTTATGAAAAGTTGAAAGGAAGACATTTGGTTATGTTGGCACTAAAAATTTACATTTTAGCATCTAGTCATCATTAAATCTCCATATGTGAATAATGCGCACCAAATGTGCTTTATATTAAACCGGACAGCCTATTGGTTTGCTATTATATCTTTTGACTCACCACTTCTCTTATTATTGAAAACCGTCTTTTCGACAGAGTTCAATGGATAGACTGTTCCACACTTAGTTTTATTATTTCAAAACTAAAATTATAAAAAAAACTAATATTAATAATAATGCCCCAAAAAAATAACTTGTCAGAGCTTTTGTTCTCTTGCTTTGATTCTGACTTAATTTTCCATTATTAGTTGAATGTTAGACAATGTTAGATGCCTAGTCTGTGGAATGTAACTGTACAGTACAGAATGTTACCAGACATCTAAACCCTCAAATACATGTACAGTAAAAGGTCACATAGCAAAGGCTTTATCAGTCAATCAATTATTGTCATCTCACAAAGAACGCAATATATTCACACATCTCAAATGATGCTTTGGCTTTGATGCTCGTAGTGTCACAAGAATTCCTTGTCAGTCTTAGTCTAATCGTTTGATGCATGTTTTGTGGTGTGAATACTTCTTGTATGCCGCATGAAGCCCAATAGTATTCTCATGTTGGATTGGCGAGGACCTGAAAGCACAGCAGGCTCTTGTTACAATAGTCTCGAAATTAAATTTCCCATTCATCTCAGTAAGACTATCTCTTAATCATGTAAATATATTAAATCTGTAACATGTCCATATGATACTTGTGAGGTTGACACCAGAGTCTGCAATGTTTTAAGTTAAAGCGGCCATTACACATGGAGCTTCCGCATATCTCATGTTAATCTTGAGTACTTACAGAATAGTATCGTACTCTTCAAATATCAGTAGAGTCTTTCGTTTGATCACATTTATAAAAGACAGATTCAGCTGTAGGATTATTTTTTAAAACATGCGACGCATGGGGTGGGGGCGGAACTTAAGTTTGTGCGCACACATTGCCAACCAATAACAGAGTTTCGTCATTTAGGGCAGGGAACGCTGCTCCATCTATCAGATTCAAACGATCTCCAAATCCAGCGTTACATAATGCTCTCTCTCTCTCTCGCTCTCTCCTGCACATAAGTGAAAGTGACTTGTGCGCATGTTGCTACTCCTGCTCTCCATGTTTGATGAGTGGGCGTGCTTTGCATGCTTTTCCGGGAGAATTGTCCAATAAGGGACTAAGAAAAGTTGTTACATAACGATTTTTCATGTTTGAAAAAAACTTTCCTAAACCTGTACGAACACTTGGGGAGTGTATCGAGCACAGAAATACTACATCATACGTCCAACTCTTTTTTTAGACAAGTTGACCATGTCAAGCATGAGAAGACAGCACGGTTAACATTGTAAATAAGTCAGAATGCATGAAACACCGTTGCAGGGCCGCTTTAAGCTTGTTGGCTTTTTCCTCTGTAGGCTTTCAAGAGGTGTTTCAAATTGTCATTTTTTGACAGAGAGGTTAAACCGTCAACAGTATGTTTGAAAGTCAAGTTATTTTAGCTTAAATGTCTCAGCAGATGTTAATGAATAAATATACTTGGGCCGTTTGTTGACTAAAAGGGAGCACATTCCCATGCTTTGTTTTAACTAGCAACTTGCTAAAGAACTGGCGAAATTCAAGGTTTGAATTTTAACATAGAAATAAATGTAGGAGGATTTATGAAAGCTAAAACCTGAGTGAACTTTTTCAAGCAGCAATGACATCAAAAATAAATGCTCAACCAATGAGATTTAACAGACTATTGTGCCATAATGTATTGTGTTTTTATTTAGACCTGTGATAGAGTTATGCCAGTTATGCATTTGAAATGCCTTAAAACCATTAAAAAGGGAACATTATGCACAATGCAATCTGATATGCTAGAGGTTTATTGGCTTAAAAACTGGCGAGATATCTAAAAGGAGGATGGCCGTGAGGCATCTTCATGGCCACAGACCATTGGGAGTTTTCATGGCTAATTTTGTTAGTCGCAGTCTGAGCGGCCAGTCAACCAAAGCATTTGTTTTCAAGCAGACATTGTGGTTTCCATAAGCCTGATTTTTTTTCCAAGCTTAACGTTAAACCAAAAAGTGACCAAGCCTGAACATTTATTTCAAATTTTAGACATTTGGTAACACTTCAGGTGCATATTTTTGCACTTGAGCACAACACGGAGAGCTTAGAGAGCGCTTTCAGTTTCCTTTTTGTTGTATTGAAAGCAAATATCAAAATTTGTCTGACCTTGAAGCGAAGAGGTGTTCAGTTCATGGTGTCAAAGACCTTGCTCTTAAACTTCTGGCAATTTTGCCTTTAGTTCTGTAGTCACACATTTGGCATGTCTTAGGTATTAGCGCTGTTAGCTAATAAATGCATGTTTTGGCAAAACTGGTAAGAATCCAGGAAAAGTGAGATAATGATTGAGATATATTATGGAATGGCTTATCAGTCAAAGATGTAGACCAGTTGTGCATGCGAACTGTCATCGCAAGGAGATATACAGGCATTTGGCCAATGCAATGAAGGCCTGTCTTTTATGAAGCCTTCTTAAATTCAGGTTCAAAGTGGGTATAAGCAAGTGATCGGAGCCAAGCCTTGTCAAACATTTCTTCCTTCATCTATTAATTTACAAAGAATGACCCTGATGTAAGTAGTCGACGTTTTCAAGGTTAAAGCAGGGTTGCAAGATATTACCTTTTTAAGTCCTCAAATGAGATTGCATTTTGTATACCTTGCATTTGACACAAGACTGTTCTTTGCATTTATAAAACCTTTCATAATTCTGGATCTTCTCCACAACCAAGGCTCTGGCCTGGCTGTATAAAAATGTATAATTCAATGCAGTATTTATTATCGAAAGCCAGTTTAAGAGAAGTATGCTTTTCTGTTTTGCTCCCTATGTAGCTCTGACGGGGTGGGTAACATAAGGGCAGCACCTGTGCTGGCCCCTCCAAAGCAGACTAATAGGGGACCATCCGGGGCCCCTGATTGCCTCCCCTTGGGAAGGCAAGAACTCGGCAAAACATTCCCCACGACTATTTTTTTTTTTTACGAGGGCAAGAGGGGAACATCCTCAGCTTTACCTAAAGGATTCATTTTTTTATTGTGAATTACCACAGTGGCTGTCTGTGTGGGTCAGACTTTCAGAGATCTCTGGAGTTTGGATCAGAGAACTCGGCAAAGTAAAATTGCTCTGCTGATGAAAAGTTATGGCCTCACGGATTTCCGTCTCCTCTGCTGCACCGGTTTGTCAGGAGATTCTGGAAATTCCTTTGCATTGAACTGTTGTGACTTTTTCGATGACAAAACACTCGTCGGTATGACCCCTGACGGCATAAAGAGGTTTCATTTGGGAGGCAGCCTTCATATCCTGTGTCAGTTTCAATTTGTCTTAGATAATGAGAACTTCTGCATGCCATAAGAATGGAAGAAAATTGACTTTGACAGGAGTGGGAAAATGCAACAGGGTGACAACAGAATAAAATGTTCATTTTAATGCAGACTGTGATGAAAGAAATATAACACAGCTGAGATATACATGACTGGAAGGTGTCTCAGCTGTGTTATCTTTGTGTTTTGTCCAATTATGTGCATTTTTGTATATGCAATGGTGGCCAAAAGTGATGTTCAACTTTGGACAGTTGACATCTTGACTTTTTTTCAAATATTTATTTATTTTCCAAAATATATAACACATGAAACGTTTATTAAAGTTTATAGCCAAGGAGAAGGACATGTCAAAAATATTTTTAACAGCTAAAATTGAGGTTGATGTGTTTTTTTTCCCCTTGAGATTTTTTCTATATTAGAATATAACCCATAATTGCTCATTGGCTATAGTTTGACTTTTTGACAAATAATTTTGTGTTTAAAAGTTTAGTGTTTGGACAATTTTTATCATAAATATTTTACCCCTCCCCTCTTTTACTGCCTTTTTTAAGGCTATTTTATAAGAGCATTATTTTTACAGAATAACCAGAAGAACTCAAATAAAAAATTTCTGCCTTTATATGTGCCGAGTAAATCTCAAGCAAAGACCATTTTTTTCTATAGTTCTAATGCACAAATACAAAAGCAGTGTTTTGGCATGTCAAATTGTTTTAGTTCCTACCTTGGCATGCCATTAAATTTGACCAGCATGTTTGAACTCCAGTTAGTCGTGACCTAAGTGATTCCAGAGCTTCTCGTGTTACCGTGACATCAAGGCGCATGGCAAACGTTCTTTCACTGCCGTATCAGATGCACCTTTTCAAACCTGCAGTCGAAGCACCACCTGTCTTTTATCCAGAGCCAATCTGGAGATTTCATGTCTGTCGCAGCTCTCATCCACGGCGGAAATTCTAGAACCCCAGTTGTGTCGAATCTGGATAATGTGCACGTCTGGAGCACGTGGGTCACAGAAGGGAGACACCGGAATGATCTCAGAGGAGTGTCCCCGGCCTGTATCATTTTCAGACGGATGTAGCCGCCCCCCCTTTCGTTTTCCTCAGGTTTCCCGAACCTAATATTACCATTAAGGACAAATAGAAGACCAGAGGCAAACAACAACAACCGAGAGAACCAGAGGGGCGGGAACAAAGAAGAGATTTGAATACCTTTTCTTTTATCTTTGATTTACAGCTCTATGCAATTTGAGAAACTAAATAGGGTCATGTTTTTTCATTCTGCAGTTTCTGAATCTATTTGTGAGAGCCCTGTACCACCCGCCGCTATTTGTTGCTTTAGTCTGTCAGCGCATCAGGTTGTCGCTTTTAATTAAGACTGACGCACCGTTCACCGCAGCACCCTGATACGCCCCACTGTCTGTCTGCACCGACTGCGCATTTCCTGTAGCCTGCATATTTATTTATCTAAGAGCATGAGGAGGAAAAAAGGTAGTTGTTTGCTTTCGAATGCTTGATGTACAGGTTTATGCTATAATCCGTCCCGGCATTCTCTCCCAAAAGCAATTCACAAACGTGGCTACTCGAGGTACGGCCTAATGCAAAGCACACAGGGGAAAAGGAGCATGCATACCTCCGTCAAACAGCACGCCAGCGGAGGGCTCACAGGCCAGATGTGCGGCGCTCTTGAACACATGTAGCAAAAACTTTAAGGATGAACAAAGGCAGTAATTAAATGAAATGTGCATGGCAAATGCCTTTGACTTGCTAGATTGCAGGAGCAGATTTCCTTCTATAATGCCTTTCTTTGTAGGGCAAGCTGCCCCAGGGAGAGGGTGGGCGATTATTAATGACTACTTGTTGAATTAATGACCTGGTACAAAAGGATGTGTGTGTGTGTTTTAGGGTGTAAATACATCATTCCTGGTTCTTGTTTACATGTTTGTGTATTCATTTATACAAAGGGATTTGGTTTTAATGTGATATGAGAAGGGTTGGCGTGCAGATGAGGGGAACACTCTACCGGGGAGGAATAAAAAGCTACACAATAAGCGCACACACACACTAAACAATTGGGTTTGTGCCCTGTTGGATGCGATGATGTAATCGTTTTGCTTTTCCTTGTGCTTCCTATCAGGTTGCATATCAGCACACTTGGCTGCTCTTCAGTTCTGCATTTTGAAGAAAATGACAAACTCAAGAAGAACACACACACATGCTCCGTTTTAAAACTTTGTGTTGCTACCTACAGAGGCAAAGGTATTGTTGGCAATTGGCATGCTTCTGACAGGAGGGCTTTTGTAAAATGATTTATTTTAGAAGAAGTTATTTATTGAGTATTGCATTGTTAGCTTAGCAACACCATTCTATCAACACCAGGTCAAGTGCCATGCGAAGTTGTTAAGCATTCAAGATCAGTCACGCAAGGCCCCTTAAACCAAGAACGAAACAACGCACATAACTGTTAAAATAAAGTTTTAAACACTTTCTACATTTTCGAGAATAAAAGTCTACGCCACAATTTTATAACAATAATTATGCAGAGAAATTCGTTTTGGCATCACTTTTAAAGGATTTTTTTCCAGTCAATCGAAATCCGTTTGAAGCGCGCATTAAAAATGTGAAACTGTAGCTTGTGAGCTTAGAATAAACATAACATTATCATCCATTGGTGTGGCCTGTAATACTATTAACATTCTTGGTGTGAACAGGCCTTTACAGTATTATTTTTTATGACTCTTACAATACTCCAAGTAGGCTGCTCAGTAGGCAACTTACTGGGTTTTGGAATAAAACTGTAGACCGCTCATCGGGGAACCTCATCATAGACCTGCTAATGATCATATACAGATCGAAAAGCCCGTTTCCCAACATTAGCGACGGTTCATAAAAATCTCCGTACAGACTTGATGCTTTACAAGAGGGGTCAGATTGTGTGTTTGGCTCCTCAGCCGTGTCCGTCCTACTTCATTTTCTGGAAAATCTCACTGACTTTTGGCTTTAATCTAATCAGTATCTGTGTCAGAGAAACACTGAACAAACATGGTTTTAGGCAGTCGGCCAGGATGAAGTGGTACCGCCCATTCTGATTCCTGAATGGAATGGTGTTGCTGTTGGCACAATTCTGAAGACCTTTTCCTTTCGGTCCGCATGCAGATCCCTGCACGTGGTCATCTGGTAAAAGCCAGAGCCGTAGTTTTATCCATGAATAAATGAGATGTTAGTTCTTCATGGATTTGGAATGTTTCATCGCCAGTAGAGACTTGGACCAGTGACTGCTAGAAGGAAACACACAGTACATACACGTTTCAAATTAAGACATAACATTAGACTTGTGTTGTTTTAATTCCAACTTAAGGGAACAGTCTTGTCATATACACTAAATAAAATGTAATTTGCAACAGAATAAAATATATTCACCGGGCTTATAGGTCAATTCTGTCGGATTGGAATGGACCCCAGAAGATGTAGGCAGTATTTCACTTGCTCCCTTTAGGATCTGCATAACCCACATTTGTTTTTGAGTGCGCGTGTGCGGAATGTCCTGCTTTGCTCAGTTTTACAGGTTGTCCGAAGGCTCTTGGAAAATGAAATGCACAATATTGAGAAATAAATAGTCCTCCTTAACTGTAACTCCTCAACCTGAAGCCTGTTCTGATGGTATTTCACGCCGTTTTGTTGTTAGTTATCACATTTTTTTCCATACTTTCTCTCCGCCTCTGTCCGCCATGGTATTCTCAAGATTAGTGATATTGAATTCTTGGCCTGTGAAAGTGTCACAGTGGCAGCGGTGTCAGTTGTAATTGAAATCACATGCAGATCGTCTGTCACAGTGATTATACCGTGATGGATTTGGACGTGCGAAGGGTATTGCCATGCGGCCCGATAGACCAGATGTATGTCAGGGAGTGCCCTGATGCATTAGTTGCACTTGAGACCTTGTGCACTTGGCTTTTCAATGAAAACACGTATTATTGTTGTGTTTCACTCCTGGGCCTAAAGGGGGCGATTTTTTTAAAGATTAGTCACTTTAATATGTTGTAGGTTTGATTTTCACTTTTGGTTCACATGCTTGGACCTTGACTTCTGTCATTGACGGAAAGAGTTGTGGTGTTCTTGCCTTGGTTCAGATGTACTCTTTTAATAGAACGAGAGATTGTTGCTCTTTCAGAAGATTTTCATGCTTTTTTCCCTTTTTATTCGTTCCAGATGTGTGCCATTTTTCTCTCTCATTTTTACTTTTTCTTATCTTGCTCTTGCTCTTGTTCTCCCTTCCTCCTCATTGCAGTACACACTCACACTGTATTATTGTAGGTGTGTGTTGGCGTCAGCTTGCCAGAGAGCATTGATGGCTAATGTGTTGGACTGAGTGATTGTACAAGAGGGGAAATAAAACATTCAAGCTTGTTGGACCTTCCATCATGTAGATCTGTCTCCCTCATATTTTCTTGGAGACAAGCCCTCTCCCACCCTACCTCTTCAGCCCCCCATTTCTCCTTAAAAAGAAGTCAAAAAACTGCACTGGCGTTTGAAACCTGCAGTGTGTCAGACGTCTTTTACTATGCCTGATGGTCACAGATTACATCAAGTGGAGTTATCCACACATGACAGAGTTGTATCTGGTTATCACAAACACAGCTTTGCAACATTGAGGCTGAAAAATGATATGAAAATTTTTGCTTTCCCATCGTTATAAAATATTAATCTGAAACGTAAGCAAACTAGTGGCGTGGGGCTGGTTTATGTCTGCTGTCAATGGTCCTGTAGTTCTAGTAGACTCAATAGCTTAACCATCTGCAGTCTGAAGACATTTCTGTGTTTATGTAAGTGCACCTGCGGGGTAATGAATTAACCTGCTGTACAAACTGATGGCACGATGCCATGGTGATTGTGTAGTCATAGATCAGACCGGTGGTGATTGCTCTTATAAATGCATTTCCTCTGTGTTTCTCATTCTGCAGTTGAGGTATCAGCATGGACTCTCCACACCGGACCTCCGTCAGACTTTACCCAACTTGAAGAACTTTTTGGAGCATGGACTTCTTGTGCAATGGTAAGAATGTTTTTGGTTTTATAGAATATTCCGAATTTTTGTTCTGGCATTTTGCGTGTCTCTGAGACAAATTGCCTTTCTTGTTCAAATGAAAGTTCACCCAAAAACCTGCAAAAGGAAGATATTTTGAAGAATGTTGGTAACTGAAGAGTGGCAGTGCCCATTCACTTTTAACGATGGACACAAAACCAATGCAAGTCAATGGGTACCGCAGTTGTTTGGTTCCCAACATCATTCTAAATATCTTCTTTTGTGTTCTGCAGGTGTAGTCGCTTACCAAGCTTTAGGATACAGCAAAATAGTCTCATTAATTCTAAAAATCTTTAAAACATTTTTTATAAAGAATTGTGCATGCTGTTAAAGAACCTTCTTTTGATCTTTGCAGCTCTTTCTTGGTTCAGTGATAGGCGAACCATCTATGTTGTGAACGTTAATTTAATAATCTGTGTTTTGAAAGGAAGAAGGCCAGGTTGAGTAAAACGGTTCAGTGTCTTTCCCTTCTTACTTGCGTTCAATGGATTATTGAATTGCTTAAGATGGAACAGATGAAAGCGTGACCTTTTGACCTCCTGTAGCGTAAAGAGTGGCAGGAAGTAGAGGAGGAAGTGTAAGTCCAGAGAAACGGACCTGCGGGGTGTCGGCAGGGATACAGCGGTCGTGTTGACTCGATGGTTCGCTTGGAACCGTGAAAGAGCGTTTCCGTTTCTCCCGGACGGGAGCAGCCAGACCAAACACACAAACACTGAACATTCCATATACATCTTCATCACACTGCCCTGCGGCCATAAATGATAACATCCAGCACATTGAGGGCCTCTGAGACTCAAGTTACATTTTACAGTGTGGCCGTCTGCTAACTCGACCCCATGCATCACATGTAAGGTCTAGACTAGAAGTTCTCAACCGTCATCTCAGTGATGCAGATGGATATGTGTATGGGTGTTCAATGAATTGTATCTAATTTATGGTACATTTATAAAAACATTTTGCTCAATTTTGTACCAAAAAGTACATTACCCAGATGCAAAAAATGAAATAAAAGACACCAATTATAACCCGCTTGTGATTTTTTTAAAGCCTTATTGTGACCTAAAAACGGCGGTTGCTACAGTAACAAGTTGCTAAAAGCCACAACTTCCAAATTTCTAAAACGGATATATGAAGTAAATATATTATTTAGATTTCCAGCTTGCTGCTTATATTATCATTGCATTCATTTCTCTTCTCCACTCCTCGAAACGGTCTGGGTTTAGATAATATTTCCAGGGTTAGAGGCCAGATTAAAAATGATGGGTGCATAAAACCCTTCACCAGAGCAGATGCACAAGTAACTCAGAGAAAAAAAGGACACAGAAACCGCAAAAAAAGCACAGGGAGGACTGGAAATAGCAAAAGAGTTAGAGCATCCACCTCTGTTTGGGAAAGAGCAGGTGCATCATGGGAGAGATCGCTCACATTCTGTATGCTGCCAATTACGTAGATCCTTTGGGGAGCAGCGGAGGACTGATGTTCAGAAGAATTAGGTCAAGGATTATTCACACATATTGAGAAAATTTGCCGATCTCTTTTACCCTTAATCCCAGCGAACGTTTATTTGCGTGTTTAAGGGCCGCTGAAAGAAACAGGAGATGGTGCGTCCCCCGAGGAACTTTTGAGACTGACTTAATGAAATTGTTTGATATGTAAACATTTGTCATAATTGTTGACAGGACATAAATGTAATTTCCCAACCCCTGGTGTATCTAGAGGAGTTTTGCACATGTGTTGCATGCCTAACAAATCAATTTCTGAACTCTGGGTTATGAATATTTGATGCTTTTGCAGATTCGTTGGCTCAGATTGCTGGACACAGAGAGGCAGATTTACAAACGGGATGTTAAACTGCAGGTTTATCCGTGGAGTCATCTTTTTTTTATGGGAAAATTACCCGATTCCATCCCTCTTACTAGCTTTCTGTCAGATTTGTAAACTTTTGGAAATACACACACTAGAATGATTACAATAGCCACTAATAATTGTAACAGGAGGTTACTAGAATCTATACACGTTTATTCTCTTCTACGCTGATATTGAGGGGAAAACCCACATAGTTTGAGAGAATGGATTTTTAAAGTGGAAGAAGTGTTTGACTGAGAGCACAGTGTGCTGTCATTTACTGCCCTTGGAAACCAAATGATCTTAAATATTTAATGTACTATAGCAAACCTCAGCTTTGGCACTCGTGTACAATTATGTATTTGGCATATGCTTTTATGTGCTTTTAGGCCATATATATTATATTCTATCAGAAAATAAAATCCCTATGCTGCTAGAACATTGCTCTAGCAGTTGGGCTACTGGAGAGCATTTCAATCTCGGAGTCCTGTCAAAAAAAAAGTCTGCTTTTATCAGAGCTCTGACTGATGCTTTCACAATCCTGCTGCCTTTTTCCATTCAGATGATGATTGACAGTGAGATCCAACCTTCGTATCCTTGATCTTATGCCATAATTTCTCTCATGCGTGTCTGCGATTTCTTCTGCCTGCCAGTCCAGTTAGATCTGGAACATTGTGAGATGCTAAATGGTGTAAAGAAGCAAAACGATAGCAGAGAGAGTAAGCGTCATGGTAAATTTGAACAATAGGGATAGTAACCATGAGAATTGTATTGATTCTGGTTCTGTTGTGGTACAGTTAATTGAACAATTCCTATAGAATAATAATGCTTGAAGAATATTTGACCTTAAAGTGATAGTTCACCCTTAAATGAAAAGTTTGTCATCGTGTACTCAACCTGTAAGGCTTTCTTTCTTCCGCATATCACAAAAGAAGATATTTTGAAGAAAGTTGGTAACCGAACAGCGCTGGCACCCATCTACTTCTAAAACCAATGCGTTTATGGTTGCCAGTTAAAAACATCCTTCAAAACATCTTCTTTTGTGTGCTGCGGAAGAAAGAAAAGTCATACAGGGTTGAAATGACATGACAGTGAGTATAAAATGACAGAATTTTCATTTTAGGGTGAACTATTACTTTAACCTAAATGAAAAATTTAGCGAATAGTAATAATACTGTGTAATGTATAAACGTGCAATGTATACTGTGGATTTTTATAAAAATAACATTCACATAACTTTGAGAATGCATTACATTAACAGAACTGTCATAAAAATCACCCCATCAGTTCGTAAAAACAAAACGGTTCTAAACAGTTCCCGGTTTCCGGTAATAAGCAATAGATGGAGTGTAGGACTGAACAGAGAGAGGAGACATTGAAAGGCAGATGGGGGTGGAGGACGTGGCACTGCTGTGTTAATGACGTGTCCCGCCGAGTTCAAACCGAAAATGCGAAACATTCTCTTATTTATGGCACGACATCCGTGCAGGACTCTGGCAGTGCTTGAGAGGTCCTGCAGCCGCACCATTGAGCTCTCGAGTGTGGGTGAAGACAGTGAGGCGTAGGGGGTCCGTCTGGAATTAAAGGGGCGGATTTGACTGGTCCCTAGGATGGAAACTGTAGGGTGGGTTCTGCCGAATCTTCTGGAATGCTGGTAAAAGTGCTACACTGATACCATAAGTCATCATCTTTTAACAGAATGTCCTTCTGTGCCCCTCCGCTTTCTTTAGCTCCTCCCATCTAAGTTTTGAAAAACCATATATGGACCGTTAGAACCGATGCTTTTCAATCTATTCGTGAAAATGATCCATAATGCGCCTCTTTCGTTACAGAACTGTACAACAAGGTGTCAAATAGTTTGAAGGTATGCCTGATGTATGACACACAATTTTTTGGATGTCCACCCACAGTAATCCCTTAATCCCAGGTACACTTAGATATAAAAACACTTTGAATGCTTTCTTCTGACAGTTTAATGTGTTTTTGTGGTACAGGCACTTTCACTTTGTTTGTCCGGTTGAACAGTGCGTGAATTGGCTCAACCAATAGTATAGGTTTGGGGGTGCGGCTTCCGGTTTTCTGAGCAGTTGAAAATGACATATTTTACTTATTCTGTTTAGTAGTATTGTAGAAACTACACCCAGTGTCTATCAACTCGGCATAACCCCACAGAACAACCTAAGATAATTGTCCGTTTTTATTTCGAATTTTGCAGAAAAGCACAAACACAGCACTAGGAAATAAATCCGAGAGAGGAACCCTTGAAGCTGTCGAGATAGATTTGCACAGAGTGGGATGAAGCTGTCTCTGTGGATGACGCCCTGATATGCGTTCCCGTTCACATCTGTTGAAATTGTCCTCCAACATTCTCCCAGCGTTCCTCCAACGTTCCGTTATTATTTACAATCAGACAGTCGCACCGTCAGAAATGCATTCCTATTAGAAGAGCCAGAGCGCATCCTTATCGCTATAAAGGCTTTGGCGGTGACGTAGCTGGAAACAGTCCCACATGTGCAAGGATTTCTGTCAGTATTTGTGTTATGAATGATTTGTGTAAACAGTGAAACCTTGTTACTGGAGCGTGATCAGACCAGGAACCAGGAAACAATTTGGCGTCCCAATATACAATGCATTTTTATAACAATAGGTAAATATTAGCGTGAGCCGTTTTTTTGCAACGCTAGTTTTGTCTAAATGCGTACCAGCTCTTCTGTAATCTGAAAAATCTCTTTCTTGGATCCGAATAAGAGCAAAGGAAAATTTCATATTTCATAGTTTGATCATCATTGATGTATGTGATGTGCAGAGTTGGAACAGTCTACTTAACATCTGTTGCATCTGTTATTTTATGTAAGACTGCAGTATATACTGTACACTACTGTTAAAAAGTTTAGGGCTGTTACAATTATTAAATAATCGTCTCACGCAATTATTGGACATAATTACAATTATTTCAGATATCTGCAATTATTGTTAATTCGTACAAACCAGGGTTGTCTGCAATCTGTAGCATTTTCAATCCACCATTCTTGATCTGGACTCACATGTACATTCAAATTACATTTCTCCATCATATCATTTGAATCAGCTTTGTATTTTTAGTTTTATTAAAGTGAGTCTAGGCTGCTGCATCTGAACAGCAAGACGACACCATCATCATATCTCAGTTTTAGTGTGAGTGCTCAAGACAGTCTTTTCTGTTATTGTCATTAGATATTTAGAGAATTTTCACTTTTCTTAAGGTTATGTATTTTCTTCGTCGAGTAAATTAATTGTAATGAATCTTTATAATTGTCAAAGCCTTAAAACAGAATGAATCGCTATAATTGTAATTATTTAATAGACAATTAATGGTCAACCAAATTTCATAATCTTGACATCCCTAGTCTCGAAAAAATTTCAATTTATTATTGTAAAAAATACCTATAAATAATAATGTTAAGTAAATAAAATAATAATATATGCAATCTATCAGAATGTGTAAAGTACATTTTAGTTCATTTTAGAATATTGAATATTTTTTTATATAATATTTATATTTGCGATAAGATTACATATACACATTATATTTTTATTCTCTTAATTTAGTTAAGACTTTATTATTTTTTGTGAAGGTTTTTTATCAAATTTCCACAATAAACATTTATTTAAAGATGCATCTAAAAAAGATGATAATAATTAAAATATACACATATGCTCTTAAGGGACCGTATTGGCAGCAGAACTCTTGCAGTATATGTGGCTGTACTAAAAGGTGTAAGAACATAAACCAACATTATTTAAACTATCCTTTTGTATTTATCGTCATCCTACATTTATTTTCACTTCTTGCCCAATTGTGGAGAATTTGTGGTTTCCCAAATGCCTCCAGGGTGGTTCGAATCCGTTTTCCCTTCCAAAGTCTGTTTTACAAGAACATTCACCGCTGCTGCTGTTATATCTCTTTGTTCACTCCCAGACCGCCACCCATTCCAACACAGGAAGCCCTGAGATATGTTCTCTTGCCCTGCCAGCGCTCCGCTCTCATCATTTGGAGAAGCAAGACGTTTTGGGAAAGCCTGATTGGCCTTAATAAAAAAGTGTTTTGCATGTAAAATATTATGATGGTTCTGGGAGATTTGTCTGGCATGCTTCAGTGTGAATATCCCCCTCTTCACGCACACACATTTGCTGGCGAGCCCCACACCATCTACCATACACTGCGGGCCCCGTGCTCTTGATTAAGCGTTGCGGTTTGACACATGTTTAGTGGAACTCATTTAGAAGGGAAAGCACATGGTAACAAATAGCCCGCTGTTCCAAACAAGAAATGCTTTATTTTGTCCTGCTTAGGGCTTTGACGTCTAAACACTTTGCTGGATGGAGCACATATGTTTTACATATCTACATAACGCATGCATGAGATTCTGTTGGGGTTGCGCAGTGAACTGGAACTGAAAAAGTAACACGGTACGATAAAATCATTTAGAAAATTGTGGACGACAACAAGCTGCTTTTCCCCACAGATGGACAGATTGAGCAGATTGATGTGTTATGTAAAATGGCATTCATTGAATGAGTTTTTGAACACATTTTAATGAATTTAATGAACATTTTAACGGTTTCATTCATGGTGTTTAACAAAATAAAGTCACGTTGTATGGCAGAATTGAGTTATTAAAGCTCGGGTGGTGTTAAACGCGGTTTTGTAAACTCTACGTTGAGGAGTAAGGGGATTTTTTTTGTTTTTATAACCAGAAATTATTGCAAAGTCCAGATTCTAAGTTGAACGGGTTGTTTCCAGAGGTTGTGATTAGTAAACCGCAAGCGACACGTTGCTTTTTGACATGCACTCTAATGCTTTACAGATACATTTCTGATGCCTGACTGGTGTTTTGAAAAGCTACAGTTTCGTTCACAGTAACGTTTCATGTGGAACGTCTTTCTCAATTTCACATGTAAAAACTGGAGCTAATTACGTGCCAAACAGTCAAAACACACGATTATTTTGCAAATCAGAAATTCATACCGTGGTATTACTGGTGAACCGTTAAATATTTGTTTTCAGAGAACTGATGAGGAATTTGGGACCAAGTTTCCTTGCTTATTTTTGGTTTGGAGCAACTTTTCTAATTGGCTATAGAGCAAAATAGCCTGTCCATCCGCCCACAGAAAAGAACTTCGCTTCACCAGGGGAACGGCTATAACCTGTAGCACCTGTATATGAAGGTTTCAATGTTATAAAATAACGACTTCGTCCAAATTAGGTGGCGCGCAAAGCATTTTGGGGGGTAGTGTTGTGTGTAGCTGCTCCATTGTAGTTTGACTTTGTAGCTAAATTATGTCTTTAAAATAGTTTGTTTTAAAATAATACCAATATCGCCGTTTATACTTATGCATTGTGATAATTCTATATAACATTGCAGCTCATTTCAAAACTATTTGTGAAAGTTCTTCTTGAAGGATGACGAATCCTACAGTTGTTCTACTTTGTTCGATTTCATTAGATGTATGTTGTCCAACAGCTGTGTGTGTTTTAGGGTGGTGCGAGTGTATTTATACCAGTGCGAGTGCGAGGTTTAGGATCAGAGGTTCTTGCTGAGATCTCCCAGACTCTCAATGTGTGTAAATGAATTATGAGATAATCCATTAGCACCAAAGAGCCTGAACTGACAGCAGCATCTTCACACTCATGAGTTTACTTCCTTCACGCTCTCATCTGACGCATAGGTGAAAGTTAACATCTGGAGGTTGTACATTGACATTTAGGTATTTAGCAGACAATTATGGTTGAGGAAAATAAGAAAGCCATTCGTGGTTTGGAGGATGTAATGTACTTTTATGTTTATTTTTAAAATCCAAATTGTGATTTTTGGAGTCTAGTCCTTTTAGGTAAATACTACAGAATTTTAACCATCTGCTTCTCTTCCTCTCTCTCTCTCTCTCTCTCTCTCTCTCTCACACTCTGCCAGTGATAGGCACCGTGTCTCCACGTCTATCCCTGTTCCTCTGAAATCTCAGCTCAGCGTCTCCACTGCATCTGAAGTGGGCTTTCCGACCCAGACCAGCTCCCCTGAACAGAGCGTCAAGAAGCGGGCTAGTTCCGACACTGACAGACAGAAATACAGAACACCTCCACCCAGTTACACCACAGCCACAGCTCAACCCGCTATCGAGGTTCCACCTGAGCTGTCTGCAGTTTTACCCGCAAGCCCGGAAATAGCCACAACCGTAAATGCTGTTGGGGATGGAGAAGTGGAGGCTGTAACCGAGGCACACCCAGAGACAGTGGAGGTACCTGTGGAGATGCCTATAGACATAGCAAGTTGTACCATACCTTCTGACTGTATCACCAACTCGGCCCTCCATCACCCAGGGACCCTGAATGGCTCAGCCATGCCTAGTGAAGGTGCAGGATTGAGTGTTGTGGGTGGTGTGGAGCTTTGCTGCTCGGTGGAGCAGGCTGAGGAGATAATGGGCACAGAGGCCACGGGGCTTGGTTTGGGAATGGGTTTAGGATTGGGCGGAGGCGAGAGACTGGACGATTACCCGTGTATTCCAGTGGAGCACGCGGTGGCGGTCGAGTGCGACGAACAGGTGCTGGGGGAGTTTGACGCCGCTGGGATTGAGGAGGTCTCACGCCGCATATATGCACTAGAGAACATGTCTAGCTTCCGACGGCCTCGGAAGAACTCAGAAAAATGATTTGAAGACAGAATGTGGACCTGGAGAAACGGGCTCGGAGGTTAAAGATAGCAGGTGCCCAAGTAGGACGGTGACATTAGGCTGAGCTCGCATAATATTCCACCCCAACTGCAACAAGTAGACATTACATGAAGAAATATATTATTGTTATTAATATTGTTATATTAATTATTATATTAATTATTAATATTAATAGGAAAAATCTGGAATATTGACTTTGCACTTCAAAAAGTATTTCTATAATCCTTTAAAGTCAAATAAACGGGATGTTTGTGGTTGAAATGATTGGTGGCTGTCTTTCTGGGTGCGTGGGTTGGGATGCACAGTTCTGAATGCCATTCAGTATGACTACGCCGCGGACCAATCCGAGAGCAGACTTAAAATATACCGACCTTGACGCCCGGATCGATGCAGGTGCACAGAAAGTGCGAGGAATTTACAACGCACCAATGACACCCTTTCTCATTTACCACACCCGAGTCCTGTAAAGAACAAATACAAGCACCCACTCTTCTATTTAGATCTTGTATTGAGTTTTGGAATGGTCACCTTGTACCTCATTGGCTAAGACAGTAAAGACAAACTAAATGAACTCCCTTAATAACCCACAAAGCTGGCTATACTAGAAGTTGACAGGCCCCTGTTATGCCGGTATTAATTGTCATAAATGAACTTCTATGATTTCTTTGTATACTTTACAAAACAATTTTGACATAACACCAGTCAACACGATCCCTCCTCTTTTGCCATTTTAGAATCAGCTAATTGAATTTTTAGTGAACATTAATGCTTTCACACAGCCGCTTGCAGCAGCACACGACATCCGTTGCCTCTAGTGTAGACGCCATGTAAAAGTTGCGCAACAACATCTCATACAGTTAGATAAACACAGAGCTTCATTGAAATCTTGGTTAGCGTGACCTTGAAGAACATGCTTTTTAAAGTTTAGCAGATATGTGCATGGTTGTTTCGGTGTAGTTTTCTCCGAATTTTACTTTTAGCTTAAAAAATGACCATCAGGTTTAAAAACTTTCACCACGTTGTACATTCATTGATATATCATAAAAACTAAATAATGAGAATTGTATCATGTTAATAATAAGGTGGCCGTTCCTCTGCATTAACTGCCATTTGTCTAGTTCGTCATTATATTTCGTTTAGGGCTTTTCATTGAACTCGGCAATGCCATTTCCTCAAAAACAACTTGCAGACTGATCTTTCATGACTCGTATTAATGTTCCCCGTCTAGTATTCAGCACTTAAAAGTGAGATAGCATTCTTTCTGGTTTCCTTTTTCAAATCTGCTTTTCATACTCTTGCGTCATGAATGTAATAAAGTACCAGTTATGCTAGAAAGAAATGGTGAACGTTGAGATTGACAACTTCATCCTGGCCTAAAACCTTGGTTTTATTTCTTATCTTTTTCCTTAGTCTTGCTGTTGATGCATGTAATATTCAAGGCAAATGCAAGAAATGTGTTACCATAAATTGCTATGACATTGTACATATACTTTTGTATGAAGGGTGTTTTATTATTAAAGATCACAGTTTAAAAAAAGGAATTGTGAGGTGAAGGTTTTGTTCTTATCTTCATCCCTGACTTATATTCAGTTCGTTTCATATAGGGAATGTTTTGTATTTCAATAACATATTTAGGCACGTCTATGATCTTACACAATTTCTACAAGCTATTTGTAATTGGCTAATTATTTGTTGTAACAAATAATAGACGAACTAACACTGCCAGTGTTTCTGGAGACCTTTGACAGCAGACACAGACCTGTATTTTTTAACGACTTGATCAAAAATTTGACAATTTAAACGTTTCTTTTACATTTTATATTTAAAGAATATTTCTAAAGGATAACATGCATGTTAGTAAAAAAGGCCCAGTCAAAAATCCAATGCCATTATAATGTCCAAAAAATTATAAGATTAACATGTATATAATGTGCTTTTCCATCAAATTAATTTGCATGTATACCAGCATAAAGTTTCTGTGACAGATGTTGACATTGCGACTCTGTTCCCACTGTTGTCCTGCCGCTTAAGGAAATTTATCTGATACCATGTGTAGGAGATCCTCGTGTGAGCTCTTAAGATGGAGGAGCTGTGGAGTGAAGACTCTTTCAAGGACTCCGAGCAGTCACTGTCTTTTCAGAGGGTTAATCCACTGCAGGTGTGTGGAATTCTGGGATTGAAGGCTGATCCAGCAGCTGGTTTAGCTGGAAAATCACATCACCCCGCTGACATGGCAGAGGAGCAAGTGATGCCACTGCCATGGTGACTGAATTTCTGGAATGTGTGAATGCGCCTTGTGTATTATGGGATGGTATAAGACTAGTTTAGGGAGAGCAGCATTGGCTGTATAGAATATTTATGTCTTAAACCAACAAAGCTTTCTGCAGATGTTGGTTTATCTTGCTTTATCTTTACGTGGTCTCTTTCAATGCAGATACATCATTTTTATTTTATGTATTTTTTACGTTAATTGTTGGACAGAATAGCTTTTTCTCTGGCTGGTTAGGTGAATACTCCATGCAGTTGTTTCATACAATACAGTAGCCTGTAACACACAAGCATCAATAACGTCGACAATCAACAAACCTCAAAAGATGAACTCTTAACATCACCGCACAACAATAACAGCCAGAAAGTCAGACAGCGCAGCAAACAGTAACCACATAATTTCCCCCTACTGCAGTACTAGAACTCCCAAATCCTTTATAAATCAGCATTGCAGGTTGTTAAATAAGACATGTTTGTTCAGATGATTCTGTTTAGACCAGTTGGGACATCTGGTCTCATATTATTTGTGTAACAAATGTTTTATGCGCATTCAAAGTTATTTATATTTCCCAGTATCTGTGATTCCAAAGACCTGGTTTGTTTGATAAATTGTAGATGCTTGTTTTATAGTTTGGCCTTTACAAATATCTTCATGCTAGACTTAAACGTGTGAGTGATGTTGTCCTCCCTGTGCAATTAGCCAAACCAAATTACCATGAAAACAATCTGTCAGACGCATCAGAAAAAGGAAGGCAATAGATCAAGAGCTTTTGAAAAAAAAATGTATGCAAGTTGCATTTTTCGGTCTGCTATGCAGCTTATTGTTTATGCTTTTATCTGCATGATACAATTTATTTAATCCTTGTATTGAAGCCGGCGGCCATATTTGCAGTGCCTCCGGGCAGCTATTTCGGTCAAACAAGACCAAGTCCTATTTAACGGAATAGGAGAAAACAGATTCATACAAAAATGTTGGCATGGGTCACGATAAAATAACATATTACCTACCAAACATTAAACTTGACATGAACTATATATTCATTTTGTTCCATTGGCTCAAACCTGATTTATTTCAGTTGCTCCTGCTACAGCTAATGTGCAAAGACTGTTCATAGCCCCTCCCATAAATAATTGTCATCGATTGGATAATAGTTGTCATTGATGATTGGCTCTTTCTACTGGAATGTTGGACTTCCGTATTGAACCTTTAACTTTTTCCCCTAAAAGTTATTGTTCAAATCTATAATCTTTGACCCCATGTCCTTCATAGGTGCATTCACGATTCCACATCACTTTGCTAAGCCATTCAAATATTTGCTTCTTAAAGTGATAGTACACCGTAAAGTAAAAATTACGTCATCATTAACACGCCCTCTTGTCTTCTCAAACCTGTATGGCTTTCTTCTGCAGAACATAAAAAAAGATATTTGGAAGTTGGTAACCGAACAACTACGGTACTGATTGGCTTGCATTGGTTTTGTGTCCATACAATAGAAGTCCATGGGTACCGCCTTTGTTCGGTTACCAACATTCTTCAAAATATCTTCCTTTGTGTTTTGCAGAAGAAAGCCTTACAGGTTTAACAAGATGGTGAGTAATGTTTGGGTGAACTATCCCTTTAAACACCAACATCATCTAGACTTATTAGTTTCATTTATTTTGCTCTCTTGTCTTGCCATCCAATCGCCCGTCAACGCCATCTCCCCTCCCAAAAGAACAAATTACACTCTGGCATTCTGAAAGTGTTGCTCTTTGTCTCATTGCTTAGAATAACATCGTGTTTTATCCAAAAGCTCTAATGAGACAGAACTTTGGTAGTTCTTTGTTTTCTCATGTTTATCCTCTTGAAACGCATTTGAGGGTAACGGATATTATTGGATCTGTATCAGTATTTAAATTGGAACGCTTTGGCCCGTATAAACTACGAGCAGAATAACATTCAGGTGACCGTGACAGTTCCACCACGACCTCTGCTTAAAATGACCTGTAGACACGATGTTTTAAGACTGACATCATCTCTTTGCCGGCTTGAGTTCGCGCTTTGTACCAAATTAACACTGCATGGTTTTCTATAATTATCTTAACCAGGTGCCAATGACGTAATCGACACCAGAGCTAAGAGAAAAACACGGAAAACTCCCTGACTTACAAAAGACTAACCTTTTTTTAACAATAGGTAACAAAATCACTGTAATCCCCCTCATAACGGCATCGGAGGATCATATTTGCAGTGAAAGCTTTTGTGTTTGAGTGTTGTGATGTATATGTTATTCTAGACATTGCACATGGCTGTGCTTTTGTGTTGTGAAGAATGACTGTGCATCAAATTCAGCCATATATGATTTATGGTGGACAATGTGATGCACAATTACTTTATAAATCTTCTTACCTGATGATGCATTAAAGACGTGAATCAGAAATTAAATTAGTTCTCTATTGTTCTTTGCTCTTCAAGGAAAGCCAACGCCGCCTTATATTCCTTGCAGTCATCACGAGGGGATTGGTCCTGATCTATTTAAATTCCTTTGGTTTATTGTTCCAAATTCATTTGTAACTCGGGAGTTTAAAAGATGAACACATGATGGAGGTCATAAAAACAGGATAGTTTGTGTGAATGAAGAATGTTGGTGAGAACAGATGAAGCTCAAGAGAAGAAACGTTTGAGGGAGTATTGGAGAAGACGAAATATATTCTTGATATTATGTTTCAAGACGGGGGATGTAAAATGAGGATTTGGCAGACGGCGCACTATAGGTTATCTGGGTTGAGCATGATGCTCATAAACCCTATAGCTCACCGCGCTACGCCTGATGCGGTTTTATATCGCAAGTGCTTCAGAGGGACTGTAGGGTTTGCGAGGTGGTCTGATTATATTTCTCCTCGTGTCTACACAGACACACACAAGTTGAATTTTGACAGTGTGCTGTAATGCTTCTCTATCTGCAGAGAAAACTTTGGAAATATTGGACTGGTCATTTTAACCCCTGAGACTGGAACTTTGAGATTTTGAGCTCAACCTTTTTTAATTTACTTGATGTACCTGTCTTGACATGTTCAGCTCGAAGATACCCTTTCATATAGACCGCTTACTCCCTGCCAAACTCAAAGGTTGGTGGTGTGTGTCTGGGAAATCAAGCAAAGCCGAGCATGTAGTGATATGTCACCTAGCATATCAGTTATACAGTTTAACCGTCTACTGATGTTTTTTCAAAAAACATTTAAACTTGAAACCTCCAAGCAGATGGGTTAAACTATAATCTCTTGCACCTTCCTGTTGGATATGAGATTGAGATTGGAGATGGCAGTTCATCTGTAAACACGTTTAGATTTGGATATAAGCAAACCTTTGTGGTCCTCGAATGGGGATGAACATAAGCACAGGCAAAACGTTTGAAGGCCAGAGCCAGAATCCATCCTGGTTCGCTGTATAGTCTCAGTCATGTGCTCATCGCAGTATGAAAAGCTAGAAGGCAAACATTTGCTTGGAATACGATTCCAGGTACAGTAAACATCAACAAGAATGGTTTCAGAGTAAATCATAGTAGTGAACAACTGTATTATATTACATGTACTTAATAATTGAGGAGTTCATTTGCAATTTTTTTTGTTTAGATTTTTTTGTGTAATAATTTTTTTACTGTATTAAATTGTGTTAGTTAGCTGTATTTTGAGGTTATTCTTACTTAATCAAAACAACCCAACTGCAGGTTGGAGTTATCTGTTTTTGCAAATTAACTCGTCATTTATTTTGTCAAATTTGTGTGGACATTGTACATTAGCTACAATAATAATGATACTTTTAAAGTCTATTTCCAATTCTAGTATATCTCTTTAAATGACATATTGTTCATTTGTGTAAGAACCAGTATAATATCACAGAATTTGTCCTTTTAAGTGGTGACTAATCCGTAGGTTTATAATTGCAATGTAACATGAACATTTTGATAAACTGTGATAAAGGTTTCATATTTCCTTTTTATGATTTTACGTCTTTTCGCACTTGAATTGCCTTGAGTGTATTTAAAAAAAAACTGTCTTTTGTAAGAGAATGAGTGGTGCCAGAGAGGAGGACCTATTTGGACTATCAAACAGCATGACATGCGGGCTAATGTAACGCTGACTTACTTTTGACAAACTGGGCTATATGAGGACACAACCACATTCATTTATTTTCATAAAGCTGGTTTCAATAAACCATTCATTTCCCAACTTTACTCCCAAAAGAGCCATCAGATTCACCCATTGTATCGCTCGCTAACAGTTTTGGATGTCGATGTGGGTCTCTAGATGAAACCAGCCAATCAGAACATTTCTCCAAGCTGTCATTGTTTTTCAACACATTGACCAACCATTATTAAATTTAAGCCTCATTTGATCTTCAGAAAGTGAATAATTGATGATTTATAGAGATATGTGTAGAAAATCAACCTCCCAGGATTGGTCATCTCGCTAAATTTGAGTATTTGGCTTTGAGGCGCACAGACACAATTGACTGTTATCTGTGTTATGCCTTTATGGTTTCCCTCAAACTATCATGCGGTTTTCCACATCAGAGCAAGTGATATGAATGCGGTCGAGGTATTTTTTTCTCAATCCAGAGAACCACATGGTGAAGAGCATGCCAGGCCAGATCTTCCCTGCAGAACCCCTACTGAGGGATCCAGCAGTGTGGTCGGCCTGGCAAGCAATGTTCATTCCTCACTTCCTGCTCAGACTTTTTTCTCTGCCCAAGTTGTTGCTTAGACTAGGTCCAGAAAAGTATAGTATGAAGGCCCTCAAAAAATCTATCATTGCATAAGTGGAAATACTGTGTTTTTCAATAGTTTGCTTGCTCTGTTTTTGTCGGCCAAACTTTCTTTCTTTCTCTCCGTCTCTCTTTCTGTCTCTCTCTCTCTCTGTGTTTTCTCACAAATTATAGAAACAAACATATCTTTGGTCCATGAATGTTTGCAGCTGTGACACATTGCTGTGTCAAGATGAGACTATTTAAAAGAGAAAAGAGCTTTTTGACCTTGATGCCATCAAATACGTTTGCGCTGTTGGAAACATGGTTGCGTTTCATGTGTGGATCCCTTGAGCCTGAAAAAGTCTTGACCTTGTAAAAACCTTTCAGTCCTGCAAGGAAAAAGAGAAGTTAGAGATCATTTTGGTTGATTAGTTTGGAAGCTCTTGACCTTGCCTTTCACTACATACACAACATAGTTTAACAACCGCAGTTTTCTTTACTGTCTTATTATCTATGGAAACATTTTAGGGTGCCCACATTGAGAATTTATTTTGTTTAGGTCACGTTACGTTACAGCCGTGACTTGGAGATCCATTCTGGAGAGCATTGATTGGACATAAATATGTAGCGAAAGATGAGTCATAACTTAAAATAAACAAATTACATAAAAACCCTTTTTAATGCGTGTACAATTGTGTTTTTTATCCCAGATTATAAAATATACAAAGGCTGGTACAAAAGAAATCACTTTTATTAAAACTTGTTGTGTTTTATGAGTTCTATTAGAATTTTTTATGTATTAAGAAATGCTTGCTTGTATCACACAGTAAATTCCTTTCTTAAGCTAATACATTTCAGAATGTTTTAAAGAAAAGATTGTACACTGCCAACAGACTAATATTTAGCATGTAGATCATTATTTAATAATTTTCTTGTTTGTGCTTGTTGTACAAACTGTACCTCGCAGTGGACACGACCTTTTAATCCGACGTGGAGATATGAAATGGGATAGCGTGTGCACTTAAACATTATTATCATGTGAAGAGTGAAGCCTCTCGCTATGCTACCTGACTTTGAAATAGCTTCTCGCAGCGACACCTGATACAGCATTTTGTTAACATGTTATGGATAAACACGATACCTTCATTAAAAGGGATTTTCTGCATTTTTGCAGATGAAAGTAGCCAAAGCCGCCATCTTTGTTTATAATGACAACAACGTTCACCTCTGACCAAAGAGAAATGAGCCTCTTCTCTTTGGCTTCATTGGCAGGGTATGACCATATACACGGACACGCACCCTTTTAGAATGTGTCATGTTTCTCGGTAAAAGCGGCAGTTAATGGGCTATTTCTGACTTAAAGGAAAAGAGATGATGAAGATCTACTTTCAAAGGCTTCTAATGCACCTTTTCTGTCCATTAGCACAGAAATTCTGTATGTTTCGTAATATTTGTGTTCTGTTGCATTTGAAGTCTTCACATGCATGAGTAATGCAATGGAATGGGTAAGGATATCTGTAATCGATTTCTTATTATTAAATTATAAAAATAATTTCTTAGTATTTTTCATATCTTGCAAATGTCCAATGCAAACAAAAGAATTGTCAGTAAATTCTCCAAAAGCACATTTACTTGAAGATATTAAGGCATTCTTATTCATGTGTCAACTTAATTCAGTAAACTTTTTTTTTTTCTTACCCCATTGGCAGATATTTTTGTTTGTTTTAAGCATAAATTGAATTCACTTCAACTCAATTTAGAAACACAAATTAAGCTGTTTTCCTTATCATGTAAATGTATGATTGTTGACATATTTGTACTGACGAAGTATAAAAAAACTAAGAAATTCATTTTTGCAGTGTACGTTTGTAAATAAAATTATGTTATACATGTTTACAACAAGTGACAAGATGCCGCATTAGAATACAGCTGCCTATTTAGACAGCAAGGCATTTGTCCACGTTTGTAGCTTAATTCTATCATGCTGTGTAAATGACACAAACATTTTAGACCTTCAACTGTGCCAAACGCAAATTCTTTCTGCAAACAGTCTTGTCTAAAACCATTACGACTGTCTATAACTGACATGTCAAGTCGTCTTAAATCAATCACTCATCCTTTCCATAAACACATTCCTGGATGCTGTCGAAAGGAATTTGAGTTGTTAAACCAAACTGTTTGTTGACTCTGAATAACTCCAGCAAAAGAGGAAGAGCCAGAAATATGATTAAAGCGCTCACTGAGGAAGTTTATATACGTGCGTGTACGTGTGTACAGAAGGCCGTACGTTGGCCCGGCGATTCAGTGGTTTAGTTTTTGTGAATTTTCGCAGATGTGTGTACAAGGGAAATGAAATACAGGCTGCTGGTAGATGACTTGGGTTTCATAAAGGGAAAGGTGAAAAGGTAAAGGTTATGAGGGGCTTTTTACTGCTCAGATTTACCCCCGCTGTTGCTTACACAGTCAGACTTTCTCATCTCTGGTTTCTGGCGTTTTGTCACCTCAGTCTGAGAAGAACTGGAGAAGCATTTGAACATGTCATCTTAAGTGTATAGCCTACTGTTCATGTAACATGAGAAAATACTAAATACTACAAAATGTGTCAGATAGTTTGGCTCAGATGCTTATAATAAAACATAAATGATAGTTCACCCAAAAATGTACCATTTACTCGCCCTTTTGTCATTTCAAACCTGTATGACTATTTTTCTTTTGCAGAACACAAAAGAGGATATTTTTAAGAATGTTGGTGACCGATCAAGGCTGTACCCATTGACTTCTATTGTAGAGACACAAAACCAATGCAACCCAATGGGTACCACCATCATTCAGGTGAAAAGAAAGTGTTCTGTGAAAGAAAATCATACAGGTTTGAAATTACATGAGGTGACTGAATTTCTTGGGTGAACTATCACTTTAAGGAATAAAAACCAACAGAAGCCAGATTCAGTTTCACTGGTGGTCTCAGATTTTTGGACCCTGCAAATCTCTTAAGAGGTTTTCAGGTTACACACTCACAGTAGCACACATGTGTTTGTGGAGTGTGGGGTGAATAATTATTTATAACATCTCAGGTGGTCTCTGAGCCCCATCAAACAGGTCACTGCAAAATACTTCCACCTTTCCACTTTTGATTGAACAATGAGCGCAACCTTTTAACCAAATACAGGAGCTTGTCTGTCTTCTGCATCTGTATAAAAACAGCCTCTCTGAACTTGCTTTTTTTCAGTGTCCACTCTTCTGTTTTCCAGAAGCTTTATGGATTAGATAGACAGGTAGTGCAGTAAATGGACGGACCTGCTCGACCTCGGCATGGTCTGCATTAAGACGCATCACGGTCCTGGAGATCTGCCCCACGTTCCTATGTCTCTAGATTCGGGAACCCTGCTGGCATGGAACTAAATCCAAACCGACCTTCGCCAAACTTGTTCTTGATGTTCCTTTTAGTCCACGTCATCAGGTCTCATTTGAGATGAAGCTGGATGAATATGTACTTAAATCTTGGTAGGGGGGGATTTAATTTTATTTACTGTGTGTTCGATGCTGAACATGACCCACTGCTCGGGCATCTGCGTCATGATTGATGGGCTTGATCAAACCCTCCCATGGCTGATGTCTTTAATATTGTACGCCCCTCAAACTGACATCAAAGCTTAGCTCGGTTGAGGCATGGATTTTGAGGTTGGAATATTTCACTTGAGCAACCTGATGGATTCCAACCTAACTGACTAAAATGCACACATTTTCTTCTCTTTATCTACAATAGATATCTTGAAAAGCATTATTCACCAAAAATATTAATTCTGATATAATTTATTCTCCATGTCATTCAAAAACTGTATGACTCGTTCTTCTGTGGAACTCAAGATATTTTGAGGAATGTCTCAGTTTTGTCTTTTGTATCCATACAATGGCAGTCAATGGGGGCCAGTGTTGTTGGATTACCAACGTTCTTTAGATTTAGCTATAAAGTTTATACGATTTTCAAACCTCAATGGCAGAAAAAAAAGTGTTAATATGGCCAACCGTCTTTGATATTGTAGAGTAGATTATAAAGGGAATATACATATGTTCTGTTGTTGAGTAATGCAGATAATGATAAGCATATCTACTCAAACAAATCATACGTAATCCAGTCTAGAACTCTTTTGAGAGTATCTTTGTTAGAGCCATTTTTACAACTTTGTTGGAGTTTTTGCAGGTTTAAAAAAATCACAGTCATGTGATCTTCTTTGCAGCCCAGAAGTAATAAAATAGAATCTGTCAATTCAGATAATCCAACAATTTATATGTTATTTCAGGAAAAGAAATTCTCATTTCATTTCTATTTGATATTTTAGCTATTCTGCCCTGTTTGCCTTTGTCAACGGTTTATCTACTTCAGAACTGACATGCAGAATATTTCACATGATTGGAAGATAAAGGATTTCACAGTATATCTGGCACATAAAAAGAAAGGTTAGAAAGGCCCGCAGAAAGAAATATTGGGCTTGCTATTTTCCAAACTAAATCACTCCAGTAAATTATGTTGATGTTAGCGTGGCAGTATTTTGACTGACAACCTTTAGCTCTGAACATTCTGCTAAGAAGAGATGTGTAGTTTCATTGCTGCCAGGCACTAAGATGAATGTGACTGGCGGTGTGAGGGGGCTAAGAGATTCTTAAGAGAAACTATGGGCTGAGATCAAGGGAATCTGAATAAATGAGACGAATGGGGTGAGTTTCTGATCTGTTTGTAAGAAGAGACAGACTGTAAAATCTCACAGGCCGATATACCTCCTCGCACTCGCCCGGACTCACTCGCCCTTTATTACCTCAACATCACCTTTCCCAGATTTATTCACCGATCCTCTGATGTTTTGTTAGTTTTAGAAGCTTGAACTTTGACGTTGCTTCCCCCGCCAATCTCGGATATAGAATCTTATTGGGATCATTTGTGAGCTTCGTATGTAAGGTGCACCCAATGTAGGTTTGACATGCTGTTTAGTAGCTGGGCTCAAGAAAAGCAGGCCAGGATGCAAAGACATGGTGACTTGATTTTAAAATGACTTCAAATGAACTTTAAACTCATTTAGTTCCGTCTAGCCACAACATCCGTCTGTCTCCCTTATCGCTGCATCTCTGACCCCAGAGGCATTCGGGAAAAGAGCCTGGTTTGCTGTAGGTCATGGATTTTCGTAATAGCATGTAATTTTGCAGCTAAGTGTGGGCGGTTTCACGCTTCTAAAGGGGTTCCATATCCTGTTCAGAGATTATCATGCTTAAAGTGGAATTTCGGCACACTGTTTCCATTCAGTTTCACAGTGGAAAGTCTGATAACTGACTCTTAAAGTGTCCCCGACGTTTCATTTGGTCTATATGTAGACGAATGCCCAAAGTTGATGTAACTCAAGGGTGTACATTTAAGGCCGTGTAAACCCGCATCCAAGGAAAACCCATCCAGCCAATGAAAAGACCTAAAAATAGCAAATCTGAATCCGATACTCAGCTGAATCAGACCCGTTGCTCTTTCAGGAGAGGTGGCAGTATACGTACATCCTCACTGTGATCTCTATTCCTTTGTTTGACGTTCAGATACATGTGTAACACGCTAAGCCTCACCCTTTCCATCAAAGAGAAACATAAGACCCTGAGACTCACATAGCCCCCAGAATGATTCCCATACCCAATGACATATTCGATAATATGGTTCACATTTCCAGGACGATCTATCAAAAAAGTAGCCTGTCATGATCGTTTTTCACATCTGATTGTGTGAAGCCGATTGCGTCATCTGTTTAACTGTACCTGTCAGGGAGTTCTGAGTTATGACGGAGCTGTAAACCTTATCAAGGCACGGCAGGTGAAAAGGGGCCGTTGGTTTCTGTGAATGGATGCGAAAAGGATCCCGTGTGGTTTGGGTAACTGTTCAGGGAAGAAGAAGCATGTGTTTTAATTTAAAGCTATGGAATAAATCTAACTATACAGTACATTATTGTATATGCTTCAATATCGCTTTGGCAACTGACAAAATTAAAGCACGGAAACACACATTCATTTGTTTACATTTAATAACAAGAAAAATATTAAATGTAAAAATGAATAAATGAATATATAATTTCAGTTATTGATACATATAAATAAATACATCTCAATAATTCGTATATATTTCATAAATATATTTATATATATGAAGAGTTTGGTTCCAAAATGAGAACGAACAATTTTTAATGGTTCTAATCAATATCAAACAAACAGCTTTTAGTTTGTTTTGATTTAAGCCCTAATAACAAAAAAACATCTAACTAACACAATAAAAACATGAGAACATAATAAAAAACATGAATTTGAAAAAAGTTTGAAACTCAATGTGTACTGTATCTAATTTTGGAACCAATCTCTTCATTTATATATACTGTAGCTACATATATGTTTTTGTGTTTGTTAATAGAAAATTTATATGCACAGTACATGTAAATTTGATATTGTTATCATGTTTTATTATGGAATTTATTGAATAATACATAGTAAATCAAAACTTTTCATATATTGACAAATATAGGCACTTGGTTCCAATATATATCAAAGTATTATTTTATATATTTCATAACATTTTCCAGTATATTCCACAAATGTTTGTGTCGTAAAGGTCACATAATTTTACAAATAACAAAAGCCATAAAATGCTGTTGTACATGTGGTTATTTTTAAAATGGGAGTCGGATAACAGTGATGTTATTGCAAGGAAGTGACAATAGCACACGCAGTCATGATATGAGGTGACACAAAGGTGCTGATTTACCTGCAGGAACTGTTGTAAGTCAACACGGACATCAGCTTTGTCATTTCTGTGTGCTTGTACGTATACACGAGTATGTGTTTGGAGATTTGTTTGCGTAAAAGTGGAGGATGGGGGGTAAATTGAGATGGCGGATATCCTCCGCACAGAAGCACTCAGTCCCAAGGGTGTAAGGAAACTGTAGTAATGACAGCTATGAAGTGTCAAGAACAGCAATGAGAGGGATGTACTGGACTTTGAGAGGGTGCTTGTAATCAAAGTGAAGGTTTAGGAAATGAACACTGAGGGCAGTGAGGCAGAATGGCAGCAAAAAGGAATTTAAAAACACTTATGCATATGAAAACGCTGAACTTACTGAAGAAAGTTTCACAGAAAAAAACCTTGCTCACTGATACACTGCTTTTCAAAATGTATTCTTGTTTCATTATAAATAAACTTTAGATTTCAAGTAGTTATTCATTACTGAAAAATATATTTGAAAAGCAAGCGGCTTGAAAGGTCCAGTGTGTAATTTTTTTTGTAGGATACATTGACCTAAATATGACATACATGACTATGTCTTCAGAGGTGTATAAAGAATCTCCTTTGGCAAAGAAGTGAAAACCTGACGACATATTTTTCCTGTGAGGGCCGCCATAATGCTTCGAAAGGAAGGACCAAATCCTCCACTAAATGCTACTTAAATCTTCGCCTTGCTACTTTAAAATCAAAATAGATTTTTTGGGGGCTTTTAGCATGAATATGTCAGTCATAGGGACATATTAAAACTATTGTGCTCCAAAACATTGACAGAATTTATGTTTAGAGGATATAGGTATTCAAAATGGCTAGTCTCTCACATCTGCTAATACTATTTTTATGACATCATTCTGCACTTCACATTTTCATCAAATTCAAGGCTGTCAGGTAAACAGGTTTTATCACTATCTTTAAAGTTATGAATACAAATGAAATGTAATGCATGGTATGTTTTCTCAGAGATTCACAATTCAGAGCCATTTCATCTCATATCATTTTTAAGCATGTAGTCCCATTTTAGTCAGTTCCTCTCAAATTAACATGTAGGGGCCCTATAGCGGTGCAACCACAGGTGTACTTCATCACATTAACTATGGGCATGTTCCACTAACATTTGTCAACTAGAACGTATATCTTAATTATGAACAGTATAGCTATTGTTTTATCATTTAAAACCTCGCTTGAAAGTGTGGTTGTCATATTTCTTTCAAATAAATCCCGTTTGGATTAAAGTTTTATTTAATGAAATTAAATTGAATTCAGCAGTGTTGTGTCTCTTAATAACATCTGGGGAAAATAAACCTTATTCTTTAGCAATCCGAAAGTTGTGTACGTCTCTCTACTGTTAGGAGGGACATTTTATGTTGTCATAGGAACTTATGGATGAGGGGGGCTCTCTCAGTCTGAAGCTTTATGACAGAGAGGAAATGAATTGATGTGTTGTTAAGGCCGTCGCTATGGGACCAGTTCATCTTTTTGATTTAAACAGGCTGAATGCTCTCAGATGGCTGGAGTTGTAATAGTATTTCTTAATCACTTCTGTTCATTCCTTCATGCTATTAATAATAGTGTAAAGGCACATTTTTTATCATGTTTAACAAAATTTGACATTTCATCTTTTATCAAAAGGATGAAACTCAATATTTTTTCATGTTTAATACTCTTTTATGTTTGTATTTTAAAGAGTTTCTGGGATGTTAATGTTTTTGGGGGTTACCATTGTGGTAAAGTGTTGGGTTGAGGACCTGCTAACCAGATTTAATAAAAACTCAACAAGGAGAGCTGTATTTAGCTTATTAAGTATGTGTTCAATAAAACAGCTGTATCAGAAAATATCAAATTAAATTATGGACCGTGGTTCCACATAATGAAAACATGTTATCTCTACTTAAATACTTTTAGGAGGATGAACTTAGTTGATTCAAGTCATTTGGACATGGTTGTTTAAGTTTACTTCAGGTTGTTCGGTTTAGTAGAGATAATATATTTCTGTTACAGTATGTGAAACCACTGTCCATAATTGAATAAAGTTAGTTTAAAGTAAAAAAAATGTCAATGTGTACTGCAATACTCAACTCGAGGCTTTGTGTGTGTGTGCGCGCGCTTGCGTGCGTGCGTATCTTCCTCTCACATGTTATGTGTATGATTGATTCCACTCAAACAGGCCGTGTCTGTCGTGTTCAAAGGTTTAGAGATGTCTGGTATGTGTGAGAGAATGTTACCGTCATGCCCCACAGAATCATGGTAAGGTTCCTTTGCTCTTATTTTCTCACTGCACTTTCTTTCTCTCTCTCTGCTGAAGGTGACCATGTGTCCAAAGACAGATTTTAGCGTTTATTCCAGGTGGAGAGCAGCTGTTGAACGAGTCTCTTTCCTCGACCCTTTATAAATAAAAACACTGTCATCTGCTTCGGAATAGGCAAATTAATGATCCCCTGTGACTGTTGTGAAGTATTTGTCTAGTGAGGCTTTTTCTACCTCCCTGGTATTTCCTTTTCCCACCTCTCTTGTAGTCATTGGTGCGTTCAACAAATGGTGTATTCCCTTTATAAATGTTCCAAGGTTTCCCAAAACACGCAGCCTGCTGTCATTTTTCAGCACTGGATGACCTCTGCTAAGCCTTCTGATCAGTTCATACATAAAGACATATGTGTGTCTGCTGTATTTCCAGCTGTATGAAAGAATGAGTGGGAGCAGACGTTTTGTTGAAACTGTGATTATCCATCAGTGCTTTCGGTAGGAAGCACTTTCTGGAAGAGAAATAACAATTACGGGTATAAGACGATCCTGGTGATATAAAACTTTTTATTTTTGAGATGTTTCCGAATTTCGAACGTTTTGAGAGTATGCAAAGAAAAAAGATCTGTTGTCTTTATAAACCCAATGAGGTGATTTGAACTGTGCAGCCTTGTTTGATATAATGACGTAATTTCCAGTTACGACAGGACATATTAAGCGGCTCCTCCCCTTTTAAAATAGCCAATGCTATCCAGCCCCATCTCACACTGTGTGTGCGCCGTATGTGCAAAGACCTTTACAGTTCTACTTTAAAAAAGCTTGTTGTAGACCTTTGCGCTCGCTCCCCCTGTGTGAAAACGTCTCTTTGCAAACCGTTGTAGACAACACGGTTCGGGTTTTACTGGAACACTGACTTCACAAGCTCATAATGAGGTTAGGAAAAGTGATCCCTCGGAACCAGCGTTGCGCTGCGATCCAGACCTCATTCCCCTTGTACTGCTGTAAACACAAATAGCCTTGTGTTTTCACGTGCCAAGGGCGTTTTCTTGACCAGTTCTGCATACAAAATCCAAGCCAAAACCCTGTGGGTGTGCCCTGCTCATAAACTCTAGTGTGTGTCTAAAGCTGTTTACATGGCCAGGTAGAGAGCCAGAGAGCGCTTGGAGCCACACAGATACGGTATACACATGCTGTCACATAATGACCCGTACACCTCACAGCTTCTCACCACACACACGCTTTGTGTATTAGTGGCTTGTAACCACATGGCTGCATGTACCTCAAGGTCATGTTTATATGCGCAACTCTGGAGCCTGGCGCTCAAAGCTTGTCTAGGGCAAACTCTTATCAGAAAAGCCTGGCTGGTCTCGCATAAACATGGCAAGTCAAGGAAAAAGAGGATGGAGGAATCTGCAAATGTGGTATCCTTGGGAGCACATAGTAGCATCTTTGAACTCCTTTGTTTTTTCCTGCAATAGAAAATTAGACGAAGAATATTAAATGACTCAGACTTCTAAGGAAGGAGGAGAGGTCTTGAACCAATTTTGTAAAATTTGTACAGATTTTGTACAGATACATTTTTTGCACATACAGAATATGTTCGCATAGAGCTCGTGGGCCTAAGACATCCTCTGACTAAATCTAGAAGGGGAGAAATGCTTGTCATTACCAAGAATCCTCAGAGGATAAACACAATTGTCTGTTTCCAGCACCATCAATATGACACGAGAAACCGCAAGACAATAGACGGCGAGGCAAAGGTGCAAGCCCTTCCGATTGTTTCAGAGAAATGGATGCACTGACGCTCAGTCGCTGTTTTAAATCATAGCTGGCGCTAACAGAATTCTTTAAGTCCCTCGTGACAATTAAACTGGGGGAAAGTAATAACTCTTTGATCACAAACTGTTGCCAGACACTTCTTCAACATGCGCATGAATCTCGCATTTTACCATGCATAAGGGACGTGACAGTAAACCGATCCACCAACCTCAAGGTTTTGACTCGGCCAAGCAATTTTAACTGCTGTAGCACAACACCACATATTTGCATTCTTTTATATAGTTATGTTTATAATAAATAGTTTGCTTTCGGTAATATACAAGTATGTTGTGTATTGATGTACAATGTAACTAAAAATGGTGACAGTAAATTTCAATCACAAATACTAATTTCTCTGCTTGAAAAAACAAGTTCATTTTTCTGAATCCTTAACTGTAATAATTTTGTGTATTAATAATAATAATAATAATAAAACAGCTAAAACATTAATTTAATTATGAATTGTGTTATTTTTAATTTTATTAAGATGTGCTCTTATTCAAAGTAAGGTGAATAATATAAACATATTATAAAAAATTATATTGAACAAATATGAAAATATTTAGAACGTATTATTAATTTACTATAATTGCTGCCAACCACTATTATCAGTATCTGGCCTTGTATAATTACGATATTATAATCTGGGCATTTCTCAACTTCTTTACAGTTTCATTATTTTACAGTTACTTTTGATATATAATTATTACTCACATATGTAAGAGTTAAAAATTAATAAATCTGTGTAAATATTAGCATACGTATTCTGAAAAAATTAACATTTTAAATGGTGAGCATGCATATGGATGTGATTGATGACCCTCCAGATTAATTGTGGGCAGAAAGTGAGTCAGTTTGCTGCGTGCCAGAGG
Organism: Barbatula barbatula; assembly: GCF_947034865.1. Lineage (NCBI taxonomy): Eukaryota > Metazoa > Chordata > Actinopteri > Cypriniformes > Nemacheilidae > Barbatula > Barbatula barbatula. The sequence continues at coordinate 14,212,344 of NC_136787.1, read as the reverse complement.
AATCTGTGGGTGGTTGTTTTGTTGGTAAACCTGATGCCGATGTCTAACATCAAAGCACAAGCTCTGGAAAGACTGATCAGGTTGAAGGTATGTGAAGGTTTCTGAGTTTTTCTTCCAGAGGAGGAAATGGCCATACTGTGCTGCGATGTGTCTTTCAGGTGGCTTGTGTGAGTGGCAGTGGGGCCGTCTCGATCTCTCCCTGGAGTATTTGTGCTTGGAGGCCAAGGGGCCCCGACACAGAAAACATATTAGACAGGCCGATCCCAAAACTCGCCCCCCTCTCTACTTCTCTTCCTCTCCCCCTTTTCATTCCTTCACTCTTTTACTCCATCACTCACTTTTTTCCTCTCTGTTGAGGGTTATATATATACAAGCTGTGATGTTATTGGGCCTGTTACCCGAACCACACCAACACACTCGTGATAGCGAAGCACATTTTGCTGACACTTAAAGGTTCAACTTTGACCCGTGCTCAGAACCAAACGTTTTCCACACTAATGCATCCCTGCTTTTAATACGGGTTGTTAAATGTCCGCTATTTCATTTTGTTCATATTTTCACATCCCTTTTTCCTGGTCTGCTGAAAGAGGTATCAGCTAACACCTGGCATTGCCTTTACAGACGCGGCTACAGGAAAGAAAGAAGGTCACATGCTTGTGAGATTATGACCTCGCCGAGAGACTGATACAATACAGATCTGCCTGGGATGAGGAGGGAAAACGCTATATCTTCCCCTTTGTAGACTAAGGAAATGGATGGAGATGAAATGATGCTTTCTGTCTGGAGAACTGTGACTGTAATTTACTGGTGGGAAAAAATCTTAGTCACCAATACTATGTGTTGGAACAGATTACAAAACTAACTAACTAAATAACCTAATAAATAAATGTATTATTTGAAAAATATAAACATTTATTTTTAAGCAATAAATGCATCAATACATTATTTTGGATTAGGCCGTTGAAAATGGTGTGGTGCTGCAGTCAAACATTTCATTTGAATAGGATGGTTTCAAAGTTTAAGCTCTTTTTACACATCACTTAAATTGTTTGTGTTAAAAGTGGACATCGTTTAAAGAAATAACTGTACACTGTCAGAAAAAGATACTGTGAAGGTACAGGTTTGTTTCTAGACATGTTACTGTACCCTTCAAGGTACAAAATTGGTCATTTGGATATAATTATGTACCTAAAAAGATTTTGTATCTTAAAACCCAGGTAAAAATAGTGACATTAGGTACATTGTATTTAAATACACTTCCATAATGTACCTAACCTACTATGGTGTCACACTTCTATTTTTTACTTAATATACTCAAAAGAATTTAGGCTTACATGGTGTCTCAAAATAGCACAGTTGAGTACACTTAGATGTTTCTAGGTTTATTTACTAACTATTTTTTTGTGTATAAAGTATACAAAATTAGTACCAATAAAACACTTTACTTTTTTCACTTCACAATGTTATAATTTAGGACTTTCTTAAAATATGAGAAAATATGTTTAAATCCTAAAGCAGTTTGTTTGAGGACGTTTATGCATGGTTGTGACAAAAATACTTAATACCCCAGCTACTTAAACTTATTATACATCATTTTTTTATACAATTTCAAGCAATGTGGGATTATTCCTCAAGAATCAGTCATTTGTAACCCTGCCTTTGAAAAATAAAGTCAAGGGTTTTTTCTGATTTACTGTTTTCTATGTAAAGAATATTCTGTGACGTTCGACCATGTTAAAAAATGAAATCAAAGTGAAATGAATGGTTAAAATTTGATAAAGGTATCTCAAAGTTAGCTAATGAGACTGGTTGTGAGAGGCAGGGTAGGCTACATCCTTCTATACTGTCTCCAAATTGACTGTTGCATAAAAAATGTTTTAATATTCACTGCATGTCTACAGTTGGATCCTGTGGGTGTGTATAGCTGGAGATTCACTCAGTGGAGATGTTCATGTAGAGTCCAGAGAGACAGCAGGGAGGAGAGGGCAGTTGGGATTTAAATCATACCGGAGGATCAGGTCAAGCCTCCCACAGGGCCCAGAACTCTTGGACTGGGATGAATTAAGTCGTTACTATTTACCCCAACAAGAGCTCCATTCCGACACATAAATAACCTGAAAGAAACATACCACCACCCACAGCAGAAAGACAGACAAATATTTATTGCAATAATCAAAATAACCCAAAGTGCTTCGTACCTTTGTCAATTTGCCTCATCTTTGTCATTTTAATGGACACATAGCCATTTAAGTTTTTCTGAAACAGAACTAGATCTAAATTAGGTTTAGTATTAAAAGAATTATGAAAATCGTTTTTTTCCTGATACTGTAACTTGCAAATCTTGTATGAGGATCGACCATGGTTTAGACACTAAAATATAGTGTGTATACAGCTTGCTGGGTTTTAAAACTGCGCAAATAAACACAGAAATGCATTGCCACAGTTAACTAAGTTTTTCCTGCAATTTTCTGTGTCTGCACCTTGGATACTTCTAGCAAAATATGAGGTTGATTTATTTAAAACCATCCACCTCCATTTCAAGTTTTTTTCAGCTGTCATGAGACTTGGCTTTACTATGTCCTACATTGGTTCCTGAGCAAACAAATAACATTCCTCACCTCTTTCAATCGAAGCCGGAGGTTGTTCCTTATTTAAATACCAACCTGTTTACCAGAGGCTGTTCGTTTGAATATCCATGAGAAGGTGAAAGCTACTGGATACCAGAGTCTAAACATTTATTCTGCACAGGGGAAAACACAAGGTTGGTTTTAGTGAAGGTCAGTGGAGACAGAATCCTGTGTATTATTATCCCCTTTTTATTCCGCTCAACGTATCCATGTGAACTGCATTGGAAAGGCTTTTCTCAGAAGTCTAGTGGACAATCAACAAAAAGTGCAGTGCCTTGAGTGTTTATATGTGTGTGTGTGCAAAAAGAAAGTGGGCTCAAAGCACCTGCACAATGATGCCGCTGTGTGTCCTAGCTGGACGCATAAAGAAGGCCCGGTCCCCTCGAAGCTTTAGTTCTTATCTCTGTAAAACAGTAACTACACCACGAGGTCAAAGGAGGACAGTCATCTCACATTCCCTCTTTTACACACACAATGTAAAACTACCACAGCGTTTGCCTGATCCGACAGATCCCGGGTCATTGTGAATTAAAGGGAGGTCTGGCTATTCATCACACCAGACGGGTCTCTAAAACATATAGCATTACTGGCATGTTAAAGGGTGTGAGGTTTTACCAGATATGTGCAATTGATGTCAACGGCGCGACGGCCCCGAGGTCGAGCGGGATGAGCAAATGTTTAGAGGGACCATCTGTGCTAAATTACAGTCCATTGTCCTGAAGATTTACAGTTAATTGGTCATTGACGGAAGACTAAATATTTAAGAGTTACGTAGGACTAAGAACAAATTTGCTACATGTTACATAAGATTTTTCCCTTTTTGTTGTAATAAAATAACGGTTCATTGTACTTCTAACTTGATAGAAATGTATCATGTGGCCAGAGGCAGTCACACAATAAAAAAGTTTAAAGGAAAATGTTATATCTTAAAATGCCTTCAAAGGAATACAATACAAAACAATCCACACCACAAACACGTTTACACAGATGAGAATTGACATTGAATTACACCATAAACATAATTACAGTAACCGTTAAAGAGTCAATTGTACGGCGGTATCGTTCAAATCAGTTGTTTTGTAAAAAAGACGAGAAATTGAATTGACTTCATAGCTGTTCTCCTAATAAACACCCTAACCTCAAATCATAACCGTGTTTTGAAACGTATGGAAAAATCTGTTCATCATAAGTCTAATTCATTCCACAGATTTCCATAAAAAAAGTAAATAAATGTTCAAAGACTTGACCACAAAGTGATAATGAATGACGACAATTCTGGGCAATTAGAAAAGGCAGAACCGGTTTTGGGTCAAATTTAAACCACTTGTGCGCAAGCTTTGTATTGTAATTTTCACACGGACAGTGTTTTGATGGCCTTTGAAATGGGACAATTCTCAACTGTGCTGTGAAAGCTTTAAAGGCCTATCAGGAAATGATGACATCTCTCTCAGACAGGAAGTGCACTAGCTGAATCCCAAAGGCTTTACTTCATATCGATTGCAAGTTAGCCAGTGTTTTATGATATGCGTACTTTACATTTTATGACATGGTCTCGTTTCTAGAATTGTCTGTGTTGAAGAGTTGAAAGCCGTTTTTCTGGACGTGGGGATGTTTCTACAGTTTTATGAAAACCAAAGGAAATTTAATAGATCAGCGTTCTCAGTTGCTTCACGTTCAGACTCAGTTTTTTCGCTTACAAATACAAATTGTTAAAATACAAATACATTTCTCTGTTTTAGGAGAAATATCTAAGAGGATGCTGGCATTAGTTTCCATTTGCTCTCAAATTAAAGTGAAAGTTCACACAAAAATGAAAATTCTGTCACCATTTACTAACCCTCTTGTCATTTCAAACCCGTATGACACACAAAAGAAGATATTTTGAAGTATGTTGTTAACCGGCACCCATTCACTTGCATTGGTTGTGTGTTCAAATAATAGAAGTGAATAGACAGAACAAAGGAAACAGTTGTGATGCAAGTATTCGGGTATGGGGATGTAGATTGCAAACAGTCGCAGTGAACTTTTGTGTTGAAAGCTTTTCCAAAAGAAGAGAGGTTTATGTGGAACGGGCAGTTCGGAAGGAAATAATGTTCTAGAGTGCTATTTCTGGCAAAAGCATCAAAACTAAGTAACAAACATAATAATAAATAAAAAAAACAGAGCAGAACCACAAGAAGAATAGGCCTAAATTTTAAACAATAACAATGTACTTGTTTTCTTTTTCATTTCGGGTAAACATATTTTACTTTCAACATTTTATTCTGTGCTAACCACCATGTTTTGTTACAATTGGCCCTTCATCATTCATGCATTCTCCAAACGCTTACACGCTCTTGCAAAAATCCCCAACACAATTTCGAAATGAATTCAATACACTTCTATTAAAATTCAAAACTGGCATGTTTGTGAAATCTGATGCCCATATCTACCCCATCAAAGAGCGCTATGGTTTCATAGCTCCGCATTCTTGCTTTGGTGATTTATTTCAGCACTCTGTGAATGATTAACAGACTGAAGGAGAGGCAGCTAAAGGGGTTCGATGATGAGGAAGATTTGTGTAAAGCTAAGTGAGAACAAAGAGGTTTCGTCTTTAGGTCGTACCAAAGCATGAATGCCTGACCGTTTGGGCCTTTGAAAAGAAGTCGGCAAACATGACACATGGGATGTTTTGTAATGTGCGCCCTCGGCCATTTGTACCGGTATAGAACGATCTTGGAGTAAAGTAGTAAAGTAGACAACAACCCTAATGCAATCATTTGACTTTAAAAGGAAACCTTAGTGTAACGTTTCCTGTACGTTTGGTCCCAGCAAAGCGAAATAAGATCTTTCGAACTAGACCTAAATCAAAAAAGTATCTCAAGCTGTGACCTGCTACTTCTCCAGTGCAGGAACCACCCAAATATGTTTCAAATGTTCCCAGTTAAATTCCCTAAAGTGCCGCTGCTTTGTTTAAAGGCAATCGCTTGTAAATGGCAATTGTAAGGCCACTTTACTCAATTGATAGCTTACACATTGTTTTATGAATAGCAGGAAGGCACAAAACGCAACCCAACAGCCCCAGGACCTGCCGATCTTTGGGAAATTCAATACGATCTCCGGGCCTCTCCGACGCACTCCTTGCCCTGCTCTACGTCTCCAGTCAGAGGAAACAGTCACACGTGAACCTCAAGCAGCGGCACTCGAGTTTTAATCCACAGTAGCGGGGTGTAGATTAGGCTCGTAGAGATAAGAACGACTCATGAGAGAACAACAGGTCTCCACAGGCACCTGACCTGTCTCATTCCCCTGCAATAAAACCAGGCTTAGGAGCCAGGCCCCAAGGGCTTCAAAGCGTTCTTTCTAGTCAGACCCAAGAGGGTGAGGGTCAGCGGTATTTGGCAAGATGAAGTCCCCGGCTGGGAGTTGACAACCAGATCTCCCTCACCAATATGGATCGGACAAATACAGAGGTGCACAGTGTATCACAGTGGCTTTTATAGACTGACCGTGATGACAAAGCCACAATATAGAGAGAATCTGTCCCCAGGGGTCAACGGTTGGGTCTTTGGGTTGCCTTGATGTCTGTGATCTTTGACCTGAAGCTCTCAGGGTGGGCGGGGTTGAGTTTCAGCTCCTGGGTGCATGTGTCCAAAGCCTGACCTGAAACTAAAGCCAGGGAATGGCAAAGAGGCTTGACTTGATGAGGTCCACAGTTGATGCTTGCGGGCCTAGCGTTCAAACGCTGCAATTGACCAGACACTTGAGGGCCTCTGTAAAGTCATAATCACCTGTCGCGGATTATTGGAACCATTCACTGCTAACACAACAAACTTAATGAATTTCTGGAAAATGGGGGCCAGGGAGAGTAAATAGTACATAAAAAGCACCATGGTGTGTTGTGAAAAATGGAGTGAAAATATTTCCTTGGAGCGAACTGTAATGCGCACACATCACGGGACTTATCTCTTGGTCGGATCTCAAAGTTGAGAGAGGCACACATGTGCAGTGGATTTGCATGACTTTAGCAAGGTTTATTCTCAGATCCGTTGAAGTTGACAGAAACTCATGTTACTGAAATATGCCGGACTATAGAATGTATGTAAATATGACTTTATCCTACAGACATTCCACTCCATATGGCAAAACTATATGGATCTTCAAGGAATGTATCTGTTTTCTCCATTCACATGATCGCTAGTGTTACCGAGGCTTAAGTGTGCATGAAATGTCAGTATATGGAAAGTATAAACCAGCATGTGGAAAGTATAAGCAAATTGGTCTTTATTGCCAATGATCTTTAAAACTATCTTTATATCCCTTCCTCACATTGGGTCCCATTCATTTGAGTCCCACTGCATTCGATAAAAGTATCACTTATAACGAATATTTAAGCATTGAAATAGCAATTATTCATGTCTTAAAATTATTTGAATGTGAAGTACAAGAATATTCACGAACATGCAAATTAACCCCGCCTCCATTCAATCGTATGAGACCGGACTCATTCGGAGCGCCTGCTCATGTTGTAGAATTCACTATGTGTACCTGTGTGCGCAAAACAGACGTGTAAAGCACATACATATACTTACAAATTCAGTTTCATTTTAATCTAATGGCAATAATATATATATATATATATATATATATATAATTTAACATTTCATGTAATCACATTCCATGTTTCTACAACCACTCATTCTTCTGCACATGTGATTTCATTTTTTTTGCATTTATAATCGAATAAATGACAATACATCATGTCTGTGTGCATATGTTCATGTACAAATCTGGATAGCGAACAAACTCCATAATCTTTCTTTTCACACAGCTCTTAAAGAAACGCTCAGCCACAAACACCCTTTAAAAAAAGCCAGTTTGCTGTGAATTGCACTCGGTCAAACAAACGTCATACCGGGTAACAGTAAAATGATATCATTCAGGTTGCGGTTCCAGAGCTCCTTTCCAAAACTCATGAAAATCTGTACCGGTGCCATGTAATGCTTAGAGAAGCTTTTTTTTGCTTCTTCGATTTACAGAGTAAAATTTATACCATTACATCAAGATCTGTACGATAGAATTGTGTTAAAAAACACATGCATTGACGCAGCAAATGCAGCAAAACAGTCACATATTTCCCTAATCTTGTGCCTTCAATCTTTATAAAGAAAATCATTGTACAGTACAGAGCTTACTTAAGCTTTCAGCTCTACCAGATGGTTACAGATGGCCAATACTGAACTTAAGTAAAAGCAATCACCACTATGGTGGGCTCTGGGGTTGTAAATACTTTTATGAGGTGGTAGTTTCAGTCATTACGGCTCCATTAGTAGATAAAACGGCAACGACCCATAAAAACACCTGATGCATACTGTATGCTATATACAGTACGAAGATATAAATATACTGTATGTATAAGATTTATATGTGTCCACATATGTAAATATTTTCAATTACACTATTTGTTTAAGACATACATTAAAGTATATGTGCAATCATAAAGCGGAGATAAATCAATTATGAAACCCACTCGTGATGTAGGAATTCAAACGGTTTACAGAAATATGTGTCATATAGTCATTATATTAATAACGTACGTCATGTAGTGTATGATTTATTCAACATACTTGTTGCATATATATACAACTATGTGAAATTCAGATATCAACATATTCATACAAATATAATATTGTTTTTATACATAATGAGGACGTTGCATAGACATAATACATCTTATGTCTGTGAACCTTTTTTTATTTTCAAATAAACAATGTTTAGTGTTTAATAAATAATACTTTACCATCCCTGTGGGTATGACATATTTGGTCCTAACAATGTATAGAAACCTGTAGACACACCCACACACGTTGTGTTTCCATGTTTTATGTGGACTTTCCATAGACGTGATGACGACCATAGACGATATTCTGTATATTCTATCCCCTAACACTAAACCCACCCCTACATTTGTACACACATGTATTCCCCAAACAGTTTTTGTATGGGGTGTATGTTTAAAAACGTCACCAATCAAAGTCTATAGGTAAGGACTTATAACAAACACATAGAGTAACACTGGACAGAACGCATATTTAGATAATTATTTTATTATGCTGGGCTGGGATCTGAACTTGAAGGGCTCTGCCTTTCATACAGTGACATAAACCAAATATATTCCACCCTTCCTGTAAGGAGCATGAGAAAATAAATCATTTATTATGACTATATACAGAGCTGAGTGACATCTTGCAGTTCAGGTAGGGAATGATTTCACAATGTACCCGAACCAGCACACATGTGTTTTCTTTAACATAATGTTCTCGCAACAGTATAACATTTGCTTAATATTGTCAACTGTTCTTCAATGCTAAAATAATTCTTATTGTAGATCCCTTTATGGTCTTAATTGTTTTTCATAGATTGCAATGAAATTCAAACTTTCCAGAAGTAGTTTACATAACGTCTCGATACACAACAAATATTAATGTAAAAGAAACAAATAATTACTCAAGAAGGCGTTGATTAATATGTACCCAAGATGACTAGAACGTTCATGTCTAAACACAAAGAAACCATGTAAGCACACATGCTCAGCAGATTTCCGTTTGTTCTGTGCGTATATACAGTTTTGGTAAAATATTCCTCCAAACCGTGGCTCCTCTCCAAACTTATGGTCTCATTGCCTGTGGTCTGGTTCAGAAAATGCTTGTCGCCACAAAACAAGACTCCCACTGAAAAGGAGACAAAAGCAAACTCATGCTGTTACTTTTAAGTGAAGATGTGACAGCGGTGTAAAGGTGACAGGCTCAGTTCATGTTTATTTTGGGCACATTGTGGTGACCCTGCCCATGGCCTGCTGTGTGCCATGGACAGCTCCAATGATACAGCTTTTCTTTGATCTGGAACAAGAGATATAGCTTATTACCTTCCAGTCTGGGGACAATAATCCCCCCCATATGTCTCCCCCTACTGGGCTACATTGCAGGGCATGACCTTTGCTGTTATTCTCAGATTCACAGGGCACCCGTGACTCCCGTAACCTTTATAGAGAACAGGATGTGCCCATATCTCTCTTATCCATTCTTAACTTTAAAATCAATGCCGACAGTTTTGCGGGGAGAGTCTAGTAAACTCTTTGTTGTGACCGCGATCTGTTACCAAATGGATACAATACCCTTGTGGATACTTACCGGTTACTTGTGTCTCATCAGTTCGCAAACAAAGCTGTAAATGCCCTTTTTTAGCAGCGCGAAGAAGTGCTTAATGTCGAAAACATCCCCCGGATTCAGACAGCGCGGGTCTGAAATGTAATACTTCTTGACTTGGTGAGTTTCCTGTGAGGTTTGTAAAAGTACATAATACAGACGTGATACATTAGGCTAGAAGACTGGGGTCACATCTCGGGTCGCAGATGAGGTACATCTGTTATGACTAGAGAAGCAACCCTGACCGCTTCTGTCCGTATCGTTGTCTCTTTTTGGCTTTACGTAATGATGCCGCATGGGGAACTTTTGATAATAAGAGATTATCACTTGATTTTAGTCCCTACAGACACAGATGGACATTTATAGGGTTTTGCCTTTCAATTAACCTGTATGAGGAATAAAGAAAGAGAGGGGAGGGTAAAAGAGTGTCCCTTGAGTTCTCATTCAGGAAGGTATGCCGAGCATATGGTTGTGCTCTGTGAAAGCCGACTCAACCTTTTCTGTCCTTCTTTGTGTCTGAAGGAGAAAGACTAGCCCATGAACCACTAAGCTTGGACCAAAACATGCAATCGAGTCGATATTCGTAAAGGGAAATTCTGTCATTATTTACTCCCCCTCATGTTGTTCCAAATCTATGACTTTCTTTCTTCTACAGAACACATAAGAAGATATTTTAAAGAATGTTGGTAAGCAAACAACATTGAACCCCATTGACTTCCATTGTATGGACACAAAACCACTAAGACAGTATAAACTGAAGATCAAGTCCTTTGTATAGATGGATAAATAAAAAATGTAATGGAACGAAGGTGGCTAAAAAGTGGGCGGTCACTGTTGCGCTTCACTTACTGTACATGTCAGTTTGAAGAAAGAGATGAAACGTGTTTGCGTTGCTTTCATAAAGTCATCACTCTTTAAGGTGATGAAAGCTCTGTGTAATCAAAAGCTGCATTCGTTCTTTAACAGTATAAAAACTGGATCCAGGGTTGGAACGGTGCAAACTAACACCAAAGCAAACAAGATGAGAGATGGCATATGCCTGGTGACCAGGGTAAAGGAGAGTTTGAAGTCATGGGTAAAAAAAAGAGGAGAAATGAGGGGATGGAGAAGAGAATCCGAGGAACAATGAAGGAATGTAAATATTTGCCATGTCTTTGTTTGCTGTTAAATCCACCTGTCAGAGCAGATGGATGACGCCAGACAGAGGCGGATTTTACTCTGCAATTCTTTTTGATTCTGTGCACAGGTCTTGTAAACTGAATTAATTGGCATGTACATGTTTGCAGATCAATAGCAGATGAGTTTAAATATTTTGCATGCTTGAATGAAGGTTAAAACGGTGTACGGGAAACATTATGGTAATAATATAATAAAAATGCTCGTGAATTTGAAGTTCCTTGAAGTACCAATGCAAGTACCTTGTAGATACCCTATAAATCATTTAAGCTGTGGCGCTGATATCTGATGCTATCATTTGTCAATTAGCGAATAAATAAATGTTTTGTTTACCTCTTACTTCTTGGATCAGAGTAGAAGCTATACGTGTGGGTTTTTCTGCCAAAAATTATACACATCTGTTCACTCTTTGTCATCACTTTGCTTTAGCTGTGTAGAGAAATCAATATATTTACATGAAGTAATTTACATTTAGTCATTTAGGCAGACACTTTTATCCAAAGCGACTTACAAAGAGTTCAGGGAGCAATAAGGGATATGTCATACAGGAGCAATAATACAATAGGTGCAAATACAAAGTTACTAGTTTCAACAAAAGCTAGACCACTACCTGTTGAGAGAATGAGAGAGGGTTTTTTTCTGCTGCGTTTTGAACAAGCTGGAGTGGTTTGATAGCCTTTGCAGGAAGACCAGCAAGGAGAGCATTGCAGTAGTCCAACCTTGCAGGGCCTGGACAAGGAGTTGTGCCGCATGCTCAGTGAGGTAGGGTCAAACATTTCCAATGTTTTGTAATAGTCTTCAAAATGTCAAGAACATCAATAGGTTAAAAGATAACAAGAAGGCTATATTTAGTTTACCGTGTCCAAAAATAAGAGGTATTGTACATACAGCCCCCTGCCTCTCCGTGGGTCTTCCTGCATGTGTGTTTGTGCATGCTTTAAGTGTGCGTGTGTGTCTCAGGGGCTCCACTTAAAGATTCTTAAAGCACGAGTCTATCGATACATCAGCTGTTCCTTACTCCCCTTCTGTCTGACTATAGAGAACACATGAGGAGGGGCAGAGCCGGCAGATGGGGCATTGCTCTGCCAGACTGTATTAGGCACAATTCAACTCACAAGTCAATAAGAAGTTTGTGGCCTCATTTGAAGATACTGCAACTCAGGGGTTTGAATACAGATCTGAATTCAGCTTACATTGCTTGTAAAAAGCATGACATCACAACTTATACTACATACACAACTATAGCTTCATAGACAGCAATGAGATTAAATAAAGTATAAATACAGACTTTTCCTTTTTTTTGGGTCATTCCGATATGGAGAAACCCCCTCGCACTGAAACAACTAGTAGGATTTACGTAATTTTTTGCACACAGTTTTTTTCAGTAAATTTGCTTAAAGAACTGTGTGCCAAAATGAAGTAAAAAATTTATGGTGCGATTTACACAGCCATAAGCATTTATTAAATATTGTGCTGTTACGCTGCATTTGGAAATTCAGTTTGATAGCGGTATGCATTAAAAAAATCAACATGTACGAAACGTTTGGTAAACATGACATGCAACTTTTTGAGTCAGTAATCGACAGGAAACTGCTGTCGAGAAACGACACAGCCGAGTTTAGATCAGTTTAATTCTGTGTGTAAACACGGATCTGTATAACTTTACATGCTTGTTCAACTGTTATGTTTCACTTAATCTCAACAGGATACAATGTCCAATTCAATCCAGCAGAGACATTTATCCTCGGCAAGATTTAACTCTTAGCAAAGGATGAAACATTCACATGCCTAAATGGACTCTGTGCACATTCAAACAATATTTCCATGTCACAACCTATCAGTTTTTACATTTAGCATCGTACAACTATGCAAAGGGAAATTTGACTCTCTATTAAACTAAATACACAGCTGATGTAATTTTAATCTTGGAATCATTTAATGAGAAATGTTTGACTTTAGAATTTTTGACTTTTTAAGCACATCTCAAGGCATCTTTGAGATATTTCCATGCATGAAAAAAAAAGCTTTCTCATCGCTCTATACTAAAAACAAAAACGATATTCAAAAGATAATGTGTGTTTATCTTTCCCAAATGTGAGTCAAAAAGAATAAATCCAGCCAAATGTGCTTTTGTTAAAGTAGACACGGAAGTAGATGTAAAGCAACGACAGCACCACAAAACAAAGACAAACCAGAGAGGCCAGAGATCTCACAAGTGTGAGAAAACATGCCCAGTCTAACCCAAACAAACAGTTTGGGAAAACAAAAGGAAGAGAAATAGATCATTTTTTATCTTTGTCAATTTTCAATGCTGAACTTCTAAAGGGGTTGTCGAATGATAACATTTAAATGAGTTTTAAATGTCCAAATCTTTTAGAAGAAGCCATGTGGATTAAAACCATATCATACAAAATACTTTGAATATGTTTGGTGTTATTAACATTTATATTATTAAAACATCCCACATGTGCTTCTGGCTAAGGTCGTCTCTTAGAAGCCGGCCATATGTATAAAAAAGAAAACATCGGCTTTGCATCTGTTTGAAAAATTGCATTAATCAGCTGACTTATGTTGCTCTGCCGGAATCGTTTGGTTGTTTAACTTTTGGATGAGAAAGAAAATCTCTCATGATTTACGTACGTCTGTGACCACACATACGTTTTGATGACTAACCCTCAGATTTACTTATATTTATTTATGCATTTCGTCGTTATTTACATAATAGCGTATACCTCTCACTCAAAAAGAATTCACACGTTATTTATAATAATGTCTAGCAAGAATTGATCCTTTGATTTCAATCAAAGTCTGATTATAATTTCTTTTGAAGTGAGTTTTGTTTATGCAGGCTGGCTTTGTAGGAGGCAATTGTTTATACGAACATCGTTGCTGTTTCACTCTGCAGGGCTTAAATAAATGTCCTCACAAATCCACTTTAAAAGCATCCTACGTGTATCAGAGTGAAGGGAATAGCAAACAGGACTATCAAAATCAACATCCAAACAAACCAAAATAAAATGGACAAACAAACAAACACTTGTTATCAAAATATAAACACAGACAACTCTTCAGAAGGAGCATTCCGAATGTCTTGTGTGCCGCAGTAGATAAGGGCATGTGGGAGCTATCACGCTCCCCATCAGCTCCCAGGCATACTTTACTCCTGCCGCGGATGGCAAACGACTCAGACGGGCTTATGTTCTTGGCCGGGAGCGACATGCTCATTTCCTTGTTCCGAGCCTGATTTCACTGCAGTGGTTTGGGAACAAATTGGGAGAAACTTTGTACTTCCTTTCACAGGTAGGACTCTGCTAAGGATCGTGCAGGCAACAAAATACACATGGGATTCATTGGTCTGACTTCATCAATCTGCGTTAAAGTAAAAGAATAAAAAATATATGTATTACTAGATTTTTTACCACATTTGGAAAGTGATGATTTAAGACGGTATTACTATTTATATTGTACTGTATATATCATGCTATTTACTTTTTAGGGTTTTAGCTCAATTGGTCGAGATTTGTAACGACACAGAGGCTATGGGTTCCATACTCAGGAAACACATATGTATTACTTGGCAGAAAATGTGTTAATTTTTTGGCCAACAATTATCCTCTGCATTGAATTATTTTGTACTTTTTATTATTTATTATTTTACACGTTTCTCGGATTACCTAGGAGATATCTGAATGTAATATGTTCTTTTATTCGTCTCAGGTATAATAGTTCAGGTCAATTTTTCATTCCAAATTGTTCAAACCTTTAATAATCAGGTTAGGCCACAGGACAAAGCATGTTTTATAAATATTCACTCCATTTCATGTTTCAGTTCACCGTGGAGCCAAAACATAGTGATTAATGTGGATTTTCCCCTCTTGATATTTCAACAAATTAGTCTTTCAGGATTGCCAGAAATTCTCTCCTCTTGTTAGTAAGATAGATGAAGAGAGAGACACAGCTGTATGAGTACACTGCTCATTACTGTGTCTTACTGAGAGAACAATAACTGGATCTGAGCTCACGCCAACTTGAGTTGGAGAGGTTCCTCCATGGTTGACTCTGTTGACAGAGACGTCTCCAAACATATACTAATTTCCCTTTCATAAAGCCCTTGGCCACACAGCTCTGCTTAAGTCCATCACATATCACCTTATATTTGGGATGAATCATGTGTTGTAAATGTGAAGTACGCCATACTGCTTTCAAAAAACATTGTTCTCCATTGATGACCATCCAAAAGTAGCCGTGGTTTGACATAACAGTTTCACAAGCAACGTAGACAGTACTGGTCAAAAGTGATGTCCAACTTTGGACAATTAACATCTTTGCTCTTCGTTTAAATATTGTATTACGGTGCATTAAAAATGTTGTGTGCGTGTTGTATTGTTTTGTTTGGAGTTCAAATTTAAACTCAACTTTGAGAAAATTTAAGGAGGCTTGACAAAAAAATACACAAAGTTCGATATTAGCGATATTCAGGCGATATAACCACACACAAATATTAACAACAGATACAATTCTTTAAAAAAACATGATTTATTTATTTATATAAAAAAACAGATAGAATTTTAGTAAATTGTTTAAAATTACACAAAGTTTACAAAGACTGAACAGGAGATATCACCACACACAAATATTATTGACATAACATAGTAAATTGTTTTACATATTATCAATTTCATATTTAAAATACAAATAAACATATAAAAAACTAGTAAATAGTTTACAAATATTATTTATTTATTCATTTTTAAATATTTGTATAAATATAAACAACAGATATAACTCTAGTAAATTGTTTAAAAATAATATGTATCTATTGTACTAATTTTCAAATACATTTTGGCCACTATTGCAATTTCGAAATATTTCATTACATTAAAATCGATATCCATTTAGCAAGTATTAAAAGACTTGCACATGCACATTTGCGAGGACTGTACCACCAAACCGCTGTGATGACCTCAAAGCACTCATCAGGAAATCCTCCCAACAAAACGTGTGGATGGGGCAGGAATGTTGGCATGGACCCTCTCCGAGCCTTTTAGCTCAACTACCCTATTCCAGCAGTCAGGGAGCATGTGATCGCCATGGAATGCTTCTGCCGGGAGTGAGCCGTTTAAAGGCTATCTGGGCGGGGGATTTGTCTGCCGCGCTAATCTCTATTTGGCAAGGCGGCTGGTGGACATTACATGAAAAGGTCTATTGAAAAATAGATTAATGAGAAGAGCAATAAAGGGAGAGTGATGGAGGGAATGAAAACAATTCACTATTTGTATCGCTCTACATCAGCGAGTAATTGCGCTGGAATGGAACTCTTGAACCTCCAGCAAGGGCAAAGTTTGGAGAGCATAAATCGACTTACTGTACGCGTAGACAGACCTGTATATTCTCCCTAAGGCTACGTACAGTAGACACAGTAAAACCCCTAAGCTTAGCACTGCAGATGTGTTTCCATATCTTTTTAGAATCTATTCATCATTCCCAGGTAGCATTATGATGAATGATGCTGTTTGCATGGACGTCCCTCCTTTGGTTTCTTTACAATCTGTTGTTTTAGAAGCTTCCACATATTTTCAGTGAATGACAATTGAAAAGGTGCAAGTGCGGGCATATGTTTTCAACTCCCGTTTCAACCCGTCCATACGCTCTGAATACATAAACTCACTTGAGAGATTATTATTTTTTCTCTGCTTGTTTTGGTTCTCTGTAACTATTCAGTGTTTGGATTACTTAATCGGCTGCATTGACGTTCAATAAAAGTTGGATAAGCGCTTTAATGTGTTGCTGTCAGTCTGCGCAAGTACACACGGCAGTACAGTGAATAGGCAAATCTTTGTCCCACTCAATCCCAGAATTAATGACGGTATTGGAGTCATTAGGAGCGCTGATGGCAAAAGCATGCAATGTGCCCAGGCTTGAAACCAAGAGCAAATATTAGGACACGCGATTCGAACGAGCAGGAAACATCACGACAGATAGAGATATTTGACTGCGCTTGTCCTCGAGTGTGTGTAGAAGAGGTTTAGCTCTAGGCGGTCGCCGTTTGAAAGACTTTTCCCTGGTGAATAGATTGTGGGATGATTAGTTGAATGTCATGGCTCAACATGGTGAACAGTTTGAAGGAAAGAGGCAGCTGGTGGACCTGAAAAAGGTTGGAACTGAATGACTTCCATGTTTTCTAGACAGAGAAGATCTTCTGACTGGCTCTAATCATTGTTTTCAAGCGGTAGATACAATGGCCACAGACTGTAAACATCTGATTCTTCTCTTTCTTCTTGAACTTTAGGAACAGCTGCTGCCTCTCCCTCGCTCTCATTCTTTCATCTACTCACCATGCCCAAGCTAGAGCAAGATGGATATTCTTCTCCCCCCTTTTCTCTGCCAGACTAGATGAGGTAAATCAAGATTAATTGCCATATTTGTCATCAGTTACGGCTTTGTTATCCTGCTGAAAATAAAGATGAATATTTCCAAAATTACATGTCATGTGGAGATTTTGTTACAAAACCACCCCACTAAAACACAGCTGATGTTCATCTCCTCTGGGAGGCTGGGATGTTGTTGTTGATCCGTAGAGCACAAACTTTTACATTTCTATTCATTTCTAGCAGAAGATTTTCAATGTTTTTCCTAATTTTGTGATGAGGCCTTTGGTGTCTACGCTCTTAAAAATGAAGGGGCTTCACGAAGCCAGAAGAACCTTTTTGTTTCACAGAAGGTTCTTTGAAGCGAATAAAAATGTATTTAGATTGTAAAAGGTAAGAAAGGTCATTTTCTTTTGACTTGAACCAAAATGGTTATTCTATGGCATGGCTGTGACCTTTATATTTTTGCATTTCTAAATGTGTGTACACTACCAATCAAGTTTATTTTCATTTTATTTACGTATGTTTCTCTCAAATTTAGAGTAAAACAGGCATTTTTCATCTGCATGTAAACAACCTTTTCTTAAAGGCCAAAAATTAAGGATACAAAATATACAAAAAATACAAAGTGAACATCTATAAAAGAACAACTTTAAATCTGAATGAACATAACTTATTTTCAAAGCATGGGTTTTGAAGTATGTTTATAAACTTAGGGATGCATCTTAAGAGGTTGAAAAAGTGTCCAGAGTACTCAATGGGTTCTCAATTTGCTCAATTAAATAAAATGATTTTTTTTGCATCATTCCCACACTTTATGTTCTTTCATAATTTTCACTATTTTACTATTATTGTAAAATAATTGTGTAATATCTGAGTACTAAAAATGAGTGGGTGTGTAAGTTGAGGGGTAATGTAAGTGCCCTTCTTTCAAGCTGACTGGTGTGTTTGGGTTTCATTTCCAAACACTTGGACGAGTTCTTACACAAAAACACTTTACCATTGACCGCATACAGTACAGTGTACGTAAAGTGTCTCCAAATATAGACGAATCCTGAACTGGAATGCAATAATGATTATCACAGTTCAAGCAGAAAAAAAGGAATGTCATGTGGAGGTGAGCTTAAGGGTAAAACTGAGGTGAAGTCAAAGGGTTGTGAAGCTTGTGAACATGAGGATTTCTGCAAACATTAAGTGGACTTCCTGTCCCGTTCAGCTGATATTGCTCAGCCCTTAAAAGCTATGATGCCTCCCTCCATTTCTCTCACTCTCTCCAAGGCCACAGTCTGTGCATAGTAAGCGCCGGTTTACAGCAGTAGAGAGTTAGCTCTCCCACTAGATTTACCCACTGAGTTGTTTTAGCAGCCCAGATGGAGGTTTAACACATTACTGTGCCATAATAAAAGACTGTAAATCAGAGTTTTGTCAGGTCTGGGTATGATATATGTGGCCTATGAATGGGGTCAGCTGCCCAATACGTGATAGACTGCTTTCACTGTCAAAATCCAGCTCCGCTTAAATGAACAGAGGAGAGATCGCTCTGTGGTAATGTATAAATCAAAGCACACATAAGGAAACTTCACCCAATATAATAATTTAACGTGATAGACGGGGGTGGGGGGGTGATGAGTACCCTAATTATTATACGAAATGGTACGGCTGGATAATGATGTTTTTTGCTAGCGGGGAAGAATCAACCTGGATTCCCGATAGGTGGGATATAATATGACCCTTCTCACGCGTTTCATCCAGAACTATTCTGTAAGAGCTCATAATCAGTTGTAATGAGTTTGACTGCTGCCATTCACTTCGGTTTGCTCTTAATACGGGGAATTACCTCATCCAGCACAAAATATATGGAAACAATTAAAGGCAGAGATGAACACCGGCTACCTCTCATAATCACTTGCGCTTTCGCAAGGAAGATAGATTGATGTGACTGTAAGTGTATATACATTTAATTTTGCTCTAATCAAATGGAATCTGATGTTTTTCTTGCCTTTCAAAAACGTAAGGAAATGGATAGAGATTCCGTGGTTATTTGATTTATTTACTTTTACAGGGCAGTTTAGAATGTCTGAGGCCTACGTACTTCCAGTAGAATGAAAATTGAGAAATCTGGTTTCTCCATTTGCAGGTGCACTGCAGAATTTATTACGTTTAATGAAAGACTCGTATTTCTGTCAGATAATGACAGAATGAAAGACAATGAAAGAATTAAATAGGGAACTTAATCACCCATGTGACTAGACTTCTCTTTCCCAGAGGAAGATTTTATTGCTCAGTGGTTGCTCTGTAGCTCAGCAGATTTTATAGTTCTTTGTTGTTTTGTTTTATTTAAGCATCAACTAAGTCTCAGATGTTTCTTCAAATAGAAACAAATAAGAAATTGAACAATTGTTGTTCTGAAATGAATGTTGATTTGAAGGTCAAATCTGGATCTGGGTACATTTGATGAGTTCATATTGAAATCATCAATAATTTTGACATTTTAATTGCAGACATGGCAAATCCGAGTTCAGTTTGTGACATTGTTGAGATCTATTCTGAAACCAAAGATGACGTTTGTGAGATGTCTGTTCTTCTTGTTGAGATCTCTTATGAAACATTTGTGAGATTTCTTGGTCTTTTCCTCTGAATACATTTCTGAGATTTAGCCTCCTGAATCAAAAGTTTCCATATGCTATCTCTTTTAATATCAATGATGTCTAAAATAAATGACTGAGATATTTAAGAGATGTGACCTGTGATTTTCCTTTTGTCAAATTTCACATTAAAATTAAAAAGTTAAAACTCGCAATTAGAATTTATCAGGTAAATTTACATGTTTTTTAATTAGTTGTAAAATGATTTCTCATACCTGCTCATAATTAATCTTATCTGAGCTCATTTACTTTCATTATATGACAAGGCCAGGAAAGTTTTAAAAAGTATTTACCAACCAAACCACAACAGACTTGTGGTTTTGTATTCCCCTGTTAGCGACTATGCTAGGTTAGCATTTATAAGGTGCCACAAATCAAATTGGATTTGCGACCCAACCACAAAATATTTATATTTGAAACCAGTCTCACTTCGAGATAACCAGAGCGTGCCCAACAGCATATTAGATTGAAGAAACAACAGCACAAATCCATCACACGCTGCGTTGACGTGAGAATATGTACAGCTGACCACACCGAGGTCAGTTTCAAACAGATTATCACCACTGATCTCTGGCCTAGCCGAATGCAGTCCACCACGTTTACTCCAGATCAGCAAACCAGACGGATTTACATTGGCCAGCATATCGTTCAGAGTAGCATTGCCGACCAGAAAAATCTAAATCAAAATAATTCCTTGTTTTTTGAAGCCTGTTCAAGAGTTGAAGTGGAGAATTGTGGGTAGTCTCGAAAAGAGCAGCTGGCCCTCAAAATTACTCCAGGCAATCACAGGGTGAAGCATAAGCCAAACGTGATTAAGTTCAATCCCGTTCTAATAAAGGCACACATATGGAACACTAGCTGGAGTTGGCCGAGGCCCCAGTCAAACAGTGCCCATTTAAAACGCTCCCAGGGTCCCCTCCCTTTTCACCAGTTAATACCCCTCAGAGTTTGATTGTGCTGGTTCTTGTTGATTCCATTATTTAGAGTAAAAACCCTTTCACTCGCACCTCCGCCGGTCAGATTCGAAGCAATTACACACAACGGTGTTGACTTTTCCCAAAGTGCTTAACTCCCGTCCTGCATAGGACTGTAGAAATTGAATTGCGTTACATCTCCTCCTCAGGTCAGCGGTACCTCATTTACAACCTATTTTGAGCTGTTCCATAGGACTTAATAAAATATACAACTGCCAACAGTTCATTACTGGAAATTGCGGCATTTTGTATGGAGTTGAACGTACTTTGCCTTAATTACGATTCATTTTAAAGGTATTTCGAATCACGTTTCAGGACAAATGTTTTCACTGTTGTCTCACTTGTTTTGATTGTGCGTACAAAGTTCTTCAAAGCGTACAACTTGTAGGATGAATATTTGAGATATGACAAAATATGACTTTCTTTGCTTCATAAAACACAGAGATTTATGTTTCTAAAACAGATATTTCTATCGAGAATTTCTTCATATAGTGTGTACTCTGTTGGAAACAATTGTTTGTGAGAAAATCTCATGTATGATTAAATTCAATAAACAACCGTGTCGTCTCATTGAAGAGGTGCAGGAGACTGAACAGAAGTTCTAGCAATTTAATCGTTCTGGGATTCGATTAAGATTCAAGATTCTTCAGCCCTCTTGTTCGTTCCTCGCAAATATTCGGCCACTTTTGATGCTCACTCACTGAGAAAACGGCAAAGGAACGGGAATGCTTCCATCAACCTTCTCCATGGCAACATGGCTGAACCCTGCACTGAAATGCCTGGGGGGCCACAATGATGACAAAACAGTATTTAAGCGAGCACACTGCTCAGGCTATTTACAAAAGGCTTGGAGGGTGGGGACAGAGCAGGTTCACAAAAGTCAATTTACAGTACGGGTCAGCACATCTCAATACCTTTACAATTTGAGTCAAATTCTTTGTGTCCCCCCACTGACAAAGAGCATCTAACCCGCGCCACACACAAAAGGGCGCTTGGCGGTTTATGGTCTCTGCCGGCATTAACCCTACAGAATTTCAGCTCTTCTCCATTAAACAGCCCTTTTTTTTCTCTGTGACGGCATTAAACTTCTCCTATTCTTCTACGGTCACACGGGTCATTTCGAGTGTGAAGCAATCTGAGACTGAGAGATGCACCGACTTGCCTTAAACTATAATTAGTTCCTCTGTACGGGGGAACAATCTGCCTTTTTCTGAGCACCAAAAGGATTCTGCTGTTAAGGAGACATTAGTGGTTGTAACAAAGGCTGTGTTGGCCTTTGGAACCGTTTGACTCACATTAGCTCATATCCCTGCTTCCGTTTCAGCCCTGCTTTGAGTCCAAGCGCCACTACGGGTGAAATCTCCCTTCGAGTTTGAGCTGCGTGCATTATGCCTCCATCCCAGCCTAATCCTGCTTTCACAGGGGTCAAAATGAGGTCAATCCTCCAAGCTTCCACAGAGGACACCACGTTGTGGTTTGTACACACATCTAAAGATGAGAAATCTCACACATATTCAGGTGGAGAAAGAGAAGGGTCTTAGTTTCGAAGCAAAAGAAGAGCCGTCGTGGGAAAATCAACTTGTCAAAGATCTTTAAAGCACGCATTGGTTTTCTCCATTTGAATGCAGAGTTTTGACATGAACAATTAATACGACGCAGGAGTGATCTTACATTTCAGTTTGTGAAAAGTAAGGCACGTATAAGCATAAGAAACCAATTACAAGAAATAATGAATCAAATCTGGAATTTTGTCTGGACTCTTTCCAAGGGATCTGGTTAAAACCAAAAGAATAACATTCCAAAAGTCCTAAATTGAATTAAACATAATCGTTCTCATTGAAGCAATGCCATTCAAGCCAGATCAAAAATATATATGTATTTAGTGATATTATGATATTGTTTTCATACATCATTTATTCACATTTATGGGACAAAACCCTGATATAATAATTCAATCTCACTGCAAAAACGGAACTATTTTACGATATTACTATTTTTGGCTTTCATATCAATTCATATCAATTAATATCAATTCATAAGATCTCATTCATTCATTTTAGTACGAATTGCTTTCATGCGGGTCATGTTGGGGTTAGGGGCGGGCCTTCAGTATTGCTTTTTTCTAGTAATCGTATGTTTTTTATGATTCACAACATACGAATGAAAATGAACAAGCCACCTTATAAAATAGCTACGAATTCCTGTGAGATCAAAATTTTGCTTAGTATTTAGTGAAGTACTGACAAATTTATTTTTGCATTTTTCCAAAGAAAATGGTACAAAGAAGGTACGCTGCAAACTTTACATTTGAATGGTTAGAGCAAAAGTAATAGTAAAATCATCAATTATAATTACGGACATTTTGTTATCAGAAATAATATTAAAGTATCTTCTGACAATCAGTATCGGCTGAAATGTCTGTATCAGTTTTGGACCCATAAATGTCTCTTATATCAGTAACACCTCCATCTCACGACAACCGAAACTCTCATCTGAATGTGTGAGAGACAAGTGACAGAAATAGAGGAAGACCACCATCGGAGTAAAAAAAACTTGTGACTTAATAAAACTAAGATATATGGAAATTTTATGAGGAACTGCAATGTAATACATAGTTTGACTTAACTTCATCTCTAATAAATGACCAACACTACACTACTGAATATGCCCAGATTTAGTTTTATACCGACAGTAGACCGAAACCCAGAAGCATTTTGCACTTTCGGCTCTCTCGTCCCGAAGTCAACTGCTGTTTTTTGTTTTAAATGCCTAAAATAAGATCAGTGTTTCATGTTTCCTGTAGCTCAGTGGTTAGAGAATGGCGCTAGGTAATGCCAAGATCACGGTTTTGATTCCAGGGATTGCACATACTCAGAAACAAATGTATAGTATAATGCTTTAAGCAAGTCACTTTGCATAAAAGTCATAATTATAATATATGTTTATAATATATCTTTGTGTGATAAAAATGTTACTCTGGACACTTCCTTCAAGTGTACCATCGCTTCTTCGTACTGCATGCTTCTATGCTCTTTTAAATGGTTACTCAATCTTGCATCTCTTCACTCATCAGGCAACAGTCCCCGGTGCTGGTGATAGCTTAGACTTCTTTGACAGAGAGAGGACATGAGCGAGTGACACCCCCATACCCCCACCTCCAGCTGCCATTATAGGGCCCACCACTGACAGAGGCGTCCTTGAGTCTGTCGACAGACCTAACTGTGGTGCTGAGGTACCCCTCCCAACTGCACAAGACCGCTGTTTCATCCTACCTGCCCCCAAACAAACAGGCCTGTATTTAGAAGCATGAAGACACACGTGAACGCAGACATCCGATGGCAGAGTTTTTACAAGACACCAAAAAGACAACTGACTTTTTACACTATTTGTTAATTTTTGAAAGTTGAAAAAGTGTGTGAACAAAGTTTTGTGTAATCCACCCACAGGAAGGAGATGAAAACAGGCTGTCTGATTGACATGTAAAGCAACCAATCACATTCTGTTTTGTATTTTTGTGTATTTTAGGGGCATGGTTGTCTGAAATAGATGACACCACTTTAAGACCTTCATTGTCAAAGGTTGGTATTTTCTAAATGACTTTTGCTTCAGTTTTTGCCCTGATTTACAGCCCAGACGAGTCAACAAAAGTTTGAGCCTGTCCAACCTAACTATTCTACAAGGTGCCTAATTCGTATGAATTTGTACGTTGTGAGTTATACAAAAGTGTACGATTGGACAAAAACAATACTGAAGCTCCACCCCTAGCCCCGGCCCCAAACCTAACGTCACTGGCACGAAATCAAATCGTACTAAAATGTACGAATGAGACCGTAAGAATAATTACATTTGTGTCAAATCTGACAGATTTCACAGAAAATGTTGAGTGTGGAGAGCACAGATTTCATTTTATTCGCTTATTTTCTTTTAATAATAACAGGTTATGTTGAGCTTTATTATATTGAACTTTAACACGCTTACCCACCCACGACTACCCAGTCACGTAGTGTGTTCCAGCCTTAAGACTAATGACTTTAACAAAGGACAAGTAACTTTTGTAATCCGTGTTGAAAGTTTGCATCAACACTGGAATTTAACTCCGTAGAAGTAACACACTATCTGCTATCTGAAATTGTATTAGGTTTGTAATTGGATTAAAATATGATGTATGAGCATGTTACATGGTTCTCAGCAGCCTCCATACAAATGATTTTCATGTATGAAAACACCAAAGTTGTTCTTGGCCCCAGTGCAGTCTCAGTCTGTGACAACACCTTGGCAAGCTTACACGACAGACCTGTTCTTCATACGAAACATACACTTTCATCATTAAAATCCACTTAAAATATCTACCAAACACACCAAACTGATTTCTTCTGAGGGATAGACAGCAACACCAATTAGTGTACAACATCCAAATCTCTGTTGGAAGTTATCAACAATTCCAATTTTGTTAGTGTGGTGTTGCTCATGACCTCAAAGTGTTAAAACAGAACTGAAGCCAAGGTGCACGTTTTAACTCAAACCACTGAATATCTTATTCTATTCTAATCAGACTATGAGAACCAATTACGGGAGAACTTTGAAAGCAATATAAAGACAGGTTAAGAATTGAGCCTGAACTGTAATGCTTCTGTTCACCTCTGTTATTGTAAAACTTGAATAAAATGAGTTTTACAGATACTTACAGGCCAATTACATGGAGAGAGAAGAGCCAATCGTGCCAAGCGCAGAGGTTCTCCTCACACTACATGGTTATTTATTCCAAACAAACACTTTCCCAGGGTTTGACAGACCAATCATTGTGTGCCTTTAATCGGAACAATAACAAGTGTGAGATGATTTATATCAGTGTCGTGCGTAATTGTGCTAAATTGATATTTATCTAAGACAAGGAACTTAAATGAATGACAACTATGTGAAAACCATGGAAATATAAGAGTCGTTTTGTTTTTGCAATCAATCTTGCACAACCACGAAAGTGAATCCGAATAAAATTTCGTAAAAAAAAAGAATCAGCCTTGCAGATTGTAATGGTAAAGACTTTTAATTAGTTTATAAATATTTCTTTTTTCATTCAGCATACAAAAATGACAGTATGTACATCCACAGATAAGTGGTTCATGAAGGGTGTTACGGGCGACCCATATACTCTGTTCACATGCTCAGAGGTTTGGCATTCGAACGCCTGCATTTTTTTACATTGAGTAAAATGTAATAAGGCACAACACGTAAAGTCCAATGTTCGTGCTTATATATGTGGAATAAATGCAGGTATTTGTCCTCTAACAGCTGAACTGAAGCATCAGACCCAGCAGATGGAAGCCATTGCACAGTTCCTCATCCATTAGCTGTATTTGAAGTTCCCTTTCATGTTCAACACTTTCATTGTGCTTTCAGTCTATTAAATAGTCTTAACTGGTGAAAGTAGAGTACCGTCTGAGGCCTGAATCCCTTCGAACTCGGAATGTGGAATCCTTTGGAACATTTGACCTATTCCAAAGCATGGGTCTGAAAGAATAAATGAAAGTAAATTTCTTATAAAAATATGTACCTTTAAAAAGCGACCCAGGTATTGTGTAGCAAAATAGACTTTTCAAAATCCAGATCAATGTGAAAAAAGGGAGACATGTTTCTCCTGAGGACGGTAACTTTCGGGAAAGCCAATAGCTGGGCATTTAGCTCGACAAAACCGTGTGCAGTTAAAAATATTCCAACTCTTATTGCTTCTCTATAAATGTTCATAAAACCAAAAATAAATCATTTCTCCTCAAAAGTATACAAGCTGGAAAAGCATAACACAAAAGTAAGCCTTGTTGGTAACATAGTGCTCTGGTTATCTTTGGCCAAAGAAGGTTGTTTGAGAACTCAGCAGTTTTGTTAAATGAGAATTTAATCGAGTCCCGTTATAATAGAGCCTTCCAGATCTGCTTTAGATTAGTTTGCTGAGAATAGGCACAAGGTTACGTGACAAGGATTGGGGTGGTTTCCGGTATTGACTGCAGGGATGAAACGGACATTCATTTGCAAACGTATTTCTCCACAGTCCTCTCGCACTTCTTGCACGTGACGTAGCAGCACCAGTGATATTTGCAGTGGCACCGTTCCACCAGCCTCTCTGAGTAAGGGTTGTAGCCTCTGCCACAGCACATCAGATCACAGCTGTCACTGCCGCTGGACGTCTTATTGCACTGCCTGCAGAAGAGAGAGAGGCGAAGAATCAGAGAAGAAGAAAAGCGTGTGCCATGTCACCATAAAACTCTGGAACTAGTTTCAGATTCAATTGGTTGCATGAATGACTATTTAACGGAAGACCTGTATAATTCATCTCCTTTCATGTGTCAGGATGAGACACTTGCTTAAATATGTATTTTATGTTTTTAATTACTTTCTAAAATCAGTGAAGTGCAATGGGATGTAGCAAAATGCATAGATCTTTAATTGTGTAACTTGAAATATTATGTGGCTGCTGTCCTTCTGAAACCTTGTATCTGATTTAAATTTGTTGTCATAAATTCTTATGTTCATTCACCCTCTTTAAGTTTATCATTGGGACTTGGAAATTAAACTGACCAATAAATAGTATTAAATAATGCTTGTCAACTTTGTCAACACAGTATTTCATCAATTAAAAAGTACATTTCCTGAAAATGGAGGACACTGATGATATAACTAACCCTGATCATTTTTAAACTGTCTTAAACACAACGCTCTTGGTCAAGACACAACATAAAATATAAAAGATCAGCCGCAATAGGTGTTCAGCAAACCACCCTTTTCATTATCTTTACCATTTAAATTGTACTAAACTTTATGAACATGTATTTAAAACTAAACTTAGACAAATATATGACCAACCATCTCTCTGTGACCATAAACACAAACCTTTTTTCAAACTACATGCAACAGTCACATGCAGTATTAAAGCAGCAGCTCATTTAAAAGCATGGTCATTTGTACCCATGAACATTTTTAAGTCTAGCTGGATAGACCATGTAAAGGCATTCATTTACCGAAGCCTTAGGCATCTTAAGTAAGCAAGAAATAGCCCTGTCATAAATCACATTCTATACACTAGGGGTCAGCCTCTGTGTAGCCCTCTCTGCGTAAGTGCATTGTTTTATAATTGTGTGGTGTTAATGGCCAGGGTGCTGAGAGACAGAGAGTATGCCTACTATGAGAAGGAGAGGGAGAAGAATGCTGTTATTTAAAACTCGAACAAAGATGGTCCTTTAAAAAAGTCTGGGAAATATATTTTTGGTTTAGATCTGTATCCTATGTTCCAATTTTAGAATAAAAAAATTCTATTTTCCAGTTCTAAATTCTGAATAATTACGAAGTTATTACAATTCACTTCAATTATGAGGTTTTATGTGAAGCTGTTTATGATCTCTGAATTTATTTGAATGTTTTTTTAACTTTGCTTTTGTAAATACAACTTTGAAAACACAAAAGACCTTGACTTTCACTGAAAATCTAATAAAAGTAATCAGGTTTTATAATTAGTTTTACACTTTGACAGCTGTGATCTAAAATGATTTCCTCTTAAATTATAAACACATTACTTTAATAGTTCTCGATCTCAAAAAAATACCGCAGCGATTGTTTCTTTTGTGATGGTCATCTCTAAGCCTTTGGGATGTTATCCGTCTGAACTTCTAATGCACCAATTTCATTAATAAAATCCTTGTGGCCCACAATGCAACATTGGGAACACTGAGAGCAATGTAACTTTAGATGAGAGAGATGAGATATGTTCAGGGTTAATCTATCTTGTCTCTCAACGCCAAATCAGATTGCATGTTATCCAGTCTCTGCAGCTTTAGTTAGGCTAACACTCAGGAATCATTATCTAAAGACCCCCCAAACCACAATAAGAGGGCAATGATAGAAGCTTCCTGCCCCCCTGCTTTAATAAGATGTTATGGGTTAATCTGACCAAAACATGTCCAGGTATCATTTTACTTCCTAAAAAGGATATTAAAACTATTTTTTTATTTTACAGCAACAGCCTTGAATGAACTGTAATGCAGCTACACGTTTTACTTTTTTGTTGGGTTTAATTTTCATTGGTAATTTGTAATAAAATGTTAAAGTTTATTTCTCATTTAAATTAAAATAAAAAAGCAGAACAAACAAAGAGCAGAGTTCATTTACATAATGGATAGTTGAATTTATTTTCTTTTATAATGTTATATTATTTTATATTATTATCTATTATAATAATATTATTTACAATCATAATTTGGTATTATGATCATTCTTTTTTTTAGTTATGAGAATGGGATTTTATGACAAATATAAAGTGAATTTCACAAAGCAAAATTTTTTAATTGTCCGAAAAATTATCATCTGTTTAAAGCAAAATATACATTCTATATTTCTTGGCTGATGAAGAAGATTAAGTATAGGGTCGAACGGGACAATTTTTGTAAGATAAAGTGATCTTGAACCTCACAGTAAACATTAAAACAAAACACAATTCAATTTAAGGCCAGCAGACGTATTGTCACAGGCAGGTACAGGGTATATTGGGCAGGTTAAACCGACATGATGACCAACCTTACATTCCAGAGACCACCATGGTAGCAACAAGTGTAACACACATTGTTCCCTGTTGACCTTCTTCAATGCTTACTGAACACACAAGTGTCTTGTGACTAAGTGTATGGCACTAAATATATGAACAGAGAGCACGTGTGAGTGGGCTTATCTGGGCTAATGCCAAGGATGCTCTCTGTGTTGAGTGCACCTGACATGTAGCATGTCTCTGGGTTATCTGTGCGCTGACCTCAAATCCACTGTGAAAAGACTCTTTAAAACTCTCAAACAGATAATTTATTAAAACAGTTTCTTGTACTTATTTGTATTATTAATAAATGCAATAGTCAAATTTTGTGTCTTTTGTCACGTTGCTGCAGTTTTTTTTAAACCAACAAGCCACCAAACAATAAGTCACGTTACAGTGATTTTACTATGGCTATGCATGACGCAAAGCAATTTGCAACTTGCTGAAAAATCATACGAACCAACAGTTCCATGTAGCTTAGCAAAAGATAACACTACAGAGCACACAAACAAACAGAACAAAAGCAAGGAAGCAGAACTTATTCCATTCTTACTCGTATCTACACCTGAGCCTCCACTGATAAAGCAATAGGAAATAAGCAGGAAGAATTCATTGTCTGGCTAATCATTGTGTGCAGTGCTGGTATCAACTGACTGCTCTTAGCTCTGTGAATAGCAGCATTACTCACAGACAGCCTGTGATAACAGCCAAGAGGATACAGTCACTGTAAGAGGATACATGCACATGTCAAAGACACGTGTGTACACACAATGTGAATCCATCTCTATACCCCGTTCCATTTTTGCAAGTTGTTGTATCTCTCTAACCAATCCGACCTGACAAGATGCCACAGCAACAATCTAAAGCAAATGAACTTCAAACAATGATGGACAAACAAACATAAAATATATAGCTGAAATATATATGAAATTATTAGTCAAATTATTTAAATTAGTGTTTTTTCTCTTTGCTTATCTGGATTTTTTAAAACTATAATAGCTCTAAAACATGTTATTTAAGAGTTAGTTAGTCTCACCTGTCCTGAGTACCAAAAGATCCCATCTTGTCATTTTTCATGCAGAAGTCCGGTGAACTCTGCAGATACACCAGCTCATTCTCTCTAACCGGCCGGATGTCGATGTCTTTGGGGACGAGTTGCTTGCGTGTGCCCATGGGCCGATGGACCACCTTAGTGGCTGACAAGTACTTGGTCTTCAAATCCATAGCGATGTCCTTGAGGTCCTGTAGGCCTCTCCAACAGGTCCGAATAGAGCAGGATCCAGAAACACCATGACATTTGCACTTCATGACTAAGGAATCTCGCAAAGCCTTCGTGGGAGAGAAATTCTGGGATGAATTTAGATTCTTATAATGAAAGTATGACAGTGAACATCTAAGACTAATAAAACACTTTGATCTTATCCACACAAATAATTTTTTGCTTTGATGTTTCACTGTCTTTGTTGTGTCATAAAACAGCATGGAAAACTGTAGTAGATGAAATCATAAGTCTTTTTATTTGTATTAAATTAGCAATGTCATAAGTTAGTATGGTCGTCTCTACCTGTCTGCCAACTTCGCTGTTGTGGAGATGCATCAGCTTGTTGGCGTTCGAGCCAGATTTCTTCTTCATTTTCATGGGGGCATCTGAAAACTTGGAGCCCATGAGAAGACCATAATGCAGGTTATCAGCACAGCCACCCCACCTGTACCCCGGCTCGGGTATTTCACCCGGAATCGGACCGCATGAGCACAACCTCAGGTCTCCAGATGTGCACGCGCGTGCTATAGTGTGACTTATAGCTGCTGCAGAGAGCGCGTACACGAAGGCAGATTCCCTCGTTCCTGAGAGGAAATAGATATGTGATCAATTAAAAGAGATTTAAATAGTCTGTTAAAGACAGAGATTATACATTCAGATTCACATAATACAAAAAACAATTCCGTAAGTAATTCCCGATTCTTCCTCACTCCCTTCACTGGGGACTTACAGAAAACTAAACTAATATGAGAAAACATGCAGCCCGTCAAACTGAGGTATGAAAGGGTAATGACGGAGATTACGGACCTTCTCACACAGTTCACATATGTCATGACAAAATAATAGGGGTGGAAACAGGAGAGGCACAGTGTGACCCTGGACGAGGTACATCAAAGGCCGTCTCCTTAGCACTGCACTTATGAGAGACTTTGACTCCTGACAAAAGTAAACGGTATGCGGCGTTGCGCAGTTCTCTCTCAGCGAGGGATCCGAAACATCAACGAGATTTACTTTGAACATCCAGCGGCGTTCGGGGCTCAGTAAAGGCTCTTAATAAATAAATAGGGAGGACAATTTAACTACCCGTCAAAGCGTGGTTGCGTGTGCCGGTGTCATAGCTGTGTTGAAATTTAAGACAATCCACGGGGTGGTAATAAAGTCTAGAGTAGGTGGACAAAAAGATCAGTGTCATAACCGAAAGTCAAGTCTTGACTTACCTAATTGATTCAATATTTCTTTAATTGGTTGACAGCTTAAAATGTTACGCGTACGCTGCAGGGCTCGGTCGCAGGGTAATAACTTCAGAATGTGAGCCTTATGGGACTCAGAAACCAGAAGAGAGAGCATAAAAGGCAATTCTGCATTAAATAGCATCTCTCGTTGAATAGAATAGACTCTCTTGTTGGGATTCACAGTAAACACTGGTCCTCCGTAAAGCCTCACATCAAACACGGCTTGAAAAAGAAGAGCAAGAATTCTGTGGGTCGGAGGTTTCCCGGTGGGTAGGAACACGATGCATTTTATCAAGCAATGAGGCACTTAGGGGGAAATTTAGGCCAACATTTAACTGGCATACTATGCGTTACGTGTTTAATGCTCACCAGAGGCTTCTTTTTAAACTACAGCCCTCATAAACGTTTCCCTCAACAATTAGATACATTTCTCAGAGGTATTACGGCCTCAATAGAGACCACATTCTGGTATAAAGAGGTGTGTGGTCACTTCAGAATGAATGGGCCTTTTCACATTTTTAAGGTAACTTACTATGTCGAACTTTTTATATTCTGTGCACACATTTCGGCATTGTTTCATACAATGAAGACAAGAATTGAGAAAACAAAACAAATCTTCCTGCGTATAATCTTGGACAGTTTTCTTTCAGTAACTCACCTCGTTCCAGGTCTGGGAGGAATTTTGGAGTATCAATAGAGGAACAGTTCCAGCGCATGTCTGTGAAGGTTTTTTGGCAGACCTTTTTCACCTCCTGCGCAGCTTGGATGATGCTTTGCATGAGTTCCAGGTTGCTCCTACAGAGCTGGGCCTGAGACGAGACTAGACCTGGCAACGTCTTGCAGTGCTGGGTCTTGTTGATGTGTTGTGTGGTCTGCGATAGTGACCTGAATGAGGAGGGTTATATTTTTTATATAAACACTGGGTGTCTGTAAACTGTTTGAATGCCCTTTTATGCTATAGGTCTGTTATTACATTATACATTACAGGTTACTAAGACATTTGGAAAGCGACCTGATTTAGATAACAGGAAAAGTGATGAAGATATCTGTGGTAAAAATTAATTCTGAATTAAAATGCCAATATTGGGCTCAACCGAATTCCAATAAATACAGCCAGATCTCAAATTCAATGTAAATGTGTTTACCAAAGCGTTCTCGCACGCATTTGGGCTGCGGGCTAAAATTGTTCAGTGTCTCGCTCACAAAGGCATGCAAACAACAACCCATTCCAAGAGATAATCAATGAAGATTAGTCCAAAATGGAGGAAGGGGGTATTTTGGCATTGCTTGGACCAAGAAAGTCGTGTAATCGTCAGTGGAAAAAAATCATTTATCCGCAAGATATTTGGACATTGTTAAATTACTATTCACCGTGGTAAAATAGATGTCAGACAATACTAGAGGATTCATTCTTCAGCACAAAAATTTTCACAAGATTTATCACCGAATGTGACCTGGCAGCCAAACGTTTTGTAGTAATAAAAAATATTTGCTCTTCTCTGATAAAGATTAAAGATCAGGATTATGGATTGTGGAAAGAATTCAGGCTTTGTTACTATGGTACCACATCTCTTTTACAAACATACACACATATGTATCACCATTCGTGAGAACTAACTAATACTCTCTCTGCCTTTGCCTGTTTCAGATTAAGGGCTGCCA
This sequence comes from Barbatula barbatula, assembly GCF_947034865.1. Taxonomy (NCBI): domain Eukaryota; kingdom Metazoa; phylum Chordata; class Actinopteri; order Cypriniformes; family Nemacheilidae; genus Barbatula; species Barbatula barbatula. The sequence continues at coordinate 14,178,649 of NC_136787.1, read as the reverse complement.
CTTTATGTTCCATGATATTCTGTGACTGACAGACCCATGTCTTAACCTGCACACACACTCGCACACACAACCTTCCTTCTTCGTTATCCAGGGAACACAGGTGTTTATTACAGCATCTGTTTTGCATTTCTCGCCATGCAATTTCAAAGCTGTGGAAACCTTCTTGAAACATCTTTCTCATGCAAGACCCCTTCATGTCTTAGTTTCTCAGTGATCAATGGTGAGACTATGTAAATGAGAAATATTGTAAATATGCAACAAAAAAAAAGCAAAATATGTTCAGGATATGTGGGTTGTCATGAACTGGGTTTAACAGTACAGTGAGTGTGATTTACCAGGATACATTTGTGGAGTTTCTTCTAAATAAAACTTATTAATGCTTTCATAGAGAAAAAAATAGCAACTCACAGCCATCTGATCCCGGTGCACTCCTTTGACAGGAGCAGAAATGTGAAGATACAGAGCGAAAGTGAACGGAATGTGCGCTTCATACTGTAGAATAAAGTCCAGCTCGACCAGAAGAGACTGATGCAGGTGCGCGCGCTGACCCCACGACTTATTTTGGCACAGTCACAGTTAAAAGCCACAAGCCATGCCACTTATTCCGTTTTCACTGTTCAGCTTAAAAGATAAAAAACTTAAATCAGACATTGAACATTGAATACATAGAGAGAGCTTGTAGGTAAAGTGCACACGCTTTACGCACTGGAGATAAAATAACTTTTAAAAAGTTATACACGCTTCAATGGCTCCTTTGCACATTGTTATTATTATTCATATTTTTAGTTCTGTATAAGAACAAAAACTAAGCCTATTTTAGGGGATGATGTCTCCGGTTTGCATTACTTTGATTTATGGAAATTCAAGCAGAAATAAAACATGCACATTGCTTAATGGGCTATAAACGGTTCAATTACAAAATTATTTTTGACAATACATTTGATTTATCCAAAGATTTAAAACTACTAAATACACAGCACGCTGTGCTATTTGTAATAGACAAGTGTTGCTTCGCTTCAAGATTTTTTTTATCATCATTCATTTCTCCATCTGACTGAATAGGAGAGCAATAAATACACACCAACTCCCAATGGACGTGCAGTTTGCCCTGAGGCGTAATGTGTCCAGACAGCAATTGTCCAGATTGCAAAATTTTTGTACGTTATTTTTTCTTCCCTTTCTGGCTATAAGTCTAGCCAGACGTACTATATAAAACTATACATTCAATCGTGTGTACAGTAACAAACACAATAAGATATTATATCTACAATCAAAATAGTTACATTCATTTTCCTGGATTTTTTTGTGCATTAAAAACTATCCATATAAATCACTGAAAAACGAGAGTGCAATTTATTTCCTATGTTTAGCCTTATCTATCGAATAATCTATAGTTCACTCGTTAGCCATCCGCATTTTGGCAACACACAATCTTTCTAAACGCTTAAACGTCGTAGTTTACAATAAATATTAGGCTACTATTAAGTATTTAAAATTGAATAAACGAATGTTTTGGGCATAGATGTGAATAAAAACGATTTAAAAATCCCAAAATGTATAAGAACAGTTGCATCAGTTTGTTATAATGCAACAAAATCCACAAACCTGCTCCGGCAAACCCCAGTAAACTTCCCTGCAAGCTGAGATTTTTTGAAGATTTCAAAAAAGATTTATTTAATGTTCACCTCACCAGCCTAATGATGATGGGAAAATGAGGTTGACTCAAAACGTAATTGGTTCACACAGGTTGTAGCCCAACTGTGTGCCGCACAACCCTGGCACTATCTAAAATTATACATTGCCCTGTCAATTATCTTGCATTAACGTGCATCACGAGCCACATACGACAGACACTAGAACTAAAACATCTCTGTGCACATATTGAGAATGAACAACAAGTTTCATCGCATGCCACGAACTTTGCGCACGAGTACGCATTTGTATCCTCACCTTTATCAAATCGAGAAACACGCCAGAAAAATGCCACTTGCGCAAAGTAATCCAAAGGTTTTGCTTATTTTAAATCCAGTTCCTCGGGAAAAGCTCTAAATGTGTGTTAATCCGTGATGTGAGGATGAGGAAAGTCCGGGTGAAAAAGCATCATGCAACAGTCCGATAATGAGATCTGCACTGTGCTGCTCGCGCTCTGAAGTCTGTTGAACTGAACGTGAGGACGGGAGCGCGAGACTATATGTGCCCGCGCAACACTTTGATCTCGCGCTGATGTCAGGGGCTATTAGCATAAGAAAGTGGTTAAGGTTTCCGAGCCAAAGAAAACTTTGAAAATATGATCCGTGACACTCACGCATATCGCTGTTTATGACGCGAAATTTTAATGCATTTCGAGAGTTTTGCTCCTTGACTGTTTTTCCATGTGAAATGAGTGATGTCAGGAAACAAAAATCACGGAATTCACTAAAGTGTGGGGAATATCGCTAGACTATTTGCATGGCCCATAAAATTAAGTAGGCTATACGGCTGTAAGCCAGTGTTTCCACACTTTTACGCCGTCCATGTCTGGACACTCCAAAAACAAGGCAATATTCCAAGCACGCTTATAATGATGTTAACGTGATAAATACATCCTGATGCACAGCTCACATTAGCCACTATATGACACTATTCAACATTTCATACCATAAATGACTTAACCTTCAGAAATACTCCCAGTAGCCCATTAAAGTCCACATCTGAGCAAAGATATTTCCTCATTTATAATGAGCTATTCAATTCCCTTGTTATTTTTGGTCTATCAAGAAGTATAAAATAAGCCATTAAAGGATTCATAATCATTACAGATTGTTATTAATAAATATAAATGTGTCAAGCGAATATTTTTATAAAATAAAAAATAGGCCATAACGTGTGTCCATTTATCACAGGACTCACCACCCACCCACCCACAATGGGCAAGTTCATATTTTTACCATCGAAGGTAACTATCACTTTAATAGTGTCTATGGTGTAATAAAAGTCAAGATATTTCTTGCCATATGCTTCTGTTATTAACCTGGCTTTCTGGTCCACGACTCCTCCTGCAGTGGATTCCATAACACTCACAACCTTCTCTTGTAAAACACACCACACAAGCCAATTTTCAAATAATGATGCAATTAAAACGCAATCATTAAGCCTTTTTCCACTGTTAACAGTATCTACTGTTTTATACAAACTATACAATTCCATTCATTTTGTGGTTGTGTGCGCAGATGTCGGTCTTGGTAATCTAAGACAAAAGAACGTGAAAGAAAAAAGAAAAACACAAGGAAACTAACTTGATGTCAAAGCTGCCCATATACTGCACACACAAAGATAAACAAATTTGGGGTAAAAAAGTGATTATAATAAACAACAGTGACGTCAAAACAGATATTGTTCTTATTGCAGTTTTTCCTAAAACACAAATATTTCTTTATAACACATGTAAATGTTTGAATGTTGTTATGCTCTGTTGCTCTTCAACATGAAAGTAATAAATAAGAAGATGACCTGTGTGTATGGGTGAATCATATATATATATATATATATATATATATATTTATGTATAGCAACTCCCCCAGAACCTTAAATGACCTCCGAATGTCTCCTCTGTGGATGTCAGACACATCAAATGTCACAATGTCTTATTTCATTCACTCCTATTAGCTCTCAATATTGGAAACTGTAGGCATGGCTATTTTAGTTTAATTGATTTAGGAAATAATCTAATAAAGTGATCCTCTTCACAGCTGAAAGCAAAGCAGCACATAACAAAAAAGAGGCAGGGTGTATATTTAGAGCTAATCTGATGCTTTCAAATGCGTCAAAAACCAAAGCACTTCTTCTCGCTGCCAAGATGTATGATTTTAGCTCAATATGATGTGAAATGCCAGTGGAGCCATAATCGCCAAACAAAGCAAAAGGAAAGCGAATACATACAGTGACTATCTAAATACATAACCTATGCCTATATTAAATTATTTGAAGTTATGAGGGGGGGTTGGGCATGGGTTATCTTAAACTAGGACTTGGCCTAAACTAAATAAGGATGTTTAAATAGTTTTTACAAACATACTTTTCAAAGAACATTTCTGATGTGCATCTTGATAACAAATGATATTTTAAGATGTCAGTGTATGTTGTTTTCAATCAAACACCACTAACATATAAGTTGGTCTTGTAGCCCCCCAAATGTAACAAATTAAGTTTAGGCGATGCTGATGCACTGCAGACAATAGATTTTGGACCAAAATGAAACTGCTGGGCCTATTTTTGCAGGCAAGATTGAATTCAATCTGATCACTGTGGATGGTATTTTAAATACTTTAATTTGACTTGTGTATTATTGCTAAAATAAACTTCTGTAACAATAAATCTCCTCACTAAGGCTCAAGTTGCCTCTATCACTAAACTAAAAATGTCTCCCTGAAATTATAGTGAATATATTTTATATTCCAAAATATTACCAACATTACAATCATTTACTCGTTCAAATCATTCAATGATTAGTGCTTGATTGAATTATTTCAAATATACAATTTGATAGGTTACTTAATTTATTCAATAACAAATATTTTTACACTGAAATCCGCTTGAGAATAACCATTGTAAGGTAAACACTAAAAACATGTAATATTTCAAAGTGCTGATTTTCATAAGGATGTGTGGTTCTAAGTACTAAGACTATGTGTATTTGGAAAAAATATACTTCACACGCTTTTCATGAAGGATGGGGAAAACATCTAGTGTCAGTGAGATGCGAATAGACATGAACTCTTAATATTAGGTCAAACGGGACTGAAGACTGACCAACAGCTCCCTGAGGCGTCTGTGTTGGGGCTTTAACACGCAGACTCTCAATTCCTCCCCATACCAGGATCAACAGCACAGCCACTTTGATCTGCTAGGCTTCTCTCACCGGCGCTGAGTCTTATATAGCCTGAGGCTGGTTCATAAAGGCCATGAAAGCTCCTTCGGTTTATAAGATTGAAAGTATGCATAGAGCAGAGAGAGATGCTTCAAATGAGAAAATATGATTTCTGGAAATTTCCCTCTGAAACGTAACAAAACGTTGTAATTTTAGACGTTTTGCGGTGGGTATCCATGTGTGAAGTTTAGCACCGTTAGCGAGACTAATGATATAACGTTTGTATTTTGAATCATTTGCAGCAGCTGTGTCGGCTGATCCATGCTATTTGTCTTCTATCCGAGACATCATTAGACACATAGCAGCCTGACACATATTCAGATCATTCATTCTAAGCTTGTTGAAGGAGTACAGGGACACAGTGCCCTCGTCCCATGACGTCCCTGGTCTTTGCCCTGCTCACAGCTGTCTCATGTCTCATGCAACTGTCAGCAATGCAGTGCTAGAACCACAGGGCTATTTCTGAGCTGTACGTCCTGGTCCTCAATTCACTGAAAATGATTTAAAACAATTGTTTTGTCCTGCTAAAAAACACAATATAAGTAGATACGGAAAATACAAGAGGAGCTGGTCTGAGGACAGTTGATATTTGATGCATGAACATATTACCTTTTTTAAAATATTTCTTTGTTACTTTTTGGTCTTTTCTACCAAAACCGAGACCATCATTATTCACACATTTAAACGTGAAAATAGTATCTATATTTTTTTTCAATAACCAAGTTATATTCAGCTTTTTAGGAAATGGAAAAACACTGTACTTTTTAAATGATTAAATACTATGTTGTCAAAGTTAAATAAAAATCCAAAAATGTGTAGATACAAGGTTTCAGAAGGACACCAGCGATATGTAACTGGTATAACCAACATAATGCAACAACCTGAAATAATAAATAAATAAAATATGAAGGACTAAAATATGGTTGTGGCAAACTGTACATAATATTTTTAAACAAGAATGTGCTAACCTGTACGGGTATCGTTACCCATTTTGAGGCAAACCATCACAGTACAAACAGACCACACCAACAATGTTGATGTGAAACATTGTTCAGCAGTTCTCTTTCTCTGACAAATACAAAATCCATTAGTTTGAGACGCAAGAAAGGCGGCAGTGCCTGTTTGGTGCTGTCTGCTGCAGCGTGATGGAGCGTCTGTCGCTGACCGGCTGTTTAAACTAAAAGGAAATGCATCATTTTGGCCGTGGCACCACCACAAGTCGGTTTATTTAAGTTAAGGTGGGAGAAGCTTTGTTTTGGCTGTTCTTTTGAAACCTGTTTTAAGTAGGGAATCTCATAAAAAACAAATTGTGATTTAATAGGCTCGACAACGAGAGACCTCACCAACAGCTTATGTCGACATGTCGAAGTTTTGTTTCCGTTGCAAGGGAAGGTTCAAAAGGCCTAAATATAAACAATTACCGTTTTGGGGGATGTTGTAGGAAGTTTACATATAGGCATCATCAAAATGTGATACTCAATCATCACCTTATCAATAAATTCCTGTTTCACGCCAAACCTTTTTACAATATGTAAGATGTGGGGGAAATTATTTGAGATGAGATGACGGAATTTTTTTTACCAAAAATGAACATTTTCACAAAAACGTGGACGTTGGGTCAGGCCTTGTGTGTTCTCAGGTGCTTTTGTTGTAAAAACACCGGGACAGTCACACTCAGCAGGAGAACCTAGAGAGAAAACGTTCAGCGTCCAATTCAGACTGTTTAGAGAGGAGTTTGGACCTGTGCTTTAGAAAGGGGCCATTTGTTTAGGACTGGCTCTTTTTTTCCCTTTTGAAGGCGACGGCCCCCTTTCATGTTCCAGATGGGAGGTACTTTCAAAAACACAAGTGACTTGTCTAACTGTATAGAAACATGCACCCATTTGTTTTTTGCTATTGGAGTCTGGTAACATTTGCTACTTCAAAGAGGTTTCAAATATAGTTCCGCGCAAACCGATTTGAGGGTATATGACTTTTCACAAAAGCAAATTTTATATATCAAAAACCCGACTGCGTACACGGAGGGAAACCCAACACTCTGTGGCTTGTCACTACAGTGTTTTAGCTGTGTGGGGTTTGATCTCACCACTTGTAAATGATAAAATAGGTGGGAAAGACAAGGAAGAGAAGGGGAGGAACAATGAACGCTTGTTCACAAGCCAGCATGAAACATGGAAGCAGAATTAGGCTATACAGCAACAAACGGCAAAAGTATTAAAGCTCTAACACATACGGCATTGTGTGTCCGTGTTGTCTTACTCGCATTTGAGACGTTTTTTTCCCCAAATACAAGATCAAAGCCTTTACCCATCTGCCAGGGAGAATTCTAGGACAGGCGATACAGATGAGATAAAATCAGCAACGTTATCGGTCAGGAGGGACGTACTTGTGGTAAGAGAATTTTCTGCTTCAAACAAGATCAAAAGAAGCTTCTCATCAAGTTATGGAGGTTTACATAGATGAGATATAACCAGTGTCATAAATGAGACGGCAGGCAGAATGCGTGCTGTCATAGCATTTTTGCAAAGCTAGATGAAAAGCCACTGTGCACATCCACAAGAGCAAGAGGAATGAGTCTCATTGGCATCAAACCAATAGCAGCATAATATGAATTTCACATAAAGGCCTTTAAAAATACTCTTATGTACTGTTGAATTGAAAATGTAGAACAACATACATAAATATATGTACAAACATTACTGTTGTATTGCTTTAATGTGAATATGAATTTGTTTTCGTTGCAGTATTTCAGGTCTGAAAACATACAGAGCATATTTTCAGTTATTTTGACCCGTTCCTCGTGTTCTCATTTTCTGGAAATAAATGCATATAGAAACAATATTCTATTTTATTTTTATATTTTACCTAAACACATACCTACGAATAGTACATTTTAAAATCAGGTAAATTGTCTCTGAAAAGATCTCTTCATTTTTTCCGTGGCTGTCTAATACCCGAATTGAATATCTGTGTCTAGAGATGTAGTGATTGGTGGAAATTCGAACCAATGAAATAATGGTGCGAGCTGTTTGGGTGGTAAGGGCACAGACTTGGCAAAGCTTTGGACCTAGATGAACACTGATCTACTAAGGCGGTGGAGATTAACAGGGCAGAAAGAGGCAACAAGTAGAACAATAGATAACTGTACCGGCACATCTGTTTTTGATCAATAGCCTGCTGCAGGATTAAAGTAAGAAGAAACCAGAGTACCAGGCTTGGTTTTAAGAACTACAGACGATCCGATCCTGAAAGCAAGGTAGTAGAGAAAAGGCTGCCAAAGTGGTAACCTAATCACTCCAAATCACGAGATAATCCTACTTGCCCTCCACTCTAACAGCGGAGCATTATTCATATCGCCAGGCACTCAGACATCAAATTCTCATAAGTAACCAAATGAATCAGCGACAGACATTCCTCATACCTCATTTTAGAAAGAAAGCACATGCTGCATCAATAATTAGACCTCTAATAAGCGTATCAATCTATCAAGGTGGTAGTGCCCACATTGGTTCCAATGCGCTCAAATTGACTTCTAGTGAGGGTTGAAAGCTGAAACACTAAAACTTCTTAAAATCTCACATATTAATCCATGGCACTGAAGTTCAAGAGAGAGCTTATGTTAAGGTCTAGATTTACATGCGTGAAAAAAGGAAAATTCTACAGTTTTCCGGATCTGACCAATGTATTCGACATCAGAATAACTCAAACCAAATGCGTTATTTGTTGCTGGTACTGAGATTTTGGCGAGGGATTGCCTGCGCGGAAACCTTGAAATAATATCCTTCTAAGTCCTCTGCCTCTTTCTCAGGAGTGTAGTTAAAACCATGCTGTGTATGGACATGATTATAATAATAATAATAATAAATTTTATATGAAGGCGCCTTTCAGAACACTCAAGGACACCATACAGTTGACTTGTAATAAACGAAAAACAGCAATACAACTACAATTGTTAACGGTTAAAAAAGATCAGGAAAAATAATCTAGAACTAAGAGCAACAATACAACAAACAAAAATGATTAGAAAAGCTAGCCTAAACAAAGTATTAAGATGTTAAGATTTTTAGTGGTCAAACAGTCACTTTCTTTCATAGATTGAGGAATAGAGTTCCAGAGATGGGGAGCGGCCCAGCTGAATGCCCTAGACCCCATTGTGACTAAACTAACAAAGGGTCCACGAGAGAATTAGCTGATGATCTAAGGGTACGGTTTGGGGAGTAGATATGATATGAATCAGAGTGGTAGGTGGGGGCAAGATTATGTAGAGCAATGAAAGTGAGAAGCAGAATCTTGAACTCTATTTGATATTTAACAGGTTCTAGTAATTATACGGGCTGCCGAGTTACGGACCAATTGAAGTTTATGAAGGCGTTTGTGTGGTAACCCAAACAGAAGAGAGTAACAATAATCAATACGTGAAGTGATAGGACGAGAGTAGTTGTGGATTTGGATGTAAGGAAAGGACGAAGACAGCTGATATTTCGCAGATGGCAATAAGCAAAACAGGTTTCATTGTGCACCGCCACAGGTCCTACGCCACAGGCTTTGACTTCGAGCAGAAACAAGCTCAGGAGTTCAGCTAGGCCAATTTTGAGTATGGCCAAGAGATTAGCGAATGATGTCATGCAATAATGTACATTTATAAGATATTATAATACACCGGACAGGATAACTATAAGACATAAATTAGAGAAAAATGAGAGAAAAAGATGAAATCAAAAGAATCAAATGCAATTAAACTTGCACCACATCCTGCATGTATTCACCATTTAGGCTACAGAAAAAGCCGATGGTGTTAGACACCAAAATCTCTACAAGTCAGAAGACCAGACATAATCCTATCTGCAAATAGCCCCGCCGGCAGTCTAACCAGAAGAGGAGACAGATCCGTTTGCTTTATGGATGAGTAAAAGGAACGTGGGGAGATGCACTTTAATACCGGCTGAGCAGACACAATCACACCCTTGTTCTGAGAGGAGGAAGAGGGCAGCTCTGTTTCAGTGTACAGACTGATTAAATGAGCCCGCTTCAGTTTGATCAGAGCAGAGGATGCTACCAGATGAACACACAATGTTAAGAGTGCTTTTAGAGGAGAAAGGAAATGCCCTAATCCCAGACACCAACAGACAAGAGAAAAGGTATTTCAAAACATTGTCAAGGACGATAGTGGCTCCAGGGGTTTTAAGGCTCATGTTCTTCTAGACTTGAAAAGGACGACACAGGAAGCAAAATTCAAACATCTATCTACTTTAAAGATGTCAGGAATGGTTTTAAATTCCTTAAACAATGCAAAAACATTACATGACTGACAATCTACCTTTTTGGATTTTACTGTGTAAAATGACAATAAGCTCATCTAGCAACTGAAACATAAAAGATGCATGCACGTATTTCTTCCTCAAACATGCTTTTTTATTTAAGATGTGGGGAATATGATCTGAGAGCTGTTTTGAACTTACTTTACATTTTGAGCACCATGTAACGCACAAAGTATTCAACGCAATCTGGCTGGTAGATCACAAAAATTGAAAAGTTATGTATTTCTTGTGGACAAACAAAACTACTGTGGTTTGTGCAAAGCATTTGTTGATGATGGTCGGTCAAGAACTTAGATTTTAAGTATCTAGAGAACATGTGGATCATTTATACGGCAAGAGTGCAGTATGTGAACGTATTTGTATAAACAGCGTTGATGTAGTTTTTAGAAATTCTCAATTTGTCTCGACAATTTTAAGTAATTTAAACTCTTGGCAGGCATTTGTTTCCATGGGGAGAAAAGCAAAATACATACACTCTTTTATACAATCTTCAATTGTTTCAGAACAGCTACTCTTCTATTCTCTCAAGTCGAGATTTAGTCTGCAACAATAAAGCAATAAAATGGTCCTTGATTGATTTGTAGTTGTAATGACTGTGGTGTTGTCTTGTTAATAGCTTTATTTTGTGCTTTCCGACCACATCTACTGCCGCTCTCACAAAAAACGACCCTAAAAGGTCAAAGGCCCTAGCCCCTAAGGGTGAATCATAGGTCCAAGGCTACATGGAAATGGAAGAATGATTGCTTCTCAACATCTCAAAATCTACTCTTGAAAACAATATTCTGTGATAGATCTGTAGTCTATGAAACAAAGGTTAAAGAATGGCTGCAAATCATCGATTGGCTACAGGGGGCCCTAACTTACACTTTGAAAAGATTGAACTTTTAAAAAAGTGAACGTACTAATCATTAACTACCTTTGACTCAATAGAGAATAAAAGACATCGGTATGACGTGGTAAAGCACAGCAGGATAATTATAAGAGCTAATCAGAGCAAACAGAACTAGCCAGAAAGAGGTAAACAAATAATTGAAATTAAATATGTAATCCGTCACCTGTAAACAACCAGTAACGCTTAAAGATTATAAAGTTATATTTATTTCTGGTAGGTAGAATTCTATATTATTGATATACAAATGCAAATTAATTATATAAAATTATACCTTTTTTTAGAATCAACTATAAACAATATAGATTACCAGATTTGCTAGTGCACATATCTTCCAAATATTATGAGGTGAAAAAAATTCCCAATTGTATTATACTTCTATCAGCATTATAACAGCGAATCCTCATCTCAAAATACTGACTGACAACTAGTTAGAATTTCTGATATTTATAATAAAAATACATAATATAACACACTTACTTACTACAGATGGTAAGTGAATTAACTGTTGGCATAAACGGACAAAATTAAAATCAACTAGGGATAAAGAGGACAAAAACAGAATCATCTGTAATTAGACCTTTACAAACCAAGAAAGGCCAACGCTGCCATCTTGTGGACATGCTTTAAAACATTTAGGCTTCAATGTCACAGAGGCTAAATGTAAACACCGTTTCTTTTTAATGATTTTATTCATTTATTTTAGTCAAATATATATGTATGCATCCTTCATGAGGAGGGCTTCTGGGAGAAATGTTTACAGAAAAATCTAATTCATCTAAATAAAACTGCAAACAAATCAACCATTGTAACACGCATAATGATACAGGAACAGACCGTTTTAGTTTGTGCTATGGGATGACAATTTGACAATAAAACATCACTATTGTGACTAAATGTGATAAAACACGCTTCTCAAATTTTCTCGGAGGACTTAAATGATTTAAAGTCCTTTAAGGTTCCTGAAGATATTAAGAAATGTCCAAAGTCTGCTGTGCAGACTTTTAGTCTGATGATTAGAAGAGTCATGGGTTTTGCATAAAGGCACAAAGCAGTAAAGCCCCCCCCCCCCCATGGGCATCCTTTTTTTGGCAAGACATTGGTCCCAATTGTCAGTCCTCTTTTTCCATGCCACATACGTAAATGGAAGAAAACAAAAAGACAAAACATCAATAAAACCACAATGTGAATATAATTAAATTGTACATGTCTAATTCATGTGTCTAATAAAAAACCATACTGAAACTACAGTCTGACATGATCTACAGTTTAGAATAAAGTGGGCCATTCTGAAGATTCAGCAGTATATGACATCCTAATGGGAGGGCTTGTTTGGGATCAGCCAAGCCCAGTCGCCTACAAAGGATATAACTCAGAACTCATGTACCCCTGTCTAAAGCTACCCTGCACGCTGGACCAGGGCAGGGCCGCCAGGAGCCTAAGAATAGTTAAAATGTTGGGAAAAGACTGGATGTCAGAGGTTTGGAGAGTGCCAAGAAGAGTATCAGGTAGGTGCTGGTGAGCCACGATGGAGCCTTGCCACCTATCCTTCCACCTCTGGAGCTCATCCTGGAGGGAGTTTGGGTCAGGAAGGTCATCCTGAAACACTCTGACTAACTCAATGTCCTTGCAGCATCCCTCCACTTTGGACATAACATAAGGCACAACCTGCAAGCAGTGAAGAGCAGACAAAACATCCTGGGAGAGCCCTTCTGCTTCTGCAATGCAGTACTCAATGGCCTCTCTACTGATGTCCTCTCTGTAGTGCACATTTAAGGGAGGTTGTAGTGAAGGATGCTGTACTATGACCTGGAGCTTAGAAGCTAATGCAACTGCCTCTTGAAACCAGGTTTGATGGTGTGATTCAATACAGCTTTTCATTTCACTGAGAGGGGACAGAATATCAGACAGGCTGCTTACAGCTTGATACACATCACATGAATTTCCCTGAAGACTCTGGTTTAGGTTTTTGGTGAGGCTCAGGATGTTTCTCATAATCACAACTGTCAGTATGAAATCAAAGTTCTGGATGACAGAAAGGAAGCTCTGAGCCTGTGCTGCGTTGGCCTGACTGTCATTTCCTTTCATCTCATTCAAACAATAAAATACAGCCTCTAGAATGTCGACAGTAAAATCCAGAATCTCATGGCTCATTGCCCATTGACTGCTCCCAAGCTTTGATTTCAGCTCACTGGCTTTACTTTCGTCCGTCTGGAATAAATGTACAACAGCATCGTGTAGCCGTACTTGTCGCTGATCATCCTCAGAGAACCACCTTAATAGCTGCTCAAAGCATTTAAAACTGTGTTTGAGCACTCTTAGAGAGGACAAACTGGCTAGCAAAGACTTGGGAGTTAATGGGCTCAAGAGACTCAAAGCATGAGGAAGTCTCTGGGAAAGCAAAGATGAAGCTTGTCTCATCTGAGAGACGGAGGCACCGGGTCTTGCCAAGACCTGACCTCTACAGAATGCCAAGTTTAAACCCCACTTCTGTGAGAGGGCAGTCGTCAGAGTATCCACAAATAAAGCGATGCTTGTGGCAAGGGGAATAAGAACTAATATATTCTCACATTGAACATCTTGTTTGTCAAGGTAGTGTATTCCAATAGGGATGTAAGGTTGTCCATCAATTTCCAACTCTTCCTCAGCCACAATGGTAAAGTACTTTATGTCACAAAGTTCTTTGAGTAGTTTCTCCCGAGCAGAAGTGTCATAGAGGGTAAGAACTTTTTGTTCAGGTTCAGTGTGTTTGTCTGTGCTGTCCTGAGCCTTTGCTGTAGATTGGTCTGTTTCTTCAGACTGTGCTGATGGGGGATGATCGGTAATGTCCTCAGGTGAAAGAGACATGGAATGGTTAAGAGTTACTGCAGAAGGCTGATCAGGGTGAGCATGTAGCGCTGCGGTTTGATGGTCTGATCCATCTGGGGATGCTGAATCCAGCTGATCTGTGCCACAATCTACAGCAACTTCAACCTGGTCGGGGCCAACCTGATCTACTGCTTGTGAATGATCGGTTCCACTTTCTGAATTCCCTGGTACTATCTGATCAGTTTCACTTTGACCAAATGGCTCGAATTGATCAGGCACGCCTGGAATAATTCTATCCATAGTCTCTACCACAGACTGTACATCATCTGCCATGAGCTCATCGGTTCCACTTTGATCTGCTGATACAATCTGACTAGTTCCGTTTACATCTACAACACCTGTTACTGAATGATCATCTCCACTATGACATTCAACTACAGGTTGAGCTGCAACTTGTGCCACAAACTGATCAGTTTGATCCATTACCGATTGACCTGGATCACCATGATCTTCAGATTGATAATTTCCAATGTCAACTACCATAAGCTGATCCCCTACTAACTGACCACTTCTATCTTCACCTCCCAATTCTGTTTCAGTCCCACCAGTATCATTCTGGCCATCTGTTATAGACTGATCATTCTCAACTTGACTCACTACAACAAATTGATCAGGTACACTTTGATCTCCCATTATTGACTGAACACTTCCGCCATGATCTGGTCCAACAGACTGATCATTTCCAGAGTCAACTACCATGAGCTGATCATCCGATTCCAATTGATGGGTTTCAACTTCATTTACTAACCCCGCTTCTGTCTGACCAGCCTCACTTTGACCCTCGACTACAGAACGATCAGTTTCAACTTGATCAACTTCCACTAACTGATCAGCTACACTTTGATCTGCTGTTACCGTCTGATCAATACCAGTTTCAACTTCATTTGCTAACCCTGATTCGGTCTGACCAGCCTCACTTTGACCCTCAACTACAGAATGATCAGTTTCAACTTGACCAACATCCACTAACTGATCAGTTACACTTTGATCTGCGATTACAGTCTGATCAATCTCAGCATCAACTATCATGAGCTGATCAGATCCATTTTGCTCCTCTGATACGACCTCACCAGTTTCACCTTCGTTGGGTAACACTGCTTCTGTCTGACTGGTCTCATTTTGAGCCTCAACTACAGAAAGCTCTGTTTCAGCTCTAACATGTGCCACTACGTGATCAGCTAAACTTTGATTGTCTGTAACAGACAGATCAATTCCAGAGTCAACAACCATGAGCTGATCAGATGCGTTTTGATCCTCTGACATTAAGTGACCAGTTCTAACTTCATCTGCTAACCCTGCTTCCGTCAGAACAGTTTCACTTTGTCCCTCAACTACAGAATTATCAGTTTCAACTTGTTCAACTGCCACTAACTGATCAGCAACACTTTGATCTGCTGTTAAAGACTGATCAATTACATAGTCAACAACAATAAGCTGTTCAGACACAATTGTATCCTCTGATACCAACTGACCCATTTGAGTTTCATTTTCTAAACCTGCTTCTGTCTGACTAGCCTCACTTTCTGCCACAGAATGATCCATTTCAACTTGACCAACTGCAATGATCTCATCAGTACAACTCTGATGTGCTACCTTTCCAGAGCCATCAACATCTTCAAATTGACCAGATTCAATATGAGCCAATGATACTAACTGAGCAGATTCACTTTCATCTTGAACTATTATAGATTGAACAGTTTCCACAGTGTGTGAAACTGTGTGTTTGCCTGTTTCTGGCTGGTTTGCTTCATTTTGATTTGCAGCTACAGAATGATCAGTGTTACTCCTATCAACTTCCATGACTTGATCAGTTTCTCCTTGATTCTCTGACACAAACTCTTCATCTAGACTTTGATCAACTGCCATGGGTCGAATATATTCATCTGTATCCCCTGAAAGCAACTGACCAGTTCCATCTTCTGCCAACGCTTTTACTGTATGACAGGGTTCTACAGACAGATCGGTTTCAGTGTGACCGGCTGCAATCATCTGAAGAGGAACAATTTGCAAGCTTGCTGGTTGGTCTGTTCCACTTTGACCTGCTGCTAAAAACGGATCATTTTCCCTTTGATCAACTTGCATGGTTTCACTGTGATCAACTTGCATGGTTTCACTGTGATCAACTTGCATGGTTTCACTGTGATCAACTTGCATGGTTTCACTGTGATCAACTTGCATGGTTTCACTTTGATCGACGGATAATAACTGGTCACTCATTTGCTGTTCTACTTGTTCAGCTCCATCTTGCCCTATAGCCAGCAACTGATAAGCTGCAGTCTGAACTAATAAGCCAGCTTCACTTTGATCAACACCATTTTTATCTTGATGTTGAGTTGAGTCAATTAGTTGATCAGTGTGGACTACTGATGTGGATTGGACAGTTTGTGTTGGTTGTTCAGGTGTGCTGATTGACAAAGGGCTGCTAGCAGGGATGAGCAGAGTCGTTGTTGCGGGTTTGTCAGATGTGTCAACAGTTGATGATGACTGTGGGTCAGGTGTGCTTGTGGATGGTTCTTCAGCTTCAAGTATCTCAGTAGACCCATTTTTTTCCATTTGAACTTCCTCTGTAAGAGCAGTGTTGACGTCTAAGTCAAAAGAGAAAAAACATGGTTTTAAATAAAAAGACAAAATGAAACGTTTAATACTACAGATATTCACTGACCAGTTCCAGCATCCTTTGCATCATGAGAATAACCAGAACCATTCACATCCACGGAAATCTCCTTTGGAGCCATGGCAATTACTTCTGAGGAAGATAAATAAAGATTGTATCAGAACAAAACAACGTCTATATCCACAGGTAATCTACTTGGAGTTAATGTTAAAGTTAATGTTTTAAGCGTATACTTAGAAGACTCAAATGTTTCCATAACAGAAAAAAATTATAATAGAGACAGATACAGTCAAAAACGACTCAAAACACATTTATTTTGAGATTGTAATAATGAATTCCTATGGAGAAAATTACTTCAGCCCTCCATCAGCACTTCACGTGGGGCAGTGACGTAATGTGCAAAGAACCTATTGCATTTGTCATATCAACCTCTTATCAGCCAATTGACCACAGTGCTATCGGTCAACCATGATTATATAAAATATAAAACTGAAAATATGTGTGATTAGTAAGAATAAATAACAGTTTTACTTACCACTTTCCATTCTCAAATGATTTACTCTTGCTTTTGCCTACAAAAAATATAAAATCAGAAATTATAACTGGACCCTTCCTGAAAAATTTGTTTTTATTAGAAATTTTTAACATAAAATTATAACCATAACCAGATGTTAATTGAATGTAAATCAAAACAAATGGCTAGTGAGAAAATTGTATGCTGTTACGCAAAAAAGTAAAAACTACTGCAAGAATGTCACCATACCTGAGCAAGAAATTGATGACTCTCTAGATCATTCTCCATACATTTCTCAATTATCTCTTCCAAACTTTGAAGCGTCTGCCGATGCATCAGAAGCATGACTGCATCAGTCTTACTACCCCTGATGAAGATACCATCTCTGAGCAAAGTTCTCAAGGAATTTAGAGTTGTTTTCATTAGATCACACTCCATGCTAATGCTAGGCAACACAGCCACGAGCTTAAGAAGCGTAGCAACATTTGGAAGTTGTTTGGCTTCACTGTGGAGCAACGTCTCAGAGATGGAGGTAGGAGGAGAAACATCTTGGTACTTCTCCGTCCACACTGTGGCCCAGGTGTTGATGTCTTCCTCAGCTGTTTCTGGTTCAGGGAGGTCACTCAGGTAGATAGTGTGCAGTTTATCATTGGATTCAGGAAGGATGGGAAGAGGGTTACAGGTTGGCAGCAGAGACAACACTTTAAGGGCTTTCAGGTGATTTTCAGAGAAGTTGAACTTCATTTCTTCTATCAACCCATTTAGAACTGGTAAGCTGACGGTTTCCATGTAGAATGCCTCTGGTGACTCATAGCTATTGACGGATTCTGGATATGACAGCAATCCAGTGACCTTAACAGCAAGTTCCACTGCCTCATCAAACCAGGTAGAATGCACTGCACTCACATTTTCTAACATCTTGCTTAGAGAATCTATTATTGGCATAATCTTCTCCAGCTCACATACAATGTCAGCAGGGTTTCCACACCGAAACACTGTGCTACAATTCCTCAATGGTGCACAGGCGTTCTTCAAAATCACGAGAGGGATGACAAAATCAACCTGCCTGATAGCTGTGGACAGAGTCTGAGAATGCATCAACATGTTACTACTCCATGACCCACTGTTGTTGGTGCTCACAGAATCCAAGCAGTTGAGGGCTCCCTCCAGCATGTCCACCAGGATATCAAAGAAATCTTCTCTCTTTTTCCATCTGGACAAGCAGGTCTCTGGGATCTCTCCAAGGGCTTCCTGTGGTGTGTTTAGAAGTCCATCCATTGTCTTAGCAAGCTCATTCTCTAACTTAGGTGACTGGTCGAAAAACTGTAACAGATCCTCAGCTATCTCTAGAACCTTAGTAATGGAGGCGTTTTGTAAGCTTAACGCAAGCCAATAGGCAAGCCCACAAGATTCACTGGGTGTGTTCACAGCTAACGGATAGTTCTTCAAAAGGCCCAAAGCCATCTTCCTGAGACTCTGGCCTCCTGTGCCAATAAACATAATGGACTGACCACGACAGTAGCTCATCTGAAGTCCCCACTCAGCCTCTAGAGTGGATGAAAGTGCTTTAGCTTGCAAATTTATATCAGAACTTTCATCAAATGGCAGAAACCCTACCAGCTCCACTTTAGGAATGCAGTCATTGACATACCTAACAAAAACTGGCAGGAACTTTGTTTCACCCACCGAGATGGGTCTATCAGTGATGATGGAAAAAAATGGAGAGTCCTGAACTTCACTGAGGATTTGTTCTCTTATGGCCTTTACAATGCATTGCAGCATTTCTTCCTCTAAAAACAACATCCCTTCCTGCTGTATCCAATGACATGAAGCAAGGTCCCGAAGCACTGAATCTTGCTCATCTTTACTGAGGTCAACCAATGAGCAGTTTCTTCTTGCAAGCACAGCTGCCTGTTTAAACACCTTTTCACAGTTTTTTATGTTGTCCACTGGTTCATCAGAATGGCCATTCTTAGCCGTATTGGTCTCTTCTTTGATCTTTACCTGTTGGTCCACAATTACCACTTCAACAATATCTTCGGACTGATGTTGAGCATCTATACTCTCTGCTTGTGTGGGGGTGTCTGCTTCTAAAACTGGGAGTAAACATTATATTTAAAAACCCAAGATTAAGTTAAACAAATAATTCTGACCTTTAAAACCTGGGGCCGGATTAACAAAGCATTCTTAAATTCAAGAGAAGAGACAAACTTCCTATAATTTATCCTCAGAAATTTCTTATATTTTGTCTTATGAACAGTTTCGTGAATCCAGCCCCTGGAGCTCGGTACAGAGAAAGTTTCAAACAATTACATACCTCTGTTTGTTGTCTCAGAATTCATCACTGGTGTGCTGGGGTCTGTTCCCTGTAAAATTACAACTCTACAGTTAAAAACAACAATACTGACAAAATACAACAGCGTAGAAAGGCTGATGTGAAACAGCATTTGACCTAAACCAAAAGATTTTGAAGTACAACAAATAGCTCTGCTCTCTTAACCCTTCATTGTTAACAACATTTTCACAGTGGCAAGATACTTGCAATCTTGACAAATATTTTTCATACAGATGTGGTGTAAAATTAAGCTACAACAGCTGTAAAGAAAGTCATCACTAATTATTTAATATGACAAACCTGTAGAGTTTCCCTGACCTCAACTACATCCGTTTGGAGGCCATCTGCAAAGTTGACAATTAATTAGAGTTAGCTTTAATTAGAGTTAGACATTGGATCTATAATATAGGAAAAGCATCTGGATATCTTAAGTTTAAGTAGTTTACGTTTCTGTAAAAAATAGACATACCCTCTGTTTTGATCTCAACAGTCCTTCCCAAAGTTCTGGATTCTTTGTCCTGTTAAATAAAAAGACAATTAGATTTCTCTGAAATACAAATAGAACATTAAATACCAACACTAACATAGATCCTTACCAGGCATATACCCTCCAAGGTTTTAGGTGTGACTTGTAGGCACTGAGCAACCATTTTGTCAAGGTCTCTTTTAAAGTCAGTTCCCACCTGAAGCATGGCTAAACAGGGCAATCTGTCCTTTGGAGTGGAATTGCTCAGGTAGTCTTGATACATTTTATGCCGCTTCACCTCACCACAATATTCTAGAGCTGTGCTTGGCAACACGCAGAGAATTTTCAGCAACGTATTGATGTTTGAAAAGTACTGCATGAGCGGCAGGCGCAGAGTCTGGAAAATGGTTTCTGGTATGGTTTCACTAACCACTTTTGTATTCCACTTCACTTTCCAGCAACTGAGCTCTGTGAAGAAGTTTTCAGGGTCTGGAAGGTCACCGATGTACAACGGAGGTTTTGACTTTAGGGTTTCAAAGACATAGCTCATTGTAACGGAGCACGGCACCAGTGACAAGAAGTTGAGGGCCTCCTTGTGGTCATCTGAGAAATAATCCTTCACCATGTTTATAAGGTAATCGACCAATGGGACGCTCATTGCGTCTTTGTAGTAGGGACCTGGTTTTAAGAGACTGTCCCGTGGAATAACCACATTATCAGGCACTTTGACCTGGACACCCAGATTCTGAGCGAAGACGCAAGCCTCATCAAACCAGTTCTGATGGAAAACCTTGATGTTGGTCTTCACCCGGTGGAGCGTGGCCAAAATCCCACTGATCTGACAAAGCTGTGAGGCAGCACTAAAATGGTCTTTCTGCAGTGCTGCGCTAAGTTCTCTGGTGAACGATGAGGCATTCTTTAACGCAACAATTGCCACAATGAAGTCGAAGTCCCGAATCAACTGAAGCAGTCTTTTGGCACGGTTAGAAACCGTCAAGCTCCATCCCTGCGGTTTGCAGTCATCAACATTTTCGAGGCACATTGCCAAGGGCTCTAGAATCTGAGCAAAGACTTCATAAGAGTCGTGCTTTTCAAGCCAAGAAGAGCAGAACTTTCCTTGAAGCTCATGGATTTTCTCATAGCTCTCTCTCAGGCCTATGGCTAAGACTTGATCCAGTTGTTTCTCCAGGAAAGGCAGGCTTTGGAAAAATGACACTATCTCTTCTAATGTGTCTATGGCTCTGATGACCGCAGCTACAGGGACTGACCTTGACCACCAGGTATTGAAAGAGTAACATGAGCAGTGTGTGCATATAGCAAGAGGCTGCTTCTCCTGTATTTTACAAGCGAAGGCTTTGAGCTTGTAGGACACCTCGCCGGAGCCAAGGTAAGCCTGGCCTCTGCAGTTGCTCAAATTCAGATGCCACTCTTTTGTGACGGCATCAAACAGTCGTTCGGACATGGTGTCAGTGTCATGACTGACTTCTACAAACCCCAAAAGCTCAAGACGCATGATATCAAAATTGTCGACAAATCTGAGAAACATGGGAAGGTAGTCTATTTCTCCAAGTCTGACCACTCGGTCAATGAACAGGGAGAAGAATGAATGTCCGACCTCCGTAATAATTCGATCTCTGACAACATCTTCGCACACTTTCAGGACTTCGTTCATTTCAGATTTGGTCACATACTCCATTTCTTGATCACCCTGTGTTGGTTTGCTTTGTCTGCCATATGCTGCAGTGACCGCTGCCTGTAGAGCAGATTTTAATGCTTCTTTATCCGTTTCTGCACATTCTGGTGGTTTCGGTCTCTCAGTTTCCATACTTAAAGTCATCTCTCTTGGTTCTTCTGTGTCGTCCTTAGAGGCATCATTTGCAATGGTTTCTGGTACTATACAGGGGTTGGAGTACAAAAAGTGAAATGTTCAAACAGAGTGGGAAAAATAATGATGGCAGTCAAAAGTGCCACAGAACTGTCTTCTTTTATACATTCTTCGAAATATCTTCTTTTGTGTTCAGCAAAAAGTAATTTTATAAAGCAATTTTTCCTACTATGGTAGTCAATGGGTTCCAAGAAATGTTCAGTTACAAGCATTCTTCTAAATATCTTTCTCTGTGTTCATCAGAAAAAATTAATTTATACAGATTTGGAACAACTTGAAGGTGAGTAAATGACAATTTTTATTTTTGGGTGAACTATCCCTTTAAAAATATAAATATATATATGAAAAGAAAAAAGTTCTTTCTTTACCTGATGGCTCGACTTCCATCTCGTCAACCTTAAGATAAATAAAAGGTTATGATTGGTAAAATTTCTGTTTGCATATCTTCAGA
This sequence comes from Barbatula barbatula, assembly GCF_947034865.1. Taxonomy (NCBI): domain Eukaryota; kingdom Metazoa; phylum Chordata; class Actinopteri; order Cypriniformes; family Nemacheilidae; genus Barbatula; species Barbatula barbatula. The sequence goes on along the minus strand of NC_136787.1, from coordinate 14,156,403 downwards.
AAACGAAAAAACATAAGGATGCCAAACATATTTACCTCTTGCAAAAGCTGCAGGATGTCTGGATATTTCTCAACATACGCCTCCACCATTTCCTCAATGTTGAAGTGTACATCTTGGTTGACATAAACAAGAGCCATATTACATAGTCTCTTCTCTACAGGAACTTCTTTCATGTAAGAGTGATACCTGTTCAACACCATTTCATACTGTCCGTACACGTCTGCTTCTGCAGTGACACAAGGGATGGTACCCAGCACTCTGAGAAGGCTCTGCACGTTTGGGTAAAAGCCTATATCTGGAATCTTGAGGGTGGCAAACACATTGGTTGGAAGGATCCTTCGCTTGCTAGCATGTCTCCACTTCACTTCCCAACAGCCCAGCTCATCATAGAAGGAGTCAGGACGAGCCAAGTTATTCAGGTTGGCATCGGCGACTTTGTCTTTGCGGATGCTAAAATTGTGGTCAGCCATGTATGATGGCACCAATGACAACCATCTGAGGATTCTCACCATTTCAGTGCCTAAGACTCTTTTGACTTCGTCAGCAAGGTATTGCAAGACTTTCTTGCTCAGTGTTTCCCTATAGTAATCCTCTAAAGAGATCTGGGGTTTCTCTGCACCTTCACCGTTGCTCACCAACTCCGCAGGCATGCTGACTGGCACACCCAACTTCTTGGCCCTGCCCAATGCATCGGAGAACCACTTTCTATGAAAAATCGGAATCTCCTGTAAATGTTTGGTAAGAAGCTTTAAGGCATTGGAGATGGTGTACTGTAAGGTGCTGCTGATGCTGATTATTCCCCTGAGACTGGGGTTCAGGATGCTTACACAACACAGTGTGTTCTTCAGGACCACAAGCGTAACAATGAAATTAAAATTCTTCATCTTTTCTTTCAGCTTCAGAAGCACTTCGACAGTGTCTGCATCCACATTTGAAAGGGAACTGGTGCACATCTCTCCAATGCTGTTCAAAAATGGCTCCAAGATATCAAGCATTGTCTGAAAAGCATCGGTTGCGTATTCCCATTGGTTCTGGCAAGCATCCTTGACCCTGTCCACCTCACCCTTGATGTGGCCATATAATGAAGTGATCTTGATGTCAAGTTTCCTCGTCAGAGTTTTGGACTGTCTAATAACAGCGGCAACCTCTTCTACGGTATCAATAACATCTTGAATTGAAAGGACGGGCATGGTGCGAATCAACCACATGTTAAAGGCATAGGGCTCACTGGGGGCTAACACTACTTGTGGAAAATCCCTCAACATTCTGCAGGAGAGCTCTTTTAACTTTTGACATACGCTCCCTGTTGACATGTAGGTGAATCCACGACAGTGCTCCATCCGCAGACCCCACTTGTTGCTGATCTTAGATATCAGCATATTAAACAGACTATCAGAATCGATATCACAGGGGAGAAATCCTACAAGGTGTTTGTGTGGGAAGCCTGCAGCTGTGACAAAACGGATAAAGAAAGGGATCTGATCCTTGCCTTCGATTAGTATTTTGTCTTGAAGAAGTATGGAGAAAAAGCGTGCGAGGTGCAAACTGTTGCAAATCTCCTTGTGCATAACATCCTCCCCTAAGGTGAGCACTTCTTTCGGGTCAATCTTCTCTGCACATATGGTATTGACAGAGTGTGGGCCAGCTTGGTCGCTCCCCAGTGGTTTGGCAGAGTTGAGAATTGCATTGCTGCCAATGTTGAAACCAGTGAAGGCTAACGTCTCTTTGAAATAGTCTTTCAAAGTCTCCTTGACTTTAGAAATAGCAGGATCCTCTTTCTCCGATTTATCAGGTGCAGGAAGTTTGCGTGTCGCGACGTTCTCGACTGGGACGTTCTCAACTGTATCCTCTGCTGTTATTAAAGAGGGTTGCGAGTTATCAGCAGTACCTAATGAAAGCAAAGCACAAAAGAAAATGTATATATAAATAGCTAAGCATTTCAGAAGCTAAACTGTGTAATTTCAAAGGAAAAAATGCTGAGATAATGCATTTTCTACCTTTAGTTTTCTTTGCGACAACTGGCTCCTCTGGTGCCTGAAAACAAAAACATATTTTTTTACCCATATTATCCAAATGCCATAGCTTAGCTTTTGTATTTAAAACGGTTTGCATATCAAATACTCAATCTGTGACAATGCATCCATAATGATAGGCATAAACAATAAATCGATTTTACAGAGGCCGAAGTGTCCAAACTGGTTCCCCACTTTTTTTCCTATAATAACACCAATACATTGTAAAATGTATGTCAGACAGTTCCCTTTGCCCTTTGAGAAGAACTATAACAAACAAAATCAAGAAAATCCTAATAAAATCTAAATAATTTAATCTAGAAATAAAAACTCAAAATTTAACTTCTCAAAATTCAAGTATAACAAGCCTATACACAACCTCTGTTGCCTTCCGCATGTTTAAAAACTTAACTCTTCAGCTTAGACCCCGTCTATATCGGACAAGACAATAGAACACATTAGAACCTATCATAACTTAAAAAAATGTCCACACTATATGTGTTGCGCGGTGCAACGTGACAATCCCATTGGAACAAGCAGTATGTCGTGTCGCATCGGTCGTGTCCGGTGTAGACACCGTGCAAGTCAAAAATGGTAACAAGAAAGCTCAACACTCGAATGCATAAAACCATGAAGCAGAATTCAAATATTTTTGCAATAAAACGATTAAAACAAACATTAAAACTATACCCACTTTCTCTCTTGTTCTTTTTCGGCTGCTATTTTCTGCTTTGTCCTTGTTGGTTGGTTGGTCAAATATAGTAGGAACTGCATCATCCTTGAGGACAGGCTTGGCAGTGCTCTAAAATAAAACCAAAATGTATGATTTGTAGATATTCCAGAATGGCAAAAAATTTACATGGTAACTAGTCATTATGCACAACTCCTATCATTGGTCCTATACATTTTTACACATAATTGAAAAAATAATTGTAAACTGCAAGAGATTAATCTCAAAAAACATGTAGCTACAGAAATATAATTTTACTAAGTAGACAGTGACAACTTGCCCCAAGTTGGAGGTCAGTTAAGTTACTGTGAAATACATTACATACATTAATTCTACCTTTGTAATAAAAACAATGTACAGCATTTATCATACACGGCAGCAAATGTTTAATTCCCAATAGATTTGGTGCACCTTATCCCAGAACTAGCTTTAATCCATTTAAGATGTCTATAAGACAGTTATTTTTTTTATTACATTGCAGACATACAGATATATTTTTAATTTGCTTTGACAATAAAGAAAAGATGTGGTGCAACTTATCAGAGAACTACATTTTCCATTGAATATACTGTATATGGCTAGTCTTTAATGAAGAAAATTAATTCTTTCTTTGCTTAGACATAAAACACATCCATCTAAAGCATCACAAAAATCATATTTTAACAAAAAAACACATTACCTCCCTTTAATCTCACATTTCTCACGTTCTATTAAAGCTGTATTTTATAGCACGTTTCTAAATATATGGCAGCATGACAAGAACATAGAAAGGTGACACATTATACCCACTGACACATTTGCATACAATTCATGAACATGATAATGCCTGAAAAAAATGCACACTTTAAAAGCTCTTTCAAGATGATGCTCACCCTTCTTGGCATACTTACTTGCTGACATAACATAGATGTCTCAAAATGTTTTGAGCATAACTTGTAGTTCTTGTGTAAATATTCAGGTGTTTTACTCTTCAGATCTGGTCTGCTGCAGTTGCTGACCCATTGTTTACATCTACAGATAGAAAATAAGGTTACTGCAGTAATGCAAATGTGATGCTAGTCAAAATAAGATTTTCTTCGCGTGAATACAATAACCAGTTAAACGCTGTCGGTTTACGATTAAAACAAAACCTAGCAAAGCACATTTCAAGCCATAAACAGAACGGCATGTATTCTGGAGGAATTAAATTCCTGCCATTTTGGGAAGGGCCTGATGATGGCGAACGCGTACTGGAGTCATTGCTTACAGTAACCTAATAAAAGTTGCAGCAATCACTTTGCAGAACGGCTAAACATTCATTGATAAATGCGAACTGCAAGCAAGATCTTCGCAGAAACATATCGCATAATCAGCTTTCTTATAAAAAATACACATATTAGATAAAAGCTGATGATATAACTAACGATTAATGCATTCAATTAATCATTGCGAGGGGGGGCAGAAGCTAACCAGCTAACAAACAATGCTAATTTGCAAATACATGCTCTAAATGCTTAACTTAACGGGACGTAACATATATGCTTCAACGCAGATTTGAAATGCATTTAGTACAGAAATAAAACCGCACTCACCGATTCGCATCCAGCGGGAACCTGAAGAAGAAGAAAACGTTGGACTGGTCCGTACTCTGCTTGCAGCTTGCTGCAGCACAGGAGTCGGGCATTTTGGACATCATCAAAATGAATATCGCATTGCATTAATCCTCTCTCGCAAATGAGAAGCTGTGAGATTTAAAAAGCAAGCGCCGACATAGACGTTATATATTATAACGCTCAAGCGTTATTTTGTATCGTCGCCTGCATTTTGTCGGAACTTGCTCGTGGCCGAAATGTTGCTATCCAGATCAACAACCAGGAAGAACATCTATGTCGAGCGGAAATAGATACTTGGACCAATGTATGGCTAACGTTAGATAGCCCCTACAACTCTGTTGCACCATCGGTAGTTTCAATTCTCATGTGCACGGAATGAAAAACGCAACTGTAATAAGGTATATTTGTATTTTTAGTAATACAATCTAAGCACCAAATTGTTCTCCTTTTCCACGAGGCGACAAAGGTTTTTTTTTCTCCAACCCACGTGAATATCTAGGTCACTCCCCTTTCATAGCATAAGTACGGTATCGAGATCATAGGTTATACATCATTTTATCTGGATTACCTTGTATTTTAAAGTTTACGTAAGTTGGTGTAAAGATAACTGTAGAAACAGCTTGGTGTACGGCGTTTTTTGTAACGAATGCAGGATAGATCATTAGTACTGTACTAGTAAACGACGTTTGTCTTTTTTTAAGTCTTTAAAAATGCGATGCAGCACAAAATATGATCTCAGTACACTCTTAACGTACAGTTCCGGATAATTTTTTTCTTGAATATGTAGTTACACTTTATGCAACACAAAATAAATCACTGTTTTATTTTACCATTCCAAAATAAAACTTAATTAGGTTTGATAAATAATTAAACCCGTTGAAATGATTACATTTTGCATACAGAAAGAAAACAGATAACAAAATATGAACAGAGAATAGGGCTGTTCAAAATTATCGATACTTGTAACTGTCTACATTTTTTTGTTGATGCCTCTGCTATCGATACATTTGTTTTAAATCATGTCGTATACTTCCGGCCAAAAGTAAGTGGAAGCGAGTATGGCGAAAAATATAAGAACGCTGCGAGCTCTCAGAGCTGATGTGTGGGTGTGCTTTGGTTTTACTAAACAAGTCATAAAGTAATATATATGAAATTATATGAGTTATATTAAATAAAGGATGTTTGTTAGCTTCGCAAGTCATGACCCAAGTCAGTTGGCTATTGCAGTGCATTAGACAAAAGTAACAATTTATTGTGCTTTCACCAATGTGACACCAGTGCATTTACAGGAGGGATGAACCAGGGATTTTATACTGTCCATGTTTACTGCTTAACTGTAATGCACCACAACAACCAAGTGACTTGCGTGACCCACCTCATTCCCACTTGAGGGGCGCAATCCAGTTTGGGAACCCAAACCTCTAATCTGAAGGTCCATGGATTGCACATCATGGCCACTCTGCAGAGGTAAGGGATGTTTTTACAGCCATCCTTAAAGAAAACCCCAGGTTGTGCACAGCATGTTCTATTTCTAGCTCTACTTTTTACATTTTCTATTTATATAGTATTTCAATATATCATAAATGTGTATCGTATCAAAATACATAGCAATATATTGTATTGTGATATGTATCGTATCGGGAGTCAGATGCCTATACACAGCCCAAAAAGAGAACCAAGAGACAATCATAAAGTTGTTCAAATCAATTCGAATTTAATTTGGAAATACACATTTATATACACAATGTTAAATCCTGCTAATCCTGAATCACTGTACATAAAGGCAAAAGTAAAAAAAAGGTTAAAGCTGCAAAATTACAGACTGCTCATTATCATGTCATCATACAGGTCTGATCTGATTCATGTAATCAATCACATTTCTCTGTTGGTTCACTATCTGGATACATTTTTAAGTATGTCTCCACCATGGTGTCCAAATCATGCTTGATGCCACAGTTAATATGCAACAGGGCCGTACTCTTATTTCTGTGATGGACAGGTGTGTCTTCCACATACTTCTTTAGTCGAAGATTTGCAGTGCTGCATTTGTCATCTATCAGAGCGAAGACTGGCAGACTATGAAGGATTTTTAGTAAAGCACACACGTTGGGAAAGAACTTGGCATCAGACAGCTGAAGCGTTTCATAGATGTTGGGTGGCAAAACAACATCTTTGGTGCCATGCTTCCATTTAATCTTCCAGCAGTGCAACTCTGCAGGAAAGGTCTCAGGGTTCGGCAGGTCATTTTTGTACATCTCTGCACTGGTCTCCTCTGACGTGTTAAACTTTAGCTGCCCCATGATGGCTGGCACAATCGATAAGGACTTCAAGGCTTTCAGATGGTTTTCAGAGAAAAGATCCGTCAGCTCTTTAATGACATGTGTGACCACCGGAATGGTGACGTTTTCTTTATAGTAGGTCTCAGGTTGGATTTCCTCACCAGTTGCTGGGCGTTTTCTAAAGTACAACCTGGGTATTTTGACTGGTATTTCAAGAGCTGCGGCCAGGTTGACGGCCTCCTCGAACCAAAACTCATGATACACCTCAAGATTCTCAAAAACTTCATTTAGGGAATGCAGAACTGCGGTTAAACTGGTAGCTGCAGAGAAAACCTCATTCGTCTGACCTTGCAAATTCTTCCCGAAGGCTCTAGAGAAGGACAAAGTGTTTTTAAGCACAACTAGCGTCATGACAAATTCAAAATCAGCCAGTGCTTCAGATATCACGAAGGCATTGTGTGCTATCTCATCGTTCCATTTGTGATCTTCATTGTCATGGACACTATCCATGCAAAGCAGGAGGGACTCAAGGAGGTCAACGGCTATTTCAAAAACCTCATGCTGTTCGGTCCATTTAGAGTAACATGCTTCTTTGAGGATGCTGATTTTCTCATCGTTTCCCTGGTAGTAGATGGAAATGGCGTTCTCCAGCTGATTTAGCAATAAGGGGGACTTACAGAAAAATGCATCCAACTTTTTCAGAGTAGACATGACGAGATAAACACCCGTGAAGGTCATACTGTTTGCCAGGCAGATGTTTAGAGAGCAGTTGGAGCAAGGGGTGAGAATCGCTAGCGGGTATAACTCAGTTATTTGGGCCAACACTGCCTTGACCTTCATAGTAGACACACCAGAGCAAAAGTACGCTTGCCCTCTGCAATGCTGCATATCCAGCCCATATTTCTCTGTCACTTCATCAATAAGCCTCTTGGTAATAGCCTCTACATCACCTTCTAAAAGCAGAAACCCAACAAACTCTTCTCGAAGGCAGTTGCTTTTGTCCACAAAACGTACAAACAGCGGGAGGTGACTCTCTTCAGCAACCTCAACCTGACTGCCAATGACGAAACAGAAGAAACGGCCCTCTTTAACCTCAGCTAAAAGCTCATCACGAGCGCACTTTTCAATCACATCCAGTATCTTCTCTAACTGAGCGCTGGAGCAATACTCAGAGTTCACAGCTGACATCTCAAACTTTTTCCTGAGGGATTCATCGCCTGCATTGATGCGGTACTCCAACAGTGCCTGAAGGTTGCTGGAAGTAAAGCTTTTGCTTTTGGGATCTTTGTCGGAGTGTCCATTTAGAGGGATATTCTGCACTCCCATCATCACAACAACATCAAACATGGACTTGAGATGCTCTTTATTGAGCGTTTCTTCATCAACAGCCTGGGGGCCACTGTCAGCCCCATCTCCATTACTGCTCTCGCTGACCTCTTGTGATTGCGTCTCGCTGGTTTCTTTGGTACCGTCTCCTGCCTTGTCCACTGAAAAAATAAGTTTAGAATGAACTATAATTTAACAGACAGAACATACCGAGTATGTAGACAAATAAATACACATTGCAAGATTAATAGTCAATCCACACATTGAAATATACTTACGTTTATCTTTCTTTGCTTCAGGGGCATCATTATTTTCTGTCTGTTAAATACATAGCATACAATTCTTTAGTAAACTATTTGAATGTCGCTTTGGATAAAAGCGTCTGCTAAATGACAATGTAATTGAATGTATTATATGAGCACAATTAAAATGACTTTAAAACAGCATAAATTCTTACCTCCTGATTTGGCCGTTTGCGGGAAAGATCATCAAATATAGTGGGTATCGCACTGTCCTTCAGAACAGTCCTGAAAGGGCTCTGGATGATAATGACAATAATATGTAATACACAGTTAATTTAGATTTACATAATTAACTGTAGGTGGGCAGTTTCATGCCAAGTTTAGGAAATATCAGCACTGTGCTATTAAAGAACAAATAATAACCCACTATTTAACAGGAGCTTTTTATCGCTATTATACATGCAGTTATTTATTTGTCGTTTCACAAATGTATGTTTATCATTCCATAGGACTAATTATGTACATTACAGGGAGAGTTTTACCAAAAATGTCTTGACTGTACAACTCAAGTTTCTTCTGCACAACACAAAAGAAGAATGTTGGTTACCGAACAACAAAAATATCTTCTTTTGTGTTCTGCAGAAGAAATAAAGTCATACCGGTTTGAAATGACACGCGAATGAGTAAACGATGACAGAATTTTCATTTTGGGTGAACTATCCCTTTGAGTTAAAAGGTGAATAGAAATAATGACCAGTCACAGCACTTTAAAATATGAATTATATAAAAATGTTAATCTAAACTTTGAAAACAAAGTTCATGCAAATGTAATAGTAACTTACAGTTTTCGTTATTAAGTTAGGTTCAAAGTGCCTGGCACACAGTCTGTGGTATTTGTTCAGATGGTCAGGTGTTTTGTCCTTCAGATCTGAACGACAGCAGTTTTCAACCCACTTCTTACATCTACAGAATAAAGAAAAAAACAATTACTAAAGAACCAATGCAACATGAAGTTATGGGGCACTGACACATTGATATTAACAGACAACTGTATTGCACTGCAATTGTTTACATCTGATCTGTGATAAGGCACACATTTATCTCTAGTATGTTGTGGCAAATGAGTATTGAACTCCAATATCTCGTGTATAATAAAAACATTATCTTTACTTGACTTTGACTGTTATGCTGTACTGTACAATGCTCACAATATACGGCACCTAATACACAACAATTCCCCACATGACATAGCGTGGTTAGCTAACAAACGTACCTCTTAGCTACAAAATATTAAAAGTGGCGGATTTAGGCTGTCCGTTGAACAACTTGGAGATCAGTAATATAATTTAGAGTTGTATAACTCGATTCAATATCTGAGAGTTCGTGCGTTTGCGTACATAAAGATCTGTCTGTCACGGAGCTAACCGGCTCAATAAAGCTTTGTGTTTTGTATGCGCTGTCTGAAACATTATATGCAATTTATTAATGCGTGCTCCGTCACCTCGGTTGTCAAATATATATGATGAAAACGTGTGCTTACCTCTCTGGATCCCGTGGAAACCTAAAGAACGCCAGAACCGAGTGCGTGCTGTTCCTGGTGCAGTTCAGCGCCGCGCAGAAATTAGGCATTGTGCGTTCACCCCGATTATAATCCTAATACTGAATCGAGTACATCCGACTGTATAGGATAATGTTCCGCTCAAAAAGTTTTTAAAATCAAGTTTGATGGACTAATAAAGCGGTAAATTAAACTGCACTCTAGTGCTTTGTGTGGCCTGGAGGTGAAGCGCGTTGGAGTTCCTTCCCCGCCCCACAATGCTTTGCGAGTTTACCGCGAGTTCAAAATATCAGCCAATGAGAGAGCGTTTAGAGGAAGAAATGGCGCCAGTCAGGAACTGGGTGGATACTGGATAGATTTGAAAATGTATTTCTCAGTTATTCATAAACAGGGTTAAGATTTTAACATAATGGACAGATCGGTTTTAATTTGTATTAAAGAATTAAATTCAAGTTTTTATATAACACTCAGAAACACTTTATTAAGATTTAGGGTGCATTACAATATTTTTGGTTCAAATTAAAATACAGCAAATGCTCCTGCCTTTAAAAAGACATAGTCAATAATGAAGTATTAATGAAATTCTTTACAGATAATAATTCACAAGCTAAAATGTTAAACTCTCATTGCATGTTCAGGAAGAAATTGCACAAATAAAAAATGAACCGTAACAACTGCGGTGCAGAGTACTTATAACATCTAAAAGAAAATATTTTTGTGGGTAAAAAAAACATTTTTAATACTTATCTTTTCTAACCAAAACTTCCACAAATCTTATTTTTACAATAAAGAACACAATGTGATGTTAATGATACAAAGTACCCAAACAGCTCTTACGTCCACAATGAGCCAGTAACACACAGAAACCTCTGACCTTCATGTTAACATGGCATAGATACAGTAGAGGTTTCCACAAATAGTGCTTATAAATAATATTATTGTCCTTAAGCTGTTCAGCCTTCTAATACAGTTAACACTTTATTCTATATAGCAGCCCAATGCAACAAACACTTAAATATTACAATATTACATTTTTAATAGTGTTACAATGTTATGACCAGAGTGTTATGGTACTTCTGTTGTTAATTTCATATTTAACAACAGAATTCTGTTATTTTGGTTATTTTTCTGTTATTCGGTTATTATGTGACCTTGTTGTTTGTGGTGCCTGAACAGTTTAAAACGTATTTCATTCTAACAACCCGTAGGGAGCACGTGAAACACATAAAATGGTTTAGATGAAAGCATTAGATATGTTTAGAGTCTGATTCTTGGTACACAACTCAAAATTGACCCTTTCTTAATATTAGATCAGTCCTTAACTGCAAACTTTTCCAATGTCTCCAGGTTGATCAGGAAGGTCCTCCATCAGGGCGGGGTTTTTTCTGTAGATGTACGCACTTGCATCTGCATCTTCGAGTTGCACCAGCTCAGCCAATGAGGAGACACAAGTGTCGTGGTCATTCAGCATACCTGGAAGACGTGAGGACTTGCGCTGGATCCGTGTTGATCGTCGCACAGGAGTAAGGAACTTTAGGTCCTTAATGGTGCTCTTGTGGCGTGAGCCGCTGCCTGGAGCAGATTGGCATTCGATTCTCTTTTTCATACTAAAAGCATGTGAAGAAAAAGATGTATAAATGTCGTGGACATGCACAAGTCTGAACAATTATTTGTATCCCTACTTACCTTTGCAGATATGGAGTCGTTTTCACACTGTACTTCACAATGGAAGCCCCTTCCATCTCTGGAGTTGTTGTACTTATCTCCTCCTCACTATCCTCACTCTCATATGGCTTCTTCTCTTTTGCTTCTTTGTCTTCATGCTTTACAGCAGCCTCCTTACAGTTTTCGTCTTGCTCCAGTTCTTCCTCTTCTACAATTTCAAACACTTTGTCAGTTTCCTGGACCTCTACATGCAGATCCATCCTTTCACCTCCCAACTCATCAGCTGTACCTGTCAAAGAAAGATAAAAATAAGTAATATCATACCTTTTAGAGCACAAAGTATGAGCGACTGCTCATCTGTTACCGGACCAGTTTTGCCAGAGCCACGTTCAAACATTGTTATGTTTTGTTAGCATTGGTTTAACTAGATTTCATATTGATAGTGGTTATTGATTCATTTGATTATTCTTATGGTTGTATTTTGTTGTAATACATTTTATATCTTTATGGATTCCGCCATGTCGTCTTCCTTTATGTTACATCTTGGAGCCAGGTGTAACAAATGGGATTCTTATGTAACATAAGAATGAGAATAACACTCACCATCTGTACATGATGATGGTGTTCCCATTGCCTCCAATTTATCACACAAGTTAAGTACAAGCTGTAAATTGCAAAGTAAAATTTAGAATACAATTATAAATCTATGTATACATAAACTATGCTATAAGGATCAGTATGATTCTTACAGATTCCATCCTGATCTCTGGGTCGACCGGCAGATCCATATCACTGTTGTCAAGCAAATCTAGCGTGGTATTCAAAATATTACTTGATCTGTCGGACTGTACTGGTTTGTTCTCAGAAACTTTAATATCATCGGTCTGGCTGTCAGGCTTCTTTTCAGGAGCTGGTTTTACAGACTCAGGCTGGGAAAAAGGCTTTGGCTGGGCAATGCTGGTGGCCTTGGGTCCAGGTTTAGACAGTGGAACTGGTTTGCGTGAATTGGTAGGCAACTTTTCTGAAATTGGAGGCCTCTTTATAGATTTTCCCTTCGATGCCAGCCACTCTGCAAGCTTTGCCCTAAAGAAGAATACAAGCACTGTAGTACGAAGACGTAGTACAAAAAATAGTATGTACTGTATTATTAATAATAACTATTAACAAGTCTATTAAAACGTTTTATTAAACTCACCTTCTTTCATCAGCCGTCTCCATTTCCATCCTGTACTTGCTGATTGTACTTGTTACAGGCCTGCAGACTTTCTGTTCAGTGTTTGCCACAGCAGGTTTGGGTTTAGCTCTCTGTACCACCACCTCATTCTTCTTTGAGGCAATGGGTTTGCTGGTGACCAAGCGCCCTGTAGTTAGAGGGGCTGGCCTGGAAGGAGCACGTAACTGGCGAGGACCTCCTGGACGGACGGAGCCTGCAACCTTCAGAGGTATCTGTTTTTGGGAAACAGACTTCTGGACTGGTTTTTCTGCAACGTGCTGAGGAACATCAGACACAGATTTCGGTCTTGATGGAAAAGCAGAGTTAAGTGTTGGTCTTACAGATGCTGGAAGGGAGGTGACAGACTTGGATCTGACTTTGGGCACTTTGGTCAGATCTGGCTTCGAAATCGCTTTCTTTTCTGTGGTCTTCACATCACCACTGGGTTTTCTGAAACAGTCTATTTTCGACTGTATCACACGGCCTTTGTAGGTACCAGGTTTGGATTTCTGGAGTACAGTAGGTTGTTTTTGAACTTCTTCCACAAGCTTTCTGGTTCTAACAGATTGCTGGGTACGGAAGGCCTGACTTAGTGTGTTCCGTTTGGTTGGGTTGGCCTCATTGGTGCTGGTCTTTGGCCTGGCATCTTTTTCCTTCTCTCCTTTTACAAAATGATCTTGCTTACCATCATTCTTAGATTGAAGAAGTGTAGATTTACACAATACTCTTTGTTTTGAAACTGTGCTACTGATGGCCTGTTTTCTTGGGCCACAAACTGGTTTGGTGTTCTCCTTGTTACTCTGCGCACAAAGAATTACCCAACACAATTTATTAAAGTATATTTTATGCATTTGTAGTGATGTAGACCTAGTGGTGGACAGCATTACTGTAAAATTACCTTTCTCACTACTTGCTCCATTCTTTGCATTTAACAGTGCAAGCACAGCTCTGGAATGATGATCTCTCTGTTGAACATGAGATTAGATTACAGTTTACAACAGAAAGATGAACAACAACAAGCAGCTTTTAGAAAATTGCAACATAATTTTGCAAATACTTAAAACCTTTAATATTTGAAATATACTACATATAAACAGTAACCTCCCTTACAAAAACTGACCATAATTTTCGTTTAAATGTAATCTTACTAAAGTGACCAACCATGATATTTTCAATAAAACGTCGCTAACCCAAATAACAATGCGCCCAAAACATGATTACTTCACTTTTATTATAGTTAACGATATAGTAAAATGATGTAAACAATAGTTCATTTTTATAAGGGCTAACTCTACGAGACCTTTGTTAAATCTCGATTTCATTTCTAAATGTGACATTTTAAGTATTTGTCACACTTATAAAGCACTTGTAACGTATATCGAAAAGCGTCAACTTAAATACGTAAATAGTAACGTTACACGCACACCTCAACAAATCTAATGCGTAAACACGGCATTAGGTTTGACACTGCACGTCCCACATTATAAAGCAGTCACAAACCATTTAAAATGACTGATAAAATAACGTCTACGTACCTTAATCTAAGATTCGGGTAAACCAAATGTCAAAAGCTGAGTTTATTTCAGGAATGTTTGCGAGAAGAACGATCGTCCATACAGGCAGGCGTGCAGCGTTTGAAACTGATTTGACTTTGGCGCGGCGGCCGTTCTGATTGGAGATGACCGTTTGCGAGTCACTCTAGCCAAACATTTGTATTGGCTGATTCCGGTCATGTGATCAAATCGGACCCACCCGCTCGGGAAGCTAGGCGGTGCCTGTTTGGTTTGAATGAAAATAAAATTCCTCTCATAACTGTGTTGCGACTCTAAAGGCCATTGGACACCGAGTCCGAAATTTGCATCCGATTTTTTTACTAACGTTAAAAAATAAATACGACCATAGAAAATGTCGGACTGGGTTCGTTTTCTGCTTTATTCGCATCCGTGCTGTTGCAAATGGTGAAAGGTTTAATATTTAGTACACTACTTACTTAATTCACAGAACACCATAAATAAAATAACATAATATATGTTTCAGAAAACATTACAATGCTTGATCACAACCATCTCTCTGTCACCTAACTACATATTTTTTTATTTTTGAACAGGACGTTCTGTCCCAATGTAGATTAGTACTGACAAAGTTCATTCGTGCTCAAGGTCTTTGTGAGGCAGTTGATCATAAATCATATTGAACCGCTAGATGGCAGAAGATTCCGGAGTTTTAGTTGATGAAACAGCTCGAAAGATATACCTTTTTCAACGGTAGGTGAAATGTGCCTTCAAAGTGTTATGCTGATTAAATTAGATTTGGGCTTTATTGCTGTATGGCTTATGTTGCTTTCAAATAGCCTCCATCGGGGTTCCACTTTAATGAATGCAATATTTAATTCATGAGGCATTCTGCTGACTAGATAAGATTATCTTTCTTGACAGTTCATTATGAACTTTTTTATTCTAAAGATGTTGGACAAATTATTGTACAGTGATACTGCGCACTATAGAGGACCATTTCACAAGTCTGGAAATAGCCAAGATTCCCTATATTTTTCAATTTGCTGTAGGCCTATTTAAAATATACACTCAGAAAACCTCCCTATATTTATGTGTTAAATTTGCATAGCATTTGCAATGTCCATTTCCCCCCCATTTCCAGCACAGACTTTAGCCTTTTACAACCGAGACTGCAAGCTCAAGCTCATCCCGATTGAATTATCAAGCATAACCAGTTTATCATTCAAGTTTACCGATCATCTAAATTTGTTGTTTACCCCAAAATAAAAATTCTGTCATCCTTTCAACTGACCCTCGACTTGTGAACACAGAGAAAGAGAAGGGACATTGAGTCCCATAGAAGGAAAAATTACAACGGTAGTAAAAAAGTGCCCCAGAACTGTTTGCTTTCATACATTCTTGAAAATATCTTCTTTTGTGTTCAACATGATGAATACATTTATAAAAGAATTTTTCCTATGGTAGTCAATGGTTGCCAAGAACTGTTTATGAAAATGTATGCAGATTTGAAACAACTTGAGGGTTGAAAGATATAATTTTTGGGTGAATTGTTCCTTTAGGAAGCTACACAAAGATTTCAAACTAGTTTATGAGGCGGCCCTTTAAAGCTCAGTATAATTCTGAAAGACCTCTTTGTGGCATCCGAGCTTTTGGAGTTAGTAATGTGCGCTGTACAATAAGCGTAGGAGCAATGGGCCATTGACTGTTGCAAGTGAGACAGTCGTACAGTTTAAAATGGGAGCTTGTCAAGTTCTCTTTCAAACACAAACAGAACCAAAGAACATTGCTGAGATGGGTTTTATATCGGTAGGCAAACATCTTGTTTTCCTAAACTCTGATAGTCTGCATTTTTTTTTAAATGTTTTGAAAAAAAACATGCAAACCAATACATTTGTCAAAATCTCACCATATTGAACAATGATTTTCAGTTCCTTTCAATGCACTTGAAATCTCCACAGGCCTGATTTAGATTTTTTTATCCTCATGTTTAACATAGCCTAAATTAATACGGAGCTCTGCCCAATGAAATATTAACCATGGTTGACGTTTTAAGAAATAATGCAATTATCAGTAAAGGTTCATCTTCTTCAAACAGGCTCATTTATGCATCCCTTTCCCAAAACAAGAGCTGACTCCAGCGCGAGCGTGTGACAGTTTGTTGATAGTGCTAAACGAGAAGAGCAGATCGTCAATAACTTCTGATCAGGCCTTACATCTGGCCGCAGTGTGAATCTCTGGAGATAATGAGGTTTTACATTCCACCAGCAATAACTTCAGCACTGCATCACCCTGTCGGAAATTAATACTGGGCAATTCATCATTCCAAAAGAGAAACATACACTCGGGTTAAATATACATAGATCATTTAGATTATGAATGATATTTCCAGGATTAAATACAAGGCGTGAAGGAAGAAAAACAAAAGCATTTCAAATAAAAGTTTTTTGTTTTTTAATGCAGTTCATTTATGCAATAACTGCGATTTTTCAAATCACAATATTTATTGACAAATGTGGTGAAATATACTGTAGTGGACAGTTGTGCATCTGTTATGTAAAAATGTTATATTTTACAATACCAAACGACAGATTATATTAGTCACAATATATTGGCAAACAAAATACAAATGCACAGTCCACTTACAATGAATATTATTGCAGTGGAAATACTTAAGGCAATAATACCCTGGCAACAGAACATGAATACATAATATATAATAGATTATTTTAACACACACACACACACAAAAACACACCGTACAAACAAGTGAAGCCACCAGGAACTGTGCTTACACATAAAAAACAGATAAATGCAAAGTAAAACAGTTGGTCCGTTTAAAACGCTTTACTCTTTCAAAACCCATAAGGTCACGTCACTTGACACATGTTCATTTTTAATTGAACTGGCACACACTTGGGATGCTAAAGGATCCCATTGCAAGGTCAAAGGTCAGTCATGAGACACATTTCAATTGATTCCTGCTGTGGAAGGGTCGAAGGTCGGTCACAGATAGTCTTTTCGTATGCAAGAACGTTTGCGAAGTCCACTGTACATCTCTCGATTTGAGAGTGAAAGTCACATCATGCATGTATTTGTGGTATTTAATAAGGGTAATGTTTCTGTTTCTTCCCAGCGAAGCACGCCATCCATGTGCACAGCAGCATGGCAACCACTGCCCCGGCCCCCGTGCAGTAATAAGCCCATCCGATCTCACAAGAGCCTGTCAAACATATACAAGCAGTAGATGAATGCACAATCGCAAACAATGGTTCAGTTATTATTCAGTAAATAATCTGAAGGCTGTGTATACCGTACCAAGATCAAACTGGTTGGAACTGTTGCTGCACGTTTGCTTAACCTCCTCGCTGTCCCAGCCTAAAGGATATAAAGCACATCCAGACCCGATCAGCAAACCTGAAACGAGAAAGATGCGTAAAATGCTTGATAGCCAAGGCAGACTACAATGTTTTTTATTTCATAGATCTTAGACCGTATAAAACGGCACTTCACAAAATTGTTTACATTATCATACTTCTCCAAAGCTTATGTTGAACTAAAAAATATGCAGCAAAATTAGCTCCGTTTTCCCCCTGATGATATACTTCATCATGTAAACACATACCCCTTCGTAGACAGAAAACACAAATCTTATTTTCATCAAGGCTTAAGACACATGAAAATATGATAATGAATGCAACGGGTGCTTATTTTTATGAGCATTTCTATTGGGAATTCTTCGACATGTTTTCTCTTTTATGTTCTCACTAATTCAGCAGAAATAAACAGGCACGGAATTCCCACCAGAAGAATAAAATTTGCGGTTTGTATGTGGTGTCTTCTCTGCATCTGGCTATATATTCTTTTTCTAAAATACCATAGTTACATCTTTAAAGGTCCAATAAATTAAATTTAGTGGCATCTAGCGATGAGGTTACGAATCGACTCTCCCCCTCCCTTTCAATGCACTACGAGTCTGACACGGAACAAAGATGTCGTCATTTTTCGCTTCTTTGAAATGCGCTCTGTAGAGCAGTTTGTGCATTAAGGGCTACTGTAGAAACAACATGACGAATTCCATGCCAGGGGACCAGCGGTGTATGTAGATAGAAATAGCTCATTCTAAGGTAATAAAAACATAACGCTTCATTATGTAAGGTCTTTATATACCTCTGAAGACATAGTTATCTATATTATATTGCATTTCTGTTCATAAATCCTCCCAAAATGTACACATTGGACCAAAACAGTATACTACAATATTTAACATTATAAATATTCTGAAATAAGTTCAATGTCAAGGCTGAAATCCTTTGATATGAAAGCATCCTAGATCTGTCTGTCAGACCTCCTTTGTTTTTAAATTCTTTAGATGTCTCTTGTTGTATCTCCATTTCCTGACAAGCCCGAGTCAGACACTTATGAAAATTACATTCCACTTCACGGCCCAAATGCTTATTGCACAGCAATCGAGACAAGGAGGCAAGGAAACAAGCTTTTATGTTTGTACAATTCTCTGTTTTCAATAAACATTTATAAATGAGTAAATCAGTAAGTTGATATTGGGTCAGATGTGTATGTGCATGTTCATGGATTCAGTCATGACCTCTGTCTTTGCTACTGCAGGGTCCACAGCTGGTCAAAATTGCATGTGGTCGATGTGCTGGTGATTTCTGAATCATTTTTGGGAAATGAGGACGATACACTGAATGGTGCCCTTGGAGATGCTTCATCTTGAAAA
The DNA here is from genome assembly GCF_947034865.1 of Barbatula barbatula. NCBI lineage: Eukaryota > Metazoa > Chordata > Actinopteri > Cypriniformes > Nemacheilidae > Barbatula > Barbatula barbatula. The sequence continues at coordinate 14,137,534 of NC_136787.1, read as the reverse complement.
AGACAAAGCCGTAAATGTATTATATGTAGTATTTGTTGAATTCCTTTACAAAACTAATGTACTACAACCGGGCTCATTTAGTGCTCCTGAACCTTGTGTAAGACTGAACCTCAAGTCTTACACTTTATTTTGTATGTTGTTGGTATGTAAAAGGTTAATGTACATCGTTTTTCTGTAGTCTTTTCTCGACTTTCTTAAACGTCTTTGGGAACCTTTTTGTTTTAACTTTTTCTCAGTAAGGGAGTTGAGGGAAGAATTGTGTTGTTAATTTCCTTAGTTTTCTGTCCGTTTAGGCAAGTTAGTTTTCCTCCCTTAAATGAGTTAGTTTCCATTTTGTTAGTTAAGTTTAGTTAGTAACCCCTCTCCTTAGCTTGTGCTTCCATTTCATTTCAAAACAAAATCCATTTTGTTCTGTAAGAGTGTATTGAGACCTTTCTGAGGCAGAGCCTGACGTGGCTCTATGTACCTTTAGGCCTATGTACCTAATTGTTTTTCTGTAAATGTTATACCTCTTCCAACCCTAGACTGGGGTAGGATAATAACACAAAGCATGTGTAGAATAAAACTGTATGGTGCGAATGTAGTCAGGAGATTCCACAGCACCTCTGCTCAGAGTGTAGGGAACATAGAGGGAATTTTGTTTTGACTTGGAAAAATGAGTCAAAGGGACTCTGTAAAGAAATAAAGAAAAGTTTAGCTTCTGAGATAATGATCAGAATGACACAGATTTGCATGTCTGTGTTTACTTTATACGTGCTTGAGTCTGGGCAAACACTTGCAGCTGCTAATCATTCTGAGGAAAACGGGGGGAGAGAGAGAGAGAGAGAGAGAGAGAATGTGTCGAGAGAATTTAGCATTGAAGACATTACACCTTCACTCAGGATTCTCATGTTGATCACATATAAAGATCAAGGCCTCGTTGCGCACCCCATAATCCAGTTATAAGCCCTCACCTAAACACAATTCTCTCCTGCATTTTCAATAAGGCAACAAAGTCCATCTTTTCGTCCTCTCGCTTTTCTGACAAATGTGTGGGCAAGATTCAGACCTCCAAACCCTATAATGAAATGGGCAGGTAGACAGAATGCGGATGAGCCTTGGTTTATATCAATCGTGTATGAAAACACCAGATGGTTCACTACGTAGTGCCCATGCAGTCTGACAACACCTCAGAACATGAGAGCGCCAAGATGAGGTCTTTGATGTACACAAGACGGGTGTCTTATCATCGAGAGAGTAACACGTCTGATTACTACTGACACAAATTGCACAAAAAGATCAGGGAGGGGTTAGATTGTAGTCTTGAGATTGTATTCCCAGGGATAGAACACGTTAAAAACTACTTTTTTCTTATTCTGACACCCTACAACAGACTTTCAACATTCTATTTCTGGCTTTCCTGCAAACCGTCACCTCATCTTCCCTATATGAAGTCAAACTCTGATATGAAAAGGCTTGGGAGAAATTACATCAAAGTAATATGTAAATTAAAGTCTGAAGATTTGTATTTCTACCCATTCTGTGGCAAATTCCTGACACCATGATCATTTTCCATGACACTCCCTCTGGGAATGGGCAGCTTAGGGAATACGAAATTGACTCAAACTAAATGTACTGATAATGAAACATAATGAAAAAGTTTACTTAAGAAATAAGGATTCAAGGGATTTTACAGATACAAAATAACAGAATGCATTTACTCAGCTCAACCACAATGATTTTCAAATCTATACTTGCAAAATTTGAAGTCCTTGAAAGTCGTCTACGAGTCTACATCTTGTGAAAGTTTCTTCAGAATCACAGTGTTCAAAGATTTGACATTATAGCTATCATCAGTCATGTTCTGCTCTTCCATACAGTTTGGCACCGGGGTTGACAAGCAACGTCTGACATCTAACACTGAACTTTCACGTCTGCATAAATCTTCCTCTTCTTCATTACACAGGCTTTGGCAGGCTATGATCAGTTGTGATTAAGAAGAGAACCCAGCTGCTTCTCAGCCCAACACTAAAAAGCCCAAACTGGAGCGCACTGTCCTGACACAACCGTAATTTTCATGGAAGGTTGAAATTCATACAGCGCTGGTGGGTCTTTGAGGGCTTTGATATAGTTTATCACAGAGCTCTTTCATGACCTAGATGCCTGGCTCGCTGCCTGCTCTCTTGCTCTCCCTTGCTCACCCACTCACACTTTCGCTACCTTTTTCAAACGACAAAAACCCATTCCAAGTTTTGGAAGGATGAAAAATAGTGTTGCATTGGATCAAAGACCTTGTTTTAGGGGCTTAGATGTTTTATAATGATACTTACTTTGTACTGGACGAGACAGTACTTTCTATGTAAATGTCTCTCTAATTTAAAACAATACAGATGATTCTACAGAATATGCAGAATTCTAAGCATATTTTACATTTTAAGTGTGACCATTTCATTCTTGGGACCATTTCATCTGACTGGAAAAAAATCTGTGTAGTGCAAGATGAGGCATTAAATCATTTGTCCATTTTCTTAAAGGGACGGTTCAAATATTACAATGGTAGTAAAAAATGCCCCAGAACTGTTTGCTTTCCTTCATTCTTTAAAATGTCTTCTTTTGTGTCAAAAGAGCAAAGAAATTCATAAAGCAATTATTCCTAGTAGTCAATGAACGCTTTTCCACCATCGCGCAAAACCGTTGTAAGCAAAATCTAAATCGGTTTAAGTTATGTTACCACGTGAGATATGCTTTAACGCCTTTAACGTTCGACCAGGTACTATTACAAATGGTTGACTAACCTTGCTGAAACGTGCTAATGAATGCACGTGGAGGCGTTAAAGCTCAGTCTCTTGTGTTACCAAGGTAGCGTGTGACGCGTTTGTGTTTACATTCTAAAAATGTTTGTTATCAGCCTCATTTTTGGGTGAACTGTAACTTTAAAGGAAAATTTTAAATGTGTTTATGGGCTAAATGACAGTTTAGTCAAGATTTAGGAAAGTTTTAGCATATTGATGCATGCAAGCAAAGTCTTTAAAGAATTTCTTATTATGGAGTTAAATTGCCATAGATTCTCATTTTCATCAATCATAATCATGATGGTTCAGCAAAATCATGAGGGGGATGGCAACATACATTTCAATACATAAATTGCTGAAATAGTTTTTGAACTTAACAGCTGCTTAAACAGTATGATGACAAGCAATGCTACTGTTGCCTCACTCAGCAGGGAGTGTTGGGTCAAAGATGAAAGGCCATGACAATCAGGTCAAGATGAGGTCTGCAAGTTTAGACAGAGTCGACTCGTGTTCTCACAAGTAAGCACTTCTTAGGGATGATTAGGCTCCAGGCCTGCTGCCATGTCTATCAGTAGATCCTACTGGTTTACTAGTTACATGGAGTACGGGAGCCAGATATTATCATAATTTAAACAGCAAATATAACTTTCTCTGCCACAATTGATGTTATACAAAAACATAGTATTTTTTACATTACTATGACAGCAATACAATGGTTGTTTACCACAGTGCAACTACTGTACAGTGCAATGGAACCACACCATGGTTTTACCATAATGCGAGTTTGAAAACCTTTCTATAGTTAACATGGTAATGGGATACTATCACGGTACCAATTTTATAAGGAAAATCTGTCTACGACAATGATAACCAGTTACTTCATAAGCCTCCCCAACAATGCATTACATAAACATGAGGTTCACTTTTGTGGGCTTCAGATTCAACTTTCCCTGGCTGAATGTACAGACAAGCCTGACACAGAGACGGTTATTAACTTTAGTCTCATGCATTTAGATGAAACATTTATGGCAATGGAGCCCTGAAGGGTTCATGTGACCAAACTGTGTTCATGTGTCCCCCCTGTCATTAACATCAGAGTATGACATCCCGGATGGTAGATCTCATCACAGATGGCTCCATTAAACCAGCATCACATCGACTTAGACCATCAAAGACAATCCGAACCAGAAATGATGGCTTTTTTGAGAATTATGAATAATTTCTGTTTAATTCAGTTAAACATTATAAAACCAGCAAAAACTAAGCGGTGAGGTAAAATGACACTTGTAACCATGTTTAATCAGACCTATGAAAATTTGATTACGTAATTTTAGTATGATGTTGGGAATGGGAAGGTGTGTGTGTGACACAGTTTGAAGGAGGATATCATTAATATCTACTGGCTTGTACATTTCTACCGTCAAATAGAAAGGAAAATCATGCCGATTAACCCTATCTAGAGGCTGAACAGGATTAAGCAAAACCTCCACTTGCTGGTGCTTTAAATAAGCCGATCTTCTCCTCAAACCCTGAAGGAGATTTATTTTTGTTCTTTATACTTTCTTTGAAATGTGCGGAGAGTTTGATGGGCAGTTGCTTTCCAGTTTTAACATCAAGTACCTCTCACAATCTCTGTCCCCAAAGGTATCGTGAAAGAAACAGACAGCACATGCTATATATAGACGTCAGTCTCTGTGAAATTAACAAAGTAAACCAAATCTCTTATAAAGCACTCACCATGACAGAAGACTTTCCCAGGCCACCCATAAATGCTTAAATAGGATTTAGGACTAAGTCATCATGGCTGACCAGACCCACATAGACTGGTGTCTTGAGGCCCGAAAGCAGATGTTTTTGCATTTTAGGAACAAAGTATGAACTTGAAGAAAACACATGAATTTAGCTGAAGTCAACATAGGAAACATCTGGATGCAGTTACGAGAGTACATTCCCATACAGAGGAGCGAGGAACGTCATTCAAAAACAGCAGGCAAGAACTGAACCAATGGGAGGAACCTTCCCAGAAGACCCTGAAGATATCCATAACAGATGCTAAATGGCAGTTGAGATGTTATGGGAAAATGAACAATGTTTCATTGTTCCAGAAGAAGCTTGAGTCATAAAATATTTCCTCATGGCATGTTTTAAAAAGAGCTGTAAAAAATATGATCTAAAGCAGGTTTCCTGAAGATTCGCCCAATCTTCCATAAGTCCAACGGTCCTGACTTTCATTTGAAAAAGAATCAGGTAGTTCGCTTATAATTGTCTAAATACTACAGGAACATAAAATGGTGAACATTTTATTCAGACTGTATTCAATAACATTAGTGGATCTTGCTCTTTATTTGTAAGAATTTAAAGGCGAACCCTTAGGGCCCTCTAGCCCCTCTGTGATGACCTAAACTATCGTTAAAAATTATATTTAAAAACTTTAAAATATTGTTTTCAATAAAAGTCGGCCGATTTTCCCAGTTAGGCATGTATATTAGACTTCCTGGATCAATGCAGACTCTATCTACATGAGATTTCCAAGTCTCACGAGAGTAATTCAAGATCACAGAGCAGTCGTTGTTCTGTGATGTAATGCACAGTCTGCGCAGCCTGTGTATGCTGCAAGAAGTCGAACGTGTGCTTGCGTCGAGGGCCTTCAATGAAGCTGTAATTGATTTACAGTACAATAGTAAATCAATGAGAGAGATTCATTTTGAGTGACAGTAAAACCGGCCTATCATATCATCTTTCTAAGACGTGCGCTTAGTTTTTTCAGTCTCGTAAAACAGAAGAAGCACCGAAAGTTGGTTTGCCAACCACCATTAAACTTCAAGAAGAAGAAGAAATGCGTAAAACGTCATTCAAAAACACATGTGGATGAACTTTGTTATCAAGTCTCGGTAGCTGATAAACGTTGTTCAATCACAATAAAAGGAGGAAGACTTTATTATCAAATAATTATATCATCAAATTTCAAGTTATTTATGATTTATGAGGTTGCCATGCCTCAATTCATTCTGGTTGCTGGATTTTTATGTTGACGAGTGATTTTGACTGTGGTCAGTTATGGATTTAACATATTGTGCTATAATTCTGTAATAATGATTTGTATGTGTTATTTTGGTGATAACTCTCCTGCTGCACTGTTCGGCTTGTTGCGTTTCAAGTCTGGAGTAGCTTTGTAAATGTATCATGTGGTAAGTATGGTGATATAATGATGTATGCACCCTTCTATAGGAAAGCACAGTAAGGTAAAATACCTTACTGTACTGTGGTAAGTGTGTCTACTGGGGGGGGGAGGTTTGCACGTGCGCAGAGGGCCAATACTCATACGTCACAGTTCGCTACTGCCCTCGAGTTGTTCCAAATCTCTCTGTATACATTTCTTTGTTCAGATGAAAACCGAGAAAGACGTTTGGAAGAATGCTTGTAACCAAACAGTTCTTGGCCACCACTGACTCCCATAGAAGGAAAGATTGACAATGGAAGTCAAAAGTGCCCAAGATCTGTTTGCTTTTCAACATTCTTCAAAATATCTTCTTTTATGCTCAACATAATTAAGACATTTACAAAGCCTTTTTTCCTACTATGGTCAATGGTGGTCAAGAACTCGAGGATGAGTAAATGATGACAGAATTTTCAAGTTTGGGTGAACCGTTTCTTTAACAGTCTTCACAGTCACGTAAGGGATTTTCTATTTGTAGAAGGTGTGGACCCTTTTAATGTTTTCCCTCTTTCAACAAGCGATTTAAAAAGAAAGTCTTTGATCATGGAAGAGCAATGGAGCGAGAATCTAATGTCTAAAAAAACAAATGACATCAAAGAAAGGAAATGTGTAATGTGGAGTAGGAGTAGGAGGGGTGAAAAATTACTCTTAACATTATTTCAATGAAAAATGGCATTCTAAAGTGAGGTCCTATGTTAAGAAGGAGGTAATTTACTCTTTTTCAGAACTGTGAAATCTGTTACCTCCCAAGGGGATATGATAAAAAGAATTCAAGGTCACTGCCTATGAGACATTCATCACAAGAATCCGTCGTTATCAGTTCAGACGTTTAGAACAATCCCTGTTAAGCCTTTTTTTTTCTTCTTTTTTCTTTCGTTCTTTTATACACGGCATAATAAAACAAAACATAGGAACACAGGGTGTAGGCCTATTGGGTCTAGTTTATGAAGCCGATTTTTCACAAAGCGGGATCAGAAAATGTAGCATACACAGCTGATAAAATCAATAAATCCACACTGTATCAACAATTCCGTTCTGTAACTGGAAAAACTGAAATATACCATAAAATATTTTTCCCCCTGTAAAATTATAGCATTTAAAAAAAACTGTAAAAAAAAGAAATCTTGTTAAAAAAGATTTTGCCACAACTGGGGTGCCAGAAATAAACTGTAAAATAAAGTTTTTCCCTGTAAAATGACATCCCCTGCTTTTCCTGTAAATATGCACACACTCATGCTTGTACATTACTGAACACCCTGATGGCAAATCATAAACCGACTGCCAACTTGGAAATGAAATCTTAGTTTATAGTCCACTTTCAGAATCTAGTTGTGTGAGGAAAGTCGTCCATCACAGGTGTGTGATTGCAAGGTCTATTGTGCTGTTACAGCAACCTCAGAGACCTCAGAGGCTCAAAGCGTAGACTTTGGCGCCTTGCCGTCCCCAGAAGACACTATGGTGTCTGTCTCGCTGTAGAACACACTAAATAAATCAAGCAAAACCGTTTTCTATACATGTTTTATCAGCACAATGAACCCCCCATGGTCACCTTACAGAGCACAGAGGCGCTGGGATCAAGAGTGATTATCTTCTCATTGATCGGTGCTCAGTCGTGATCAATATGGTGTCCTTTCCTTTAAAGGTGACCTTGAATTTTCACTTTTTTCTTGTGGCTAAAACATGTAAATATGTCCAGAACGGTCAACACTTGAAAAACAACACAATGCTTTTGAAGGCCACAAGCTGGAAACAACAAAAAGAGCATTTAAAAACTGATAAAGTTATCAACACTGTCCAGTGTGTTTAAACATGTTGAGCCGAAGATAAACTGTTGGTTGTGCCATAAAACTCAGGGTCAGAAGCTTTGAATAGACTGAATAAATGTTTTTCTTCCTGTGTAAACACAAACACACAAAGTCAACCATAAACTACGAAAAAGGACATACTAAACAAGTCATATTAAACCCCTTTCTCTTCGACGGAAACACTATTTTGCACACTAATTCCCCACCTCTTCTTTCTCCCATCTGGCACCCACTTCACTCCTAAAGCAATCAATGTAAGTATTGCATTACCAATGCTTGCTGTCTTTTGCACGGTTTATAAATTCAATATAATTTCCTGCGGTGGAAAATATAACAGAAGATGTTTTTTTCTGAATAACACTTGCTGTATCAATATAATTACTACACACGCTGCACAAAACAGACAATACTTATACATCATGCACTAGACTAGAGTTTAGCCCAAATTTAGCAGATTTTTTAGGCTGGATAGAGTGCAAAGCAGGTGACTGCCAATGTGTGTTATCAGATCAAGAAGATGAAGCATGGCTGAGGAAGAAACATGAAAGACGATCTACTCACTAGAATTTGTTTCAGGACAAAATCAAAAATGCTCATGCCAGAGCTGAGGATTTAAATTCAGCATGTAACTCAACTCACATCTTTTGTGCGATAGACAAAAGTGATGGCTCAAATCACACCGCTTGTGGAGCTTTCCTTTTAATATCACGGTTCCCAAGGTGATACTGGTGGAATATCGCATGGCTCTCAGCCAATCAGATTAGAGATCTTAAAGAACTGTTGTATGATAATTACAATATTTAACTTTAGTTAACTTTAGTTTACAACAAATGTGAGTTTGATTTCATTTGACTTTTGTACAAGAAAATGTTTAGTAACTTGCTATTTTGTTGAAAACGGAGATAGCCTAGATGCAAAAGTTATAGATTCCAGCTTCAATACATTAAAAAATAATTGTTTGTTTTTCCATTTGCCACTGCTTTATAAAGACAACAAAATGACAAAAACAAAAAACTTGTCAACACGGTCTCTTGTGAGCTCACCAGAAACAGATCTCAATGGAAAAGAAAAGAACCGTCTTGGAACACATCTCTCAAAGCACTTTCAATCTCTATATATAACCGAGCCATGAACATAACATCTCAATTACGAGAGCGCTATCTGTGAAGTGGCCTGCCAAGCATGATGGCTTGGTTGTTGATTTCTGACTTCATGGGTTGCCAAGTGAACTGGTTAGAGTGAGAGTTCCTGAACTAACATACAATCTGCAGCGCAGCTTAGCAATTACCTCCATTTCTAAAAATTCTGACATCCTGTTGTGTCTACATGCGGGTGGGAAGGTGAATGCTTGTGTACCAATCAAAACTCTCTTCCAGGAGCTCCAGTACTGTCTTATCAAAACCCACCAGTGTGAAAACACACAAACCTGAACCAACTCGAACCTTCTGCTACAGATGGAAAATTCCACGGCTGACTGGTTTTTCTTGGCAGCAAAGGTGATGAATTAGCTGCTGTTTGTTAAAGTTTACCGCATGGGAGGTGCCATAAAGCGTGTACACAAAGGGCGCCTGGTAAACAATGCAGACAACAAAAAAGGGACGTTTGAGGGAAAAGCCAAGAGTCCTAATTTAAAGTGTTCACTGAATTCACAGAGCGACAGGGAAACAAGAGAGGATAGACGGACTGCTGCTGTGTCATTCACCGCTGTCTAAACAAACCTGACTAGAAAAATCCTGACACGATTTCTTTCAAACACAGATATCTCTTTCAAGTCCATCTTCTCACATCTCTAGAACTGTCACTCTTTTTTTTCCAGACAAAAGAGTGATGAGTAAAATAAAAGGGCAAGGAAGGGTCAACGATGTCCAGACACGGCCCTCACTCTAGATGACCCATGACAGGGATCGTGTTTAGGTGAACTAGAACGCTAAGAAACACTTGAGTAAAATAACAAGACAGCCGCCAGATCCATATTTACTATTTACCTAATGAATTACATGCTAAACGGTCGATAGGCAATGACCACAAGTCGTCAGTGTCCACAGGCATGTTGCTTGTGTAACCAAACTAGAGCTAAAGAAGAAGCAGCTTGTTGCGCGTCAGCAGTAAAAGCTGCAAGTAAACAGTCACTTTTGTTGCAGCTTGAGTTATTAAATACAGAAGAACAAATAATTCCTTCGGAATTGCGTATGAGAAAACACGGTGCTATGGCTGTGTTTTTTCACCTGAAGGAGGGGTTCAAGCAGACCAATCAAAACGTTTACAGGTCCACATCGAATTGACGTGTTGATACATTTTTGTAGAGTTGCGTGTCAGCCTACGTTAGAGCTGGGCAAAAAATATAATTTTTCAATTCAATTTTCAATTTATTCAATGTCAATTCTCCAAAGCGGTGAGACATTACTACTATCCAATAGATGTCACTTTTTTTTACAACGGGTGGATGTTATTAACATGGCGGATGAGGGTGTGTCGTCAAATTTAACATCACCTTCACATAAAAAGCAGCGGTTCATATGATTACAGTCCCTCTTTTACAGCTAATTTTGTGAAATTGTGTATGTTATACTGTATCTTAAATGTAATATAAACTGTTCTGTTTCAACATACCCAAGTATGTTTAAAGTTTACCACAGTTTCAGAAACACTCCTAAATCAAGTTTATACATTATCATATTATCATAACAGCCAACATCTGGTATTGTTTTTATGAACATAATACACATTTATTCCAGAAGCCTGTTACCTTTAAATCACATAGCTGAGAACTGAAGTCAATGGGTGGTAAGGAAATAAATTGAGAATAGTTGATTTGAATTTAGAATAACACAGAATGTTTAAAATAATGTTAGCCAAGTTCCATCATGACTGTTTTGACAGCAACTGTTTTGTGCTTTGAAGAAGCATTTATACATAGAAAAATGTGGTTGAACAGACTCAAAACACTCAAAGCATCAGAGAAACCAAATCACATTCCCCATTTCGTTTTCTTCACAAATGCATATGCCAGCTGCGTGTGTGCATCCTCTCTCCTTCTCTATCCAAAAATGATCTCTCTGTGTCACACTGCTAGATCGCTCTCGGAGGGAAATTCTTTACAAACACTCAGGATGGGCTAGGAGAGGAAACCAATTATTTTTTCCTCTATTTTAGCCAAAGCATGTCTCCGCTGCCACAGTCGCAGACCTTAGAGGACCATCTGGAAGCCTGGAACATTCCAGAATGATTGCCTTCAGGAGAATGCAGACGTGCATTCCAATATGAGGGAGGGAGTCGGGCCGGAGAGGGACCACGCGGAGTTGGATGTGGACTGGGCCAAGCTCACCATGAAAGTCCTCAAAGATCTGAACACAGAGATGTCTTTGTTCATTTATCCATGGAAAGATGACTTTGTTCGAGTGTGTGTGCGCATTTCTGAAAGTTAATAACTTGTATCTCTTGCTACATGGATGAAATGAGAAATGAATGTGAAAGCAATGCAGGTAAAGCAAGTTCAGCTTGCAACAATTTCTGAGGAAATTATGTTTACATACAGACACATCCACGCTCATGCTATTGTGAGTTGTAGATTATTTTCCTTCCTGTGAACCACTGACTTTTTATGTGAGCTGGCTACGAGTTGAGCTGGTTATAAGCTCTTCTTTCCAGCACGTGCCTGTCCGGATCCAGCTTATCTGGCCACACACACGCTTACACCAAAAAAAGAAAACCGCAAACCTTTTTTTTATTTTACACACTCACATCATACTCATTTAAGTGCTGTCATCTAAACCAAACCTTTGAGCATCATGTTGTTTTTATAGTTTATATTTGTCAAAGGATTCTTCGAGTCCACAGAGAAAAAAAAATTCTCAACCCAAAAGCCTTTCTTCTCATTTCATCTCCACCTACAAAGAGCGAACTAAGAAAATATGGTTCCAGCTCACTGGATAGCAAAGATTCTGCTACGATGAAGTCAAGCAGCGCACCGCTTTTTTTTCAAAGATGTAAACACATGCGAATTGCAGTCGGAGCTGTGACCTACATATCTTTGCGACTGCGTTGTGTACATTTTAGTCAAAGGTGCTGAAGTTTCAGCCAGTTGGAACTCTGGTCTCTGACTCATTTCCTTTAGGAGTCACGGAGGAATCGTTTCTTGTAAACTGTGAGTGTTCTTGTTTTGTCAGGACCTAACTGATGGTGCCCAGCTGCTTGGACAACATTTCGGCACTCTTGCTGATCTGTTCTAAACCTACAGATTAGCAAGTCGCAACCACAAACTGTTTTGAAGAGCAGATTGTTTCGAACAATAAATACTTCATTGTGAAAGTATAAAATATGAATAGCACTGTATGACATTAACCGGCATTAGTCGTGAATCAGATCACGGTTGATCCGTGATCCGATCCATGTTTTGTGATCCTTTTCGACACTAACCGACATCTAGCGGTGATGTTGCAAATTGCAACCAACGGAAGCACTACGGTTGCTGACATTGGACTAAGATGTCATCACGTTTTCATTTCTTTTCCGAAGGAGATAACGTATTTACGAATTGCGCTCTGTAGAGCAATTTGTTAGTTTATGTTAACTGTAGAAACAACAACAACATGGAGAATTCCATGCAAAGGGACCAGTGTATGCAGATAGAAATAGCTAATTCTAAGACCATTAACGCTTGATTGTGTAAGGTCTTTATACACTTCTGAAGACATAGCTATATCATATTGCATTTATGTAGATAGATCCTCCAAAAAGTTACACAAAGCACAAAAAAACATGAAAGAGATATCACTAAATCCTTTTCCTTTTCCAAAGGGGTTGTGGGGAATATTAGCATGCATGGACACACACTAGAATGCCATCACAGTCCGTTTAGCATACGATTTCAAATGTAGGCCTACTACTATAATTTGAGAGGTGCTGATCCTTCTCACAGACTGTTGTTAAAGAAATCAGTCTGTTTGCACAGATGATGTCATTGATTTTTGTAAAGGACAGGAGGAGGGTTTCTTCACCTTTGATCAGATAGTTTTGCTACCTCTCTCTCTCTCTATTTTCTGCCAGCATTACAACAAATTCCAAACATTCCAAGGGCACAACCTTATTTTCTGACAGATGCCACATAAAGAGAAGAAACTGACAGTGTGAGATGTTTAACAATCCTCTCTTCGTACTGGAGTCAGTAAGTCTCTCAATGCTTCTGCAGCTGTTACAATCAGCTGTATCCCACATGTATTTCTTACTCGCACCACTCTACTTCCTCTCAAGCCCCCCTCCATCTCTTTCCAAGCGCCCAGGGGTCGCCACGGGTCAGCTAAAACCAGCGTACGCCCTTACCCAGGGCTGTTCCCACACAACCGCAAATACACATGGAGCGTTACTCAAGCATACACATTGCCATACAACCACACAAATGTACACAAGAACACACACAAATCGACAATTCTTGGCATTTGGTTGAACGTGCGATTAGAAACATTCCAGCGTGACTAACTCAATATTGTCCATCTAGATTTAAACAAGAAAGCTTCGCCCAGCACACAAACGTGACATATTTTACATCCGAGCTAACGGTGTGCAAACCTCAGGAGCTTCTACCATCCTGCCCTGTTGAAAAAAAAACAGCATATGCTGGGTTAGGTATGTTTTGGTGCTGGTTTGACCAGATTCAACCAGCTATGGACCAGCACATGACCATCTTAATCCAGCACATGACCATCTTAATCCAGCACATGACCAGTTTAAACCAGCACAAACCAGCAAACCAGCATCAAAACATACCAAACCAGCATATGCTGTTTATTTCAACAGGAGTATATGTTTGCAGACAATTTGAGTCTAGGGCAACTTTGGAGAAGTCATGTATTTTTTCTTTGAAATCGAATTTATTCCATTAAGCAGATATGCCTTAAAGTTATATTTAGAGATGCACCGATACTTAATTTCTCTACCAATAGTGATTAATCAAAATGATATCTGCCAATACCGATTCTGAAGACAATCGGAATGTTCAAACTAGTGATGTTTCTAACAATTTTCTAAATAAAGAGCACTAAGTCATTGCATTTTTTGCCCTCTTTTGATTGTCAGCATATGCCGGCCCTGATCATCTGCAATTTTTAAGCAATCAGCAATTGCTAATATCAACCAATACTGATTATTTGCCGATATATCGGTGCATCTCTAGTTATTTTCCAGTGGGAATACCAAAACTAAGAGCATTCATAATTTAATTTAACATTTATGCCTTTGGCATACGCTTTCATCCAAAGCGACTTACATTGCATTGTATTATACATTTATTCTGACTGTGTGCATTCCCCTGGGGTCGAACCCATGACCTTGGGGTTGCTAACGTCATGCTCTAACCACTGAAACTGCAATTTCATGTTTTGAACAGAGATGGCAATATAGAGACAAAAGTGACAATAGAGACAAAAGGTAGAGATTGAAGTTGTTATAATATTTTTCCCTGTTTCAAAAATGTCAACAGAGACAAAACAGTCGAGTGAACATCGAGAGATTTTTAAGAATTCACATTCTTCGAATTTTATTCGAAAAAATATATATTCACTGGCTCTACTTTTGTATTTGTTGGCAGTTTACTGTTCAAAAAGTAAAAGCTTACACTAAGACAACTGCGGCTGGTTGGATTACTGAACCATCACTCAAACAAACCTACGCACACACATAAAATGTGGAATCTAGTGGGCATAGCCATGGGTCAATGACTGCAATCTTTTTCATCTCCTACGGTGTTAAAAGATGCATACAGCTCAGTGTAAATTAAATGGTATAGAGAAAAGGAATTAAGAAAAAAGTCAGGCTATCGGAGACCTGATTGGTTCATTTCTATGATAGGGTGATGAGAGACTCAACGCAGCGCCAAAAGATTGATAAAAATGTAAACAGCCCTATTATGCATTCGTAAAATGTAACAATCTAATCAGGCAATGTCATTAACAAAGTGAGAAACATCTCTAAGGAGCTGAGGTTGTTTTATGAAGATATGTCCACAGTATTTTAATGTGATAAGACGACATTAAAGGGTAATTGAGAAAACACACTTCACACCCAGTCATATCGGCAGGTCCCTCATGCGAATAAGACTCATTTCAAGGTCTTGCATTCTCATTGGCCAGGATGCTTCCTGACATTAGCTAGACATATCCCATAAATCCCACAGAAAATTCACTCTATGAAACACACGAGTGAGCCGAAACTGTCTTTTGGGAGTGCGCCGTCACATACAGAAACATGTGAGGGAAGATGCGGGCGTGAGGGGAAATCTAATCCGGATGATAAAGGATGTCATATCCATTTACATTTATCCATCCAAGATTAGAATACATACTGATAGGAAAGAATGAATAGGGAACAATAGACAGGTTTACTTCACACGCCTTACCCTGTCCTGACCTATAAAGAAATAATGTTTCCACCTAAAAAGGCCAACCTGAAGATGTGATACACCAATATGGCATCTGGTATCTGTCCCAGAATTAGTCTCTCTATTGCCTTCACGGTATGCTTTCTAGGACAACGAAAAACTGTGTGCAGGAAAAAAGAAAAAAATCCTATGAATAATACATAACAAAACGAATCAGGTGTATGTACAGTATCAATAAGTGTTTGTCAAAATAAATAGAGAAGAAAGGGGATATAGAAGAGAGAAGGGTGGAAGAATTGCTTAGGGTCCTTCATAGTGGTCACATATAATAAACCTCCATTACTTCCAATCTCACTGGCCTGGAGCAAAGTCATTGCTCAGTGGCAGGACAAATGGATAGATGATGATGTAAGTCATATGGGCCTCTGAAGAGCCGTCCCCTCACACACTGCTCATTAGATGGCCAATAGCTTCATAGGCAGCCCTGACAGTGCCTTGCAAATACTAATATTTTGTATGAAACCAGCAATTTGGTCAGGCAATTTATTTTTCTATCTTTTCCAATGTGTGTGCCTCAACTCTCCTGACATGAAACTCGTTTGTGTTGCACTGTTTGTTCTGGTAACGAACAAACTCAAGCTGATTTTCACAGAGATGTAAGTTTGGGCTTCAAAAATCTAATCAGCAGTAGGCCACAGCCTCCTCTCTTCACAGGGTGACACGAATCATAGCAACAGAACGTCAAAACAAGCACATTGAAGTTTACTTAGGGGATGCAGGGGTCCTTTGTTGCCACTTAAGGCTGTGAGGTACTAACGTATGGCGAAGACGGAAGTGTGTGTTTGAAGGTTACAGTGTTTTATTTGGCTATCCAATAAACAAGTTGTGTATGAAACCTTATTTCTACCTTTCTATGCAGTCAAACAGTAAACGCATTTAAATCGAGTGGTCGGCCTATACAAATATGCTGAAATAAAAGATTTTCATTTACATAATGCATATTAAAAAAGAAAGTTGGAAAAAACTATTTAGCAAATGATACAATAACGCATAGGCACTCGCACACATAAGCCCATTTTCTTAAAGAGTACCTAACATGAGAAAATTACGACAATTACATTTCATGCAGTGTGCAATGTTGCCGGGTTTGAAAGTAACCAGTCTGCCAAGTTGTAAATCCGAAAGTGAATGAATAAAAAAAGTTATTGGCTTGGAAAAAAGGGAGTTGACTCTGAATCACGCATAGAGTCGTCCCTAGTCGAATTCGCGAACTGCTTCGGATTTACGTCACTACATATAGTCCACGCTTACATTTTGCTAGGACTGCCGTGAAAACTTCACTCTTCTCCCCCAAACACTGTAGCTTGTGAGCCTCATTCTCGGTAGACCAATCACAGCAGACTAGACCATCTGACCAATCACATCGACTAGGCTTGCGGAAAAAAGGGTATTAGACGGATGAATCGCGGAACGAATCATTTGAGAGTCAGTCAAGGAGTAAGGTAAGAATAACAGCCTATTATTACGAAATAATAGTGTTTTTACACCTCTATGTACAAAAAATTGGTGTTGGACACTTCATAAACCAAAGTAGGACCTTCTAAATCCTTAGTTATGTACTCTTTATAGCAGCAATCCATAACGTTTGGATAAAAATAAACAAAAAGTAAATTCAATAAGTGCATACAAATTTGATCTTTTTACCTTACCCTTATTCACTAAAATGATCATACAATAATGATTTAAATTGAGTTGTCAGATTGGAATTAGCAGGAAACATATAATTTGTCACCTGAAATAAGGAAAAGCATTCAAATGCATGTCAAAAGAAAAAATGACAGATTGCTGCTTTTAAAATCCCAAATAACAAATTACCTATCAACCATCCAAACATTTGTTTATTCACAAAAAACCCAAATTAAGCTTATCATTTTACTTACCCCCCACAAATTGTATTCCTCCAGCCACCCGTCCGATAGTGCGAGAGATCAGATCCGTGATGCAACATGCCATCAGCGCCGTGAGGGCCACCAGAAGCAGAAGCCCGCAGCCTGTACCCGTCACCACGGTGCAGATCCTCCATTCCAAACTCGGAATGCCCTGGAAGGAGGCATAACGTCCACACTGCTCTAACATTACCGTCCCACCACCGGCTTCATCCCGTACTGGGTACGAACAACGCCGGAATGTTCCAAATGACACTGGCTTGCCCATTTGCGACCCAAGGAGCCAGTACGGCATGAAAAAGCCCACGCAAGAAGCTGCAGCACAGAGGAAGGACAACAGAGCCCAAACCACACCTGCACAGGTAAGACTGGATGCCATCTTGGAACTGCCCTGCTGCACCACAGCTCAAACTTTCTTACAATCAAATCCAATTTAAGTGTTACGACAGCATACAGAACTACCAACCCAGATCCTCCCAGTGTCTTCCTTCAAGTTTACACCTGAGGAAATAGCAAAAAGTGTGGGAAGGTCAGTAAAAGTTTAGGACACCTGTCTGCGACCATAAATCGGATGTTACGGCCCCATCTGGTCGCAACACAAGTACACAACTGAAACACAAACAATTCTTTCCTTTTTTTACGAATGACTTGTGTAACATATCACCTGTTTGTCACTTGGCTTTCAGCATGTTAAGGGATTCATATTAACATTTAAGTATGTATTTATTTGACGGATGCTTCTATCCAAAGTGCAAGTACAGTGCAAACAAGCAATACATTTCTTAGAGATTGTTTTTAAATTAAGAGTCATGTGGTTTTAAATCTTATTACCACAATATAATTTAACTATAATTTAACTTTCTTTGAGAAAATGACATAAATCTATTTTAAAGAGCATTTTGCTTATTATTTTATAAACATCCACTCAAATGTATAAAGGCAGACCTTGCACCTTTAAAACGCATTTCTTACACTGTTAGACCATTTAAAATGAACTAAAAGGCATGACAATATATAACTTAACACCGCACATAAATCTAACGTTATACATTTTAATAAGCAAAAAACTTTAAAATACATTAGGCTATGCGACAACCACCCAAATACACAACAAAACTAAAAAAAAAAGCTTCTCTACAAACTGTGTTATGTTTACAAACTGTCATGCACTACTTAAAAGCCCAAAGTGTGACTGAAAACTATCGTGTGAAACATGCGATAAAGATCTTACATGTCTGTGTCGTTCACTTATTCCGGTTGCACTTGATACCTATGGAAACCGCACAGCGTGAAATGACGATACGTTATCCGTTCACCAGTTAATCGAAAGTCTTCAACTGTGCGCGCTCCCTCCACAATTCCGCTCCGTCTACGGTCCGATCTATCGCCCCGAACACCCACGTTTTTCTGTCCGAGACCAAACTGAGTGTGTGAGGGAAAGCGCAACTCGAGCCATCACTCTCCCGATCCTCCGCCCAGGGGCTGGTCTGTTTGTCACTTGGGGTCTTGCGTTTCCCAATCCCAAAGCACTGAAAGCCGTGCATGACTCCACCTTGCTGCGCTGCCGTGCGCGCTCTCAAAGTCCTTTGATCATCAACACCGAACCCTTCAAAGTCAACCTTGCCGAAAAATAAAATATGGTGTTTTCTTGGTAGATAACAATGCCAACGCAAAACCCACAGATGGCATTATAGTTTCCATGAAAACCAACTCAATTCATATTACAACCATTAAATTCATCAGACTTTCTGTAATGTTTTTTATTGTATTGCTTAGCAGGGGAAGTCTCAAGCAGCCAATAACATTAAAAAACAAAAATAACATTATAAAAGCAAAAAAAATTTGATTTTATAACGCTTTAATCGAAGTATACAAATTGTTATTCCCAAACAGGTTTCCTAAACACATGCAAGCCCAGCCCAAGACACACGCGGTTGGCTAAAAAAAACACCTCTCAAGATTATTGATTGGTTCAAAGTAAAGCGTAAACGGCGCATGGCATCAAAGTACCGCGAGAGAAGGAAAACACACCCTTGGATTTTTCAGGACGCGCGTTTTGGTGATATCTATATGTCAGGTCATATAGACGTTTTATATGTGGTGTAAAAACAAAAAAAGCAACAGCTTATGCAGGTAATAAAGAATCCGAATTTAATGATTACAGCCCAGACAGCAGCAGTAGATAGAAGAATAGAAACATGAATGCAAAGGTTTAAAGATCACATGTGTCACCTTGCCTAAACGACACATATCATTAAATTGATGGTGCGTATCAAAATGAGTTTGAAGGCAGCAACGACCTTTAGGATCAGACAGAGGAAAAGCTTCACTGTCAGCGTTTCTCTTGAAGATCCATTATTATAATTCAGTCCTGCAATGGTATTTCTCGTCGTCCTTGTCTCTCTAGTGGCAGTATTGGTTAATGTAACTATAATGATGTTGTAGTATTCAATCTCATCATCGCTGCTTTCATGTAATTTACCGTGAACTAAAACTAACATCAGATTCGCTGCATGTTGAAGCGGTTCTGACCCTGGTGAGAAATGCTAATTGTTGGAGCCAGTCTCTTTCTCTCTCCCGTATTAAGTGATCCAGCCATAAGTCGGTCATGCAGAATTCATGGACTTCATGGACATAAAATATCCCAAAACTGTAAGACAATTGATATGTGGTGCAGTCAAAGATCTGTGCTTTGATTGATTGTAATATGACTACATATTGATATATTTAGCTGTAGGCCCTTCTGCAAATTCACTCATCATGAGAGGCCTTTTTTTGCTTTATTTTTTCAGTGATGGGAGGCATTCCTACTAAACAGTTGACCGAAAATGCTCTGCCCTTGAATCTTGCAATCAAATCCGAAGGAGAATGCAATCTTAGTCTAGACAATCATGCATAATCTCATTTTATTTGTTCAGACAGATCTTTTTGAAACTATGCAAAGGCTTTCAGATACAAAGCAATATTTAGATTCTCAATGGACCATGGCCCTAGAAACCAACAGCCAAAATGTCCCTTCAATGATTGTCTTGTATTGCTCTCTCTTTATGTATCACAGGTATGTTTTTCAATTTAAACAAAATGTCCCGTCTGACTCTGAATTCATTTTCTAGGGTTTTTACTTAACTACTTTAAACCCGTCTCTTCTGTGAATACTTGACGGACAAATGAAAAAAAGTACATGTACACTAACCCTCTCTCTTTCTCTCAAGAGGTAGTGGTATTTTGTTGAAACTAGTAACTTTGTATTACCACCTATTGTATTATTGCTCCTGTATGACATATCACTTCTTGCTCCCTGAAGCAGCTGACTGAAGGCAGTTTGTGACCTGAGGGAAAATGTTCATCAAAACTGTGGATAAATAGTTTCTATTGCATCCCAAAGCGCACAAGATGGTTATAAGCTGTCACCACCTATCAAAACTTCATAAAGATCTTGATAAATAGTCTCTCTCGGCATGGCACCGCAACACACCTGGCAACTGGCAAGTCTGATCCACAGAGACACCAGGGCTGAACACGCTAATGATGGAACATCTCATGAAAAGAGTTCATTTTAGATCTACATGCAGATTTTCCTCATTACTGTGAATACTTGATAACAGTACAGACGTCTCTCTGTTACAGATTTATCATTGGGGCCGACAACCAAAGTCATTGAGGAAACAGTTATTGTCTCTGACCCTTCATTGATTGTAGTCGGGATCTAGAGGAGGTGGTTAAATAGATCTGATCTGTGATTTTTGGAAGACACCACAAGAGTATCATTAATACTCAAGAACCCCTCATCGACGCCAGACCTGAAATGTATTCCTATCTATATTATTCTATTCTAAAGTTATTTGACATAAATAAATATTGTTAAATGGCTTTTATTACATATGCCAAATGCGTTATCCAACGCAACCTACAGTATTGTAAAATGGGTACCGCTGTCATTTTGTTACCACCATTCTTCAAAATATCTTTTGTGTTCTGAAGAAGTAAGAAAGGGTAAGTGATTACAGAATTTTCATTTTTGGGTAAACTATCCCTTTAAGTTCTACCACTTGAGAGAAATTTACTTTTAAAGTAATTAAATTCAATTAAGAAAGAATAAAGCTAAAACTTGTAGCTTCCTCTCAATAAATACATAATTTTTATATGTGCATTAGTCAAATTATGATATATGTATTATTATAATACTGGCTTGATTCGCTGCATTTATTGGTATGAAAATAGGAAGACGCATTGTATTGATGTGAAGATTAAGAATATGCGCGTATGTGTGTGTGTCCTCTGATCAAAGACAGAGGGAAGTAAGTTGGTCAAAGGAATGGAGACAGCTGGACCTCTGTTATTCACCCTCCAGTAATCATAGTGTCAACCATGAACTTCACAACACAGGCTCAAATCGTGAAACGCTAGCACAGCACTCTGTGGAGGAGAAAAGGACGAAAAAGCCCTTCACACAGAGCACTTACATTTATTTTTACCCTTTGCTCTGTCAAACAATGACTCCATTGGCCTTCTCTCTGTCTGTTTGTAGCTTTGAGAACAATTTCGCCCGCTTTCTAAATGAACACCATTGGTTGTAATGAATACAGATGACAGTTTAGCATATGTCAAATGTTTTGCTTCATTCATTTAAGTTAATATGTGTTAAAACTCTGGGCTTATTTAAAAACAGACATGTTGTAACGGCTGAGATTGGATTTCGTGACAGACGCCTCAACTCTGTCTCGGTTATTTTTCACATGCTGTTAATAACTGTTTCCTTTTTACAAACACTTGGAGCCAAACGCCCCAGTGACAACCTGATAGCGGCCGTATCAGCTGTGCCAGCCAGCAGCTATCTAACACTGAACTTCAGTTATAGACTGCCTTGCAGTTTAGAGACCCTTTCTATAGTTCGCCGCCTGGCTCCGGTACAAAGTACATAATTATAAAGAAGATGCGTTGTTTTAGAGAGGAAAAACTACTGTCAACAAACATCAAAGCTGTTGTTTGGCTTGGCCATGGGCGGAAACCATATATTAGAAGTCAGCACCCTTGTCATTTTGTGGCCCCAAATATTAAGATGTCAGTCACTGGTCTTTTGAAGAAAAAGTAGGATTAGCAGTAAAAAACAGCAAAGCCAAGGTATGTTCTTCAAAGCTTGTACTTCTTGTTTTTAGCATTAGAATAGCATATTTTATTAATATTAAAATCAGCCAATAAAGATATTTGTAAATAACAAACATTTCTCTGCCAAAGTTATAGTTTTTAGTCTAACAGTTTAAGCAGATGAAAAGCAAGTCTTAAAAGATAATTGGAGCCATCTAGTGGTATATGGATTGTTTGTTTATCATCAATTGCAGTTCCATTTTGAAAAAATTATTAGCATTATCTTTCATAAAAAAATGTGTTGTATTATAATATCTGACTAATTAAAATCTTAAAAGCGAACTAATTAAAAATCTATACATATAACATTACATTTATACAATTGAGTAGAATAAAAATGTGTAGAATGGTACTTTATTTTATCTTATTAATGACATCTTTAATGGGTTAATGACTGTAAAAAACGTTTTTTGGATTACTAAACTGGCTGCCTTAAAAGTTAATATAACTTAAAAATATAAGTTAATAAATGAATTTCATGCAAACTCGAAGTGTTAACTAATACTTTTAAGTTTAATTAATTCACAATTTTATGTTAAACCATCATTTCTTTTATAGTGTATATTACGACCACTCATCATGTAGGCCTATTAAATTAAAAATAAAATCTTTTTTGTGGCTGAACTGTTAATCTATGATACAGTATGCTTATGTAAATTTTTTTATCATTTATATCAGCTGTTAGGGATTTCTAGGAAAAAGTCAAATGATAGTACTTTTATATAAGACGATTACTTAAAAACTCGAAAATACTCTAAGAAATGCAAATATTTTGTTTCTAAAGACGTCAAGGAAATGAATTCATTTTGAGATAAATCACGTTCGCATCACATTACATTTTTAAGGCTATGGCCAATCCATAGATGATTTTTTTTTACATTTGAATTTGCATTTACCGTATGTGTACACCATGGTTTGATTAACTGCAATAGATAGGCCTATTATTATATATATTTAAAAATTGGCATGTGGAACATCTTACATACATTATACATATGCATCATTGACCCTAATACAACCTGTTAACATGGTCATAATTACTTTTTTTGGATTGAGTTAGTCATTGATCTCTAGATGATCTATGTGGTCTCATAGTTTTGGCCCCTAAATACAGAAAGCACTTTAGACATATGGGTACACAAAGAGACAGGCAGTTGGTTTAATTGCTCCAAGTATGTCTGTTCCATTTCAGGGAATGTTCCTCTTTTGCAGTTCATGCTTTTTGGTGCGCATCCAGCTCCATCTTTCTATAACTTTGCCTCTAATCAACCCTGTGTGTTTATTCTCATGCTACTACTGTTGCCATGGAAATAAATAAACGAAGATCCTGACATAAACAAGTTTGTGTCCGCTAAAGCATGACACACTAATAAATTAAGTGGCCGAAAAATTATATTAAATGTGCTTGCTTTTAGCAAACAAGCTGTTGGTGGTTCATTCTGTCCAGTTGTGATATCTATTATCTTCTTGCTGTTGCCATTTTACTTCTCTGTCAGGTGGACAACCACCGGAAGCAACCTTTTTTTGTCTAAATTGTTCTTTTGACCGTATCATAGAGCGGGCTCGTGCCTGACCACAGTTAAATTCCGGTTTGTGTTTGGCTAGTGTCCAATAATATAACTTTTTATCTTTCATTTAATGTAGATTTTTGTGTTATTATTTTACTGTTTAAATTGTATTGAATAAACGATTTGTTGAATTGAGTTGTATGTTATTTTATTGTTGTTATGTTATTGAATGGGTCCTGCAGTTTGGTCGGATTTAAACAAACATTTGACATTGACATCTAGCGGTTGAGCTTTGTATCGGAGTCTAAATTCAAAATTTTTTAAGAGACAAGCTTAGCCAAGTAACGTTTTTTCTTGGTTTCTTTTGATTGCTATCAGAAATAACCAACAGAATATTGTTTGTTAATGTTTACCGGAAGTTCGGTTGGGGTCACAAAATCGCACATGCGCAGTAACGTTTGTTTATGTTGTTAAGATGAAACCACCCATAAAGAACCTTTAGCATCTGAAGCTCTCTTTAAGGTTTTGTCAGATTATAAAAAGTTAAGAAAGAGAGGGTTCTTTAAAGAACCTTTGACTGAATGGTCCTTCGTGGAACCAGAAATTCCTCTTTTATGGCATAGCTGGGAAGAACATTTTTAGCACCTTCATTTTGAAGAGTAGTATTTCCCCAACATTTATGTGGTAAGATATCTCATTTGTGGTGTTATGCAAAGATTGCAGGTTCTTTCTCAAGTATGTGTGACGTAAAGAACGAAACATTGAAATCGCAGCCCTAGCTGGTCACCTCGTGTGCTGTTATGAAGACGGTGCCTGATTTGACCAATGCCTCTAGAGGGCGATGTTTAGCAATAATGCAACATAAATGTCTGTCCTTTTTGAGGCACAAAAGGTGGCGCTGTGTGATTTCTTTCTTACATGTTTAACTGTTCTAATAATTTACTGTGAATTGTCACATTACTCTGTTTTTTTGGTATATTGCAAGCTTATTGTACACGTTTTGAAGAGAAACATTGTCCAAATGTGCTGTAGCCTATACAATTTGTGCAAGATACTATGTGATGATTTTGATCCATAATGGTCATGTCACAACAACATTTGACCCTGGACAACAAAACCTTATGTTTTTATGTTTACATTTTTCAAAAGTGCTATTTTAACATAATCTTAAAGCTGCATAATAAAGTTTTCTACTGATTTATGGGTTGTTATGATATGACAATAAATGGGGGAGATAAAATCGTTTAAAACTCTGGAATCTGAGAGTGCGAAAAAATCAAAATATACACAAATAAAGTTTTCATATATTTAGGGTAGGAAATAAAAAAATATCTTCATGGAACATGATCTTTACTTAATATCCTAAGGATTTTTGGCATAAAAGAAAAATCAATAAATTTGACACATACAATGTATTTTGGGCTTTTACCTAAAATGTTCCTGTGCTACTTAAGACTGGTTTTGTGATCCAGGGTCACATATAAGGATGTAAGGGTTTACCGTTGCATACTGCACAGTACATCATTTCAAATACTATTTATTTTATCTGAGGCAGTATATACACTTTTTTATTTATGAATCTCTGAGTTAGGATTTCATTCACAGTAATGGTTCTCTGTGGATTTGAAAGCTTTAGCTAAAGCTGAGAGGAGCTCAGGGTCTCTTGCAACATGAAATGTAAGCAACACACTTCTGAACTTGTTGAATCATTTATGGCATCATCTTTGTATACTAAGCTTAACATTGATGTTCAAGAACGATGCTGATAGACAGACATAAATAAATAAATAAAAAAAAGAAAGACATTTTTGTTAAAGGAGACTTAATTCCTTTACCCTTACTGTCTTTAGCATTTGTCCTTGCTTTAGTCTATAAAGTCTTTTTTTAAACACATTTTGTAATAGTCAGTGCGGTCAAAGTTAAATATATACAAAGTGTGTGCATTCATCTTTGTCCACCTAACCTCAAGTTACTTTAAATTGGACAAAGACTTAATTCTTCTGCTATTAGTTGTATAAGAGATGAGCTACTGACTAAACGATTTAAAGTTTAGCTTGAAAATGGTCACTTTATTTGTACCCAGAGTATTTGGTTAAATATAATATGCTATAGACATCTCACAGGGGTAAATAAAAAATGCTGATATTGTGCATTTGTGGTTTCTCTAAATGCAAAGAAGGGACACTGCAACCACATTTATATGTCACTTTTGTCAGCTTGGTTTATTCAATTAACCATAAAACATATATTTAACTCACCAATTGTCTAAGATCAGACAAAACCAGGCTGGAACCTGCTCCTCAGACAGCTCATAATCTCTTAACCATGCAACAGAGTCATGAAGGGGAATTCACGCACACATATGAATCTCCCTTTGTTCCACCTCTGCTGAAACATGCTGACACATTGTAAAGAATATGTCAAACATGTGCCTGTTCACCACATTGGGCTTTTTAACAGCTAAGTAAATCACACTAATTGTGAGATTAAGCCACTTCACAAAGTCTAGAACACAGACACTCCAACCAAGCTAACCCAAATTTGAACGTTTTCTTTTTTGACGTAACGTTCCTACAATAAAGTGTCTGAGAATAATATATTGTATGCAGGCTTCAGTGAATACTGTGCAAATACTGTGTGTCCAAATGAAATCAATGGCACAAATGTAGGAAAAGACGTTGGTTCGACTACCATTTATTTTGTCCTTATTTATTTAAAAATCTGTATTTTATTTTAATTTGCTATGCATTTTGCTATGCCTCATACAATTGCTTCTTACAACTTAAAGAATAGAAAAACATGAGATAAACTTACAAATATTAGATGTTTTTACACATCTTAGCTATTTTGTTTTGCGATTGTGGTGTGTTCTGTATTCCCACACACTCCAACTAGGAAAAATGCCCAAGGACGTTAGGTTTATATTCATATGTGCATAAGAAAACCAGTCTTAACCACTGCATAATGTTCATTATAGCCAGCTTAAGGTTAAATTATTTTTAGTACCTAAAAGAGACGCTATTCAGTGGTGAGCCCCTCATCTGAAATCCTATTTCTGTCATAAGGTGTGGTGCTAAAAGTGTGGTGCTTTTGGCTAAAAGTGACTAATGGGCTACATACAGTAAGTTTATAAGTGAGTTTTATGCAGCTCCCTGTAACTCTCGCACAAACATATACCGCGCACACACTTCACCCTGTGGACCCATCTGCTGTGTCTCATGCCATCGTCGGTGAAATTATTGGATTTGAATTACTGTATTATTAGGCATGTGAACATCATGGAACATCACTTTTTAAACTAATGGTCCAAATTACAACTAAAAAGGAGTTTGCATACTGCTGCTATAGAAAAAACTTTTCTAAATTTTTCCTAAAAAGTTAGTTCTTTTAAATATATATATATAAAGTGAGAAGAATAAGGTAGGCCTGGGTTTTATCTTAATGCCATGTATTTTATGTTAAATGTTCTTTATTTCATTATTTCTATCCCTTTTTTCTCTAATGTCTCAACTGTTACAATGTGTTTACTTTAAAGCTCCTCTGCGGCAACAATGCAAAATTGTGAAGTGCCATAGGAATACATTTGAATTGAATTGAACTTGGTTGGAATTGTTTCATAACAACGCCACAAAATGAACATATATTACGGTTTCAAGCATTGACTTAAAGTATCTTCAGTGTTCTTCAAGCTATTTTCTCAGCTGTTTGCAGAGAAAGAAAGCAGTTTATGTGCCACTTCATGTTTATTTTTTACTCTCAAATATCAAATATTGAAAAACACTTAATATTAATAATAATACAACTTAAGAACATCATGCTACAATAAAAATGGTTAGCTATTCGTTTTTTGTCTGTCAGCTTTCTGAATTGTCTTCGATCGATGAACTTTTGTTATTCCCATTTTTTGGTAAAGTTTATTATAAAGCACATGATATTCTTGTGTTACTTTATGAGAAAAAGAAGAGGAACAGATTATTTTTTCACAGCTGAAAATGTGTTTAATTGGAGTCAGCAAGGTCAACAGTCAGACAGGTTTACTTCTGTTCATTGCAACTGCTTTTATGCTGTAATTAAATGCGTAAAAACAGCCTAGAAAATGATGGTTGTGTTTTCCACGAGTGTTAAAATACAAACAAGCCCTGTCTCATAAATATGCATCTCGGCCTTCACCAATGCGAGGCCTCCTCATCCTTTAGTGTAAATAATCCGGTTTGACTCTTTAAACTCTTTTCTTGGGAATCATGAAGGCACGTTGCCCTTGGTTTCACAACCCTGCAGCCGTTGTGAGGAATGGAGGAGCATCTTTGATAGCCAAGATTAAATTGAGAAAAGCATTAAAGCCTAAATTTGATTAGGTGAGCCGTAATCGAATCAAAATGAGCTTGTGAGAGTTTGCCTTGCGTCACGAGTTCAACACAATTTCCTGAAGAGTGAAGGGGATAGACAGCGGTCGACGGAATATGATCAGACCAAACACACCACAACAGTCCAACAAAAAACATACACCAAATGTCTTTCCTGGGAACACCAGCATCCAAAAGTTTCAAGTTCTTTACTTTTTGAGTCTGAACTTTCAGAAAATACTTTGAGAGCTGTGGATTACGCCGTTTGAAAATAACCTTCATAATGTCCATCTTCCAAAGAGCCCGAACGGAACATCAAAGCCATTTTGGTAATTTCTCTGAGTAACATTAACCATTACGACACCACATGACGCCATTATCTCGGCTATCCACACAGGAATATTAACCATTGTGAAACAGCTTTATTACATTGGCCGTGTGCTTTTTTCAGACGGCCTTTGATTCATATAATATCTCTTGCTTTTCATAAAGACCAAATTACAAGCTGAAAAGAGACAGCCCGGGGATGGCATGAGCTAAAACTAGCCAGCTAATGAAGATTGACCTTTAACTAGCGTAGCATTTTAGGGCTGTGAAAAAAAACCCCTTCATGATTAGTCCTTTTATTCCAGTTCACACTTTGAATGAGACACTCTTATCCCCATGTTTCCCACTTTGTATCTCTTAACAGACAGAGCAATTATTGGCCTTTCCATTAGGCTCTGGAGAGCAGGCTTAGCTTAATTCACTCTCCATCCAGCAGTGCTTTTATACAGACGCGTTTTGTTCTCAGGAAAAGAGCGGAGGGTCGGAGATTGACAGATAGGAGAAATCATTGTATCACGGTATCTGAAGTGCTACATCCACCCACCTACTTTCCAAGTGAACGCAACAAGTGCTCATACAAAAGCCCCTATCAGAAGTGAAGCTTCTACTGGCAGAACTTTCAGACATAGAGTTGAAAACGGTGCACGGTGCCAACTAAAAATGCTTAAGGATTGCAACAAAAATGTCTTGTTGGCTTAATAAAGTTTTGTAAATCAAAGATTTTGAGTTGTGATCGTGTGAGCTATGATAGAAACATTTCTATATTTCGAAACTATTATTAAAATACTAAGAACAAAAAAGTAAACAAGTAAGAAAAAAGTACAGTATAAAACGTGAGTATACTGAGAGTAAAAATTGCTACATTAGAACTTAAGCCTCAAGCACTAGCTGTGTACTTAAGGTTTACTACTGTGACTTAAATTATATTTAAAAATAATAGTTTCATAAATTAAAAAGTGGTTAAATTTAGTCCAAAGTATAGTACGGCCTTTATTAGTATACTTTAGTACAATAGTACACAAGTACTACTGTTAGTTACTACTATTATGTACTTAATAAAGTATAAGTAAAATAAACTTGAACTTTATTTAATTAACTTATTTGGTTCGAAAGCAGAACATAAGATTTTGTGAAATGCTAATTAATAAAAAAATCTTAGTCTACAATAAATTGTTTGAATACAGTATTAGGTTGATTGAGCTCATTATTAATGAGCAATATTATTAAATATAAATAAGCAAAATAAATTTTTCATAATGGAACATAAATTACTTTCCAATATATATTTACATCATTTTCCCTTATTTCATTAAAAACCTTTAAAAGCCTTACAATCTCTTGTAGAAAACCCATTGCACATCTTCTAAGGACCAGCACAACCCCCCTTTCAGCTGTGCTTGTCAACACCTCACAACTCTCCAGAGATAAATCTACTGTATGATACTTGTTACTTTGTCCCAGGTCTAAAACATGGGCCTGTCCAGACCTGCCTAAAAAGAGGTGAGATCTCTTACCAGCAGTAGTACCTTCTCATCTGGGTCTAATCCACAGCACAAGTAAGGTAATTAAGTGGTGTCTCACAGCTGGTACCTGGTCCCTCTGAAGAACAGACCGTACAATGTAAATGTTACATAGATACTGTGTGTGCGAGCTGGATCTCTTTTTACCGATAGCAGACTCACACCCCTACTTGTTATTGTCATTCAATAATTCCCATTTCCCTATGGCCAACTTATTCTTTGTGTTCAGAGCACTGGAATTGTTTCTGCGAGGTATAGTTATGATTCCCTGGTCGACTTAGAAACTATGTTAAAAAAAGGTTGCATATGATACACTTATACAGTATATAATGGGATATTGCTAAATCGGTTTGCTGGAACATAAACAACCAAACCGTCCTTCATAATAGAGATTAAGTTAGATTGTTGAAATAAAAGCCCTGTTTCAAAGTACTGTGCTCCTGTAAATGTACATCTGTTATGAAACTATAAAACGTGTATTTTGTTTATATATTGGTGTCCCTCAATGAGTGAAAACCATATTTTGTTTAATAAAGACAACCTCTACAACCCTCAACACCTCAACGAGCCACAATCTGAGATTTCATACAGCCAATGTTGCCAAAAGTAGAAATATATTGCGCAATACCTTCATGTAATTTAAAACCTGTATATGATCATTTTTTTCTGTGGAATACAGAAGAAGATATTTTGAGACATGTCTATGGTTTTGTGCCCATTCAATGGAAAACAATGGGGGGCAATGTTGTTTCGTTAAAAACATTCTTCAAAATATCTTCTTTTGTGTTCTGCAGAAGAAAGTCATCCAGCTTAGAAATGACAAAAAGGTGAGTCCATAAAATAAATGTCATCATCCCTTTATGTTCCTGAACTTCTTGTGAGGACAAAGCTTTGCACACATTCCTATAAAATTATGATTTTTTATATAAGATCAATTGTTTCTCCAAACAATTCCCCCTAAGGGGTTGCATGTTCTTTAAACCTCACTTGTGCTGCAGGGCGTGGGTGTGCACTGTATGTTGCGTCATTGCCATGGTTACATATGATGATTCAAAGTTATACATTGAGAGCTCCTATGGGACAGACAGCAGAATCCCATCCGCCTATTAACAGAGTAAAGCAATCAGAAAAGCCAATGGCTTATTTGTTCAACCTGCCCTCATAGGTTACGACAGACAATGTGGGAAACTGATCTCGTTCACTTGATCTGTGAATCTGTGAAAGTTCTGGAGGTACAAATGTAGACACAGAAAATGATTAGATTAAGCAATTATAGTTGCTGATAAAAATAATTAGTTTATTGTCTGACATTTTTAGTAAGTTTGTGTGTTTAAGATAAGTTTAATTTAATGATCATGTTAAGAATAAACAACGGTTGTCATAGTTCAAAATGTAAATTATGTCATTGTTTACTTACTTGTCATGGCAAACCTGTTTGACTTTCTTTCTTCCGCAGAACACAAAGAAGAGATTTTTAAAAATGTTGTTAACTGGCCCCCATTCACTTCGATTGGTTTTGTGACCGTGCAATAGAAGTGAATGGGGCAAGTAGTGTTTGGTAACCAACTTTCTTCAAAATGTATTTTTTTGTGTTCTGGGGGAGAAAGAACGTCACAAAGGTTTCAGAGGACAACAGGGTGTGTAAATGACGACAGAATTTCTGGGTAAACTATCACTTTAAGCTCATAATATTGGAACATAAAAATGGTATGCAACGGTAATTGTGAGAATGTACAGAGGTGCCTAATGATTCTGGAGGATCTGGAGCTGCACAGACAAACGAAAGAGAGAGAGAGAGATAGAGAGAGAGAGAGAGAGAGAGAGAGAGAGAGAGAGAGAGAGAGAAAATAAAAACCTCTTAGCAGAGCCATAATTAAGTCTGTGAAAGGGTAAGATGGATAAGGTTGTAGGTATAATGGAGAGCACATTAGGTAATGCATGCCTGTATAACAATTACAAGTCTATCTGAGCATATGCTGTAAATTAATATACACCTTCTTCAAAGACACAATTACGTATCAGACACTCAATAAACACTGAAACAGAATGGTCCTGGTTTGTGAGATAATGCCAGTGTGAAAGGCCATATGTGGAATATTTAACTTTCGTAGATCCTCTGGTAGAGCATATAACATAAACACCAGGGGCATGGGTTCAATACACATAATAGCTTTATTGCATTGTTAAAATGCTAGTTCACCCCAAAATGAAACCTCTGTCATCATTTATTCTCCCTCGTGTCATATTCATACCAAAAGCATATGACTTTCTATTCTTCAGAACACAAAGGAAGATATTTTGAGAAACGTCTCTGTGGTTTTGTGGTCATTCAATGGAAGTAAGTGGGGTTCAATGTTGATTGATTTAATATATATACAATTTTGTCTTCTGCATAAGAAAGAATGTCCAAAGTCTGTATAAGAAAGAAATGTATCTTTCAAAGTGAATTTTTTCCCTCTCTATCGTCTAATCTTTTTTACAATGCTAAACGCACCTCAATGATATCAAAATGTGTTGTTCATTGAGTCATTGTCTCCCTTCAAAACATCGTCATTTGTTGCTTCCGTCAGCAGTCTCTGCGTCTGAAAGTGGAAGTTCATGTCTGCACACACCGCTTTCCCTATTAGAGAGGGACCGACAGGAAAAAAACTTTAATTCCAATAAGCAGTGCCACAGCCAGGCGCCAACATTTCTCCTGGGCCTCTCTCTCACCACGCCATCCAGTTAGACCAGCGCCACGACGGGAAGAGTCAGCGGGTGGCTGAGAGACGCTGGGCGGAGGCCTGGGGTGACTGACATCAACAATGCGCCATGTGGAACACACATGCAATCATACACATACACAAACACACTCCGCATGACGCCAGTCCAGGAGGCTTCATTGGCCCTTATCATGTGATTAAAGAACAGGAAGTGATGAGAGGGTGGTGACAGCAAGCTGTACTGATGCACAACAGGTGTCCAATATTAGTAATGCTCTCCTTATCCACCTACAAAGATGTTCCAGATCCTTTCCGGCTCTTTTTTGAATGTTTACGATTATTAATTATTATTAATAAGCATTACTGATAAAATGCTGAAATATGTTGTTTAATTAATCAGAAATATTATTTCCAGCTCACCTACTATATAATGTTTTAATGCATCATTGACCAATAAGGGACTTTGTTTTCTTTCCTGCTTTAATAACAAATGAGCTGTAATGTTCTTATGAAATAACAAAACTGTGACTTTTAAGTGATTATGGCATTTGGATCATGGGATATTGGAAGTCTTGTTCTGTTTTGTGTTTTTTTCCTGCTGTGAGTTGTTCTGTGAGTCGTTAAATCCCTTTATGTGATGGAAAGACACATTTTGCCACATATTCTCGCTTATCTGCATTAAATGATGACTTTCTTCTGCAGAACACAAAAGAAGATATTTTGAAGAACGTAGGTAACCAAACAAAGTGACTTGACGTCCATTGTATGGATACAAAGCCAATAAAACATTTCTCAAAATAACTTCTTTTGTGTTCCACACAACAAATAGTCATATACAGGCTTTGAACAACATGGGGGGAATAAATTATGGCAAAATGTTTCTTTTGGGCAGACTATCATTTGAAAGTATGTAAATTATATACTGTACTGCATGTTGTTTATATACAAGGTCAGATATGTATATATTGGTTATTTTTAGCCATTAACTTTCAATTATTTCAATGACATGTTCTAACTCAGTCAATATTTACGGCATCAAGGTTATATTTTCACACAATATTTTTTCCAGTATGTAGAAATATTTTATGTAGAAAACAGTAAATGTCTTTAGCTGGGTTTTCACAGGCTGGGTCACATTTTTGATAACTTTTTTAAATGCACAAAAATGTGGCTAGCACTTTATTTTACAGTCTTGTTTCCCATGTACATACTGTGTACTTATTACAGTAAAGTGGGTAATAACTAGGTACTAATCCTGAACCTACACCTAAACCTTAACTTATACCATGAAGTAACCTTTTACTACCCAGTACTTTCTTAGGTAAATACTATATGTACACATACTGTAAAATAAATTGCAACCAAAATTTGTCCCACACAAGTACCACTAAACCTGTACACACACACACACACACACACACACACACACACACACATTTTTCAACCCACCCCTGAAATGATAGACGGCAAGGTGCCCTCTGAGTACTGCTGCAATCTATAGGGAACAGCAACCAATTAAGTGAATTTATTGTGTAATACCCCACTGTCTGTTCTGTTAAATGGCTCTGTGTTCACGGGTGACTTGTCAGAACATGAACTGCTTGTTAATCTACACATTACTATGGGTGTGGTAAGACACAGGGACAAGAAAACGTTTTTAATGCCTATACTCTACATGCATCACTTGATGTTTACTGCTGTCATGATCTCACAAACATCTCACTTACATAAAAATCTATTTGCCATCTGTTTTTACAGGCGGGACATCCAGCCAAACTGCACACATGTTGCAGAAATGCTTTGTTCAGTTCGTTAAATCAGCAGTAGTTCTATAGAACTCAATCAAAACTCTACACTAATCTACAGTATAGTAACATTTGACAGCTCCGAGCTTTTTCCTCTCCAAGCTCCGTAAGCTTGATAGTTAAATGACAGGATGTCATCTGGTTCCCTCATTTTGCTGATCACCCTGCGCTATCATCTACTATGCTGTCTCCGATCTCCATGGTTACCCCTCACATTTAAAGCAGACTTTAGCCTTTAGTCGCTGCACCCATACTTTCCATTACATCATCACCAAAGGCTAAATGTCTGCAAAACAAACCAAGTAAGCAAGTTCTCCAGCCGAGCTCAGTGCTGGGGTCTATAAAAAAGGTAAACATGTTTAACCTTAAGATAGCAAGACATTTAACGTCTATGGGTAGATTTTTCCTTAATTTACACATTCATGCAAAAAAATGTCAATTGAACAAATGAATGGATCAAATATAAGCATTTTGTAATGAGTTAATCGACAGGTCATCAAGTGCAAGCAGTATCAAAATATTAACATCATATCTACTGTACAGCCAAGCAACCATAATGAACCCACAGCAGAGATGGATCATAGATACGGAGAAATAATCTTGTTTGTGTGTCTCACAACTAAACTGCTCTCAACTCCCTTTCTTTATTCTATGAATCAAACATGTCACCGTTTGGTGAGAAACCACCAGACCTGCGAGTTGTGCTCTAGTTTGACTAAATTCATTGCATTTGTGGCACACACACACAAAACATTCAGCTTTCCCTTTGTTTATTTCAAAATGAAAGTTATAGTTTTTATAGTTTTCCACAAAGGCCGTCAATTGATCTTAACTTGTATTGAACCTGAAATATTCCTTTCACCACCATACAGTGCCAGACTGCATGCAGATGCTTTGAGCAGAACCAGACCAAAAACACAGATTGGATCTCTAATCACTGTAAGTCAAATCCAGAAAAATTCTGTGAAAGAGAGAGAAAAAAAGTGTGCACTAATGAAAGCCAGAGCTTTAATGTGCGTGTCTAATAGTTAATGTCTCTGCAGCACATGATTTGTTTACATTTCAGGTCTCAACAACAATGGAACTCCAGACTTAGAAAAGTTTATGTGCCACATGGTGGCAATATGATGGAATATGACTTAAATGGTGAAATACATACTAGCATGGTGTTTACTAGTCAAATTAACTTAAAAGCAAGCATTGTGGAATGGTGCATTTTAAAATGCATAATTATATAATAAAGGAATAATTTAGCTAAAAATAAAAAAATGGCTAATGTACACAATCCTCATGTTGTTCCAAAATGTCGTTTTTAAATGAAACGCATTCAAAACAAGATTTCTTCAAAAACATACACATTTTCCGTACAATAGCAATACATACTTTAGTACATCTGTAGTTCCAAAATAGAAACAAAACGCCTGCAGGCGTCAACTCTCATACTGTCTCAAGTCTCATACTGTTGTGGTTCATCTTTTTTGACTAAATAAATATTTTCGTACTATTGACCTGACCCAGATTTAGTGTACCACATGCTGACACAATTGAGCTAAACCTGATGAACCTTAGCTCGAGTCTCAATGGGGTTCTATTTTGGCAGCTGAGAGTTTGCCCAGCGGTTTCTTGGCTGAGGAGATATTTCACTTCCTCCCAGAGCAAACCGTGGCCTGGGCCTCACCTGGATGATTTAAATGCAATAATGGAGGGGGAACAAGAAATGTTTGCATGAACCATGTTTCTGTCTTGGATGACGGGGCAATGGGTGTCCTTGTTGTGAATACTGTATGCAGCATGTAGTAATGCATGTGTGTGTCGTTTGTGGGTAGACACCTATAAACTAAATAAAGTCTGTGCTAAAAATAGAGGCTTGCAATTTGTACCAGAAAATGTAGGGGTATTGAAACGTATTATTAAAAATGCACATTGCATAGTTGTGCTTGGTCTGTGAAATCTTTGAGATGAGTTTCATGAGGCTTGGCAAATAATTATACACGACACATGTGCAATGCTTTTCTGAATCAAAGTTAGTCCTTGGGAACGGCTTTTTAAAATAAAAAACAGGGCAAAATATTGTAATGTAATAACTGATAACATTTTGTGATGGTCTTAAGGTCCAACTTGTAATATTTTGGGGGATATATTGACAGAAATACATAACTTAGAATGAGCTATTTCTATCTATGTACACTGCCGGTCCCTTAACATGAAATCTGCCATGTTGTTTTCTAAAGTGACTGCTCCACAGAGCGTGTTTCATATTAACGTTATCTTCTTCGGAGAAGAAGTGAAAATCTTAGAAAACAATATCTTAGTTCTGTGTCAGGGAGGTGCGAGCAGTGGAGTGGTGCAACCTCACCACTAAATGCCGCTAAATTTCATACACTGGACCTTTAATCTAACCTGACGGGGCATTAAAACAAATATATAACGTTTTTGCTCACAGAGATGAAAACTTCTTATGGATGTTTTTCATGCACACTAAAGAATATATTGAATTAACAAATTCCACTGGAAATGTCATAAAAGCACCATGTGATAGTTTTGATGGCTCTTCAAAGGACTTAAAGAGGTCAGTGTGGTTTCTATCCAAAGTAAATGAAGAAACCTGATTGTTGGTGCAAAAATATCAAGTACAGTGGTGCTTTTGAGAAGAAACTCTCAGGGCCTTTTAGGCAGAAGAACACACACATTGACAGCAACAACAAAAAAATGTGTTTGCGTGCTGCATCTGCACCGCTTCACTAACAATGAACCCCTACAGCTGAGAGAGAGAGAGAGAGAGAGAGAGGTGGATTCAGATTCAGACAAGAGGTCTGTGGGTTAAATACTTGTGGTGTGTCCCACAAAGTATAAGCATTTCCTACAGTGTTTTGTCCTAATGTGACCTCTTCTTTTCCCTCTCTAACCCCTGTATGTGGATCCATCAGGAGGAACATGTGGGGAACATGTGTGCCAGAAGACCCGAACCACTATGTCTCATCATCTCTTATCTTTTTAATTGAACCTGACAAATGCATATAAAAGAGCAATACATACAACATTACACATTTTTGGGTCCTCTTAAAGTCAATTATACCATTGTGTATAGTATCAAACTTAATCATTTCATGTTTAGGGGTCTCGTGTTTATCTTTTCCTTCCGATAACACTGAATGATCCGAGCAAGTGAATACAGTCTCGCTTATAAAAAACAAAATTTTCGAACTGCTCTCGACAGATTCCTATTAACATTTAAACACATTTACATTAGCACAGCAGGAATGATAACAGACTCGTGGTTTGTTGTTATGTATTCATACTTTTATATACAATTATGGCTTGATATAACAGCTGCAAATATTTGTATGTTAATACATTTTTACTAGCTGTTTTATTACATTACATTATTATCAGGCACTTCCTCCACGTTGAACTAGTCTATAAAAGCATTGTGATTCTGACTAGAACTCAAGGATAAGTTTGTTTCAAATTCACAACTGTACCACCGCCCATGTCAATCATGTCACATCGGAGAGCAATGTTAGCATCAGCAAATACAAAAAATGTACACATTTAGAGACTAAATCATACATTAAAAAAAATCAGTCAAAACTATCCAATGTGGTTTTTAAATAAGCCAAAATCAACACCATTTATAGGTCAAACAATCCACATAAGTAGACAAAAATGGAATTACACGAATTCAGTGTCACATAAATATACAGATTTGACAAACAAGAGCATTTGTAATATTCATAGTCTGAAATGACTATAAAAGGCAGGTTGTGGGTACTTGTTTAACAGCTGTTAAAAATATATGCATACGTTAAAAATATTCTTTATAATTTACAAACCCTTCATGGTTCTCCTTACTGTTGGGATAGAAAATCTCAAAGCCTTAAATATTTTGTAGATATGCAGTTACAATGCATCAAGTGTGCGTTTGCATTTGCAGCGATGTACATTTTTTTAAGACAAGAACACAGAGGGAACAATCTTAAATAACACAAAATTATCGTATTATCTCTGTCAAAAAACTAAAATTAAAACAGTTTAAGAAGCCTTTTAGCCTTAAGTAGTCGTGAACTGTGTCTTTCAATGAGAATTCACAATTTTAACTAAATCTATCACAACAAAGTTGTCATTGACCTGAACACATTTAGACAGATGATTAAATACTTCAATATTAAAAAGAATAGCTTTGACTTTTATCAAGCATTTTGAGAAAACCATCCATTATATATTTATACATTACACCGTAAAGGCCACAATATATTTTATAGACTTTAAAGGCTTAGATCAGAGGAAAATTCTTTGGAGAAAACATTTAAACTGACAAGAAGCTGAAATTTACTAATATAAACATTTCATTTACCATCTCATTGTTACAACAAAATATACATCTCTGTACAAAAGGCATTCATTCATTCATCACCATCAAATGTGAAAACAATTAATCTGTAATGTATAATTTACATACATTCCAGTTAACATGATACACTAAACTGTACATCACTGAAATTCAATGAAGAATAGTGACCGATGAAACAAAAAAAGACAAAATAAATTTTTACAAAACCACAAATATGTTTTTGCTTTTGGTTAGTCTGAATGTACATATTAAATCTATGATTCCTGAAAATAACGGAGATTTTTGTACATTTTGTACTTAGAAGTTAAGACTGAGGTAAATGCAAATGAGAAATGAAACAGGGAGAAAGAGAGAGTTCGAGCGGTAAGAGAAAACTAAAATGAAACATGACGGTAATGTTTCCGAAGCAGACATGAGCTGTCATAGTTGCCCGTAAGAGCGGAAAGCTACTATGACGTGAATCTGCTCATTGGCTCACAATGATGAGTGATCCAACACTGGCTTTATTATTTTCTTTTGGAAAAGTACATGGGAAAAAACAGAACACTTGTGGGGTAGGAAGGTTTCAAATCTGTATCTGTCTACACGCTATAAAACATATGGAGACCATAACTTACAGAGCTGCATTGGTCATCTGTCCATTGATCCATGACATATTTACATATATTCGCACATACAGTGTTCCCAAGAGTATATGGACACTTCGCACACTAGTGTGCTGAGAATATACATAATTAATTCCACTGCATAGACAACAACGAAGTATACTATTGTCAAGTTCCTTAGTTCCTTTCGCCGTGTTCCTTAAAACCAATTTTTTGGTCTTGGTTCTTAAGCCATGTTAAGCTTAAAAATGAACTAATTTCCCTTCAAGTTCACTAAATGAATGGCATCCTACACAAAGACTACAAAAATGCTAAATACTTTTAAAATACAAAATATCCTATGCCCTAACAAATTTTTCTAGCAAAGGGTTGTAAAATGTTCAAACAAATGCTTTGATAATTTGTTATTTAATGAAGACTGTCATACATTTTTAAGACACATTAATGCCTTTCTAACGCAAGGAATTACTTTGCAATACTTCGTTTATCTGTCCATATATTTTTGGGGACTATCATAAGTGCTTTGAAAACAACGTAATAACAAATATTTCACCTCAAAGATGTAATTTTATTTGACTTAACGTCTATCCAGATACCCAGTTATTTGTGCTTGTCTTCACCCCGTGAGGGAAACTCTGTTGACTGTATATAGGATCAAAGTTGAAGTCCAGGGCGTCGCCATCCATAAGTGTGTCATGAAGGACAGTCTCTACATCACATTCTAGCTGCTCAATTGACATGTCATCCAAGTCACTGGGCAACCGCTCTGGATGACCATGAAGGAGGTGATGAACCGTTCCATGTCTGTGAAAGCCGTTGCCGTTGGTGTAACTTGGCAACCCTACTTCTCCTCCACCTTTTCCCAGATGAGCAGGATGATTGTGAGGCAGGTGAGGCTTCATGTTACCAAGACGACCAGGATGCCCGTGGGGCACCAGGGTACAACCGTTCATGCCCATCGGCGGCGAGGGCATCTGATGGAGCGGTCGCTGGTGTGCGTTGAGGTGAGGATGTGTGTGTGGATGTGCATGTGGGCTTAAAATTTTCCCACACTGTACTAGTTGTCCCGACCTGGCGTAGCTAGGATGCACCCCATCTCCAACCTGAGAGGCCATGCTTTCCAAGGACTGCGTGTGGTCTCTATGATCAGTCAGTAACTCTTTAAGCAGTCCTGGAGCGCAGTTGTAATGGCCCGTGAAAGGTCCGTAACCGCCTGGTTTACTGTCTGATAATGTTGGTATGGGGATGGGACCCTGTCCATACAGGCATTTTCGATAGTCCTGCTGGGGCGAGTTGTAAGATGGATACCCGGGGCTACCTTGCATCATGGGTGAGGACAGTGCGGATTGGGCATCTTGGCTTACCTGCCCATTACTTTTGGGGGAAATAATGTTGAGATTGACTAACACATTATCCATCATCACGCTCTCAGGTCCATGGTTAACCAGGGAACCTGTTACTTCAGAGAGGCTGGGCAGGGGGCCTAGTTTGATGCCCGGGTACCCGATGTGGATCTCGCCGGCTTCGTCTTCCTCAGGTAGGAAGGGTGAACGGCGTCCGCTGAGCGTGCTGGCATCGGAGCTGGCGCGTGTACGAAAAGTTGTCCAGGGTTCGAAATCGTCATTGCTGTGAGAGCTGGGGCTGCCGAGCCATTTTGGGTACTGAGAACCAGGACTGTTAGAACCACCATCGAGTCCACTTTGCATGGTCATCTACAGGCACAAAAGAGGAAAGCACAACAGCAAAGCATGAATAACAACTCTCACAAAACCAAACAGGGCCACAAAATCAACTAAATGACCTTTTTCTTGGCCGCTCGTCCTCGGCTCTTTGTAAACTTGCTGGTGTTGTCCATGGACGTGGCTCTCCTGCGTGGAGACTTGCCACTCTTGCCCCCTTCAGGATTCAGCATCCACCACGAGCTCTTCCCCGTTCCTTCATTCTGCACTCGCACGAAACGACTGTGCAGGGACAGATTGTGTCTGATTGAGTTCTGCCAGACACAAAAAAACAAACGGGATAGCAATATGAAAAGCTGGTTGCATTTGAGTGTGTATGTTTGATTTGAAACCGATCACAGGACGTGGAAATGAGCTGTAATCGTCCAATCAGGCTTGTGTGTTTGGAGACATACATTGCCATCAATGCATTTGGCAGATGTTTTAATACAAAGCGATTTACAGTGCATACAAGCTATACATTTTATCAGTATGTTTGTTCCCTTGGAATATTTACGGACAGAAAAATTACTTTCTCCAACACAACTACTGTCTTGATCGATAGAAAATGTGCACAATATCTCTTAAGTGAAAATCCACCACCTGCTTTTCCATATTTAGTGCTATTTTAGCAAATTCAGCTGCTCGGTTCTAGTATTTCATGAATAAAATGCGCACAGTGTTTTAGTACTTATAACTTTATGAGTACTATAAAGTACTATATTTTATTTATTACTTTTGTGCACATAATGCTACAGTGAATTCAAGGTCCTAATTCCTTCAAAGCCTGGAGAAAATAAGAAGGGAAGAAGGCCAGTTTGGTCTAAAAGGGAAAACGTTTTAGTCATGTCCTTGCTTGAAATGCACACACTGATCTCAATGTATACACACACATCCTGTGCTACTGATATTTTGTCTGCTTTAGTTTTTCCATTCACACCCAAACCAGACCTACATCTCTATGGTAGGCTATAACTTTCAAACATGTGCTGTAACAAGAGTATAAACTGGATTTTTCTGAGGAATTATGATGATTGGGTGTTGTGGGTAGTTGTAAGGGGATTTCTACTTGGAAGGGAAGTTTGTAGGGTGTTCTTGTGGTTGCTAGGGCACTATTAGTTGGTTACTGGCCCATATAAAAAGAGCCCACCATCAAGATATTTATACAATACTTTTCTTCCACCCTAATGTAAATATACAATATGCAAAATATGCAATATTTTACTGTTTTACCTAAAATCAATAATAAATGCAAGAGTATGTTGTTCCCGTTTTATAACCTTCATCCAAAATATACATTGTGAATGAGGCATGGTTTACAACGATCAGATAATGAACACAGATCGCATTAACTAAAAGACAGAAAAGAAAATAAGAAAAATAAGATCACTAACCATGGACTTTCCCTAAACACGCAAAACTGATTCCTCCATCATAAACTACAAAAAGTAGTAACATAATGTGAACCAAGCTAAAGAGATATAATAATTCCATGTGTCAGTACATACAGGATAAATCTGATTAAATCTATTCCTACTGTGAGTTATCAAATCTAGCGCTGCATCACAGGAGGAAGTCACGGTTCATTTCTTGTTAAGCAGGAAGTGTTTGGAGGAAATGGGGGGGAAAAAGCAACATAATAAACTACTTGAGCAACAGAAGAAGGTCAGTGGGAGGTCACCTCCAACTTTTGATCCTGAAGGTCACAACCTCAAGGTCAAGTCAAGAAAAATCCAGCTTTCACATCATGGGGGGAATGCACTCTGATCACATAACGCTGATTGGATGTAAAGGTAAATGCAGAAAACATTCACATATACAGTACATGTGTGTATATACATACAGCTGCGGAAAAAAGACCATTCCAAATCTCCATTTAATCAGCATTTGTAGATGTTCTGTGGCCATTTCAGTCGAATGTCTGTTGAATTTTCATAAAATCAAACCTCAGGAGTGAAGCAACAGCCATGTGCCAAAATTGAAGGTTATCACATAAAAAACTAAATTCTACTTTTCCTAAATACATTGACAAATAGTACTGCTGTTTTGCTTAAA
Source organism: Barbatula barbatula (assembly GCF_947034865.1). Lineage (NCBI taxonomy): Eukaryota > Metazoa > Chordata > Actinopteri > Cypriniformes > Nemacheilidae > Barbatula > Barbatula barbatula. The sequence continues at coordinate 14,094,344 of NC_136787.1, read as the reverse complement.
AGTGAATATGTACTTTTTTTCTTTGCAGTATACGAGGTCTGAAAAAACCAGAGCATATTTTCTGCTATTTTGACAATTTTCTCAACAAAAAATAATACTATATTTTTAAAAAATGGTAATTTTCATACCTAGAGTAAATTCTGAAAAACTGAAAGAAGTTTTGAAATGGTCTTTCAGTTTTTTCCGTGGCTGTATATACGCATATACAGTACAGTACATAGAATAAATATATATATATATATATACAAATATAAATATTCTATACACTATATTTAGAAAAAGGACAATATTATGCATGTTCTTGTGTCAGCATGCTCAAACAAAAGCAATTGATTGATAGTGTTATAGAGCTGCAGTGTATTCTGCTAAATAAACCTATGAATATAAATAATATACAATATATAACATTATAAACAATGTCTACACTCCAATGTCGTAACCATTTCCTTCAAAACTTTTATTGATATTTTAAAAGTTAATAACAAATGATTTAATCTGATGACAAATGAACCATTAATTTAATAATTTGACCAATCAAGACAAAGTGTCTACAGAGGGCTTACAGAAGAAGAGACTTAATACAAGTGTCAATGTAGAAGTACACAGAACAGATGATGAATCAGCTGTACATGTCTTTTATGAAGCATGTACAAGTTCATAAGCACTTGAGTAACCAGAGGTTCAGCTGTCCACATGGTACCACAGGCTAACGAACGAGGGGGGGGGAAGAATAGCAGAAAGGATGCCGAGTGTGAGGTACAGGAAGAACAGCAGGACTAGAGATAAAATGTGAAAGAGAAGTGCACTGATGGAAAGTTATGCAGTTTTTCAGAGAGAGAGAGAGAGAGAGAGAGAGAGAGAGAGAGAGAGAGAGAGAGAGAGAGAGAGAGAGAGAGAGAGAGAGAGAGAGAGAGAGAGAGAGAGAGAGAGGGGAGGGTTCGTAGAGGCAGGCCGATGGAATGTTTTCATAGTGAGAAAGTCAGGGTCGATGAGTTCGTTGTGTGTCTGTGCCTATGTGTAGAGGAGGGCAAATTTTCTGGTAGTGCTGAAAGACCCTTGCAAACACACACACAGAGAGTGAGAGAGAGACGTATGGGCTGTCTGGCGTCTGTCTCTACTGTAATAGAACCCCCACAGTACCGCAAAGCTCCACCTTGAGACATTGACACCATACTGTGAGAAAGACATGTGAGAGAGAGAATAAAAAAGGAAGAGAAAAAGCTTACTTACGCATAAAATAGCACTTTCACTTTGTCAGATTAGCAGTTTGCAAAACTCTCATGTGAAGACGCTTTGCACATGCACATGCACAGCACACTAGAGCCAGGAAGTGAGTCAGTACAGGAATGTGCATCATTTTGGTAGGGGAGGTGTGACACTTTTCTTATCAAATAAGACATCACATTTAAAAAATAAGCAAGAGACAGATAATAGTATTCACGGGGATCTTTCAAAAAGTACCATTTGCACATTCAGGTTAAAATGTGAAACAGTAAAATCTCATAAATTCACAGCTCTTACCCAATCAGCTCAGAAAAAATGCAAGTTCTGTGCGAGCTTGTTGCACCTGCTGGTCTGAGATCAACACATGGGACATTTATTCAGTCCACAGTACAGGGCTGACCTCTTTCATCATGTGAGGTATTTAAATCTGCATAGAGACCTTTGGTCTCAGATCAGGGATATCCCTTGCCCTTCTGCAAGTGTGAATAAAAATCCCCTTTTGGGTACGATTTGAGTCAATCACAGTGACAGGAAAAAAAAACATGGACCCATGCACCAATTTCTCCACCAATGGGTGGGAAGTGGGCTCAGAATTGCGCAAATCGAAACTCCTCTTTTCAGGCTGTTACGTGAGGGTTTTTCGGCCAGAATCAAGTCCCCACAGTTTTAGATAAAACAGGATTTCTGGCGTTGTGGGTAAACGTCGAGTCGAGGTCAACTCATGACAAACTGGTAAACAGCAGTGCATTTGCTTATAGTAACAGGTGCAATGATAATTTATGTGTATGAATGTGCGTAAATGTGATTCTATTCTAATCCTCAGAGCTATAGTTGCATTAAACTATGCTTAGGGGGGTCAGGCACCATGTGTTTGTGTGTGCACGTGTGTGCACATACGTGTGTCAGACCTCCTGAGGGATTTATAAACAAGTCCGAGAACCCCCCATCTGCATCCTGTCTGACACCCCAGACAGCAGACGCACTGACTGGCATTCAAAAACAACCCAGCATTATTAATCAGACATCACCTTCAGCTCACACAGCACATCAACAAGACAAACAGTGAGACCGAGACAATGTTTTTCAGGAGACGGTCACATGGGCTTGCAACAACGCGAGGGTGAAAAAATGACAGAATTTTTACTTTTTATGAATGGTCTAAAAGTCCCCATCAAAAATGAAATTTTAAGTATTTTGGCTTTTAGTATGAATATGTTAGCCCAATGGATATCTACTCTTTAAACTACTGTGCTCCAAAACATTGAAAAATTCCCGTTAAGAAGATGTAAAAATGTCATGTTCACGCTAAATGCGAAGCATTGCATTTCTCACTCTTTATTACTTTGACGTGAAAAACATCGCACGACAGGGTCTTCACGTGTCTGGACTTGTCAAACACTAAGTTTCAAAGAGCTCTTTGTGCAAATTTCTCGCTCAAATAAAACATTTTCAACTGGCAATCGCGTCACCCAATGCGTGTCATTGCAGTCAATCGCGTCACAGCTCTTTATACACCTCTGAAGACATAGCTATGTATATTATTGCATTTCTATCAATAGATCATTCAAAATTGCTATGACTTTGATGTCCGGTCAAATTGGTCAATGAGCCGGAGTTGAAATTTGTAATTTGTGTCGACCGCAATTTTTTATTTGCGCAAACGCTTATTTTGCGTTTGGTGAGAACACAGCATTACTCTCTCACTTCCACAAAAACAGATGGGACGGTTTTATGACATCATTTTGCATTTTCTAATGAAATTACAGGCTAAATATGAGGTAAACTAAAGTAAATTTGCCATTTTAAAAAGGGTGAGGAACCACTCAATATGTAAACCCAAATTCCTGTTTCATTGGAAATGATGTTAATGTATCGAACAACGCTTCTCATTTCAAAGCACTTCAGTAAGTTATGTGTGCTGCTGTATCTGCACGAGTTAGTTGTCCGTTGCAGTGTAGACACGATGCTTGAGAAAATCAAATGTTCAAGCATTGGTACCAACGGACTGGATAACTCCCTTACAGCTGTTTAACTGCACCCAGTCAGCCGTGACACCTTGACAACGGTCGTCGGTCAGAGAGTAAACAAGCAGCGCTTCGAAAGACCAGGTGCGATCTCACAGACAGGTGCCTGATGTTCACCACATCAAAATAATCTGCCAAATGAGCAGCAAACCAGCATCTTCTTTTTGCTATTGACAGTAAAAAGTATTTGATTTAAGCATCACGTTAGTCTCAGAGAGACTGTCTGACAGACAAATTGTGATAAAGCACATTTAGGAACCTTTAGGTTGAGGTGCCAAACTCAAGAACAACATTGCATATAGCAAACACTGTATAAACACAAACAGACTCATGTGATGCTCACGCTGCTAACACTAATACCACAAAACTTAATGCACCAGAGGAGATAAACCAGATTAAAAAAAGATTTTAAGCTACTGCAAACAAGTTTGTTCAACAGACGATTAGAATTTTGAGTGCCTTTCTAAACTGATCTAGTGAATAATGTCAATGAATGATACTTAAAGCAGAGGAGATAAACAAGAATGCACAAGTTCAACAGAAAAGTGAGAGGTCCTCAGAGATAAACCCGTGACACGAGTCTTCAATGGGCCAAACCACTTCCTCCTGTGCACATCCGCTATTATCTTTTTCTCTCCTTTCACTGTAAATATTTAGCACTGAAGTGAAAACTTGAAGTATACATGTGTGTGAAACCTCTATGAATGAAACCCTGAAATACGGGTTTCTTACTCTTTTACATTCATTCACATTTGTTTAGTATATTTTACACAGAGTGACTCGACTGTAGATTCTGTATGTGTACAGGCATGAATGAAATTTCAAATCTGAGGTGAGCTTTTACTTTTCTAAACACTCAGACTGGCATGTTTGGCTGGCACTTCACATAAAATCCTTTTAGACTTGCATTGAATGCACCTGAGCTATATCAGGGAAATCTCAACGCAGTACCAAAAGCACCTGTGCTTCATGTCTGTAGCTCCATTACACATAACACACCATCACATAGTACAGGGTCTGCACTTTACCTTCATTTCATGTGGTGCAGAAAGGAGGTACAGGAAAAAGAAAATGCTATGGCATGTAGTCTCTTTCTGTGTTAAAGGGACAGCACATCTAAAATTCTGTCATCATTTACTTACTTTTGAGTTGTTACAAATCTGTATACATTTATTTGTTCTGATGAACGCAGAGAAAGATATTTGAAAGAATGCTTGTAACCAAACCTCGAGGGCGAGTAAATGATGACAGCATTTTCATTCCTGGGTGAACTGTTCTTTTAAGAACCATGATCCACCCGATACTGTAAAGAATAACAAACTGAGAGAGAGAGAGAGAGAGAGAGAGAGAGAGAGAGAGAGAGTTCTGATCGCCCTTCTTGATCCCATCTGTTCAGGAAGAGCTGTATGATGCTGATAGGAGGCCCGTCTGCCCTCTCGCTCTGCTAGACCGCAGGGCTTCTGACGGGCACAAACCCACACCGGTACGCTACGATGACCTCTGGGATGCAAAATACACTAATACATGTTAAAAAAAAGCATTGCTCTGTGATGAGAGTCAGGGTTAAGCAGGAAGTTATGTTTGATAAGAGAAACTACTCCTTTTTGTTATCAGACACATGAAGAGAGACACTGATTGCAGCATTGTTTATCAGCCGACTTTCTTTTTCCAGAGTAAAAGACGTTTTCACAGCTCTGAGCGACAATACTTTGAGTCCATTTACACAAGACAGTTTTCAAATGAAACCACGAAAAAAAATTATGCGTTTTGGCTGTCCGTTTACACTGATCCGGCTTATTAGGCGACTGAAAACACAAACTTTTGAAAACGGGTATCAAAGTGCAACTTTTTGAAAATGCAACCGTTTTCGTTTCCATGTAAACTGCAAGACGGAACTTTCTTTTTTTTTTATATTGAAGAAACATATGCAAATATACAGAACACTCTGAAAAGTATCAAAAAGGGTAACATAAAAGATAAAGGTTACAGGGTAATTACAGCAAGACGGAACTTTCTGAAAAAGATGATGTTACGCGTATGCGTAACGAGTATGACGTGCTCAGTTGCGCGAGTACAGCCAAAACAATATGGCGGCTTTCCGTACTTTGAGCTCTCGCTACTCGACTATATATTTAAGTTTCCCCAGAAAGCTTTGGATTTGCTACACCAATAAGACTAGCAGAGACACACGATTTACAGTCGCCAGTTTTAAAACACACATACACGTCCACCAACGGTACTAAAAAGCGGTACTTTTTTGGGCTAATAACTGTGCATGTGTCAAGGCACTTCCTGTTTCTTTACACAACAATATCGCCCTCCCCTGGACTGGCATGCATTCTACAGCGTTTCTATCCATTTTCTTGGATCCGTGTAAAAATGCAGACCGTTTTGATAACGCTGTCTTGTGTCCGTGAAACTGCAACTTTTCAGTTTTTCATTATGTAAACGTGGCCTAAGAGGTCTGACTGCAAATCTTAGCTTTCAAAGAGTGGTAATCTTTTAAGTAGCTACTATGAAACCTTTAATCTTCAGGAAATCTTGGTTGGTCAGGGTTTAGACTTCAAATCGTTTGTAGTTTAAGAGACTCCAAAAATGTATCCTACAATACCTAAGAACTACCTAAAAGTATTTGATTATAAAAAAATGTGTTTAACAGAAATAAGTGCCTGTCCTATTCAGCAATTAAATGAGAATGCAAGGATCGGTTTCTAAAGAAAAAATCTAAGCAACAGGTTTAAGCAATTCGATGTCAGTTTAATCTCACTGATGTCTATGAAAAACAATTCGAATCATTTATTTGTCCAATTTTTCAATGAGTTCCACGTTTTGTTCTTCTCCACACACACACATACTGTACACACACACGCGCACGGTGACATAGGGACAAAGAAAGCGGAAGATCACAGCAAGGAGGTTTGACACCCACAGGGGTTTATCACAGTTTTCAAACTGATTTCCAACCCCACCCAACCAATCCATTCCCACCTTTACCACGCACCTCACACAGACACAAGCAAGCACCTGGGTTGAACTCAGATCTGTCATTTTATCATTTCATGTGGTCGCTTCAGGGAGGGGCAGGAAAGGCAGAGACAACGAAAAGCATGTAAGAGTACAGCATGAATCCAAGGCTTAAACACACACAGAGTGTGATTCAGCTGTTCCTTTGAATAAGGTTTATGCTGTCTGATTAAAAAAGCTGGTAAGTTGATGTCAACCATCAGGTTTAGGTTTTTTAAGAAGAAATTTCTATGATGGATCACAATGCCTTTTTTTATTAATTGTATGTACCGAGTGTGAAAGAGAGAGATTTAGGGGGATCTGAGGCCATGAAACCAGAACAACCTGCTGCGGTCTCTATTTTCCGCTCTAAACACAAGGTGACCCGACAAGATTTCTGTCACTCGCTAAAGTTTGACTGTTCATTTAATCTTTTGAGACTTTTAAATTCCTTTCACCCTTAACCTCATGTCAACAAAATGGTTTGGCTATGACATGGTATGCTTTTAGACACAGTTGGATCTGTCCTAGTAAATATTTTTTCTTAATTTAAAAATAAGTGAATTTTTTTTTTTTAAAAACCTTTGTGTTCCATAAACCTTAAAGGTCCTGAGTGTGAAATTTAGCGGCATCTAGTGGTGAGGTTTCGAATGGCCACCACCCCTCTCCCTCCCTTTCGAAGCACTACAGAGGCTGACACAGTACTATGTTATCACATTTTGCCTTCTTTGCCGAAGGAGATAATGTTTTTATGAAATGCGCTCTGTAGAACAGTTTGTCCGTTTAGGGCTACTGTAGAAACAACATGGCCAATTCCATGCAAGTGGACCCGCGGAGTATGTAGATAGAAATAGCTCTCTCTAAGTTAATAAAAACATAACGCTTCATTATGTAAGGTCTTTATATACCTCTGAAGATATAGTTACTAGTACAGTTTATTATATTGCTTTTGTGTCAATAAATCATCCAAATTATGCATTGGACATTTAAGATGTTTGCTTTAATATACAGTATGTTCCAGTCTTGCAATCTGTAAAAAACACACATTTGTTGTTATACATTGTGAAGACATTCCATAGACATATTTAGCTATATAATGTACAAACTTTATTTGAATTCCCTAACACTCAAAGTTTTTTTTGGTATATTTACATTTATGAATTTGCATAATTTAGTTGAATAATCTATTTACAAAGTGGGCCCCACAATTTATAGAAACACGTACACACACATGCGCACACACAGACACAAACTTTGGGGCCTTGTAGAGGAGTGATTACTGTCATCCAAACTTAAAACAATGAGCTAACATGCTTCACATACAAGAGTAACACACATAAAGATCCCCTGCACTGTACCGAACCACGCACACTCGTACACACATACACGCAATGACTAATTCCTGTAGTAACGTTTCACCCTCAGTTACCTGTCTTTTGTGTGTGGTATCGGTTGAGTGCAAAATCTCTAAACCAAGTATACTAACAGGAAGTGATGTCATATTATGGTAAGAGAAGAAGATTGGACATACACAGACAGGCCAAGGTCATGTGAGAATCCTTATCTACATTCTTTTCATCTCAAGCTTTTCCCGCAAATACACACAGACACATTCATTTCTTTATCATGGATTTCCCACATCAACAATGTCAAACGCTTCCTTTAACCCTTCACAGTGATGAAACATGGCTTTAAAGTGGCAATCCGTAGGTTTTCTTTATTAAAAATGAACTAAAACCAATTATTAAGTTGATAACCGATAAATTGGCCGATATACAGTACCTTAAAGTTTATATAACATTTTCTGAGACTGAAATGATTGATCACGACAGAAAGACAGTACTGTACAGTATTTATCTATGAGCAACGGGCACCTGAAGTGGTTCAATCAGATAAATGATTAATAATATATCGGCTATAATATATATATCCTCCGAAAACATTAAAAATGACCATTTATCGTCTTATACCCATATGGTCGATAATTTATCGTGCATCCCTAGTTTGTAATTTTCCTTGTCGTGTTTCTCCGGAAATCCTTATTTGGTGTCTTTTGTCTATGCGTCATTTCGTCACATTCGTGAACAGACTTTTAATACTTTTAATTTTAAAAGAAAAACAGCGCAGACATCTGGGGATTCATCAGTTGTGAAGACCAAGAAAGTACAAACTGTTTACAAAGGAAAAGGGAATGTGAGGACAAGAATTTATATTGGCAAGGCATTTTAAAGGTGGCGTGAACTCCGTGATCTGAAAGGGTTGAAAACGGATGCAGAGATGGCTTTATTTCTTCTGAACAGAACCGGTAATACATTTAAAAATTTAAAAAGATATTACAAAAACTGTAGCGCACTTGTTGTGTTAATACAGACGGGTAAAGGTTAATCGTTTGTTCTTTCACTCTTTGTTATGTTCATTATGATAAATGTAACTTAAGCCCTATTTGCCCAGGATTAGTGTTGACAGATATGGGTGACCCAGCATCCAAAATAATATCAAAACACTTAAACACAGCCTTTATTTGCCATTCTTAAAGACAGCCACTTTAAAAGGATAGTTAACCCCCCAAAATGTTATTCTTTCATATTTTATTCACCCACCAAACCTGCATGACTTTCTTCCCCAGAACATAAAAGAAGATATTTTAAAGTAAATGCCCATTGAGTTGCATTGGTTTTGTGTCCATACAATAGAAATGAATGGGTGCAGCCTCTATTTGGTTACCAACATTCTTCTAAATATCTTCTTTCATGTTTTGCAGAAGAAAGGCATACAGGTTTGAAATGATCAGAGAGTGAATAACTTTAAGAAATTCAGATGCATAATTTGTCACCTTAAATATCTCTGTACATGTAACTTATGTCGTTGGATAAAAGGATCTGTCAAATGCCTAAAAATAACATTATCAGTAAGTAAAATGTAACTTTGCAAAATTAACAAACAGAAAGAAATCGAGATTGGCCCTCACTGTAATCTAAGGATGTTCTGGTGGCGGTTTACATACTGCACGTGTAGTAACGGTAAATGTCACAGGCCATTGAGAAAAACAATACCTTCCAGTAAGGCGACAAGTATGGGGGTCTTTCTGTCCCCTGGTATCCAGCTAGCATCAGCCTCCCTTGAGAGAAACAACAGAGAGACCCTCTTCCGAAGCACCTGCCGTTGTGCATTCATGTACTGGATCTGCGTGGGTATACTCATGCTTGTGTGTTTATGTTCGAGTGTGTTTTGCACGTGCACAACTGCTCCCCAGGGTCTGACAGGGGCGTGTGTGTTATTGTGAGACAGTGTAAAGAATAACACTCCTCCTATTCTCCTCCCATGTTATTTCACTTTGTGAGAGCGACAACATTCTTCAAATTCATATGCATATCAAATTAGTTTGAAGATAATGGAAATTTTAATTTGTTCTTACTTTCTTAGTCAATGTACCTGATTGTGTGTTTTCGTTTTGTATTCGTTAGAACAAAGTGTTTGTAAATAACTTTCTCTGCCTCGGAAACAACTTCCAAAATCTAAATAAATAATTTACAAAGCGAATGTCTTGTGTTTTTTTTCTATAACCCTTTCAGCTAACAACATTATGTTTACCATAATATTTATCAATGTTACCAGTTTTTTCCATTCCATACCAGTTTTGTCCTTTCCATTCTTTGAAAATTAAGAAATAAACAGAAAATGGCCAGAAACAAATTTATGTGCATGCCCGCACGTACCAAAACAAGTGAAAGGCAAATATACTTTACATTGAACACCGGACTCATGTTCTATATTCTGCAATGAACCAGACAGTCTGACGACCAGTTATGTTGTCGAACTCTAGTACCCTAATAGTACTATCTCCAGTCCCAGGACGGGGTGAGAGAGTGTGTCTTTTTCAAGGAGGGAATGTCGCTATTTTCCAGCCACTCAGCAGGAAACGCATCATCACTCATTGTGGGAGACGTGTGCGCTGTTTTTACAGGAAAGTGCAAAAATAACCTTAAGCCAAAGGTTCCACCGGACCCAACATGACAAAGCTCCAGTAGCGGCCTACGGTTTTCATGAAAGGAAAAGGATATCTGTGCTGCCGGTAGAGGGGAGAGACAAGGGTCGTGTTTGATTTAGTGGTCCTTTTAATGAGATCACTTTGGGGCTAATAGTAGGTGGGGATTCTGAAAGTAGGTGTGCAAATATAATTGTAAAGGCCGTACAAATATTGTACAAAAATAATATATTGCATTTTTGTTCAGATTATAGTTCTAAATGGCCACCATTGATAAATAAATGTAGAAAAGCAAACAGTCCTGGGGCACTTTTGACTACTGTTGTCATATTTTCTATTATGGTAGTCAATGGTGGCCAAGAAGTTTTAAGTTACAAGAATTGTAAATATCTTTCTCTGTGTTCATCAGAACAAATAAATATTTACAGGTTTGGAACAACTCGAAGGTGAGTAAATTATGACATTTTTGGGTCAACTGTCCATTTCATAGGCGGTTTAGGGGGACATTTAACAACCATGTATTTTTAATGTGTAAGTTTAAAAAAATACAATTTATAACTTACAATGGGGGTCTGTCAACACTGGTTATATTTATCAGTCTGCATCATGAAAAAAACTAAAGTCTCAATCCCACGACTGAGTGTTACTGGCTGTTTCTAAACCCTTCACCTCTGAAATACCTTTTCTTCTCTGCTGATGTAATCAAGACTGCGAGGGCAGAAAAAGATTCATATTAACCTATAATATTAAAGGGTAACGTCCACGATCCAATGAAATGTGATGGCTTACATCAAATACCACTGTTAGTAATTTTCCACTGATTCAACATTGAGTCATACTGAAACTAATGAGCAAATTCATTGCAATGTCAGTGACTGATACAACAAGGAAACAATGATCTATGCTATCCGGACTCTTACATATACCAATCACATATTTAAAGAACATTAAATTTGCAGACTACACCTGAAACATGGCACTTATATAATAAGAAACAATTAAACTAAAAACTAAGCAGACGTCACAGTGACATTCCCTTGTAAACAAGCCACTGGATTTTTCTGACAGGCTGCAGAGGAAATGCTTTAAGGAACACATGGAGATGGAAGTGAGCACAGGGCTCCGGAATGGCGGATGTATGACGCTTTTCCCTTATGTGAACGTCCTTTCCCTTCCATTTCTGCTCCTCTTCCTTCTTTCCCAAAGTCAGAAGACTTGCTCTCACCTCCTGTGATTTCGCAGTGTAGCCATAGCATTTAATACAGTACAGTAAAGTACAGTGGGGCCTAAAAAACTTCACAGCTGACCCTTACAAAAGCCTGGTGACCCCAGATGGCTCTAACCTCTAATTCAATGCGAAGAATTACATGACTGAGAATTTTAACACTGACATGAGGACAGAATATATATATATGCTTGGTAGGTTTGAGATTAGCTTTCACAAGAATGCAGACACCCCATGGTACCGCGTGATAATGAACAGGAGTCGACAAAGGGATGCGGTGCCCCATGACGGTCTGGCTGTTGTTGTGAAGATTGTTTAGTGTGGCTCTGTTAATATATATTTGATAAGTTAGGGATAATGTACAGGCAGTCGACAGTGTGAATTACATTGAAGGGGCTTATTTTGCGATAACAGCCGGCTGCTTGTTTATTATCCAGCTTATTACACAGCTACTTGCCACATGAAAAAAAAACCTGGACATGAAATGTGAATTAGAAATATTTTATAAGCTAATTTTTACCGCATGCAGAACTTCCGCGAGGAAAATCGGTTTTAAGGTAAGAAACAACGTTTAAATGTCATAAACTATATAGTGAAAGTGAAGTGAAATATATGTCATATATGTTATAAAAAGACATATTTATATTTAATTTGTCGAAAAACCTGTCAAAATGATTTGCTGCATCCGGATTACCATGTGTTATTAGTTTTGAGAGGTTGTTATCTGGAAATAACGAACCGGCAAATGTCCCGACTGGCCAATCAGAATCAAGCATTCCAACAATAATTGACTGTAAAGGTCTGATCCACACCAAGACCAGCATGATTGAAGTGCAAAAACGTTAATAAACAATGAACAGTTGTGATGAAATTTTATGCAAAATCTGTTCACATTTAATTAATTTGCACCAATGTCCAAATCAAATATGTTATGGATGCATTCAGCTAGATTGTTATGCATTTGTTTTTGGTGACAACATTTTTTACTTTGAAGAAAATCTAATTTGCTGTCCAATATCTGCATTTTGAAAACAAATAATGGACGCCTACAGTATATTAATCTATTGTGAAAATATAAGTTTCACAGGGGCTAACATATCAGACTTTGAAAAATCACATACGTAGGCTTTGAGTTTGACTTCTTGCAGTGTGGCTTTATAGAAATTACACAAACACTTAGTGTCTTCTTTCTTTCCGGAGAAAATTAGTTAAGGTAAACAGTTTGTCTTTTTGCAAGTGCAAACAAGTTTGAAGGAATTTCTTTGGTGAAGCATGAATTTCTGTCAATCTTACATCCATTTTTGTCATCGTAAAATACACTAGGCATCTATTATTCTACAGATGTGATTTGGGCAATTGCACGCAAATGTCAACCTTACCATGAAAAAATTGTTTCTACCAAAGGTTTTTACTATACTAACAGCACAATGTCAAAATGTGGTGGTTTAAATAAAGTAACTATTTTATGTTCTATGAAGACATTACTTCTCCATCTGTTTGGTATGATTGCTTCAGGTTTGCAGATTTTAATACACAGAAATCCTACACAGTGTTTAGTCCTTTTTGTCACATCCAAAACGCAGGCTTTTTAACAGATACTTGTACATATGCTGATTTTTTCTGATGTTTGGACTATATCAACACTGGTTTAGTAAAATTTGAACCTATGGATCAGTATATTGGAAACAAACAGAGGGTATGCGCGTGACGTCACTTTTCCACGTGAACACACCAAAACAAAGTGACAAAACACTCAGCAAAACGGCTGCTTACAATATCTGGAAACAAAATTCCACGCAACATATCAGTGTCCAAGGACACCTGGTTCCTTTGTAAGTCATTGGGATCACCGTCGAGTCCAAATGCTTTTAATTTCAGCAAATAATTGTGTGTTTTAATCATGGTTTCTCCTATTGAAGTGTAGCCATTTTGCTGCATGTTTTACCACTCAATGGAACGTGTTCTCTTTGTCTGTGTGGTGAGAGATAGAAACAGTGACTCAACCAATGCCATGCGTTTGGTGTGAACGTGTTTTGTATGATCAAATGAAACATTAAGGAAACTTTGTGAACCATATTTATGTATTCTATTCTGTTTGGTGCTACCGCTGGAGCAAAAATGACACACTGTTGACAAACTATTTTTGCAACACATCTTTGGTGCTGACATCCGGTCGCCGTCATCTGACATTTCAGTTTTTTCTGATGGGTTCAGACAGTTTATATGTAACTTTTAGTCCCAAGGCATGCACACTGATGCAGCTATAGATTAAAAGCCACAGGTACCCACAGAAGTCGAGTGTGCACCAACTCTTAGAGCCACGGCGTCAAACTCTTTCATGTGTTTGCGGTACAGTGGAGCAGCTTTGCGTGCGTTTCATCTCATTTTCAACCTTTTTCTCCTTTAACTTCCTTTTCATGTGCGAATGTGTGTATTTGTGTGTGTGTGTGTGTAAGAAAGCGCAAAATGTCCCTTCAATTTTGCTGCACTTTGCACAATGCTAATTAGATGCTACCTATATTATGTAGAGCAGGTATCATCTATAAACCACAAGCTTCAAGCTTTGCAGATTTCACCTGTATGTGCTGACAGTTATCTATATTCCGAGAACCTGTCCTGAGGTTACAAACTCTAAAGTTTCTAAAATTTTCTAGACTTCATTTAAATTTCATAATATACTACAGCTGTTTGAGGAATACAGCAGTTGAGGATGAATCCACAAACACTCAAGTTCAGCAGTCACTGGATTTGGAGAATAAGTGACCTATTCACCTACAGCCGAAACTTATTGACCGACAAACTAAGCTACGATTTTGTATCTGCTCTGAGATAAGGTTGTACAAATATTATGCGTGTGCATTTCAAACACTGAAAATCCTGCTGTACAAATGTATAGCTTGCATGTGTGTATTACTGGGAAACCTATAGTGAACTTCAAAGCACCTAAAGGTAACTGGGTTCATCTGCTGAAACCGGGGCCCAAAGTTAAACATTTTCTTAAGCCCTGATTAAAATAGAGAGAAAAACAAGAAAGCTTGCTTAAATAACATAAAGAAAACCTAAAAAAAGATTTAAATAGTAAGCTATGCGTTTACAATTATTTAAGAAATAATTGTAAGAAAACCATTACAATTATTTGAGTCAGACACTATCTTTACATCACAGACATATAGAGTTCAGAAACAAAAAGTATATGTAATTTACTAAAAGTACTCAAGGTGGTTATAAGGGCACTTGGAGAGGTATACAACTGACCCACATGGAATTCTGCCAGTGTGTGTGTGTTTGACTATTTATGGCACGTAAACAATAGTGTGTGTATTTACAGACACAAGAGAGTTATGAAATAACCATTAAAACTCATAAAATGCATTTGAACACCACCCTCATTATTTTGCTTTGACTTTTAGATGGCCATGGACTCCCGTGACATGCTCCACAAACTTGGTGGCATGACCTTTAAGTTTTGACCTCTCACCCCGGAGACATTTAAATCCCACAGTTTCAACTCTCAATCAATTTTGATTTAAGCTCCAGCCAAATCCAAGGCTCAAACTTGCAAAACAGAAGGTTTTTTTTTATTTGGTTCCAAATTCTAGACATTTTTTGAACGTGACAACAAAGAACGAACCTAATCAGATATGATGCAATAAAATTAGTCACAAACAATTATATTATACACAGTAAAAGACATTAGAAACATATTTATATATATATATATATATATATATATATATATATACTGCTTTTGTGGAGCAATGAGATCTCACGGTGGGCGGGTATACACGGATAGAAACAATAAATTGACTAAATTTCCTCGTCATCACAATCATGCCTGGTTAGGACAAAAACTCACAAATTGTTTTTATCTCATTTTTTTAAACTGATTTTAATGGGACAGGACGCAGAATACTGTTCTAGTCTCAGGCATGTAGACAGCTTAATGATAAAGAACAGTCCAGCCCATACAACCCGACAGAAACATTCTACGATCGACTGGAATGCTGAAACTATGATGTCACAGATGCCGGAGTCCAGACAATGTTTTGTTTTGGCGTGCAGAGCCGATGGCGGTGGTGGTGGGGGACCACACCTTTCAGGTAAATGTGTTTCCCTGTCATGACTGGTAATTCTGCAGGTATTTTTAGCACTGTGATAGGAGCAGGCCATGAAATATGTGACAGTGGGGATTTGCGTTTCCATGAACGCGGCAAAGAAACAAAAGTGGCTTGTGTGGAGAGGTGAATCAGAAAATAATGCAAGTGTGGCAGAGATAAATGACAGGTTGACAAAAACCCTTTCAGCATCGAACAAAGTCTCTGTTTGCTTCACCATTTTTGTGAGATAGCCCCCCCCTGAATTTAAGGCGGTTGGTTTTAGTCATTAGGCACCTTAAAACTCCACGAGAGCTTTAGAAATGTATGCTTGGATCATGAGACTTACTACATAGCTTTGCATGCAAGTGGTGATAATTTAGGTAAATGAGATGACATCCAGCCAGATCACTCACATTCCTTGGCGTAAATAATGGTAGTGATACATTTAACCACCAAAAGACCCACGAGTAGTGCAACTGCTTGTTTTCTAAATAGAGGCCAAACATATATCATTAAAACAAAAGTGGTCCTAAAGTGCTATATCACAAGTTCTGGAGCAATGCAATAACTTTTAGCCTCACTTAAATAATCATGGAATTAGCAGAAAACACAACCCTCTGGCTGTCTAGCTCTCTCTTGCGTACATTCAAATATGACACGTCAACTCACGTCACACGAGGGTTGACATCAATGGAACTTGGTACAGAAGTCATATGGACCGTTTCAAAATATGCTTTTATAGCATGTTTGGAGTGTGACAGTCCCTGTCCTCGTCCCCTCTGTTATATGGAAAAGAGCAGACCTTATTCTAAACATTTCCATTCGTGAACTACGAGAATTTATTTTGGGGTGAATTTCTCGTTCTTCACGAGAGCATGTCAGATCTGATGGTAAAAAGCAAACCACGAAACGAGTTCTCCTGTCCAGGCTATTAAACAACGATTCAACTAAGCAGGCATCTCCGACCGTGCGGATGAGACTGTGTTGATACACGAGTCCCTCCTCTTTCGCGCCTCAAATTCCATAACAAACCGCATGTCTCGTGTTTGAGGGAATCCACAACTGGGCTGTGATCTCGATGGGTCGTTGTATGCTTTCCTTTTAAGCATTTGGAAATAATACAAATTATTACATAAATAAATTGTTTTTTTATTTCCACATTCGGCTTTTAAACTTTTTTTTAAGTTTTCCACCTACTACTGATGCCTCGTACAAATCTGACTTGTTTATCTACAGTAAATGACTGACTTTAAGTTAAGGCAAACGCATGTGCCTATCTGACTGGAAGATCATTGTGTTAGCAACGCAAAGATTATGGGTTCGAGCCCAGGATCGCACATAGAGAAATAATGCTTGAAAGCACCGTTTGAATAAAAGCGCCTGACAGATGCATAACGTTAAATGTAGATACTGCGATACTACAGGAGCACTTCATCTCAAAAGAAGCAAATACTTTGTAACATGATAGTGTGTTTTCAACGATGAAGTACTCTTATTTAAGCACGTATGATGGAGACCTCTACACTAGAATAAATGGCACTTGTGCTTGGCCTTGGAGAGCAATTACCTTCCAGCCGGCTGAGCTGTTGCTGTCGCCCTTGTCTTTGAAGTAAGGCACGTTCTTAACCATCCACTCGTAGATTTGAGACAGGGTGAGTCGCTTCTCAGGGGAGCTCTCGATCGCCTTGGTGATGAGGTCAGCGTATGACATATTCCCCCATGCGTTCCTACGAGAAGAGGTGCTCTTCCTCTGGGCCGCTGCGGGGCTGGAGCTGCTGGCAGGGGCGGGGAGCGGCGGCACCTGTTGCGGGTGCGTCAACTGGGGATTCGGCTGTTGTGGATGCAACAGCGCTGAATGCTGTTGCTGGGGATGAACGCAGTTGTCCTGGCAGTGGAAGTCGTTACACAACAGAACGGGCTTCTCCTCCGTGTAGTCTTCGGTCTCCTCTAGTAAACTTAAACTGTTAATAAAGTCCACAATGCCTTGCTCCGGCTTGACGGACGGCGCCGGGGAGGACGTGTTTGAGCTCCCCGGCTCGTTGAATTCCGGTCGGTGCAGCGGCCAGGTGCATGAACGCGGTCGGGAAAGAGGCTCGAAATCTGGGTCGATATCAACCAACTGTTGCTGCTGCGGTTCTGCCATCCCAAAATCAAAGCCAAATCAGATGACTTTTCTTTAGTCTGATGATAAGTGCCGTGAAGATTTGAACATCCGCTGGCGAAACCACTAGTTTGTCCAACACTAACAATCACACATGATCGGATCACAATCGTCTGGTCGTACGGTAAAAGTCAGCGATGTGTGGTTCATATCATGCCTACCACGGCTTTAAATGAAATGAGTTTTATGAGCGCTCACGGGGTGCAGCGTGGAGTAGAGTAAGCAGAGCCACGCCCACAGCTGAAGTGACAGCTAGGACATCCAATTACAAAGCGCACAAATGAAAGGTAAACAGAGATTGCGTCTGTACAACCCACGTTACTACTGTTTATTCTTTCAGTTAAAACGATTTGCAGAAGATTGGAGTGCCCTGAAAGAATGTTACCACTTATATAAGCTTTCCAATCATCCCCTTTAGTTGTCCAATATTAAATTATCATCAGGTTAATAAAGTGTATTTTTGTGAAACGCAGCACTTCATCAAGATTTAAGAAGACGGGTGCGCCGAGATAAGAAACAATTTGGCACATATTCACTAGTCAAATAGTTTTTAAATATCTTCAGACTTGGCTTTCTAAATGTGTACTTAATACTTTCAATAAAACAAATGTGTGTGTGTCACGTGTCCCTAAATATTGCCAGCAGGCGTCCACGCGAACTTTAGCTGTCGACGTTATTTCACTAGAGGGAGACATTATCAAGTTCTACAATGTATATAACCGTTACACAGAAATATTTTCATGGTTTTAAAAATATATTTGCCATATTATGTATGACTGAAAAGTATAATATAATTCGTTTTGGATACTTATTGTAGACAACTTTCTATTTTCACCTTCAAGCTGTAATAACGAAATAAGAACGTATAATAAGAAAGAAATATGCAATGTTGTGTGTTTCATGCTGTGTCTTTTCTTTTTAAAGAAATACGAGTCTAAAGGAATACAATTCCTTTTCATAAATATCATATTGCAGATATCATAGGGTTTAGGGTTAGGCATTCAGCCAAGTTCAGTATTAATTTCAGAAACCTTTGATTACAGTGACTGCATTTTTATTTATATGTTTGTTTAGTTATATTCTATTTTGTATTGTTTATCAATTCAAGTAAACTAAATTAGATTTTTTTCAAGCTTTGAGACTTTTATTTTGAAAGTTTCGTGCGCGCACTATCCCGGTAGTAAAATAATTTCAGAAGCTTGTGCCTCTACACAACTGGAAAAAACCATCCGCATTTATTAATGAAACAGGGATCAAATGTAAATAATTCTAAACAATCCATTGTAAAATACATGCATTGCCGAAGATAAAGCAGCTAGTCTGTGAAGAGAACGGGAACGGAATTGTATTGATGTGGAATTGGACCAGTTGTTAAATACAAAAAGGATTTCAGTCCAGCACAAGGTGTCGGGATGAGCTTCTTCAGCTTCGGACAGAGTGCTGAAATTGACATAGTTCTGAATGATGCCGAGACGAGGAAAAAGGTGGAGCACAAGACAGAAGATGGGAAAAAGGACAAATATTTTCTGTTCTACGACGGGGAGACAGTCCCTGGGAAAGTAAACGTAAACCTGAAAAATCCAGGGAAAAGGCTGGAACACCAAGGCATTAAAATTGAATTCATCGGCCAAATCGGTAATTGTAACGACTGGATGAGCGATGCTTTACGACTTTATGCTATGTTATTCTTTTAACCGCTCATTGGTTTGGCATCGATCTGTGTTTGCATGGACGTGTTGCGCGCTCAATTCAGTCTGGGCAGATGCGTTTAGTAACGTTGATTTAATTAAGGGAATCCATAGAGTGAGAAATGAAACATGTTGAAGTGTCACGTTAAAAAAAACAGACAAGTCTCGTGACAGATGACACATCCGTTGTAAAAGGCGGTATTCTCCACAGGCCCACACCTCCGAGTGCACGTCACGGCCGGGCTCTCAATACTGTATACCGTTGAGTAGCATATAGGCAACATTTAGCTCCTTGGATTACCCTAATGCACTTCCGTTCTCAGATTTTAACCTTAAAATGTATATACTGCACTTTCATAACCTAACCATAGCCTCATATGAACAAATAGTAATTATATGCAATAAACAGCTTAAATGCATTTTAATAATTGTATTTGTTTGCTTTTGTGACTTGCTTATGTTTTTCCAGAGTTGTATTATGACAGAGGGAACCACCATGAGTTTGTTTCTCTCGTGAAAGATTTAGCTCGGCCTGGAGAAATGTCCCAATCCCAGACCTTTGATTTCGAATTTACGCATGTGGAGAAACCATATGAATCCTACACGGGCCAAAATGTGAAACTTCGGTATGCATTTGCCATTTTTTAGCATCCTAAAGTCATGGGTTTCTGTCCCAGACTGATACACCTTAAATGCACGATAAGATACTTTGGATAAAATGTTTAAAAAAATATATATTTTAAGAAGGAATGTCGCATCCATACATTTAATACACTATCAGTTGCAAAAAAGTTATTATATTGGTGAGTCATCTCGGATGGTGTTATATTATTGTGAATATTTCCCTCAGTTATTTCCTGCGGGCCACGATCAGCAGGAGACTAAATGACATCAGCAAAGAGATGGACATTGTGGTGCACACGCTCAGTACGTATCCGGAGCTCAACTCCTCCATAAAGATGGAGGTGGGAATCGAGGATTGTCTGCACATCGAGTTTGAGTACAACAAGTCCAAGTAAGTCTGGTAAATGGCTACTGGCTCAGTGAACAAAATGCTTCCATACTAAAGTTAAAAGCTAAAATAATTTTACTTTAAAAGAAGTTAAAATTAAAACTAAAATAGTAAATGGTGCTGAATGTTGTCTCTGTTGCCAATGTTTTTCTCCTAAAAATCCTTAAAATGGCAGGTATCACCTTAAAGATGTCATTGTGGGGAAGATCTATTTCCTATTGGTGCGAATCAAGATCAAACATATGGAAATCGATATTATTAAACGTGAAACAACAGGGACGGGGCCAAATGTGTACCATGAAAACGACACCATTGCAAAATACGAGATTATGGATGGGGCACCTGTCCGAGGTCTGTAACTGAAGCTTACTTTATTTTTACTGCCTTATTTTTACTGCCATCATGAATTTTTAAATATTTACCAATCACTACTTTATTTAGGCGAATCCATCCCAATCCGTCTTTTCTTGGCTGGGTATGAGATGACTCCTACCATGAGAGACATTAATAAAAAGTTCTCTGTACGGTATTACCTGAACCTCGTGCTCATCGACGAAGAAGAGAGACGCTACTTCAAGCAACAGGTACAGTGTTTTAGCAAATAAAATGTTGCATTCACCATATGTCCTAGTTTGTGTATTAATGGATACTATGGATTTTCTAGGAGATCACGCTGTGGAGGAAGGGAGATATTGTAAGAAAGAGCATGTCCCACCATGCGGCCATTGCCTCTCAACGCTTTGAAGGTTCAGCAAGTGCAGAGAAAGCTCTCGCTCAGGCTAAAGAGGACAGCAACTAAACTCAACCACATAAACCCATCATCTCATGTGTGTATGTGCATGTGTTACAAAGAAAGTGTGTATGGATTTAAAGAAGGCCTGAGCTCCCAATGTAGTTGAGCAGTGTAAGCGTAAGATTTTACATTTAAATCTAAACAAAAATAGTTTATTCTTACTGTAAGTACAGTAGCTTTTAAAAGGGATGGATAAGAAATGCAAAAACGCTTGATTTAAAAAAACGTGCTTCAATATTTACAAATTTGTCCTGGCGACCACCCTGAAAATATCTTGCTCCGTGTATGTAATAGAAATTCAAATAAGTTTTTAATACATCAACAGTCCATCTGGAAAACACATTCCATTCTCTATGTTCCACTTGCAGTCTTTTATAAATTCTACGTTTAATGTTCATATTGTTTTTCTTGCATTACATATCCATTTATACAGTGTTCAGTTTCTGTTTCCGAAATAGCGTTGAACGAATTCATATTTTTGTAGTGATTTCAAATTGTTGTCACAGAAAGAAAACTTTTTATACAGTATGCATACCAAGTCCATGCCTTTTTACTTCTGTTGCCATTCCTGAAGATAGATTATGGGCTTCAGGGTTTTAGCCAATGTGATTCATGTCTCAGGTGGTTACCCCAAATACCATATCATCACATATCTACATTTCTATTTAGATTAAATTGTGTTTAGGCAAACAAATAAAATTATTGAACCGTGTGGCTGACCTAAAATGCACCTGAATGGCCTCGCTCCTACACTTTCAAGTGTAAGGAAAATTTAAATTAAATTCAGTATTATGTCAGAGTTGGCAAATTGTGGACCAAGTTGATTCCAATTGTCATAGACACGTTTATATTTCTGGCATTTTGTTTCATTATGACCAACATCAGAAATCATCTTTTTATGTTGTAGCGCTATTTAAAAACCTATTAAAATAGTCTCTGTAGTGGTGCAGCTTGATGAATTTAAAGAAACAGAAGTAGCATATAAAACGATTTACTGGAAGTGATGGAATTCGGCACTTTATGCCCATTTTCAGAGAAATGCAGCCTTTTAAACGAATACTTTGTTAGTTACTCTCCAGTCGTAATTATTGCTTTTTGTCTTGTTTGGACAGTGGGGGTGTTTATCAATCCAAAAACATCCATGATGAATCATCCTATAATGACCTGCTTTCTCTGGAGTTGTAATTTCAACAGATTGCTCTTTTGCTAGTACTTGAATTTACTTAAGTGGGAAAATATCCTTGTGTCAGGGAACAAAGATAAACGTAACCACAGTAAATCTGCCGTGTGCTTGCACACCAGGGTCCGAATACTGCTTCTAAATTGCTGCGATGTTTGTGAAACTGTTCTGTCTACCTTCAGGAACGAATGTGCATATATTTGCAGCTGTGTTTGCCCTGATGTTGCTTTTGATGTCAGGACGCAAGAGGTAACAGCTGAGGTTTATATCACATGTATAAAACTTCCACATGTACCAATATCATGGTTCATTGATCTGTCTCTTTGCAAAATAGTCATAACATTTGCCCTTCCTTTCTCTATGTGCCAGACTATGTTTACTGACTTGACATATGTGATTTTACAACTTAGCACTGTGTATCTTTTCAAAACAAAGAAGGAAATGTTTTCATTGTTTCTTAACTTGACAGTTATCATTGTGCAAAAACATGCTGCTTTATACAGCATTAGATAAACAACCATATTTCTATATTAATATTATGTATGTACAGTAAATATTTACAGAAATGTAAGTATATGTTTTGAAATGATTTAGAAATTGCTGATTGACAGCTCTAAGGTACTAGCAGAGTTTACAAAGGGATTTCCAAGATTGTAGAGCTTAAATGTGCTGATGTAAAATAAGAAGAACATAGAAGTGATTTAACTGCTTTCAGTTCTATGTATACAGAATTTGTTTTTAACTCTGACCTGTCTAAACTCTCCTCACAAAAACTTCCAGTGTTCAGTGTCCTCATTTTACCTACATTGGAACTCAGTTTAGGAATATTTACACGTGCAAATATTTCAAGGAAGAGACAAAAGTTAAAACTGGTGGTGGGGATGTATGAATTTATACGAGGTGTGTTTTGCAAGTGATTACAGTACAAACTAAATATAACTATAAACTGTTTAGAAACAAAATGTAACTATAAACTGTTTAGACCAGTCACATCCCAACCAAATGTGTTTTTTAAGACTGTTTAATTTCGTTAATATTATTTATTAGGTCGATTTGTTAAGTTAGTTATTTAAAATATACTGTAAAAAAGTAAACGATTTCGTTTCTAAGCCAGCAGTGCCACCTGATGAACACTAGATGGAGGCCTGGCACCTTATTGGCTTGTATTTAAATGTAATTTTCACAGATCAGTGGTATTTTTACTTCATAGACTATTACAGCGTTTATGGCACAGTGGTAAGTATTTGCAATACAAACTGAGAAAAAAAATAAGCTAGAAACTTGGTATTAGCACCTATTGTATTATTGCTCCTTGAACTCCGTGTAAGCCGCTTTGAATAAAAGCTGTATTTTCAGAGAGGGAATCCTGGATGATTATTGATCACATCTGCATAGAGACGTTTTCCTGTACAGTAGATCTTCACAGTTTATACCCATACATCATACTGAAGTCTCCAAAAAGACATACAAACATTTGTGTTCTACATTAAGGTACAGATAGTGATTTACAATGCTAATTGTAATTTATCTTTTATTGTTTAGTTTTTATGGACTCCACCCAAAAATGAAAATTCTACCATTTACACAATGTTAATGGCTGGAATACACTACAAGACTTTTAAAATCTGAAGAGATTTATTTTAACTAAACATCATAAACTTGCAGACTTTAAGAAAGTTTTAGGTAGAAACACACTAACTGATACAATCTGCAGACTGGCACAGACTTTCTGCAACAAGTCCAGACTGAAATCTGAGCAAAACTCTTGTAGTGTATTTTAACCTTAAGTTTTCCTGGTTCTGGGTTCGATCCCAGGGGATTGCAGATACCTATGTATAAATGTATAGGATAATGCAATGTAAGTCGCTTGGATAACAAAGAAAGATATTTAGGAAAACGTTAGACAGTTCTGACATCATAGATACCATTAGTTGGAAAAAGTATTGTTACTTTTTCTTTTGTTGTGTAGTCAATAATGTCCCTGAAATGTCAGTTGCCAACATTTTTCCCAATATCTTTCTTTGTTTAACAGAAGAAATCATTCATGACAGAATTTTCATTTTTGGGTGGAGTCCCTTCAATTTATGACACATTGTCAGTATTTTGTCTTGTGGGGAATACAATCTGGCAATAGACACCAAAGACAAATTTAATTCAAAGTTCAAATTTTTCTACAGTTCATTATGTCCAGGTATATTTATTTATTAAATACAAAAAAAATAATGTATGCCTCATAACAATTAACCATTAATTAATGCTAGTCATGTTTTTATTTATTTATTTGTATTAAAACAATACCACCTACAAATTTACTATGGTGTCACAATAACCGTAGTTTAACCATGATATGTGTTGTTAAACTATGGTAATACATATGGTAATAAATTTGCCACAAACTACAAAAAGGAAAACTAATGGGTAGCCCTGTCAGCAAGCCAAAGTCAACAGTATCAAGGTAAAACCCAGCAGACTGAAACTGTATTAAGGGTGTATCACAGGATAAATATAAATGCCAGCTGCAATATTTTAGTCTTTGCCTGATTATTCAGACATATGCCTGCGGTGTTGAGGCATTGAGCTAATAGGCAGCTCCAGCCTCTCACCAATAACCACGACAACCGCTCAAAGCGTGGTGCTCAGCTGCGCAGCCCAGTTACCATGGCGACAAGACCTCCGTCATTCTGAGTCTTTTGACTGTATTGTGGAGGAGAGCTACGGGAGGGGTAGTCTTTCCCGGACAAAATCAGGTCATTGTAGTTTGTAAACATCATCCAATCTAGTTGTACAGCTAATGTGACGAGGGTGGGATGTGAAGTTGGGGACAGGAGATATTCTGCGATAATTTATTCGTTAATAAAATATAGTGGTTTAAAATATCAAAATTCATATATTTGTATTTGGAAATGGGTATTTTGCAGAGGTTTTAAACCTGTGAATAATGATCACAGTTTTGTATGAGTAGCCTGCATTAGTGAAGATTGACACTCCCACGGGAGATGATGTCATAATTGTCTTTGAGCTTTGCAGACTGTTCCTCCCCCTCCAGAAAGACCAACTACTGTTAGTTTTTACTCCATTTTCTTTCTTATTAACCATTAATAGACTTTTATGGTCCTTGTAATTCTATTAAGCAGAATAGTGCCCTTATGTAGGCCTACATATAAAGCCAACAAATGTTCATAAATGACAAAGCATGATAATAAAGAGTTATGCTTTTTATTTAAAGAATATTCAACTGCTGGCCATTATTACTAGTACGCTTGCATTTGTAGTTTGGTCACACAGCATGTTTCAGACAGTACATTCAAATACTACGTCGACAAATGCAATATATTTCTGTGGCATGAGAAGGAAGCCATGCTATATAAGGATTAGACATCCTGTGATGTCAACACACTATCACTGCAGCGTGTGCCACTGTCGCGTTCTTCACAAAACCAAGGAAGTCTTTTCTGTTGTCCACAGCTAATCCTCAGAATATGGGAAGCCAATTGTAAGCACGCAAACACACAATTATTTGTGTATGACCCAGGAAGGCGTCGCTATGTGCTTGTGTGAGGCTGTGTATAGTCTGAGGCACAGATTAAAACCCTGGAAAGATTAACGCCAGCAGGGATGGTGTTACACAGGAGGTGTGTGTGACGTACGCGGAGACTCAGCAATACTGTGACCAAACTGAACCGGCAGTCCTCTTTATGCTCCATCAGTTCATATAAGCCATGGTCTTTGTGTCCGTCTGCATTTGACTCAGCTTTTTTCATTCACTAGATAGCTTATAGACAAAGCTTAATGGAAATGAACATGATAATATTAAATAAACATTTTTTAGTTTTTGCTCACTTTTTAATTAAACTTATTTGTTATGGTTTTGTTCATTTCAATATTTCAATGAATTTCAATATGTTTTTTTATAGATGAAGTTTTTTTCAAAACTCATAGTTAGTTTATCATGTTTTTATTGTGTTTAATTCTGTAAGCTGTATTTTTTTATTATCACTAAAGCAAAACAACCCAACTGCAGTTTGATTGATATTAATTGGAATGCACAAAGAATTTTATTAAAAATAAAAAATATACTTTTGCAAATGAACTCTTCAAACTTTATTAATTAATTCAAAAATTTATTTCAGAAAAGAAAAGAACTACAAAATAGCATTTTCACAAGTCATTTGGACCCAACTCTGATCTCTACGTTACAGGGGTGTACAACATATTGGTATTGACATTATATAGTGATATTAAAAACCACAATTATCGATATTTTGATAATTCACACATGAATATATTGTAAATACATCACCACCTGCCTTAATAACCTCAATGGTCACAAACTCTTTCTCTCTGCCTCCACACACATTTTGAATTATTTATTGACCAAACAAAGAGAACACACACAATTTGACTGATATTTGTTAAAAAAACATGATATTGTGATAACATTGTCAATTCCTTTGGAAACAATATTTATGTGGTAGCCATCTAATAACGTGACAGCCGGAAATATACATATCAATCTAATCAAGCCTCCATGCAGGTGCAAGCACTGATCTGGCAACAAAATCACTTGGCACACAGCTTTGCACATTTGTTGTCCCACTTTCATTTGCAATGATTGACAGTAAGAAGCCAATGCTGAAATCTGTATAAATGGCTTCCTTGAAAATCCCTAAAGCGTGCTTTCGGGGGTAATGAGAGGGGGGCACGGGCATCCTGGCAAGTCACCCCTGATGTGACCGATGACAGCAAGGTGTGAATAAAGCCCTACCACAGCTTTTCTCTATTAGCCCTCTTGTGTTCTCTCCCCATCCTCATGAATATGGAGGGATCTGGCTCACAGCAGATGAGGAGAACGAGCAAGGGAGGGGAGTAGGGGTGGAGACAAAAGGAGAGAGCGAGGTGCATGAGGAGAGGAGTAGAAGGGGGAGGGTGGGATGATTTCGTCAGTTGCCGTAGCAATGCGCAGGCTCTGTGGAAGAGGAAAGGACGGGTTCTTAATGATCAGAAAACAACACTGACGCTCGTCTGGCTAAGACGAGACGCCGTGGACCGAGCAGGGTATTCAGTGCAGCCGTGTCTTTTTGTGAGTGTGATGGGAATGACTTCGTCTACATTGTGATCAAGATTTGCTGATGGTGGTTTCGTTCGGATCGGAGGAATAGGAGGGCCCGTTCTAACCAGATACACAAGGAGATTTTCTTCTGCAGGTAATTTTTCCTGCCTCTCTTTCCTCCATGCTCTGCTTCCATCCCCCAATTGTTTTACCATTATTCCCTGTGGGAAGTGGGGTAACCTTGATCTCCATCTTTAATTTTTTAATCTTATTTAATGTCTTTTTGTTAAAGATTTTTACAATTAGACATGATTATTTGTGTCATAATGTATAATATGTTAAAATATTATAAATTATGATATTGCACCAAGTATCTGATTTGGACATTATTAAAAAATATTGTTTTTAAATCCATTTGATGTGGTTTAAAGAAATGGCTATAAATTATTGAAGCAGAACTGATGTTGTATTTTATCTCTGGCATGCTTTATGAGATCCGCCATATTTCCTCCCATCATGGGTTGTTACATTGATCTTATCTCGTGACATGGACATATTCACGTTCATATTTCAGGATGTAGGTCACACCTGGTGCAAGAACCTTAAATGGGCTCATAAAAATGTATTATGTCTTCAAATAAATGTTTTATTGAAATTTGTCCTCCAAGTGCTTTTTGACAAATTATTTTTGTCATTCATCAGTGTACTGATAAAGAATGCAAAGCCCATTTACATTACGTCATACAAAGCGGAACTGTTGTTCAACAACAAAAGTGTTTTATGCCATTGCCACAGTTTGTGTTCCATCGATTTGGTTTGAGGTCAATATGCTATTTACACTCCTGCCCACTGCATCCATCCCCCTTTCCTAGGAAGTGTAATTGAGAGGCAGCCATTTATCACCCTAACATTAAATTACTTTTTTGCATTGCTCCTTGGTTTTTGATGTTAAGGTTTTTTAAACTAGTAAAAATAGCACACAGGTAGAGAAATATTTGGGCAGAAACATACTGTAGATCCACGTGTAGACTAGAATCAAGACTAAACTAGGGACCGTGCATAAACACAACACACAGAAAATTTCACATTAGATTGAGGGTCTAGTGTTTTATAGCATTAGTGATATGGCACTTTGCTGAGTAATGTAATGTACTGTGTTAAAGCTAATGCAACCCTGTTTTAAAAAGCCTTTTATCCTGCTGCTTTTAACCTGACAGTAAGCCTGATAAAGCTTTTGGAGCTCATTCATGGAAACTGTCAGATCACAGGCTGAAAAGGACACACAAACTACAATTTAAGAGTAGCTACACGTTATGATGTAACATAATTGGACTTCATTTGTCTTGATTTGCATATAATATATAATACAGAATGCATTGTTGTATGAGCACTTTGAGTTTATAAAGAATGGTAATATTTCTAAATCAATATAAAGTGTTGTATCAGGCACTAATGATTTTTTAAATGTTTTTCAGTAATTCATTTTTAAAAGAGCTATCATTTGTTTAAGAACGTGTATGTGGTTTGAGTGGTAGATATAATTGCTGTTTGACTTGAGGGGGAAAAAAGTCCCAGAATTCATTGGGAAAAAATCCCCATGACTCTGCTGAATCAACTGCATCGCAAATGAAGCTCATTACTCTTCTTCTGTTTGAAATACAGTATATGCAGTCAAGCAGTCATACACGCTTGCTTAGTCAAAGATAAACAATAATTTGAATGACATGTCCAAACTGTATATTTGCATAATCATAATGGCACATTTTTGTTGTGTATGTAATTTCATGTTTAGATTTTTCAATTGAAATTCTATAACACTTTTCACAATATTCGACACTTGCCATGAATTATTATTATTAGTCACCCTTTGTTAGTCAACAGATTTTGCAAATATCTAACCAATAAAAAGTATCAAAAGGTGCTTGTCAACTTTGACAACGCAGTTTTCAATCATTTAAAAAGTACTGTGTTTTTTTCCATTTCCTGCAAAACAGCAAATTTGGACATCCAAGGTTTTGGAGAGACCGCAACGATATCTACAAAGAAATAATAGAAAACAAGAAAATTATATAACATACATTATTTTATAAACTAGTATTACATCTGGCAAATACAGTATGTTTACTGTAATACCTGGTTATATAAACTTATAAAACAATGATTTCTGGCTGTGTGGCTTCAATAAGAACATTTAACAGAAACTTCTTTCTTACAAAAGCATTTTTTAGATTGAATGTTTTTAAGAACCTGTCGCTGAAGGTTAAAAAAATTGTTATTATGGCATCGCTGTGTCCATGGTGTATGAAGGGAAATCTCCAGTAGACATTCACTGGCAATATTAATGATTTCACATTTTTGATGTGGTGAGACGATAACAGGTTGACCACAATCTCATATTGTCCCCCATGTAATCAGGATTGTTCCAGCATTGACCTCCACGTGACTGTGTGATCTAGAGGGCATCAGAATGGAGGCCCCTCTGGTGTGCCTGGATGAGGAGTTTGAGGATCTACGGCCCTGCAAGATGGAGGAGCTTGATACAGAGCCTCCCTACAGGCCGTACAAAACCGTTCCTCTTGCTCCGCTGTCTCGTGAAGACTTCTCAGAGCTGGAGAACTTCTCTGAGATGATGAGCTTCAAGTCCATGGAGGATCTAGTCAATGAATTTGACGAGAAGCTGAACGTGTGCTTCCACAACTACAACACCAAGACAGAGGGTCTGGCACCTGTGCGTAACCAATCACATGCCGAGGAGGATGAGGAACGGCTTCAAGATGAAGAGTAAGCTAAAACATATTGTATATAATGTATACTATTTTTGATTAGAAGTACACATTAAATTCAATTCAAAATGGTGTGAAACACTTTTTTAATATAATTTACAATATAAAACAACAGAAGCTGTAGATACTATTGCTGTTGATACCAAAAATTGTACTGTTGCTTTATATCATATATTTGCATCCAGTTGGCCTTCCCTAGGCCAGTCAGAAGTGAAGCTATGTCTGACATCCATGCCAACTCGCCTGCCAATCAAAAAATGCCATTTGTCCATCACCAGTGTCTCTCTGCGTGCATGTGTACTCCACGGTTCAGCTGTGAATTATTCAGCAAATTTGTATACGCCTCAGTGCTTTGTTTGGCCTGATATTTGTCTGTGCTGACAAGCCTGTCACCATTTTCTGCTGTTAAATCCGAGACATCTCGTAAAATAGGACGGACAAAGGGCATTTTCTGTAATTGTAACAGTAAAGAGGGTACATCAATTATTAAGAACAATGCCAGCAAATATGAAACTTTAAATATGAAAATAAATGAAGATTAGGTCATCAATAAGAAATCAACAGAAAAAAAAGGTGATCATTCCCTCAGAGCTCAGAAAATATTATGCAAGGATGCATTTGCTCGATATCTATCGCATCCACTTTCACATTTCGAAATAGATCAAAGTGTATTTTATTTGCATATTTTGTTCATCAGACTTTTTTGTTTCTGCCGTAAATATGCAGTTGATTTATGATTTGTTAGCGTGTCGTTTTCTGTATCCCCGCTGTGATGTGTTCTCGTTGCCTGTGGGTTTTGTTCTTGGCTCCAATTCAGACACAAATCCGTCCCTGTGCTAGTACTAATTCTCAGTATTTTAAAGTACTGCTGTTGGTACATTTTCTGGAGCACCAGGACTGCTGCATCTAGAATTCTTCAGACACGAATCAGACAGCCTTAGACAGTAAAATATGGGTAGACAATGAGCCTGTACCAGCTTGGAATGGAGGCTGGTGGGCTTGTGTCCGTGTGCTCTCAGAGATCAGGGCATTTGTCAATGGCCACTTGTTCCTCGAATGGTTGAACAAAAGCACAAAGCGAAAGAAAAGACAAATGAGAGAGAGCTTTGTCACTACCCTGTTATAGAAACATGACAAGTAACTATTTTAAGGGGAATCTTACACACATGCTGACATTTATTGTGCATTTGTAATGAACTCAACAGATAGTCAAGATTTCAGTTTCGTTTAACACTTTGTTCAAAATTAATGTTCATATGAAGAAAAGACAAGGCTGTGAAATGTGAAATGAGTGCTTATTCAATGCATTGTTCATGATGTTTTGTGTGTTTCATAGTCATCGTTGTATGTGTTGTTTGAAACACTGTGTATATAAATGTTCACACGTGTGTTCTTGTAGTGTGTGGGATGCTTTGACTGACAACTACATGCCCTCCCCTGTGTCCAGCTGGGACGACCCCAACTCAGAAACACTGAATGGCAACTACTCAGATCAAGAGGTAAAAATCCCATCTGTTCTGCTGTAATATATTTCAGCCACAGTAATATTATATTATTTATATTATAGACGGGTTCAAAGCAACAACATAAACAAACGTTACTGTGCATGCACTCTTTTGTGGCCTGAACCTAACTTCGGGTACACAGAGAATGGAGTCCCTGCAGATAATTTCGGATAACAAGAAATACGAAGTAAATTTCATTAGCCAACAATTTAAAAGTATGTCTAGCTTGTACAAAGTCTGTTTACGGAAGTAGGGCCACTCAGCGGCCATTTGCAACAATTAAACAACATATTTCCCATCAATAATTAAACATGACATGAACTGTAAGCTGAAATTGCGCTAAACATCAACTTTTTCGAGGTCGCCTCATCGACTGGAACTGCAAAAACGCCTCACTAGAGCCCTGCCACAGAGATTCAGCAATATTGAGCGTTGCAATCCTCCCCTTTCATAGTAACGGCAGTGGCGCATCTTGTTAATATATAATCTTTGGCAAGTATTATTTTCGGTTAGTAGAAGAACCGTTACTTGGCTAAACCTAAATCTCTTGTCTTCAATACTTTAACTTGAATGATTGTGTTTTTTATATGATACAGTCATTTTATCGTCAAAAGGCATCTATTTCCCAGAAGCGAATGTCTGCAGTATTATCTAGAGATCCATGCAGCTTTAGCCTTTAGGTTCAGGGTGTGGTGTATAATAATGCTAAATGGACTGCAAGTACAGCAGGGTTACTCACTGCCAAATACTCAATCTGATCTACTTTCCCTGGTGTTGAGCCAGAGCACTGTCACAAGCTTTGCACCAAATACACTTACTCTAGAGACGGCTCGTGTTAGAAAATCCCACAGAAGCTCCAAAAATTGACTGACTAACTGTCAGACGGTATTTTATGGCAATGATATTTTTCGCATAGTTGATCCAGCTGTTTTATCACCGGTTTTATTTGATGTAAATGTCTAATAATGTTGTAACTTGCCACAGCAAAGTTTTATTATCAGTATTTGCAGTAAGATGCAAAATATTTTATTGTAGGACACAGTTGGATGCAACATCTGTCAACCACAGGGGCTTTGCTAACATTTGAGAGCACTTTCGTCAGCACACTGACAATGAGTATAATGGAGCCATTAATCCTGCCTTGTTATGTCATATCGATGCTGCTGACTCTCACAAACATGTTATGAAGCATCTCATGCTTTTTTGGCTTTTAAGATTCATGAGAAAGAAGAGGACGAGATGAATGAGAAGAATGAAAATGCCAACTGTTTAACCGAAGAGCCTCTTATTACAGCTGATCAGGTGAACCTCACAAAGACTTTGATTTAGCATATGAATGTGATATTTGACGATGGCTCGGTTTATGTCATAAAGTAATAGTGCAGGGACTTCTTTACACTCTTTTACACAAAGACACTACTGAAATGCTCATTAAAAACGTCCATTATTTCATCACCAGGTTATCGAGGAGATCGCTGAGATGATGGAAAATTCTCCAGATCCTGGAGAAACAGAGGAAGAGGAGGAAGATGACACTGGGATCTCATCCTCTAAAAGCAGCCCCTCCCTCCTGGAAGAGATCCACATGCTGTCTCAGGCCTCCAACAACAACTGCTCTTATGAAGGTGCTCATTTAAAATCTCAATATGAAGTGTCTTATCTTTCAATATTTAAATGAGATATGATGAAACTTAGAGCAGTTAAAGGTATAGCTCACCCAAATATAAATATAAAATCTAATATAAATCATTTATTCACCCTTATGTCATTCGAGAAAGTTTTGTCTGAACTATCTCTTTAATTGTAATAATATTATATAGAATAAGCATATGGGATAGCTGTTGTTATTCTTTAAGATAAGACTACAATCATCAGTCAGAGTCCTTGAGCATTATTATCGTATACGTGTCTCGATCGATACTGCCAGATCAAGGTCATGCAATGTGCAGTATGCTTGGGCACGCTCTGTCTCCCCAGGAATAGAGCGAGAGATCTAACTGGGTGTACATGTAGAGTAGGTTTCTATTTTAAAATGTGTTGTTTCAGCATTCTCTCAAGCCACAGACTGATGAAACTGTGAAAAATGTGTTTAAAATCAAAGATGTTACTCTTTAGAATGAAACGGATACAAACAAAAATACTAGACGCAACTAAAACCATGATCAAATGACATATTTTAATACAGTATCTCAACGCAAAGGCATCAATGAGCTTGGACGAGGAACAATTTAAGACGTTTCTTAACTCTCCTTAGTTTCTATAAAGATCCCAACAGATGTTCCGATATGCATCAAAGCCTACAATCATAAGTGTTCTGAAACTCAACATTTTTGCTCTTTGTCATTTAGGTCTGAGGCTGATGCCAAGCTCGGCGCTGCTTGAAATCTTGTGTCGGATGGAGAATGCTATCCGAGAGTATTCGGAGGATCTGGTGGCCCAGCTGGCCCGGCGGGACGAGCTAGAGTTCGAGAAGGAGGTGAAGAACACGTTCATCACGGCTCTGATGGAGGTCCAGAACAGACAGAAGGAGCAGAAGGACCTGAGCAAGCGTACTAAACGTAAAGACAAAGCCATGAGTCTGCAAGGCTCCACTCGCTCCGAGAAAACCGGGACCATGCCTGTGAAGGTGAGTGTGTGGTTGCTGCATGGTAGATGTTTACCTTGAAGATCGTTTGGTCTGTACGCTCAGACATCTTTTCTCTGCGGTTAATGGATGTTGCCTCATTACTATTAAGCTGCACTTAGCACTTACTGGAAGAGCAGAGAAAGCATTCGTTCCCCGGCAGAATGAGCTGTGAAGGCAATACTGGCTTCCTCTTACAGTAATGCTGCTGTTATCCGATTACTTTCGTCCAAGTAACTGCGGGTTTGCCTCAGTCTCACTTGAGGATCTGTATCGTGCTCTCTCTATTATGTCACAGTAGCACACTCACCGGTTTACGTCTTATTTTCCAATTTAAGCTCACTGTCTATCTAATTTTATTTTGTATACCATAATCAAATATGAAACGCTTTCTGAATGTTTTCTATGTGGGTAGATGCTGTGATGTGTCAGGCAGCATCATTCTTTGTGATATGCAACTACTTCCTAAAAGTAACTTTATCTAAGTACACATGCAGTTCATTATCTCGTATTAAAGGAATAGTTCACATGCACCTGTATATCGCTCTTTCTTCTGTTGAACGGAAAAGAAGATTTATTGATAAATGTCTAAGTGGTTTTGTGCTTAGACAGTGGAAGTCAAGTCAAGTCAATATAGCTTATGTTGTTCAGTTACCTACATTCTTCGAAATATTATTTTTTGTGTTCTTCAGAAGAAAGTCACACAGGTTTAAAGTAACATAAGGGTGAGTAAATGCTGAAAGATTTTACACTTTTGGGTGAACTATCCCTTTAAGAGACTGCATAATTTTACACTATAAAGTAAACTACAAAAACACTAAATGGTGTTTAAAATAATAAGCAATAACGTTTAATGTCCTATTATCTGCTTTGCTTTGGTTCAAGAGCTCTGGTTGGATTCATTCCAGATCTCACATTAGATCTACATGAAGGAATTTAATATTTTATGTTTTAATGTTTTCCAGCGCTTCAGCATGGAGGGTCTGTCCAACATCCTACAGACAGGTATTAGACAAACCTTTGGGACCTCAGGGACAGAAAGACAGGTGAGGAAGTGCATTTCAGTTAATGCTCTTAACTAAACAAGCTTACATAAGCAGTAACATGACTCTACTACCCTTACGTGAACAGTGTTTTTCTTACTTGTTTGTGGTCAACAGTATCTAAACACAGTCATTCCATATGAGAAAAAAGGGACTCCTCCATCCGTGGAAGACTTGCAAATGCTCACAAAAAGTAAGTTAACAATACAAATGCCATCAAGGTAATGATTGTAAAAGTAAGTTTTCATATTTAATGAGCTATAAAGCCATATAATAATACATGTTGTCCATTAGAGCAGATATTTATAATAAAATATAATCAATTAAATGAAAGTTTTTACAGAGAAATTACATCTCTAAGGATTTTAAATAGTATCTAGTACATATCTTTCTTTGAAAAGCAAGAGAAAATATTAAAAAGCACATTTTACTATTCAATTTATTCAACAGTAAAAAAATGGCTAAATAAATTAAGCGAAAAAACGTGTTTGGTATTCCGCCTAGTGTTTCGTGGTATTCGGTTTCAGCCAAAAAATGTCACTTCGGTGCATCCATACTATGAACTCATTTTTTTATATTTTCATTTCCTCAGTTCTTTATGCCATCAAAGAGGACAGTGACAAGGTCCCAACCCTTCTGACTGACTATATTTTGAAAGGTAGTTCTAGAACATTCAGAATTTCCAAAAATCAGATTCAAATATATTTCTATTTAAAAGATATATAATAATAAAAGTATCACTGTTTAAATTATTTTTGTATGGTTTCATATTATTTTACATGCTATTGTAATAACAATAGTGAATATGCTTCATTTATTTATATTATTATTTTATATTTATAATATTTATATGATAATTGTTTATGTTATTATTTTGATTTAAAAGGGAAACTCACAGCACCTCTTAAAACAGACAAAAATACATTTCAGTTTAAGTTAAAGTTTGCTTCCTTAAACTCAGAAACCTTCAATTTAACGTTTTTTTGTAGCCAGCCTTTTCACCCCATTAAACTATATCACTTCTCTATCTTTCAGTTTTGTGTCCTACCTAAAGACCGAACGTGATTTGCCATTGGGGAGACTGTGGAGAGGGCAGGTATCTTTATTCCACCTCTGTCTCTCGACCTTCAGTTGTCCAGCCCAGCTGCATGAGCTCCCTTACCCATTATCAGAGACGGACCCTGAACATCTAACCATCCTTCTCTTGCGTATCTAATGACCTTCGACCCTTGCTCATCTCACTGCCCTTCCTGTATTCACATAGCCACAAGGTTCACACCATAACCCCTGGTGCTCTTCATGTTTTCTACGTATGTCACTACGGGCCAAAAGCCATAAGGAGTGTGTAAGAGTAACAGGCAGACTATGATTGGTTCAAATCTATGATCAGGTACTATTATTTTTTTTTAGACAAGCCTAACATCAGGCAATATTACATAACACTATCATTCACATTCGTTTGGAAGGCAGGTGATGAGAAGGGCATTATTTCATCTCTGTAATGCGAAGATGCATTGATTTAAGAGCACATTTGAAAAATAATCCATCCTGACTTTCTGCTTTTTGCTGTTTAAGTATTGTGGCCTCATTTCAGCTAAGTTGTTTGAAGATACAGCATGTTTCGTGTTCTACATTAATGCCAAGTTATAGGGAAAAACCTTGTGACTTATCTCATTTTGAATAATTTGTTCATCCTGTGTATGTTATATACAGTTCTACATTTATTTCACAATGTACTATTTGTTTTTATAAAACCATTGTTTTTTTTGTTGACAAGATTAACTATCATTCATGCCTTGTGCTTACATCTTTAATGTATATATTTCTTATTTACTAAGGGACATGGAGGAATGTGAAGTATTGCTGAGTTACAGATCCAATAAATGTCAATGTCCGTTTATCGTTTCTTCCTCAATGTATGTTATACCTCTATATTCCACTAGAGGTCAGTCACACTGCATTCAAGCAAGTCACTGCTGCTCATCTGTGCTTTTAGTAATACTACACTGCACTAATCTGCAACACAGCAATGTTCATTTAAATTTTTTCACATATTAAACAATATAGTGACATCAGCTTAGATATGCGATGTAGGTGACTGACACCAATGGCTGCTGTTGTATTAATGGATGTAACAACAAATTTATTCTTTAAATAAGCCATTTTCAGTACACAAGGTTTGGGTAAATGAGTGTGCTTCTCCCTAAGGACGTGTCTATTGAGACTAGATGGTGAACCCGTGAACCAAAGTTTTTCTTTTACAAAAATTGACATATCTACCACAAATCTCAGATTCTCAACCACACAAATGTTGCCCTTCGTCTGCTGAGCATATAAAAGTGACAATACATTTCTACCAGAATGCTTTTTACAGTTTCTTTTAATAAAAAATATGAATACAAAGTGTTCAAATATCCACAGACTGCGCAGTTTGAGGTTGTCGAGTGGTTAAACCGTGACTGACATGAATACAGCCAGTATACTAAGTTTATTAGCATACAGGGGATGTTCTAAAAAGTACATTAAATGATTTTAAACAATTGTGTTGTAAAATCAGTGCCCTGTAATCCATTCAGCATTTTCTCACAAAGCAATTATGAACACAAGTAGACTGGTTCATGATATTGGTCTGATCGGAGGTTGTGCTCAAATTTCCTTTCGTCTACAGAATACTTTATTTACCTGTGTATTTATTTTCTTGTAAAATGGTCCTTTTATCCTTAGAACCACCATCTACAGCCTCATAATATCATGTGTGGGATCACTTGTTAACAAATATTAGTGTTTGTGTCAGACAACTTTAAACAGTTTGTGTAATGACAGCAAGTTACTAGTATGAACCCTTCAACAGTAGATCTTTGGTTTGTAGCCATTATACCCTATTCACAGAAACATCTTGTCTTTATCTACTGTCATGAAATGATCACCACTGACTTTCAAAAAAAGTACACATTTATAGTAGAGGAATGTCATAAATAGTCATAATTATATTTTTTACATTATCAGCCCTATGAAAGTTGTAAACCACATCATAGGGTACAAAATGTTAAACATATATAAATTAGCTACTGCAAATTTCTACACTTCTAAAAAGAGAGCTACCATATATTCATAACACAGATTTTTTCCTAAATATATATATTTTTTGGGCCAAAGAAAACCTTTGAAGGCAAATGTGTAGCAACATATATATATATATATATATATATATATATATATATATATATCACTCTATAAGTGGAGGCTGTTGTCGTTCTCTATGATGTATGCTCTTATAATTATTCTATATTATAATATGGAATGATATGGCATTTTCATTTGTTTTCATCAAGGCAAGTTAGCATCTTTAGTTTGCAAAAATATAAAAAATAAAATAAATGGATGATTCTCAACAAGGAAAATGTGAATAATCTTAATAGTTTCCATTCTCTTTTCGTCACGAGTTCAACTTTACATAAACCGTGTAAAGAAACTTTTAAACCTTCATGGAATACTTGCAGTAAACAATGATGATATAAAACAATAAAATGTGCAGTATTTCTCAACCTCTTTACATATACCTAATTACTTTTAATTTATTTAAAAATACAAATTACATCAAACTCCATTACACCATTTCCATAAAATGAGGCAATGAACTTACAGTGACAGTTACAATTTGTCCTTTCCAATGTGCTTCAGTTTGTGAGGTCACAGGTAATACCTGCACCACTTGAACGTTTTACCTTCAACGGTTCTGCAGAATAGTTTGATCCTACACCAGTGAGCCAGCCTGGTTTTGAGCTGGCACCATAATGGGCACCCCTCCCATGCGGGAGATATTGGCAGCAGTTACGGTGGTGGGGATTATGGGCGGACGTAGAATCTGCGGCTGTGCAGAGGCTGTCCGGGGGACTGAGGGGTACATGGAGCCTCCGTTGGTGCTGTGGGGTCCCAAGGGTCCGCGGGGAGTGTTGGTGTTGTAACCCAGCAACGTACGTTCGAGCGTGGAATCTGCTGGTGGCTGGGAGCGGTACCCGGCTGTGCTGCCCGTGGCTGTGATGATGGAGTCGGTGTCAGAAGGCGGGTGAGAGTGGGGGTAATAATGGTGGTTGTGGGCATCCCGTGTGTGAGGGCTGGTTTGAATGGAGGAAAGGGTGCCATTTTTAGAGATGATGTCAGATCCGGTGCCACTTTTGGCCCATGAGACGCGTTTAGGAGCTTGAGCATCTTCCCTGTTACACACATATGACAGCACCAGTTAGACTCTACTCTTCAAGTAACATTTCTCATACTCAAAACATATTTAAAATAGTTTTGTTACAAATTTCTTTACTTGATTTCGTTGGCTATGTCATCTTCCGTGTCTTTTCTTCTCGTCCACAAGAAGAAGATCACGAGAATGATCAGGGCGAGCCCCACAATGCAACCCACCGTAGCACCAGCAATGACGCCGGCATTAGTTGCTGTGGAAAAAAACAAACAAGATAGTTATATAAATGAATTTATTAAGTATTGTGTAATTAGAAAGAGAGAAAATATTTTTGCTCTTCCTGTGAAATCCAGACAAAAGTCTTAATATAATTTTGGGAATTTAAATGATTAATTTCACCATAATATCAAACTTTAACATGGCCTTACTCAGTCAATATTAAAGATGTCAAGGGTATATATCCACACAATGTTTTTGACATTTTTGTAGGATGATATTTTTGTACAAACCAGTAAATTACAAAAAATGACTTTCGCTGGGTTTTCACATGTAGGGTCACATTTGTGAAATAAGCAGAAGTATTAATGTACATACAAGTGATAACATTCAGTTCGAAGTAGCACGACTGCTCTCCTGCAGAGTTGGATGACATGCACATGTATTTTCCTGACATATTACTACTCAGATTGTTCAGTTTCAGAGTTCCCGCTGTTTCATCTATAAAAACACGACACATTGCATACATGAAACACACAAGATCACACAGTAAAACTTTCATGCTTAAAAACTATATATCCAATATTTGAAAGAACACAACTTCTCAGAATGAGATGATAATTCAATTCACAGGGATAAATGATAACAGGCTCACTTAGCGCAGGGGAAAAGAAGACTTCTGAGGTGGGGCTGGTTCTTGTCCACTTGTATTTGGGGGCTGGTTTTCCAGATTCTGAGTTGCAGCTGAGTGTGATGTTTCCTTTAAGAACTGGTTTGCCAATAATTTTACACACCGGCACAGAGGGAGGGACTAAAATAGACAAAAAAGTGCATGTGGCGTATAAAATATTTTAAATTATCATTGTGTGTTTTCAAAAGCAATTGAATGGCAAACAGGATTAAGAAAGCTCCCAGGAAAGGGATAGTCCACCCAAAAAATTTTATTCATCATTTACTCATTCCACTGTACGACTTTCTATCTTTAGCAGAACACAAAAGGACATATGTTGTACAAATGATGTTGGCACCCATTGATTTCCAATGCATAGTCACAAAATATATTTTGAATGACTGGAGGGTAAACAAATCACTGAATATTCCTTTTAAGACGAACTACCCCTTTTAACACTGTACCAATGTATACTGTGTACACTATACCAGTGTGTCTAAAATCTAGTGAGCTGCATTTTTTAGGTAGCACTTTAAGAGCCCCTTGTCACAAAATTACCAATAAAACAAGTTCAGAGGAAGATGCATGTGTGTGTGGACTATACGACAATACATACGCACCCTTCACATCGAGGGTCAGCTCTCCAATGAGCCCTGAGGCCCCGGGGATGATCACCTGACACATGTACCGTCCTGTGTCAGATGCTTTTGTGTTGTTTATGAACAGGGACAGGTCGTTGTTGGGCATTGCTTTGGTAAAACCGACCCGTCCTGTAAACTGGGCACGGTCCTGGCTCAACTGTCCATCAGCATATGAGATGATCTATAAAAAAGTTGAGGGCGATTAAACAAAGGCATGTTTGATTATGAGCCAGCAAAAAGGAGACGTCTCTTAATTGGCTAATTTATTTAGTCTCTTTTGTTTGTTTGTATTTTTGAGCAAACATGTTCATTTAATGAGATAGTTTACCCAAAAGC
Organism: Barbatula barbatula; assembly: GCF_947034865.1. Classification (NCBI taxonomy): domain Eukaryota; kingdom Metazoa; phylum Chordata; class Actinopteri; order Cypriniformes; family Nemacheilidae; genus Barbatula; species Barbatula barbatula. Next base: position 14,052,893 of record NC_136787.1, on the reverse strand, counting down.
AAACATTCTGTCATCATTTACTCACCCTCTTCACATTTCAAACCTGTATTTCTTCTTCAAAACACAAAAAAGAAGATATTTCATTTAGAAAAATGTCGGTAACCAAAAACCGTTGGTCCCCATTCATTTGCATTGGTTTTTGTGTCCATATAATCGAAGTCAATGGGGACCAACGGTTTTTGGTTACCAACATTTTTAAAAAAGTCTTCTAAATGATGACAGAATTTCCATTTTGGGGTGAACGGTCCTTTTAATCGTAGAGTATAATATAGTGATTTGGCTTGTGTCTGTACGAGACTCTGCTCAGAGCAAATTCTACACAGTTTGTTTGAGACAAAATCATAAGCACAGTTTGTTTTAGGGTAGATATATAAAAATTATAACAATATAGCAGTTGTGCATTTTGCAATAACTTGATGATTCTAATGTATAGTCATAGTATAATGTCAAATTGTCAGTTCTAGTTAAATAAAAGAAGGAAATAAAAAAAAACTAATCTAGGTTTTAGGTCTATGTCAGAGAGACTTGTGAGACTGAGAAAGGATCTAATGTATGTTACTCATGATACGCTATGATAGACACTATGATAATTTTCATTTTATATGAGATTACCATTCTTAGAGGTTGAGGACAGAATATCAGATGACCCTTCCGTGTGACGAAATAATCTCAATTGAAGAATATACAGCGCTTAACAAATCTGCAGATAATGCAGTTTCTTAGCGATTAATGAGATGCTACTGTCACGCGAAATAAAACACAAATGCTGCCAAGAGTGGACATTTCAATCATGGTATTATACAAGATCTTGAGTTAAGATGGCCTGAGCTTGCAGATGGTGAGATGACCCACTTACTGTCGTGTTTTCAATATGATCAAATTAAAACAGTGTGATTCTGTACTGGGCAACATATTGAATGTTCACTACAGCATGTATTTGCAATATAAATCAAGCAGCACTGGTTAATTTCATCATGTTTTTACCTCTAATGTGGAAATCATACAAACAAATCAACCTCTTCTACGCAGCTTGTTGGTCTTTGTATGCAATTATCTTGACATTGGGCTCCATTAGGCAATCCCTTTTAAAGATTTTTTTATAAAAATTGAGTATATACATTATACTGTAAAGACAGCTTTTTATATAATCAGTTCGCAATGATGTAATCGGAAAAGCATAAGCCACATATATAGTCGCTGCAATTGATAATCCAAATCATAATATGCACAGATGGTGCTAAATGTTTTGGCATTTGCAGAAAAATTCACAAATAACTACAATCCCACCCATAATACCCACCCTTTTGAATGACATAACCTTATCGGATTTCATTATAAATCCACGCTCAATCTTCTAAACTGGGCTACATGTCCACACAAGTCGTATTGTACATGCGTGTATAAGAGGTATGGGATTTACTGTACTGTGTGAACTCTTGACCTTTGTCACAATTTACATCTCAAACGTATTGGTACCCAGACAGCAAATAGCCATTGAATTCTATCTTATGAATTCTATCTTAGATATAAAAACTATCAGTTACACTAAAGGTAGTAGTTCTGAAATGCACAAACTGTCATTAAACAATTATTTAATAGTAATCTGCTAATTCAAGAATTTGAATGAAGTTATGAATTTGGGTGATTACAAGTTTAAATTGTGCTTTGAATAAAGAAAACATAAAATAAATGTATTAAAAGCTAAATATTAAAAAATGTAAATAAATATACAACTACTTAAAGCAAAAGAGACTCACCATTTCTGTATTGCTGGACATGTAGTTCCAGACGATAGTGTTTCTCTGAATCTCACTACCCGTGTATGAAGCCTGCAGCACTACCCTGTCCCCTTCAATCACTTCGACATTTTTTTGAGGCAGCTGAAGTTGGGCCAGGTAACCTGAAACCAGAAAGAAGATTTATTAACAACATATAAATCCTTAAATATCGATATTCATCCCATTAGTATGACTGGCCCCACAGATCCAACTGCTCTCAAAAGATCTCCAAAACATCCAGGAGTGACTTACACTCCCCCAAGGGGAGGTAAACAAGCTGAATCCAGCTGTCCTGATAGTCTTTCTGTTCCGCCAGCTTGGTCAGAAACTCTTCCCCTCACTTTCTCTGAGAAACAGATATGCACCACGCGCAAAGACTCTAAATCCTCTCGTCTTTTAGGACTTCAAATGGAAGGACTCAACTATCTTGTTTCAGGATTAGCGGAGAGAGAACTGCTGTGTCCACGGGCCTAAGAGAGTAGCATGTCCTCAATGATGTGCTCCCCATTTGCTATCCCTCCCTTAATCCTTAAACAAGAATATTGGCATCACTTGGACATTTTGTTCTGCCCGATGTTTGTTAACATGCACATGGACGTTGTGTGTTCTTTAGATTGACCCCATGCTTCTGTTGACCTCTCGTCTTACAAAATAGTAAGACTATTTGTGTAATGGATAACATTGAAGCGCATTATGCATATCAAACTAATCTGTTTCGTGGAAAATCTTTAGTAATATTTCAAGTGATGGGTCAAAGGGGAAAATTCAGAGGGTTTTTCCTTATAGATTTTTCACAAATCAGGGTCAGTGGTACTATTTATTAATAAGAGGACAAATCTCTTAATCTTGCATTCCAATCTGTCTCCCTCTGTTGGTAAAAGCCCCGGTTTGAAAAGCACATTTTTAAAGCCATTCATTTAAAAACGAACTTTTATTTTAAGTTATCAGATTTCAATCAGTGACTATATATACACATAAAATGGTTACATCGAATAAGAAGTGGTGTTCAAACAACATAAATGATGGTTTTATAATTTGACTGGATTATAAACACAAAGACATGAGCATGCCAAGCACATGAACAAAATGTAATACACTCCATGTACCAGAAGAGGGCAGCAACCAATCATCACTTATTATTAGCATTTGTGTTGTTTTGTTTTTAAAGTATATAGTATCAGGGAATATGGGTTGAATTCAAACACTGTATAGAAAAAATACAAATCCACAGACAAACAAAAGCGCACAGAAAATGAAACAGGCTATCGACTACAATTATTAATATTTGTAAGTTATTTTATTTTTATAAGTAATATTTGGTAGTCGAACCTAGACACATACAATTTGCATGTGTTGAGTGTATTTTTGACAAGCGTCCTTAAAATCTTCTCAAAGCTGAGCTTCAGTTTACTCTCCAAACACACCTTTAATAAAACATCATAATAAAAAGCGAACGTGTCAGTTGTCCAAAGATGGACATCACCTTTGGCCACTACTGTACATGTACAGTATTTGTATGCCCAGTGTATGTCTATAATCTGAGATTTGTCTGCATCTATCACAGCAGAGCCTCTTATCGTGAACCATCACATACATTCGCCAACAATCTCACATCTTCTCTAGTTCTCTCTCACGCTCTCTTTGAAGCCTCAATAAGAGATTAATCCAATAGCTGATGTTCAGTAGGGAACCTGTGTCAACACAAGCCTCGCTCATTAATTTGAGCACTTTCAAGAGTGTTTCATTTGAAAACACACAGTGTCTCAGATCCACATAAGCATCTTAGTAGAATTTAATTCCTCCTATTAAACTACCTCATTGGTTGGATCAACTGAAGTAACAAACAGGATTGTTTTTACATGCCACAGGAGACCAGAAAACACATCGATGCCGTGATGAGAATGTGATGTCATAGGGGTGCGTGTGTGTGTGCTGTGATCTAACAGATCCACTGCCAGTTGATTATAGTCATTTAACTCAAAGTATTGAGACACTCTGCTCGGAATAACTCCTATGGGAAATGTTTTAAAGCCAAATGACTCCTAGAAGAAACATTTTTGTTAGAGATTGTTCTTTTACAGTTTAAGAGACAAAATGTTTTATGTCAGCTTTGTTTTGTCTAAAATTCTCTGAAATATGCATTCTCAAAAATAAAGGGGCCACAGAACAACCATTTTATGGCTGAATGGTTCTGTGAAGGATTCTTTAACACCCGAAAACCTTTCTGTTTCTTTGTTGAGGGAAAAATATTTTTAGGCCATAAAGAGGTACGAAATGGTTCTTTTGGGAACCAAAAATGGTTCTTGGCATTGCTGTGAAGAACCCTTTGTAGCACCTTGTTTTATAAATGTATATGAGAAAAAATATTTACATACAACAGAGTACAGAGTAAAGACATAATGGCCCAGATCCTTTTTGTCTAACCTTTTCAGCCTTTTATGTCTGGGTAAATCTGGGAAAAATTTGAGAAATCGAAATCTCTGAAAAAGTATAGATTCGACATTAAACCTGTTTCTCAGGAATAAAACAGAAGACTGAACCATAAGTATTCATTTGCTCTCTGTCAAATGTCATTGGTGTCAAAAAGAAACAACCACCATATGAAAGTTTGTTTAATATTCCCCCAGTTAGTCACTTTGGAAAAAGCATAAATTAATAAAATAACAACAAAACATAATAAATCCATTTTGATTTTGCTTGTCTGCTCTGATTTCCTTGTGTTTCGAGTGTTACGCTAGAAACATTGCACACAAACATCACAGTGTCTTCTAATAAAGAGGAATTATTTTAGCTCCTTAATGATGAAGACATTCCAGCAGTCTCAATCCCATCAATCTAATGAGCCTGCAAACGACTCTTGACATTATAGAGTCTGTCATCTGCGCTCGCAAATGTTGTGCTAATGCAAATGGGCTTTTGTTTGTTCTTCCTTTTGTCCAACCAAGAACATTTCAGGGAAGGTTTTTCTCATTAATGTGAAAACGACAACGAAGAGTAAATATCACATGTTCTTTGGATACCAAGCCCTTCTATGGTACATCCCGTGCTTATTATTTTTGATCTGTGCTCCTGGAACTGCTGAAATCTTTATAATGAAGTAGAGCTGCCCTCGACGACTGAAAGGTAGAAGAAAGCGCAGAAGATAAGTGAAGGAAAGCAGGGGACTCTTCTTATAAGTAACGTCAAAGCCGTGCTATCCTCCATCAGAAGTTCACTGTTAAATCTGCACTCATCCTCTGTCATGTAAATAATATATGTTAGAGAGTGGAAAGAGGATGGAATGAAGATGGAGCGATCATGAGCTACATGTGGCATGAATTAATCTTACAGCTGCCACACAGCTGGAGAGGAGAGGAGATGAGATGTCATCATCAACCAAAATGTTGAGATATTTAATGTGCTGCCGTTTAATCCAAAAGACAAATCATATGAAGGGTTTTGTCCTAGAAAGTCTTCTCATATGGAACGTGTGACTGCACATGAGTGACCCAAGAGAAAGTTCCAGTGTTAAAGCGCTTGCTTTACATCAAGTTAACCTAAAACCGAAAGAACTAGACTGCTGATTCAGGAATTTGACAATATATAAAAGAACCAAATTAAAACATCTCATTCAGCAAGCATGTCTTTGAAAATTCCATTATCATAAGTGCTGCGCAGACACAAAAACTGCACTGTTTTGTGCACATGCATTGTGTCCAGAAATGAACATTCTTTCCTAATTTACTGTACTCACCCCCATATCATTTCAAATCTGTATGACTTTCTGTATGACAAAATATATTTTGAAGAACGTTGGTAACCAAACAACTTTGGCCCCCCATTGAATTCCATTTTTGGACACAAAACCACTGAGACATTTCTCAAAATGAAAGAGTCATATACTGTACGGGTTTTGACAGACTTGTTGATGGTTTTAATTGCAGGAACTGAAATTATTCCATTTATTCTTTGATAAGGAGTTCCCTATGATGCATCTGACAGTGGATGCTGTTTATTGGGCGGAGGTTGGCACTTCCTGTCTGACCACTATCTGCCCTGCAAAGTTATGATAGATAAGACAAGGGAACACCCAAAATAATTAAAGATACTCATACAAAGCCAACTGAAAATAACAAATCTAAACTCTAAAGGCTTGATCAGATCGATCCAAGAACTGATAGTCCACCGTCACGCTCCACTTCACATCTGAGAGACACAGAGCTTGACTGTTGCCTTCCTTCATGTTCCTGATATGACAATTTTTGAGGTGCTTCTGTAATAATTCCCTGAGCTAGGGCTAAAAGAAAATGGGACCACTTCAACCACTGCCTTTGGCAGTACCGCAGGGGGTTCAGCAATTATTGTTTTTGTAAAAAACTACATTACATAAAAACGAAGTACTTACATCCAAGTAATACAGAAGCTAAAAGTGTAATTGCCTTTCCACATAAAATCTATTTAAATAAAAATGAAATGTTTAAAACAACTGACACTCATTTACGTTCATGCATTCAGCAAGAGCTTTTTCCAAAGCGACTTTCTAGTGCATTGAAAGGGGAAGACCTGATGACAAGTCATGTACGAAAATCTAAATCTTGAGGATAGAAAATGCATTAAAACACATCAGGGGTTAGACACATCTACTTAAAAAAAAAAAGTACATTCCTTATCAGATAAGATTTGTTCTTACATTCTAGTCTCAATCATTGTAGTTCTCCTCTTTTCAGTCTCTCATGTGGCTTCTCTCTCTCTTCTACACTCATTTTCAACCCCACCATCTCTCTGTAATTACAGACAACGCATGACAGCGGCTAGAGAACATCAGCTCTATCAAACTGCGACTCTCTGTTCGGTTAATTTGAGAAATATTTATAAGTCATTAGTTTAATTGCAGGGGTAAGATTGTGTGTTATCCACAATCTGTGTGAATGTGATGATCAACAGGATTGATAAGCGTCTCTCTGATCGGCTTTAGTGGAGCTGAGCATCACTAGGTTAATTGAAGCGGTAATGAGAGTTCTCAGAAATCTGATACAGAATTACAACACAGTCCTGCGGATTGTGCAGAGAGTCTGTATCCATATAAAGAAAGTCTGTATCCATATAAAGAATTCAAAATATATCTTCATGACAATACAGCACATTCCTCACACATTCTCAAACCAAATTTTATTATCATTATTGTAATGTAAAACAATATGCAACTAAGTTGTATTCTTAAATCGTGTTTTTCCCATTTTAAAATGATGCTTATTTATTAACGGTTACTGTATTTATGAATTAGTTTTGTTTATATTATGCAAACACCCTGTCTCTACTGAACGCGTCCAGCAAGATGCGACACTACAAATGACAACAGAAACACATTAGGCCTCTTTTAATTTTACATTTTGTCCACGCGGCACATCGCGACAAACCCATTAAAACAAGCCGTGTGTTGTGTCGCGCCCGGTGTGATGTTGTCACCACTGAAAAAAATGATTTAAAAAACATACAGACACAGTAATGAGAATTGTGAAACTTTTACTTTTGGGTGAGCCTGGAAATGTTTTGGTGTCATTTATATAAAATGCAGAAAGTCACCGTTTAAAAAACTCTTTATGATCAATATATGGGCAACTTCCACAGCGAGCAGTAAATGAACATAGAGCCTTTAGTCCTGCAGCGATTTCCTGTTTCCCTCCTTCCTGTTTCCTGTGCATTGTGTTAAAGCAGTCACACAGGAAACAATGCAGAGGCAGATAAGACAAAGCCTGAGACACACACCGAGATTAGTAAAGGAGGATGCATGGTCAAACAAACATACACGCACACCCACACCTGCAAGCTCTATAAGATCCTGAAATAGGCTATTTCAGTTTGACTTTTAATCATTACAATGGAGCTGCTTCTCTGTCCCAGATTTGAACCAACGACTGACAGCTGGGAGTCAAATCTGTACAATACTGAGAGGTGGCAGGTGCCGCTATCTGTCCAGGAGACATTGGATTAACATGATGAATTTTGCCGGGATTACCCTGTGTATTACAGGAGACGTACAATGTTATCATCTGTGACACACAAACCTCATGACTTCAATCTGATCCGGCACAGGAGACTATCACTCCGATGTTTAAAACTAGATTAAATCAAACACCTATCGCTGCTAGTGTCAACGTTTGTGATATGAATTCAGTACTGACAGGTGAAATGACACCAGATCCTTGTTAATATACTGCACTATGAAACATGTTAAACGTTCATAAAAGTAATAGTTGACCTAAAAATTAAAATTCTGTTACAATTCTCATCCTGTATAAATAAATGTCAATGGGGGGTGAGATCTGTTTGGTCACAAACAAAAAAGGCTCTTGAAGGCGTGCGTGCAAGGGATCAAAGATGCCATACTGTACTTCTATTGCCATGAAAGAGAATTAAGAAATTATTTAGAAAAACTGTTAATAATATATTGTCAAATATTATTAATTTATAATATAAAAATTAAGAGAACTGTTCATAATATATTGTCGAATATTATTCATATTTAGCATACAAGACATTTCTTTATTGTTAGTTTTATTCTCAAATGTTTGCAATTACGCAAAACCACATAAAAACTGTTTTCCTTTGTCTACAATTCAACACAATTTGCCAAAACATTACATAACATAGCTACATAATAAAAGTATATTTTTAATTTATATTTTATAAAATATGCAAAATAAAATAAAACAAACTGATTAATGCATTTGATAATTAAACCAAATAACATTGATCCGATGCGCAAAACTAGCCAACTGTGAAGGCAATGCCCTGTAATTACCACAAAGCTTAATCCTACTAACTGATATGGAGAATGAGTGCAGATAAATCAACAAGCCTTATCTATAGGCACTGCAGAACTCGTGTGACTCTTTATGTCAGGAAAAGCACAGCTTCATTCGGATTCCTGCAGCACGCTCGCCGATAAAAACTCTTTATCGGTTTCTGTTTGAGAAACAATATGGACACTTCGATGAAGACCCGCATTTCAATGTGGCCACAGCCGAAGATAAAAGTTCTCTTGTGGGGAAGCTGAGGCATTAATCTTAATTTGACATGAGAACCGATAACAATGTTTTTTTGTTGTTGAGCTGAATAAAGAATAACTCAGTCCAAGGAGAAACCGTATAAGCGTCCATATATAGCGTGTGGCAGTGAATACCATAAAAAAAACCACACAGCTTTCTCTGCGCCCTTTCGGTCCTTTATCTTCACAAAAAAATCATACGTACTGGATAATGTCACTTTCGAGCCAAAAATAGAGCAGCGTAGCTTAGCTAGCAATAGTATTAGCAACACACCGAGACAAGCCCCACATCACGAGCGATGGATTACATTACACTCTCAGAAGATTTACTGTTCCCACTTGCTGTCACATCAGTTTAAGGAGGCTGTCGCAAAAATTAACATAGCTTGGGTCTGTCCTAAAAACATACAAGCGAGTAAAGATCACAGGGTGGCGAGAAAGCCGGGAAGACATCAAGAATGTTGCGTATTGGGCATGAGGACGGTGAAATTTCATTAGGTTACAATAAATCATTTCTGTCTTGTGTTTGTGCTTCTGAGGGAGCTGATAACTCGAAGAACATCAAAACAAAAAGCCAAAAGGAAGTAGATCCTGTGGCACGTCTCGGCGCTCAGACGCACGCATGCACATCCTGGGGCAGGTCAGGTTTCCTTCTGCTGAGGTCTCGTTTGTGATCAAACTTTCACGCTGTGTATATGACAACATATCTCAATTGGGAATACTGGTTTCTGTGGCCGCCCCTTCATGAGGCGAAAGAGCAGCCAATGAGCACAAAGCAAAAAAAGAAATGAAAACATTTAGCTATGAAAACAGAGAAAGTCCCTGAGAGAACATAGAGGACCTGTTTATGGAAAAATACCAATGTATTGAGCGTCACCACCCTTGTCAAAATTCCTTCAGGGGCAGTTAAGGCCACAGATAATGGTAATGAAAAAAATAACACTGTTAAGTGTTATGATTTTTAAATACATTTTAAAATGTATCATTTCCTTAAAGTTTAAGAAATGCTTTTACTATATGAAATGCTGTCGATTGCCACATCGCACACATTCAGTGTAAAACCCCAGAAAACAATATGTGTTTACGGTACATACTGAATACACTGGTCCAGAAGCACTTCATTCACACCACCCAAAAATATAATACAAAGAAATACAACCAAAAGAACATAAAGAACTAAAACACAATGTTAAAAAGCAAACAACTGAAACAGGAAGTGATTCTGGACCAGTGTGGTTTACATTTAACAAAATAGTCTATACTTGGAATAGTATAGTATACAAGCACCCTATACTTTTTTTGCTCTCTATACTAAGTTTCCAAAAAGTTTCATTTACTGTAAATTTTGAGGTTGAAACAGCGAGAAGAATCATTAAAATATTTCAATTTAATCCCTGATGTCATAAAACAATTACATCACAGATGATGCCATAAAAGAGCAAATGATGCTTATTCATCATCCAGGTGTTTTACAGCTTTCCTGTAGCTCAGTGGTAAGAGCATTGCGTTAACAACGCAAGGTTGTGGGTTTGATCCCATGGGATTGCAGATTCCTATGTATATACCTATGTATAAATGTATAGGATAATGCAATGTAAGTCGCATTGGAATAAAAGCTTCTGCCAAATGCGTATATGTACTATGACAAAGTTATAGTAACCCGTGTCATAATCCTTCCACTTGCATGAAAGCATACATTTAATCTTGAGACTGTATAATTTTGAAAATCGTTTAACTAGTTTATTACTCATCCAGGTCGACATTGTAGGTTTTAAATATGACACCCCTCCGAGTCCTGACCTCAACCAAACAAATTCAAAGCATGTGTTAAACCAAATCCAGTCTAGACTTCAAAGTCGTTTTCAAAATAACTGCTGACATTGACTGAAATCTGTGTTGCATGGCATTACAGTAGTTAGAAATCCAGAAACGTAAGTACATGTTACGACTAGCTAAAAAGGAAAAAAAACATCACGTTTTAGATCATGAAAAAAACTGAAATACTACAGACCCACAGAAGTGAGTCTCTCTTGACACAAGCTGGTGGCGCTTTAGTGTGATTTTTTTGTTTAGAAGGTTCCAAAGAAAAGTTATTTGCACTAGGGTGAGCAATCTGACATCGAGCAGCAATGAATTTGAAATGAGAAAGCCCTACACACACAGGTCCACTAGGACCAGTCCAAGCATTTATCTGACTCCCACTGAGAATGAGTGCTAAGAGAGGATGGATGTGTGTACTTGACCCTGCTGAATGCACAGAAATTAAAACGAACAAGCTGTGGGGTTGCACATGTCATCTCTGCCCTTCTAGACAGGGGTTCCAAAAATGTCTTTTAGCAACTCTACAAGAAATCACAGAATCTCACTTTGGGATCAATGCATAAAATTGTGCTTTTGTCCACTAGACAAATCAACTTTTAACTTAACAGTTACATCATTTTAGCTGGACCAGAGTATGGTCAACTGTCTAGATCTTCTAATATCTTGCCTTGAGCTGGCGAAAGAGAACTTTCACACCATATATTTGCAAAGATTTATGCAACGATTTTTATATATTTAGGCAATATTGAAATTCAGATTTTTATATTGGTATATCTATTTAAACAAAGATGTATTCAATTTAGTTTTAGCATCCTTCGCAACTACTGCCATGCTTTATACTGGCACAGATAAGAGAATCTATACACCTCAGTCTGAAGTGCAAATCACAAAAACAGCACCAAACAAACTAAAACAAAGTGAGGATAAAGATGATAACACCACAAGGCGCAAAGTTTACTGTTGAACACTCAAATCTAGAAATGATCTACCTATTATAAAAATTCCTCTCATCACATAAACACACGTGTATAGGAGCCGGATAGAAGTGGCCACTTAACAAATGCAGGCACGCGATTGTATACATTTAACAAAAACAACTTGCTGTGAGTGTTGAAGTAATTGTTTTTGTCAATGTCATGTACATCTTCAGCACAACATTACTGCTATTATCAGTTATTGATATTTTCCTCAGCGAACAGCTCACTATTAATCTATCAGAATGGTAGGCTAGATGAGTGGGAAAACATACTGCCCACGACATGACACAAAGCCCTTTGATGGCCAAAGATCAACACGTCTTTTAAATACAAATGCAAAATATGAAAACACACAATACAATGTTATGTTTTATGCCGTCAGCCAATAAAATACCTTAATATGATATAATGTTATAACTGTAAATCATGTAAGTGAGAACTTGGCTTTAGACAACCACTGATAAAATATCTTATTTGCGGTAATTAATCATTATATTTCACTATGTAATTGAAATATTAATATTGCATCAAAAAATGAGTTTTCTTTTTTCATTTAACCACCAAATACTACACTTGGTTTCTCTTCTTGTATTTGGTCCCTCTTTCCCCATCATGGTGTGATTTATAACCTACAACCCACTAATGGGCTTATTACTGTTGCTTGGGCCAATTGTTGAATACAGGAGGAACAGATGCCATAAAACCCTCAGTGTGTCATGTACAACCAAAGTAAAGCTTTTGTGAGATGATGTGTGTTGAGTTAAAATTGGAATTGGTTTATACTAAAAATATGAAAAAAGATGCAGACAAGGGAAGAATTAAGATGCATTGTTTGGATGAGAAATGAGATCAAGGTATGTTGCACGCCAGATTCAAACCTGTATCTCCCAAATGAGTGACATAGTTTACCAAAACCAGACCATGGATTAGGCCACAGTTCTGGCTTGGGATCTGCTCTTATAAGAAATTTGAGCACTTGTATCTGTCTTTAAAAATCCACCTGTCTAGAATCCATACTTAGCACAACGCTGCTAGACTGACATCTATGAAGTATTTCAAAATTGTGTATTTCAATATGAGTATGGCTGAGAAACTGTGTCGCTTCTAACGTGCACTTTTTGTAGGTGTGTTTTAAGATGATCATCTGGAGGTGAGATAAATCTTTGGATGTCCAACTACCCCCCTTCCCCCACAACACTTTCCTGTAGCTCAAGATTGGTTTCTGTCTACTCTGGCAGTCTCTAAGCCTCGTCTCTTTCCTTTAATCTTCTCATGGCTCAAAGCTGTCTTCAGAAGCAAGCAGCTCACCACACACACTCATTCGAAGAGGTTACTTCAACAAAAAACCTCCACAAATACCTGTTTTGACTACCAAACAACTAACAGCCAAGGTGACTGTCTGAATATAAGCAAGTGATATAAGTCCCAAGGATCAGATTAGTTGTTTTCTTGCTAAGTTTAAGACTAAAAGTATACTGTAGCTTTGAACAGATAATCGAGGAGGACCAAACCAAATAATGTTTGTATGCCGTTCTTATGCCAGATAAACCAATTAAAATCCCCCAATATCAAGAAGTTTAGTTATCAGCTAATATAAGCCATTTTCTTAACATTTACATTATATTTTGTCATTTAGCAGACACTTTTATCCAAAGCGACTTGCACAGAGTTTAGGAGTACTTATTAATATCATTTTATATTCAACATTTTTTTTTGACTTCTTAGACTTGGATTTCTGTTGCCACCATCTAACATCTAGTTGGTACAAAGCTTTATTTTTCTAAGTGCACAATAATAGCACTGTCCCTTTAAGAGCACATGGCAAAGTGGGTTGCGTGCATGCAATGATAGCAAAGCTGTGTATGATCATGCATAAAGGTGACATCATTGCTTTAAAAAACCTATAGTAACGCACAAAGGCTTCTCAACCTTTTCTGACTTTGTTGGTTATTACTCATACCATTAAAATAAACACAAGCTTATGTCACAGAATTGTAATATTGTTTATTTCTGTCCCTTTGCATTAAGAATCCACAGACGGACGCAGAAAGCCGACATAACCGCCCTCTGTATTAGCGAATCCCGAGGGACAATAAACAATGGCGGCCAACAAAGCGTTCCATTTCAGGCCTCTCTTTCCAGCCGGGGTCCATTTTCAGGAAGGATGGGTGGAGGTCTGGGCAACAGAGTCACATTTCCTTTCAAACGTTCGGAGATTAGATTGCAAACCTTCTAAATGGAGACCGTGACAATCTGCAGTGACTTTCTTTCTCTAGCGTGTTAATGCATCATAAAGAAAATCTTATTCTCTATAGCAGGCCTATCAAATCTTATTCCTTCACAATGACCGAAAAAACGTGTTTCAATAAATCGGCAAAAATATTAAAAATAACTACAGCAGCTGAAAGTCGACTTTTAAACCACGATCGATCAGACTGAGGATGTTTTCTCTCTCGCTGAAGTTCCATCACAGCCCTGACGTCTTCATTACTCACTCGCCGCTCCTGAGATGAGGGCAGAGAAATGTATTCATTTACTTGGTGCTGTTATCAAAGTGATCAGGGATAAGTGGAATAGCTCCATGCGGGAATGCTGGAGCTTATCAGGGAGTGCCACCAGCCCGAGAGGAAGTGGAGAGTTTGAAGAAAGGCCTAAATGTTGTCTCTTTCTTGATTTATCTCTCTATCCCTCTCTCGACCACCCAGTTTCTACTTGCTCTGTATTAAAAAACATAACTTTCTAGTTTCTAGGATACTTAAAATGCTTTTACATGGCACAAACCACTGGGCACCCATGTAGATCTCTCTTTTCTCTTTTAGAGGTGGTTTTTGTTAGTTCACATTAAAGGGGAATTTCACCCAAAAATCATTGTGTGATTTTTTTACTCCCCGCATGACGTTTAACATGTTTAGACAACTTCCGGCATCAGTGCACAAATTTAGATATTTAGGTGACATCCGAGAGATTTCCAGGCCTCCTCATAGACCTCATGGTGTCATGTTTTGCCAAGGTCCAGAAAAGTACTAAAGACATTGTTAACCTGGTCCATCCGCGCATAGTGGCTCATTATTTTTATTTTTGACTTTATGTTCGTGTTCACGAGAGATATTAGGTTTGTGCGCCGAACGCCGCATGACTCACAACGCAAAAGTGCTCTCGTCCAAGAAGAAGACAAAGAAGTGCTCTCGTGAACGCACGACATACACTGACAAGACAGAGGAGAATATATCAATTAAAGTTTGTATTTTCGCACATAAAGTATTTTCGTCGCTTCAAAAAAATTCAATTCAATAGTTGATTTTTGGGTGACTGGGAAAACTGAACCTTTAAAGAAAAAAACAAGCTTCATCTAATTTATGTCATTCTCTTTTCACCTCAGCTGATTATCGCCTCAACAAATATTTTTAGCAAAAAAAAGCCTAGCACTGAGAACATTACGATATCAGCACGATGTTGACAATTTAACATGAAGTCCTTCGAACGAAAACAATAACTGGTTTACCACAGCGCCTACAGAGAGCATTAAAAAAAATCATATTCCTAAACCATGTTATTGTTATTTGTAACACTTCTGACCACAATTAAGATGTGATGATTAAAAATTAAGCAAACAATCTCATTATGAAGCATCGCTCAGACAACGGCATTTTAAAACTGGATTGTATGTGACATTTTTAATTACTTGGAAGACATTAACACACAGATTTTGATATAAAAGATCCTGATGTAAACAACATTGATGAAACCACAGTGATGCAAGTTCTAAATTGTTATGGAAGAGAAGATACAAATCGGTGACTTTAATTTTTGAGAAACAGTACACTGTCACAATAATACCAATTGAATCTTTCCTGATGTAAAACATTTTACACCCACCCATTAACTGATTGTTTTCTAAAGGCCTGGATTCTTTTGAAAGTAATATCTAGGCCTTTATTTCTGCCTTTTTCTAAATGATCAGAAACACTGAAAATCTAAAGAGTTAAGCATTATAGTCAAGATATTTATAAAGTAAAAAGGTAATATATGTTAGTCTCTGCTCAAACAATACACCATACTGTACAATACAAGTTGGAGAAATACCTATCCTCAGAAGAGGATTTCTTATTTTTAATAATGTCCTGTGTGAATTTACATTAACGCCTTTAAAATCCATCTAACCCACAACAGCACACTGACCAAATGTGAGTTGATCACCACAGTCTGTTCCCTCCGACTGAACCATCATAAACCTACTCGCCGTTGTCCGCCCTGTGACAATGTGATCAGACAACCAGAACAAACTTTCATACTTCGCTGCCATGATGAAATAACTTTAAGCAAGATCCACTGCATTAATAAATAATACACAAGGTGTTCTACTTTAAGACTTTTATTTGCAGAAGTTATTTTGCTCATTCAGTCATGAGCTTGAGTGGCATGAGATTTACCTTCATTGTGCCACCAGAAACGGAAAGCCTCACTTGAGTTAGAGCACAACTTATCACCCGTATGCAGGTTTATCAGCTCAAACCTGTGCCGGTCACTCATGGTCAAAACAAACTACAAATAAACCAGATTAAAAAAATCTTGGAGCTAAAATACGACTGTTAAATATTAAATGAAAATCTGAAGATTTATCATAAAATCATATGCTTAGCATTTCAAATGTGTGAGATTCAAAGTAGTTGAGTGCACACAATCTTTCAGGCTTGTGGTAATCCTCTGTCAATGTGCATTTCAAATCTTCTCTGTGGAGAATGATTTCCTTCACATAATCAACTTGCACAAGATGTAATATTCAGTAGTTATTTAGTACACCACAGAATAAAACTTTGATAAAGATGGTATATATTAATCTGCATTCATGCAGATCTCGGTGCATCAAGAAAACCTGAAAATATTCTTAAAGACACACTCTTAAAAGAACCACACTCAAAACATACAGACACACATACTGTCCTATTCTCGGATTAAACACACTAGCTAATTTGCTGATACTTTACAATGCCAATTTACAAAATACAATTTAAGTAATCCACCCTTAATCCTCGC
Source organism: Barbatula barbatula (assembly GCF_947034865.1). NCBI lineage: Eukaryota > Metazoa > Chordata > Actinopteri > Cypriniformes > Nemacheilidae > Barbatula > Barbatula barbatula. The sequence goes on along the minus strand of NC_136787.1, from coordinate 14,036,256 downwards.
AGGCTCGATTAAACAGAAAGATCCTGAGCTCCTGATTTGACTGTGTTTTTATTAGACACCTCACTTCAGGACTCTCTGATACAAAACAGGATCTGCTGGTATTTCACATTCTTGACAAAATGTATTGGTCCAAAGACGGTTTCATCGGACGCATACACTTGGCATGAAGTTAACTTATGGTCTATGTTTGGTTATAATATAATAATTTCTTTTATATAAATTTTATATTTTATTTTTTAATATAAAATACTCAACAGTAGATTGTTTGCTCATGTCTACCGGATGTTAAGTTTGGGCCAGCCTCAAAACAATTGTTTGTTGTTTCTGCTAAAACCGTCTATATTCAATACTGGGTTAATTTGAATGCATCATGATTTATGTCATGATCTTTTTAATTGAATTAAATATAAGAAATGAAATTCAAATAACAGATCTATTTCTTTTTATCTATCCACCACTTTTCGGTTTTGTTAAATAATTGATGTCATTAAAGGTTTTATTTAACTTTCTATAAAAAAATTGAGTTGTCACAATAAAAATTAAACCAAACACAAAAAAGAAGCAGTTAAGGCACACAATTAAATAATGACACAGGTCACATGTTGGCAACCAACAGGATTATTCAGACATCTTATCCTAAAACATATTTGAAATAACACAAAGAATGAAAAAGTTATAAGTATTGGACGCTAGTTGGTCATTACTGCTCTTCAGCTGTGGAAAGGCACAATACAATGGCTAGTCAGTGTATCACACTGCACTCATAGAACATAACAACATTATATTATCTTCTACTGTACATAACAAGGACTATCTGTCAATTAAAAGATCTGCTTAATTCATCAACGGAATCTCAATGTCTTTAACAAAACAGTTCTAAACAAATAATGCAAATCAATATTACAAGTATTTGCCACTTAAACTCTTCAAAATGTGATTTAAAAATTCCACAAATCCAGAACACAGAGGCTGTGAATTCAATTATTCCCAATCTCATTAGTATTCTGAAGCTCTTCGTGGCTGTCGTTCTCTGAGAGGAGGAAGGCTAAAGGTGAATGTGTTTAAATGAACATTCACAGGTTTTCATTAAGATCTCTATTATGTATCACACAGTAATTAGGACCCTGAATTATCGATAGTGGAGGAAAAGAGCAGGACCGCTCCTGACAGCTCGGGCTATTTTAAAACCGATGGAAAGATGAACTCTGGTGCGCCTCCTGTTCTGATTATGTTCTGAGTTTTGAGGGGGAATGAATGTCTAATGACTGACTGCCAGTAATGGATTGGGCACAGGCTAAAAGCGAGGCCGCTCTCTCATCCACTTTAATGTGTTTTTGGAAACAGCGTTCTGTTGGGGGATCCTGGGCTATTATTTTTCGAAGTGTTTCCACAAATGTCAAGAGGATACTGGGAATTGAAGGATGCATAGAGCATTGGTCATATTAATGAGGAACAAATGGATACGTATTAAAAAAAGAAATGTTACTACCGAGATTGTGGTGGAGAAAGTGATCTGTGGTTGAGCTTGGAGGAGGATCGAAAGCCAGGGCTTAAGTGCCAAACACAGGGCGTCGACTCGAGTAGACCTGAGAATTCCACAACTCTGTTTGGATGGAATATCGATGGCCTCGGGTTGGCTTCAATTCATAAAGTGTGAGTCTCAAGTAATGAGCAGTGCATTCTGGGATAGAGGATGTTTCCTCCTTGTGATGAGGTGTCAAGTAGAGTTTTTAATGTTTAAGCGCTGATCGATGTTGCGGAAGATAACTTCAAATACACAATCACACACACCAGACATGTGCGTGCCTCAATGCTACATATCACATCATGTTGCGGCACCCTGCCTGTAAAGTGCACGCTTGATGTAACTGATGGAAGCAACAGCATGTGAGATATTAGCTCAGTAGAATGCAAATACAGCTTCATCCCCTTTAGATATTATCATAAATTGCAGAAATATTCAGTTATTTTAGAAATAAAATCAGGGGAAAAATTGCCATTATGGTTAATTTTAAATGAAATACATTTAAAACAATTATATACTGCTATTTTCTTGTTTCTCTTCTTTTAATTTTAGTGTTTGCTCTGTGTACTCTTGCAGATTAGTTTTAGTTGGCTGTTGCATTTCATCGTGCTGTTTTTTTAGCAAATTGCATCTTGAAAATGTTTTTAAGCAGCATTTCGAGACACCTGTGACGCCCTCCATCTTGCGAACGTGTGGCTCCCTGCGAATGTGGTTATAATTAATTGAACTAAATGAACATGTAACATTGATAGACCTACTGTATTGGCAGCAATGAATAGAAATACTTCCAAACTTGCAGAAATCCAAACATTCTTTCTACAAGCCAAAAATATCTCCCTAATGAGCCAATGAGGATCTTCATTAATGACTAAAAGGTTTAAGTGAGAAAATCAATGACGGTAATGATCAGTCACTAATGAGGAAAGAAGCGCACTCGCTAAATGTCAGAGAGAGGACCAATAATCATTGATGCCAATATATGAATTTGAAGAAAATGTAGGCATTAGTCTTTTAAACACTACATTTTTATATAATATACATTTTCGTATTTGTGCAGACTTGACACAAAATGCACAGCTGCTAAACAATAGGGTTTAAAAAGTAAACATTGTAATCTCATTTTAGAGTATTTAACCCGAGCACACGAGAGCATGAAACATGAGGTCATTGCCTAAGGCTTGGCCCCCTGGATCAATCCTCCCTATTTAGGGAATACGCATGTGGGGTATCGGCCGTTGGGTCATTAACAGAAACTGCGACTTTAGTGGCCAAAAGTGATGTTTTCTTTTGGATTTGTGGAATTTACATTTGCTGTTATCGGCTATAATACACCAAATCAAGTTCAAGATCATATCAGGGAACAATCAAAACTCCTGATACCCTTAACTGAATTAGCTCAAGATCCCTGGGAAACATAAAGATATTTAGCATTTGGGGGAGAATAAATGAAGTGGTCTGTCAATAGACTGGAGAATAATAAAACAACATGCATATTAAATCAACGTTCATTCATTTTACTTGTGAAATGGCTCTGAGTGGGTGTCTTTCTTTACTCTTTATCTCTGAAAGCCCGATGGGAAAATAAAAACACTGAGGTGTCATTAACATAATGAAGTCTAGATGCTTCAAAACACTGGTGTGCGCCAGTGATCCTAAAACCCCCTTTAGAGACGATATAATTACAGCTTATAATAAGAACAGCACCAAAATTATTGTTATAGTCACCAGAATGTCAACACAGGTTCAGGACCCCTCACTTAAAGTCTGAGGTACGAGTGTGTTATTATGGGAAGATCACCGTTCTCGAAGGTCATAAATAACTGTGTGTCAGGGTGTTTTAACTGGGTTTTACAATAATGAGGTTTTGGTGGCTGTATCTAGCCACAGAAGCTGAAATACTGCTGATGAGCTACAAACTAAGGCTTTATATCCTCTAATGGCTGATGGGCTGACAGTTGGGCACAACCTCTGTGACAGGGCAAGTCTACATCTCTCTTTATTTCTCTTGTGTAAGAATCCACTTTTACCCTCATGTTTATGAGTCCATCTCTCTAAAGAAGTGCTGCATTTTACCCAAACAGCTTATCCAGCACACTGTTACCCCACAACATATAACAAAACCCGTCATCACCAAACAAGTGGAAAAAAGAACAGAAACCTCTGTAAATGTATCTTGCAGTGTGTTATATGAAAAAACAAGAGACACACAGTATTGTCACTTAAATGGTGCCTATATTAACATAAGATGTTATTTATTTATTATCATCACAACACACAAATAGGCAATTCCATGTAAATGTCAACCTTTAGATATTAAGAAATAGGTTTTTACTGATAGGTCAGATGTCAACATTAATGTCTTGATATGTCTTTTGTTTTGTTTTTAACGCACAGTTCTCCATAGTCTGGTAAGTGAATTGTCACAGGACCATATTCCTCATAAATGGACACATGATAATGAAAGTATAGTAAATATAGTTATTTAATGTTCTATAAAGAACCATTCCTTCTCCATTTGTTGAGTATTATTGCTGCCGGTTTGCACATTTTAATAAAGAGTATGTTCTGTCTAAAATCGTACTTCCTTTTTTGTCACATCCATAACAAAGAAAGATTGTAGAGCTAACTTGATCAGTTGATGCCGTCACTAAGGCAACCACTAATGAGAACACTCACTGGCGACTTACAGCGACAAAGTCACTTATAATCTGAACGCAGCATTATTTTATCTGGAGTTTAATATTCCCTGATCTATTGTTTTACAATACTTTTTTAGGAACCTTCACCTATGTTACAGCTTGTGTCTTATTGTGTTTTATTGATTGTAATTTTGTGTTGTTTGTTTTAAAATTGATTAATGTAAAACACTCTGGTCACCTTCGGGTGTTTTTAAATTGTGCTATATAAATGAAACTTATTGTATTGTATATTCTAATAAATACATTCTCAGAGAATTTACATTTCAAGTTTTGACTGAATATGCCTAATTGACTTTAATAACTGTATTTCTAATACATAATTGTGTATTATCTGTTTTACTGTGTCTCAATGGTTAGAAAGAATCTCTTTCTCAAACAGCCTTCAAACATTGTTACATTAAACATAAATAAATTGAAGATTGATGAATATATATTATACCAATAAAAAATAAGACTGGAGAGAGAGAAAGCTGCAGGTGAGAATCTGACTGCAGGATAGGTAGTGAAATCCCGTCACTTTTAGGACTGGCTGATTCCTGAGCGAGAATGTGAGATTAAGCTGGATTTCAGACGTGGTAATTACTCTGTCACTTCCTCTACAGAAGCTCAGCTAGCTCACCAAGATTACTTCTAGCCTGAGGTACATTAAATGCACTTTTGGAAATCACCATCATCGTTTGATGGCAATATGTTATAAAAAGCTTAATAGCCTACTTTAACAGACACAACAAAGGTTTTTATATTTAGTGGATTTATGTAGTGATTTGAAGGTAAAATAATTAATATTTTTAAAAATATTTAATTAAATATTACATGTAAAACATTTTCCTAACAGGTTCTATGTCTTGTGAGATTCATACATCTCTCACAGATCACAAAGGTTACCTCTCTCCATCCCTCTTTCTCTCTCCCCGTTTTCTCATCACACACTCAAGACTGGGAACAGAGCAGAATCATTACCCTGAATGAGTTCTGTACAAAAAAAATGACACATCGTCGTGACAACCTGTCACCACAGCACATTCAGTTCATTTGAGACGATGAACGCACGATTTCCTCTCGGATTCACTACTAAACTCCATGTGTCGCATTCACTAATAATTGTGCACAAGTATTAAAAATGATATTTGTGGAGCAAAAAGAAAATATCCACCGGAATTATCCACAACTACAGGAGAAAAAAAGTAGTTGACTGATTGACTAGTGTTAAGACACAGGGCATCTTTTGAATTCTCACTTGAATCAAGCTGATCTTATCAATACTCAAGTATGCTGTTGTTCTTTGTGTCCTGCGGTTAAGTCAGATACATTTTTAAGGGACTGACAGTTTCCTTTAGTTGTTGACTTTCTGTTTTAAAGGATTAGTTTATACAAATAGGAGATTTAATCATCATTTATTCATTTTACAGCCTTGGAACATTTTTGTCAAAAAAAATTTATTCACAAATTTTTATTCAGTATCAACTTATTTACCTTATGTGATTTTATTTTCTCCACACAGTGTCTATACCGGAAGCGGCACCATACATTTTATCCACACTGGATGCGGCTCAACAATCCAACTAGAACAAGATGTGTGTCATGTCGCGTCTGTTGTAGACAGCGGCACGATGCGACAAAAAGACAATAAAACGCATTAGAACACATTATAATTTTACATTTTGTCCACATAAAAGCATAATTATCAAAGAAAATGGCAAATAATGTCCTTCAAACTACTCCTCTCTACCAAACGCATGTGGTACTGTATGTCTTTTGAAAATAGATATCACACACAAGTGCACATATGTGTGTGTTTGTGTGTATTTCCACAAATGTCAATAGGTCAGGAAGAGAGTTGGGAAAGTCGCCCACTGGTTTTCTCATGACCCTGGGCTGCACTGAACATGCTCCTCTAGGGAAACAGCATGGAGAGAGAGGGACACTTCTCACTTCCGTATAAGGGACGACATACACATAACACCAAATACTAACCAACCTGGCACAAATGCAACACATTACACCCAAACCCTATATTATACATATTACAAACATACGGACGCACGCATGCACACACATACACACACACACACAAGGTATTTAATGTATGAATTTTTTGCATAAAGTGTACATGTAAATTTATTTTAACAATATTTTAACTAAAGTGTCCATATGTGCACCACTGCATGTGCATTTTTTTCAACACAAAAGCTTTTGTTTAACAAACTAATTTTCCGTTGGAGCTTCAATCTTGCCTATTGGAGTCGTTATGATTCTATATACACACACATATTATAAATACACAGACAGGACAAACTCGACTTTTGTTCTGAATTTACTTTGTTCATGCCACTGTTGCCAAAAGGCCAACAAGGGATTTCTTCAATACCATGCTCGCTTTGTCTTGTACAAGCCTGCAAAGCAATGCAGGATTATGATAACCTATGATGTTCTTCGAAACTAAATTTACCCCAGCCATCTGGTTTAGCCACCTGGCTTAGCCACCTGCGATAGTGTTTTTCCCCACATCTGCCTTCCAGAAGGCTTAGTCAATTTGTGTTAGAAACAACTGTAGCTACACTTCACAAGCGGTTAACACTTTTACAGTAGCAACAAACTAGAAAGTTAACAAGTATGATAAAAGTTCTTTGGATCTTGACTGACACCATCATTAATTCAAACATAATACTAAACAAACTTAAAAGCATCATCAAAAAATGAATAGTTTACTAATCCCAGTGTCATTCCAAACCCCTTACTGTAGCTTGTTAACATCATTGAGTTTTAGAAGCTGACCGCCTCAGATTTGTAAATAAAAAAAGAGCACCATCAATGAATAAATGATGATTAAATCTCCTATTTGTATAAACTAATCCTTTAAAACAGAAAGTCAACTAAAGGAAACTGTCAGTCCCTTAAAAATGTATCTGACTTAACCGCAGTACAGAAAGAACAACAGCATACTTGAATATTGATAAGATCAGCTTGATTCAAGTGAGAATTCAAAAGATGCCCTGTGTCTTAACACTAGTCAATCAGTCAACTACTTTTTTCTCCAGGATCTAATGATAGTGCCATTCATGCCAATACCCTGCTGTTAAACCACTTCACATAATTTTCCACCATTTCCCTCTTTCCGGGCATAGCGGAGAGAAGGATGCACCTGCAAGAGCATGCAGAAAAACAAAGATCATAGCCAATCTCAGTACCCCAATAGTTCACACACATCCTGTTCCTTAAGAATGACACATTTAAATCACTCAAATCAAAACAATATCAATTGTTTGTACTTCACACAAAAATAATTTAGGGAAAATTACATTATTGCCTAGAAAAGCAGCTTGTAAAATGGTTCCATAAGCATATCTGACCACACCTAGGCAGAAACCAGTCTGCCTGTGATAAGAGCTGTGTTTGGAAAACAGTGTTTTATAAGGGCATGTAATTCTACCTGTAAACTGGGTGTCATTTCACCAATGTGGGACATTTAGTAATAGTGTGTATGTGTGTATGGGGTGTGATAATTCAGTAACCTAGTTAACAAAGTGTGAGGTGAAAATAAGAGAAATGATCGCGGCGTGTTGTTGTTTTACCATCTTATAGTACTGATACATTCTTGAAGGTGGCTAAAAAAGCATAGCTGAAAAAAAATACATATTTTCTCTGGATATTTTTAGAATAAAACAGCTTTTCGCTTATGAAAATGAACAATGTTTTTACTCCAGTAACCACGTTTTCTATAGTCTCACGACCATCTGTAAAACTACAGTAACCAAAAATATACTTTGGCCTCACTATAATAACCAAAGTGTAGCCATTATATTTGCGGTCAAACTATAGTAGCCACACATTTATTATGGTCTTACTACAGTAACGTTACCTATAGTTTAACCCGTTTATAGTAAATATATGGTAATGACAATTAATCCGCCAAAAACATGTTTGATACACTTTACCTATAATAAAACCATGGTTCATTTCCAATGGCCTCTATTGGCCAATAAGCTTTTTTAACCTTTGGACTCTCATAACAACCGGAATGCTGCCTTTCCCCAAAGTAATAACGTATTTACAGCGTAAGTATTAAAATAACCCAAGCGTATTCCGCAATCCGCACACACTAAATATTTACAGAACAGCGTAAATATAACATACCCGAGACCGAGCACAGAAATGTGAATATTGACAGGCAGGTGTGAAGTTTGGCTGAAGTTGGCGTCTCCATGGCTCAGCATGTGAAGAGTGTCCTCTGCGCGCTCTCGTCCGTATTAATACTACGCGTGAAGCAGATAATGGTTATCAACAGACAAATCAAAGAGTCTTTCAAGTGTCCCTGTTAAACAAAATCCTCCTAAACGAGCGATTTTCAGCGGGGGATGAGCGGGGTTACAGCCGATCTGAAAAGAATCATGTTTGACTCGACCGAATGCGGTAATAACAGATTAAACAAGTGTCCGTTTGTTCCGTTCCAAATATCCGAATAGTTTCGCCCGCTTCTTGAGTTTCTTTACGTACTACACCGATATACCGACTACTAGAGGACAGTACACACAACAGTAAGCGCACTGTGTGCGTAATGAATGCTGGAGAGCTGTTGCACCTGCACTTGTGCGGAACGCCCCCTGTGTCACGTCATCATTCCTGCTGCAGGTGACTTCTGCATGGGACTACACAGTATCTGAAATAAACTATAGTAACCACCGTTTTTTGTAGTAAAATCGCAGTAAGACCGAATATACTATGGTCTCACCACAATTTAATGGTTAATTCGTTGTAAAACTTGGGTAATACAATTGTTAAACAATCTGCCAAAAGCATGGCTACTATAATTTTACTGTAATAAAACACTAGATAATTTTCCTAAGGGATAATGGACTTGATTCCACTTTGTTAACTAAATAAATATTAATAAAATCAATAGCATCGATGCAAAAACAACGTACACCATACACTTATAGTTATATATACATTATTTAAAGACACGAAGAGTGGGACCAACAGCTTATATATAAGAACTTGGTGTTAAATAAACTATTTAACAAAAACGTAAGAAATAAATAAAAGTAATTTATTAACATCATAGCTGACAGATCAGTACTTCATATATACTTCTGGTTAATAAACATTTCTTCGGCTGTTTACGGGTCACTATACCGTACAGGGTTGGTGGCCAGGGTTGACTTTGCGAATCCAAAACACTTTTGTTAGACCTGGCCAAGGACTAAAATGAACACAGGCAGCCCGATTTTATGTTTCTCCAGAAAAATAAGACACCGCTGTTTTTTAGTTACTCTGTGTCTCTTGAAATAATGCATTAGGACAGGGAGTGGGGCTTGTCACGGCAATACAGTGGCCTCAGCCCTCGGAGGTGAATACCTCCTCACTCCTGTTTCTATGGGATGTCACGTTGCCATAGAAACTGGGCTGAGGTGGATGCAGTCAGACTGCTAGATTATTAGGGGAGGATGAACTCTTGTTTTGTGATTAGACCCTGGGCAACTCCGACACAATCCTACGGTTTTGCCGTCTACGCTTATATCATAATGCACCCAATCCCGTAAGGCAAATTGATTTAAAAGATAACAAAAGCCAGGATGTTTGGAAGGAACGGCCAAGCATAAAGGTAGACTAATGAAATACAATCACACCCTGGAGGAACATGTCATATCTACATAAACGACTGTAAAAACCTGGAGCACAACATTGCAGCAATTTTTGGAGGTCCTTTCAAAGGCTGTTCAATTGAGAGCAGTAAAAGGAACATCCGATCAAAGGACACTGCTGCTTTGCACAGATACACAGAGAACAAATTTAAATGGCCCACAATAATCTCACTACAATTACCAGACCAACAAACAGCTGTAAAGACGGATGACGTGAACAGTGACCCATCCTTTATGACCACATACAGCACAAACAACTTGTAGATAAGAAACTAAAACCAAGGGAATCAAATCATCTTTTTCAGCCTTGTGGTTCTTTGAAACACAGAAGGCGACATTTAGCAGAATGTCAGGAGTTTCAAACAATAGAAGTGGATAGGGACTAGAAGTACCACGCCATAAAAAGCACCATAAGAGCATCGTTCATTCACAGCCCATATTCTATAGAGAAAAGGTTTAGATATACTGCTATAATTGAATAGTTTGTGTTCAATTTGTGTTCCAATCAAACACAAGATCCCTTTAAAGTTGAATTGTTATTAAATAAATAAACATACACTGCTTGAAGACCATGTTATCTACAGTAATAATAAAACTGTCATATACTTAATAAGATCATAATATAGTCTTGCAGTATGTCCATCACATCAATCACAAAACACATTTACACAATAAACGTTTAGGTTTAGGTAAAGTGGAACAACATCCATAGGGAAGTGTTCGGCGCTGCCTAGGGCAGGTATTTCCAGATGAAGAGAGAGACTCATCTCATGTGACAAGCTAAGCAGGGAAATTAGGCTTTGCATTTGAATTATTGATTCTCTTAGCACATACTTGACCAATACCAGCACCGCTGTCGCTGACTCGCTATCTAATGCAAAGTTTACTACACGAGCAGTGTTGCAAACAGAAAGTACACACTCTGCAAAATAAAACACCGTAATGCAATGTTCAAGGTAGTTTAACATTTTGATTTGACGAGGCCCCATAATGTCAAATGCCAAATGCAGATGACTTGCACATCAAATTTGTTTGTAAAAATGCACCTGCCATTCTAATATTTTACAGGTACACCTAATAACAACTATTACTTCTATGGCTGAAGACAATGCTATACATAATTCAGTGCAATATAGACATTCTTTAAGCACCTCCTTCAGCTTCTCAAAGATCTATACCGCCATCTGCTGGTCAAACAACACTTTACATGCTGAAATGATAATGATTAAGCTGTCTAAGGGAGGGGTTGGTTGGGAGGTTGTGGGGGGGTGTAATAAATTGTCATTTTTTAAATGGGAATTAAATGACCCATGCTTAGTTTCATTCGTTTATTTTCGTCCTTCCAATGTAAACAAGACTGTGACCTGGAAACAATCATACATAAAGACACTGCGTGAGCTCAGAAATAAAAACATCAATAAACGCTTATGAAAACATTCTTTGAATGTTAGAACTGGAAATGCTGGAATGCTTGACGATATCAATATATTCTCTTAAATATATATACTTCTATATAGATAGAATTTACACTTAGATTAATTAGATTTCTTGTTGAGGATTCACTTTCTTACACACAGTTCCTGCTTTGGATCCGCTGCATTGGCTGGAGAGAATAAAATCAAGGCAGTTTGGAAATAAACAGACCTAACTTTCTGGATGCTTCTGCTATTGCATCAGCCCCCGAAAGCTTTCGCTCCCTGATAAAGACAATTGCCCCTGCAAAAGAGAGTATCGTCCCTTGTGGAACAGGCTGTGCCCAACATATCACATAAATACTTAGGAATAAATATCCTGGTTTTAAAAGAGTTTAATTATGTAACCATTACAGTGATTCCTTCTAGTTGAACTTTAAGGAATAACCGATCGCAGTTTCTAAACATTCAACTAAAGATCCGGCAGATAGGAAGTCCAGCTCCACCTCTATAAACTTAATGTGAATTGGTAATCCAGACTGAGCACCTTCTCTGGTATGGCTGGTGAAGTTATCCTGCAGGAACATGGATATGGCTGAGGGCTCTCCCCGACTGTAGTGTTTGCCTGAATTCTGAAAGTGCTGAAACAGACATTGCTGTAGTGTCCTCTCCTCCGCAATGCCGAGGTAACAGTAAGTGACTTTGGCTGACATTCTCTCGTCTTTTTTCTCACCATCGCAATTATCCACCACCTCCTCCAGTGATTTGTCTGCTGTGTTAGTTGAAATGGACACACCTGTCTCCTCATAGCCTATCGCATATAAACCATATGTCTTTGGGATGCCCCCTGGCAAAAGGTACTGGGAACCATTACTTGAACCGGCTTCTCTCGTGTGTGCAATGGGTATCCAATCGACATCCATATGTAGTTCCAAACAGCGAGCTTCACTAATAGTTATGTCCAGAAATTTATAATACACGTTTTTCCAGTTCATCTTCTGCACCTTGGTCATGATAACCCTGCCCTCTGCCTTCTCTGGGTTGAAGTATTCTCGAAGACGTTTTCCTAGAGGTACCTGGGAGCTTATCTCTGCATAGTGGTAGCGGATTTCTTCTCGCCACCTCGTGTTGTAGCCCACTCCGAAGATGGCTAGTTTATTAGACAGGTGGAGACGGGAGAAATCAGTCCATGTCTGGAAGTGTTCCCATTTGACCTCTACTGATTCCAAGATTCGCATCACGTTCTGCATCACTTCCCGTCGTCTGTACAAAGCACAGTGGTGGAGAACATAGGCGGAGAACACAATTTGACTAAATGAAATAAGTGCTATCTACATATTTGTATCTAAATACACTTTGGAAGAAAATTAGTAATTGTTGAAAACAGAACGGGGTTGAAACTCACTGTGCATGCTCAGATGACTCCAGTCTTATCTGAAGAACTCTGTTCTTTGGAAGCTGGGTCTCTTCTGTGAAAGACACGATGAAATGTAATAATCTATAGAATTCAGACTGAAAAGTACACAGATTTTTACCATCACATTTTGATGGTTGAGTTTTTGCATCTTGATGGCTGCTCTTCGCAGATGGTGGGTGATGACTAGGCCCACAGGGAATCATCACACGTATCACATTTTTGTGAAAGAAAAATCTGCAGGATTCTGTGACAAATAAATTTGAAGCTGAAATCATTCAAGTTTTCTAGAATAATAAACATACAAGTGGGCAGAGCATGTAAAACTTTGTGAATGGCAGAAATATAAATTAAATGGTAAACTGTGGAGCTTTCTGCAGAATTATGTTTCATATTATAATAAAAACAAGACTAGTTACAATAAATCATGTAATAGTCTACAAAGTTGCACAGAGCTTCAAGTAAAGCGACTTGTGGGCTTTAACCTTTTGAAGTGCCAGCCCAGATCTTTTTAAGAAGGAGGGCTCATCAACAACGTCTACAACAAAACTTTTAAAATGTTAAAAATATTGTTGTATTTTATTATCACCTGTGTCTATGTCTCCTTCATTAAAGGCTGCAGCAAGGTCCTGATTACACCAGTCTTCATGAGAATAGTCCTCCATAGTGCTGCCGTCGGACTCCATCTCCTGATACAGACCACTGCTGTTGATCAACACAGGCTGACAGCTCTGGGAGTCCCAGCCACCCTGTCCGAACACCTTTTCAAGCTGCTCGATGGAGTAACTGCTCTTCCTCTTCCCAATGCCGTGCTCCTTTACCCGGCTGTAGCACCGTCTCAGTGTCTGCGGCGGACAAGAAAAACAATTTATAAAATGTTTGTATTTGACACAATTCAAACTGATTTCTTATCAACAATGTCTAGCACAACTGCAAAGGTTACAATTGTTTACAACACATGTCAGATAAGCGGGCATGGATGGTTGTATAAAGAAGCAATGATGTGGTGATGTGTGTTATAAAATCAAAAGCCAAATTTAGGATGATATGATTCAGAGCTAAATGAAGCCAGTGCAGTTTTTACAGCTTCATGTGAGCTCGGTGGAGATCATGCATGATGCCATATTAAAATGACAATTTTCTGATCATAACTAAATGGAAGTCTTTGGTTAATAAGACATAAACTGAAAGTCTGATTATAACTTCGTGACAGCAACTAGTCTGAAGCTTGAGATGAGACATACAGTTTTGACAGTTTAACCAAAGCTCCGTCAACTAAAGCTATACATGACAACAAGCCTACTTTCAAATCTAAGTGACAGCCATGTGTTCACATGTCATATTTACCTTCATCCTCTCTCGACACTGGGACGGGGTCCTCTCGTAACCAAGCTCTGACAGCGATCTGGACACCCGCTCGTACATCGCAGGTCCCGGCGCCTTGCCAGAAAACACCGTCCCGGCTACCTCCAGCTGCTGCATCCGCGCCTCCGCCAGCCTCTCGTTGCCCCACACGGCGATCAGCGCGTTTGTTTCCGACGGTGTCCATGACATGCCACGGCAGGCGGTGAAGCTGTTGGATGCAGAGGCCGATCCACTCCGGCCTGCGCCCCCGGACAGCGACACCCCTACGTTCAGAGGTGAGAATCTGTTAGGGGTGGAAGGGTTGGAATGGTATTGGTTGCTGTCACTCAGATCCTCGGACTCCGGAGAGGGAACCTCGGTTTTGGGAATCTTGAGCTGCACCGATAGATCAGGAGAACGCTCGGCGTTACTGGGGGCCGCCATCTTGCCTCTGTTGCTAAGGGGAGGGGGATGGGAGAGGCGCGTGAGGGACTCACGCTCGCTCCCGAACCTATAAGAGCGTGATTGACAGCTCCGTCATTCTGTAAATCTTTATATAGTTTTGAGTTAACAGTTACAAAATAATATAATAATGAAAGTTTGAATGAGCAAATTTAGCAATGAAAATTAAATGAACTCATTTTAGAGTGTTATTTTGTTCTGCAATGTTTAAAACGTCTGTAGTATGGAGGACGACAAACATATGTTTATTTGCATTTTTATTTGTTTTATTTATTTGTATACATGTTTATTATTTTTTTACATGCATCGATACACGATCGTCATCCAAACAGCTGACCGCTAGGCGGAGTTGCTACGCTTTTTTACACCTGTACACCACCAAATCTTACTATCGTGATTGCTGATCTTTCACCCGAAATAACAAAGCAAAAGTGAGTAAAGCCCCAAATCCCTCAGTTTGTTTACAATGCACGAAAATGGTCGTAATCAATTGTTTCTCGCTATATAATCTGGCTGTCGAAGGTTGCTGAACAAGTTTGCTAAAAGTTTACATTTTATTTATTGGCCTTTTTTGTTTAGGTATATTTTTATTCGGTATATTAATTTTAACCAGCTGATTTACCACTTGTGTGGTTGTGTGTTTAGCCTATAGGGGCCTAGATGCACGTGCATAAATCGATTATTTACGATTTAGTGTTTATTTGTGTATTTATTTATTTATTTATTATCATTTTGTCTGTTTTGATTCTTTCTTTGTTACACCTGTAAAAAGTAAATAGTCCAATATAATATGATTTATTCTGGATGGACACAGAATGCTTCACCACATGAGTTTATTTAAGGTCAGAGGTTGACCTGTCTTAAGATTTGGGAACTGTTGTGACACCATTTTCTGTCCATGTTTGGGTGTTCTGGTAAAGGTTAGATCTAAAGACTCGGAAGACAGTGTAACCTTTCTAAAAAGATCTTTCCATGCCAGTAGACAGTAATGAAGGAATTGCATCCCCCTTTCGTTTATGAAAATGTGAGAAACACAACATTTCAATGCAGTCACTGTATGGTCAAGGAGCCTAGACCTTATACTACAAGCTGTAAATGTTTTTTTCAACAACATGATACAGAAGAATAGACCAGATAATATTTGCTATTGTATTAGAAATTAAATGCAAACTCTTGTAGATGATTCATTTGTTGATTAATTTAGCCTAAGGTGTTAATTTCTGAGAATGTCTCAACCACAATGAATATGAATCATAAAGAGGCGAAACAATCATATTGTAATAATTGACTTTGTACAACAACAATGGATATAATGTTTGTAAAAGCAAATCTAAAATTGGAATCTCGAAGCACATGCATAGTATACCCCAAAGAAATGCGTCGACGTCGCCATACCTACAGCTTAATGAGGGTATGGTTATGTTTGCTCATGATCAGAGCCATGGCCTTCTGATTAGTCTCACTCCAGAGACATTTCAGAACGCCTCGCGACATTAAAAGCATCACTTCTCAGTCAGATCACATAGTAACTCACCTCTTCCTGAAATCCAGCCGGCATTTTTTTATCATCAGTGAAATCAGGAAAGCTCTTTAAATGGCTGAATGTGAGAGAAATTCGAATGGCCCTCTGAAACATTAAGGGGCGCTGAGAAAGTGAAGCTAATTACGATTATTATTTCATAATTTAGCGTTTTAGCGATAAACGGCTCAAGCATTTAAATCTGAGCGTTTGCTCTTACGATTGGCAGTCGACATTCCTTAGCATTTCATAAAGCCCAGAGTGCTCATTTGCATAATGTCTAATGGACGGAGGTATTTTCGTTTATCCCCAAGAGCAAATATACACACATGTGTTCATAGTCAATTATAGAAAATTGGGATTTTAGTGCGTTTTGGAGGTGACGATGTTTTCATGAACTGCCTCTGATTTCCTGATGGTTGCCAGGCCCAGGCAGCAATTTACGTCTTTTTGGGGCAGTGGATATTAAGTGTCAGTTTTGACTGACCCCTACAGGCTCACAGATGCGCTTGTCCCATGTTCACAATGTATGCTGTGCCAAGATTCTTGCAACACCACCCGTTATCCTCTAACACCAGAGCTTTTAGTTTACCTAATCTACACAGAAATGTCATACCGAGCATGCAGGACGGAATGTGAACAAAATGGATCCAAAGCACAGATTCTGCATTGATATTAATGGAATCACTCTCTTCCTATCTCGCTCACTAGCTTTCTTTTACATTTTTTGTGGTAGTCCTCAGTGATGGGAGCTTTTTACACCCGTCTTCGAATTCTGTTTCATCTCATCTCTCTCGACTGGCTTCAGATCAGATCATTATCACGGCAGTGAGAATGATCATTAGATTCACTCAGCGCCACGGCTGATTGCAGGACCTGCTGAATTCAGTTCAGAGTAAAAGCACATTTTGGTTGGAGGCTTTCATTACGAGGCGCCTTCTCTCTGTAGCACCTAAAATCCTTATGAAAGCACACAGAAATCTATGAGTTTTTCATTCACACTTTGTCATGGGTGAGACCGGGACTGGTTGTTATACTCATTTTTCAGGTAGGCACATACCCTTCGGAGTCTCGATTATAAAACATTTTCTAACATTCAGCTCAACTTTTTGGAATAGGGGATCACAATGACACCTGCCATTAAAGACCAACATTTATGGTAAGTAATGGATCAAACCATAGCCTTGGCCAATACATTTATAAAAAATTGTAATGCATGTGACAACATTACCTTTGCCCTGAGTCAGCTTTTAAGCTGAAATGTATTCTATTGTTGATCCTTAAAGTGTGACAAGTGTACAGTTTTATTTTGATTACTTTGTTTACAATACAATACATTTTATCCATTTGACAGATGCTTTTATCCAAAGTGACTTACATTGCATGATACTATATATTTGTTTCTGAGTATGTTCAATCCCACATGACCTTGGCGTTACTACCGCCATGGTCTATAACCACTGAGCTACAGGAAAGCCTGATGGTTTTCCGCAAAACCCAGTCACAAACACAAAGAGTGAATATAAATGGTATTTATAGCAAAATATAAAAATCACAAAATATGGAGAAGGACAGCTGGCTCAACTTTCCTGTGTGACAACTAGCCCCATTCCCCCTACACGTTATCAAAAGCAGAATATCGTTGATTCCTTAAGAAATTATGAATGCACTTTTTTCTATTGTTTTTCTCTTATTTTATACCCGATTATTTAAGGGTTTGGATCCTATTTATACCAAATATCTTCAGAGTTTTTATATATCTACCAATATGCTGTTTACAAACCTCATTATTTATGTAAATTGGTGATCATTTGCTAACTTGAGTGGAAAACCACTCCAACATCCACCCAGTGCCATATGAATACCAAAACAGGCAAATTAAAATGACTCCACATGTCAAAGAGATTAATATGGGTGGCATCCTTTAGTTCATTAAGCTAGTCTGTCCTCCCAAATTCTCTAGTATGTCTTCTAACAAAAGCCTCTCCTACCCATCAGACAGATCAAGACGATGGCCACCCGCCGTCCCAATGAGAATTTACCTTAGCGTCTCTCACAGCTGAGTCCTGCCCCCGTGGGAACACCGTGGCCGCAGTTAACCCCCCCTCCAGCGTCGAGGACCAGGTGTCCTCTCTCGGTTAGACGGCAAGGTAATTCAGTAGCAGCCCAAAAACACAAGCGCACCCTCATCAGCAGACCCCCACCGGAGAGCAACTTTACATTAAAGACTCAAAGTCTCATTAGAGCACAGCGGCACGTCCAAGGCTAATGACCGAGCGCACGGTGATGGCAGCCGTCTGGTATTCAAGTGCAATATCAGAGGTAGGTCAGGGCCAAAGCCATGTCACGCCTGGGCGATGGTGAAAGGAACTGTGTGGTTCGTACTGAGGGAATTCAAGTTTAAGTCTCCAGCGGGATTGGGGTGGTGCTGGTTGTCTCTTCGTCGCTGTTTACTGAAAGATTATTGTATCAAGTGACGGTTCAATGAGTTGGACAGGATTCCTTTCTGTGACTTTAAGCATGATGTCACATTTGTACGTTTGTCAACTGATCATCTCAGATTCGACTAGATGCTTTTTAATGTTGAGTGGATAATAGTTGGCGTTTTTTTTCTAGATAATTAAATTCATGTGTGCATGTAATGTACTGTCATGTAATGTAATTATTAAAACGCTCAGTAATTGTTCTGCTGTATCATTGTGACGCAGTTACAGTGTAGTGTCATTTGAATGTATGTTTTGAGGTGAGAGACAATTTACAGTACTTTTCCAGACAACAAAACACATTTTTTTGTAGAATAATATGTCTGGCTTTGCTATTAGCAAAATTTGGTTTAGTTATAGAATGCATTTTATTCAGAAACAGGGCTATGTTAGTTATCATCACTTCTTCACTCATCAGACAGTTTAGTTACTAAATTAAGTTACCAGTTACCATCCTCCAAGAAATAAACCATATTATACCATAAAATAACAGCTTATATATAAATTCATTATAAAATCTTCTAATATCCTTTTTTATCGTTGCCAAGTATTGCCATGTTATTGTATTTTTCAGCCTTTTCTATTGCTTTAAATTAATTGTTCACCCTAAAATGAAAATTCTGTCATTTACTCAGCTTCTTGTAACTTCAAAACTGTATGACTGACTTTCTTCTGCAGAACACAAAAGAAGGTATTTTGAAGAACGTTGGTAACCGTCCAAACCATGATAGCCCCATTGACTTTTGTGTACGTACAACAGAAGTGAATGAATCAAATGAAATAACAAAGGGGATGGACTCTTTTGATCTGGGCCAGTAAGTCACTTTATAGATTTGAACACCCCTGACCTATTCTTTATTGTTAAAAATGGACAGTTTATTAACCCTTTTTTTAACACATTGAACAGTACTTTTCCTTGTAATAATTTTTTGGTGGTGTGAAAAGGTCAGGAATAGCTGCCACCCTCATTATCCCGTTATCCTCTCACCAGAGCTCTTCATTTGCAACTAAAATTAGATTAGGCATAAACATTGCAGAGAAACTCACTTTATTTCTATTAATTTTCTATGACCAGCACTTCAAAACCTGAAGGATTTACGAGGGAGCTGTTCATGCACAAGTAGTCTCGTAAAAGCAATTATGACACTAAAACTAAATATAACATATTCGGGGGTTTGAAAGTCCAGAGAAGTGAATCCATCTTATGATGTTTATCCTCAGTCCTCTTTGATATGCAATCAGTGGCGATAACGCTCTGACAGGAATGATTAACAGTGAACGGAGACTCAATATAGACGTCAAGATAGCGTTGAGTTTGATATATGAGTTGATTGAATAGACTGTATCGGTTTGTATTGATGGAGTTCAAGAGTGATGAACTGGCCTGATGGCTGTGTGGGCAGGAGGAGGGCCACGAGTGGGCAGTTCTCTGGTCCGCTGTGGCCCAGGTGTGCGGCAGCTGCATCTCTCGGATGGGTTTGCGGGACTGGCCCCTGACCCCGGCACTGTCCGGCGTTCAATACACCATTACCCCCAGCAGCTGCACTGACCGCTGATATCTCTCGCTGCTGTGACACTGCTCATTATGGTGGAGGGGTCCACAAAACACATGACAGCTTTGCCAAGCAGCTTGTGGCTTATTTGTTCATAACTTTATTGACTTGTCGATTACTCAGGGTATTGTCATTGGACAATAACAGTCCCATTAGATATTTAGCTTGTTATTTGGGAAGATTATTTGCTACGCTTTATTTTCTAATATTAAAGGGATAGTTCACCCAAAAATGAAAATTCTTTCATTGTTTATTCACCCTCCCGTCATTCTTTGTGCAGAACAAAAATAAGCTATTTTAACTGGTATCCAAACAGCATTTTCCCCATTTGACTTCCATTGTATGGACAAAAAACAACATTTCTCAAAATATCTTTTGTTGTGTTCCACAGAAAAAGAGTCATACTGTATACAGGTTTTGAACCATGTGAGGGTGAATAAATTATGACCGATTTTCTTTTTGGGTGAACTATCCCTTTAAATTAAATATAATTATTGTTTTTATCATCACATTATCCTTTGGTCACTTTCTGCATCAGATGTTTGGCAATTTCTGTTTTGTTGATTTCTAGGAGAGATCAAGTTAACTTTCAAATGTGAATGACAAACTGAAAGTTAAAGGAATAATTCACCCCAAAATTTAAATTCTGTCATATCTAACTCAGCCTCATGCCACCACAGATTTATTTACTTCAGTTGAACCCTAATACATTATTTTATATTAAAATGCTGTAATATCATCTTGTATGGTATTCAAAATGGTCAAGTACATATCCATTGTTGTTCTTTTTTTGTCACGAAAAACATGTTTGTGTTCAGCTGACAAAAGTAAGTCAAACATCTGGGTGAGCATGGTTAAATTATGAAACAATTTTCATGTTTGGGTGAAAAAGAGTTTTCATGAAGCCCAAATATATGAATCATTTTGATAATTTTGACCTCAGAATTCTCCACAGAGTGCCACATCACACTGAAGGCATGGCGTGAGATTGAGGTATATGAAATCCATCACAGCATGCCGTGTCAGAAACCGGCCCTTTAAATCTTTCCACGGTGATTCATTCGGTCGACACCTTTCAGCTGCCTCATAATGAGAACGCTCTGCATGTGGAAATTGGCTCACTTGCTGTCCTCTGACTTTGGGCTCCGTTGATTGATAACCACAATAGAAGCTTGAGAGGCTGTGGTAAATGTGTCTTTGTGCTCCTATCTCTCCCTCCTAACTGTGTCCGTAGTAGTTAGGATTTCTTTATTAACAGATATTATCCATGTTTGGCTTCTATAGCTAAAGTGCACATCCAAGCAGCACATGCATTTAGTTAAGGTTTAAGTCCATGGACCGGAACCAAAGTTAAACGAAGGAAGGGTTTATTCCTGATAGGCTACTCTTTTGTAGTAGCTCTGGAGAATTTCAGTAATCGAGTCAGTTCAATTTCTAAAACTTGTCTGATGTTCATACTGACAGTGCTTTAATGATAGAGATCAGTTAAAATTGTTATGGTATATACAGTATTGAGCTATACAGTTTTTGTAAATAGCATACCGTAGCTTATTATTTGGTTTTGGGTGAATTTTATAAGAAATGTTCTTATTGAGATCTCTTTTGCAGATATTGTACAACTTGAGATCTTATAAGATAAGTGGGGCCTTTTTTCAACAAAAACATCTGAAAAATTGTAAATGTCTCTATTTGCGTTTGCAGATTTTGTCTTGAGAAATCTTCAAAACCTTAGAGAACGCCTATGTTTGCTTTGGTCTTTTTAAAATAAAAATGTGAAAAACAGGAGAAAGTCTCTATTGCTGTCCATTTACTCCACTTTTGTAATTATCTGTGTCTGTGAGGGAAAAAAGGAAGATATTAAAGAGTGATTTTTAGATGGACTCAACATTTCTTCTTAAATATCATAATTGATGAATCAAATCATATTGCCGGTGTCAATTTTTTTACGTGTGTGTCTTCTGGGGTTCAGGGGTCGTTGTCCTGGGGTGAATACTCTGTGCCATGACATTTTCCAGCAGGGTTAAAGGTCTACAGCCAAATGTCAGCGCGCAGGGGACTGGGCAGATGGCCAACAACACTTCCTGTCCTTTCTCTGTTAATAAGCGTCCTGTTGTCCCTAAACAGACAGGTATTTCCAAGTTTCACCAAGCGGTTATTTTGCACACATACAGCAGATCTTTGGATTGCTCTATGAGGTCATTCAAAGATAAGAGGTTCATAAAATTTTCACAGAAAGTGAACTTCATATTCAAATTTGAAATTCGGATCATTTGTCACACTTTTTCTTATTTGATAACCGTTAGTGACAGGATACTGCAGGAAAATGGCTTTTTGAGCACATTACTCTGATTATGTCTTGGCCCCACTGGGGCCCACAGACAGTAACTCATATACTGGGTGGAGGGGATGAGCGGATGATAGAGTGATGGAGAGAGAGTAAGACAGAGACGCACGTGTGTTTGTTCGGGGTCCCTGCTGTGAGTCTAATTAAAAGGGATTGGAGGCAGAGGGGCTGCGGCAGGGCCCGACGGGGCTCTTCCTCTCCCCCTGCCTTTGATTAGCGGCATGCAGAAATGCTCCTTCAAACTACAGACGTTTACGGTAAACAATAGTACAACCTAACCTCAACCTCACGTTTCTTTGTCAATCATTGTTTTAGTCTGTTTATTTTATCAGCTTTGATATCTGTGTAAAGTAAAGGGTCCATTGCTTTTAAGAAAGAACACTTTTGTATTGTACAGTATCTTGACTTTGCTGTATAGCTTTTTTTCTGCAGACTGAAAGTGTTTTTGATGTTTACATTAAAGGTTCTTTAGAGCAGTCCATTGGTTTCAGACTTCAAAGCCCCAGTATGTAGATTTTTTTTATAACATTTTTAATCCGGGAAACCGCCCCATAGAGTTTAATAGAGATAAAAAAGCACTCCTGTTTTCTGGCGCCAGACTACAATCTCATCTCTACCAACTTTATTTCTCTCTGTTTCTTTTACTCTCTCTTCTGTTCAGCACTTTTTGGTTGCATCTTGAGTAGTTCCACTGTAATCCTATCAGGCTGTGTGTTATGAGAATACACATAGGCCTGCTCAATATGACAGTGGAGGGTTTGCTTCCTTTTCTAAAGAAAGGTCAGGGAGCACTTTTGTGGCATCTTGGTCTCATTCACACAATCTAATCCTTATTTTCAAAGGAAAGTAATTGCATTTGTTAAATATGATAGTGCTTTTGTTGATTATAAATGTCAATCTTTTTATTTGGATGCGTTTACGAGCTCAATTTAGAGACAACGCAAAGGTCAGGAGTTTGATTCTCTGAGAACACACAAACTTTTAAATGCAGTGTAAGTTGCTATTGATAAAAGCATTTATCCATATGCATACTGTAAACGTGAACGCCTTAGGTGTTGATGGAGCATTAATTTTTATCATAGAATTTTTGGTCTTCTGAACTGAGAAACTTGGATTCTAAATTGTGGTATGATCACTTCAGTGGCACCAAACAGAATCGTAAAATAATGATTAAATAAAACAGTGATGTAAAATCGAACTTTATCCTGTAGACATCTCAAAGTTTAAAACTCTCCACTGTTTCTAGAAGCTCAGAGAATTCCATCTCTTGGTTCTGGAACTCTGCCCCAGTGTTGGCATGTTCCTCATTAGCATGGTCCCTTCATTAGCAGTGTTAAGGTCTGGGGGGGCGAGGCTCCTCTTTGTTCTCTGATCCCCCGTTAGATGATGCCAGGCATCCTCGTCCATCACTCTGTCATTGGTTGATGCTCTTGGGGACTAGACCATACCAGCCCATGCATATTCAACCAATACCCCACAAGCCCCCTAAAGCAGGACAAATGTGGCCCTGGTAAGGGACCCACCCGGTGCCACGTCAGCCCCCTCAAAATATTAAAATGCACTAATAAAGAGCACATGGAATCCCTTCAGTAATGCGCCCCATGAGAACGGCTGAGTAATTAAAGGCCTCGTGCCTTATACGATCACCTATCATTCATGCACAGAATGGACACGGGCCCCTGGAATGGCTTCTTTATATGTTTTGCCTATGTTTTTGTTTTTTTACCAGTTAATCTTTTTTCCCCAAAGCAAAAATTTGTTCTTAATAAGATATGGCTCGAGTTATTGATTATTGTTGAAGGAATTATTTGCACGACATGCCAAGGACAATCCAAATAAATTCTGTCCTTTCTGAGATTCTATTGCACAAATGGAGGGATGTGTTTTTATACGAATCGCGTGAAGGGCAAGACCTTAATAAAGGGTCTTATTATAAAAAGAATTGATGTAATGAGTTGGATAAAGTAAAGCCCTCTCTGCATTTGATATTCCAGCGCTGCCTTTGTTATTGCTAGAGAGGAGCAAATTGATACAAATAGAGGACAAAGAAAATACTCAGGGTGTCGTGACTGCAATGTAATGCTGTTTTTCCAAGTGTGTGAAAATAGCCAGAAATATGGATTTGCTGTACACTAAAAAAGAACACCACGGGATGTAGCATAGGTAAAATGTATTTCAGGAGACTTTTAATTGTGTTTGGCAAACATAAGCTTGATAGCATATGCAGGGGCACATAGGTTGGCTCTGGACTTCAGCCCTCTTCAGAAAGTTGATTGTGCGTCAAATTGTGACAAGGGTGCGATGATGATGTGAATGAAAAGATGTGAACTTAATAACAAGGCTCTTCGCATTGTGTGTGAGTGGGTTAGGGAATAAGCATTGTGTTTGGAGTGTGACTGGGGTCCTTGGGGATACAACACTCACCCCTGTTGTGTTCTTACTTTGTAATCAGTTTGTCAGCATGTGTGCGAGTGTTTGGGGTGGGTAGTCTCCTGTTAATAGACTCTTATACAGTGATGATATTAGGTACAGCGTTTTGACATGTGATAATATTTATCGTGTTTGCACCAACAAACAAAAAGTGGAGTGTAAATTGGTTTTGAAATCGTTGTTGGATCTGTCTTTGGTGCAGTCTTGTCCTTTTGTACTGTAGCAGACTTCTATAAAACAGTTCCTCAGATCTGTGAGTTATGTCATTATTTCTCTATCGTTTCCGTCGAACGCCATTAGCTCGCTGTCTCGGGGCAGGGTCTTAATAGCTTCAGTGTGAGAGATCTGAGGAAAAGCGATGGCAGGTCTCAGTCTTTACCTGGAGGATGTCAGCAGGAGATGGAGCCCTACCGACCAGTTCTTTCATTTATTTAACTTATAAAAGAGCCTCTCGCTTCCTTTATAATCACCCCAGAACTTTAGTAGACTGGGATCTGGAGGGGTGGGTTTGGGGGAGGATAGGTCTAATACGAGAGGGATGTTAAACTGGCTTACAGCTTGTACCCTGAGGAGATTAAAGGGCAGCAAAATGGACATGAGAGAGGGGGTGAAACACAAAATAGGGTCTAGAAGCCACGTATATGTGAAGTTAGTCATTTAATGCAATTTCAAACTGAAGAACTAGGCTGCGTTTAGTGTCAATATAATTGCTTGGTGCAAACCAGAGTTCGAATCCACTTTGAATTAAACCCAAATGTGAACAGGGCAAAGTTTTTAACCAGACAAACCCAACTCTGCCGTTAAATTGACACGAGTTCACACTAAATGTTCAAGTGTAACAAGATAAAAGTAAAATAAATATTTTTGTCAAGTTATTTGACCCAATATAGTCTTTGTACACGGTGGAGGCGGTGGTATTTATTTATTTACTTAATTAAACTGCGAGCAAACAAAACTTGCAAACCGTTTCCCCAAACTGCCAGTAGGCTTTTCATCGTCTGCGTATCAACTTTTAATTTTCCAGGGCATGATCACCGTGGACACATTTAACCAAGCGAGCCCTCCGCATTTGCATCCAGGTAGGAGGGAACGCAAAAAATACGCTAAATAAATTGAGTCAGTAAGACTGAAGACGAACAAACCTCATTGTTCTGCCTGTTAATCATTCGCTCACCCCTCTGGCTTCAATAAAGGGTTATAAAAGAGAATAAAAGAACAATTTGGGCAGCCCAGCTGTGAATACCCAGCCCATCAGAAACACAATAGTTGAGTGACGGCCACCGTAATTTAGTGTGTGATCTCGGAAACGCCCCTTCTCCTTCTCTTTGTTTAACTCGTCCAGCAGTGGGACTTTCCACTTGGCCAGATGGGCAAATCCATAATGCAGAGAAGGGTTTAGGAGAGCCCCCCCAACCCCTTCATCTTTCCAGCGCACCCCATTCTAGCTTCACAAACTAGCCCATTACGGGCCAATGGGGGCTCCCTCTCGGCTAATTAAGCTCAGCTTTGCTAGCGCCGCGTGCAATGGGTTAGCGACCCCGATGAAGCTCCAGCACCTGGGGATGCTACCTGTTACTGTACCTCTCCAGTCAACCCTGCGGTGGGGTCTCAGCTGTTGGGGACGGGCCCCTGGACAGAGCTGACTGGTGATGCATGCTGCTCTTATTGCATTGTGCATACACTGTTTTTCTAGCACACCCGATGGGCGGTTCGGTGAACAATAGGCAGGCGGGTTCATCAACTATAGGTCAACTAATTCTGTCACATATTCTCCTGGCATGTCTAGCAGGCCTATAAGTACGTAGTGGAATTTATAGTTGAGTGTTTAGATATGTTTTTGTTATATTGATCTGCACACTATAGGAGATTAATAGACATGTATTCCTCACCCATTGAAACAAATCTCATTTTATGCTGAGCTTTCACTTCCCCAGGTGCAATTGATCTCCGCCGCAGAGTTACAAACGCAACAAACAAGATGGTATCTCTCAAATGCATAGCGACACTTTGTAAGGATTTGCTCAATGACAACAGCTGTTCCATTGGCAAATTGCCTCGCGAATAAGTCGAAATTCTTCTCCGAGGGACTTGATCAGACTAGCATTGATTTTCTGCAAGGTTAATTCACCTGCAGAGGTCTGTCCTTCTCCGCGAAGCCGCTGAAAGGCATTTTTCTCTAAGCCAAGCCAATCACTGCCCTCCTTCCCTTTCACTTCAGAGAGAAAACAAAGAGTTCATCTTTCCTCAACAGTCAATACCAGTGCACTTTTCTGTCAGGCCGTGTGTTGATTGAGACGAACTCTCCTCTACTCGAACCGATATACGCTGATTGTATAAGAGACTGGGGGATTTTAAATGCGTGTGAGGTCTTTATATTGTGTGAATGCTAAAGAGATTCAGAGCCAGTTATTTGCTGATATAAGCTTAACGTTTGAGACTTTGGTTAAGATGCAGACATGAGCCAGACATGGTCTGCAGGTTTTTTAAATTAGCACCTCATTTTGCAAGGGGGTGTTCTATGCATATTTAAATGAGCGTTTTCACAAATTAGCTTTTTTCATGTGTATTAAAATAAGGGATCGAGGCACAAAAATGGATTATAATGCAAATGCTTGAAAGGCATGAATCATGGGGGCGTGTTTTCAAGTTAATATCCGTGGGGTTACGGCTAATTGTGCCTTTGTTGCGCGATTACGCTAAGTTTGCTCAAGGTTTACGGAGAGTTATCTCTGTTGACTAAACCAAAGGGTTTGTTTGAGATCTCGCCACCTTTGCCCCAAAGAACCCCAAACCGCATAGTGGCAAATATTCCCTTGCTACCCCAGCATATTGGTTCTGTCACCCTAGCTTGCCTCCCTGTCTTAACATTCACAAAAGAAAGAATTAGGATATGTGCTTGTCAACATAAGAGCGTAATTGCGAAGTTGAGGAGTGATGTCTGCTCTGGCGTCTTCTGAGAAACTGGCAAAGAACTATGGTGTGGTGGGGCTCTCAAGAGACGGTCCACATTTTACTCAGTGCTGGATTTAGAAGAAAAGAGACCAATTATATCACTTGGCATATGGGCAGGGCTGCCTAATGATGAGGAAGACCAAATGCTTGGCAATCAAAGGTCACAACTTGTTTGTGCCCGAGCCAAAAAAAGCCCAATTACAAAAAGGGCTTTTACCCTGCTGGAGCTTTTACATCCAGCTGTGGGATCTGGTGGCTACACCTGGATTCTGGACTCCCCCGGATCACCAATCTGTCAGATGGTTCTCCCACCGAGCTGCAGCCAAACAAAACCGGGTTCAGCTCGACTCCCAAACCTCATGACAGGACTAACACGTGTATCCCCGCAGAGAGTTACCAGACCTGGGCACAGCTGCTTCGGACAGTCCTGGCACGGCTTTCCAAGCTGGTGGTGGTCTTTATTATCTAAGCTGGAGGTCTTTTGAGAGAATAATGTGTATCCCTTATATATCCAAATTCTAGACAGAGCAGACTCTTTATCTTTCACCAGAAAAGGGTGGCATGTGTCAGCTCGCTGCGTGCGGGGAAACTCACTTGTCAACATGCCCGCTGTTTATTCTGCTCTTAAATCAAGTGAATAACCCCTCGGTTTTGTTCTGTGAATTATTTAGCATCTTCCCCTTTGGATAATAAAAGCTGAATATATTCACAGTGAGGTTGTTAAACTGACCAAACCTCAAATTGTGGCTCATCAAAATGTGGGATATATGAATTTTCTTTAAGTGCTTATTCATTGATCCTCACGGCTCTGAAAACCAACAGGGGTCGGGACAGAGTTCGATAAGATCACAAAAATACAAATGAAAGTGGCTTTCACAAAGAAAAAGTCAAATAGTCGTTCAGGAACACAAAGAGGCCGTGTCTCCTCTCTGCTCTTCTGGTGGTGTAAAGCTTTATCAATGAGCTGCCGGTCTACACGTCTTTTAATTCAGTGGGGCTGATTGCAGCCGAGTCCGCAGAGAATGTGGAAGAATTTGTGGTAATGAGTGTTCGATTGCGACAACGTTGAGCTGGTATGGGGAAAACAGTGCCGTTGCCGTCTCGAGCGTAGTATCGATTTTTCTCACAGAGCTCTTCAGCCGTGACGTGACTGTTAGGGGACTGTTTTAAAGGACCGTATAGGATTGCTGGGAGAACGGATGACTTGTGCTTAAAACAGCGAGGTGCCACTGCTATAGACTTTGTAAATGGCATTATAAAAGGACAGCTACTTTGGAGTGCACTGTATTGTGTCAACATAATCTTGTGCTAGGCTTACTGTGGATGTTGCAGTGAATAATAAAAATACAAAAGGGCACTTTGTAGTTGAAATAGGAAAATCAGTTAAAGAGAAGATGGTGTTCACATATATTGGACTAGTGTATAGACTACACAAACATTGAAAAGTCAGATGTATGTTTTGGAGTATAAATTATTATCCGTATGACATTTTTCCATAGGATTGTGAACTTTATAATATTGAAAGATCAGGAAAGGTAGTATTTTTTTATTTGTGGTGCTGTAATATGGTTTATTGCCCTTCAGAGAACTTTTAAACTTCACATACCGCTGTCCAACTAGAGCATATGATCATAACAAGATCATTATACTCTCCCTAACCAAAGGCACCTTGTTTCTGAGACTTTTATTATTAATGTTTTATGCTTCAAATAAATTGTTCAGATCTTTTTGGTGTAAATATGATGGTTTGCGTTGTATCTTGCACGTGTAAGCCTCATTCTTTAATGTCATCTTGTGTGCACCGTGGCTGAATACACAAAGTTCCAATAATTGAAAATCCACCATTCAGTGATCATGCAAGCTTTTGATTTTTTCCTTTTTTAAATCAGAGAACGCTTTTGAGTTTGAGAGCAGCTGTTTCTCAGAGAATTAGGTTAGGTTCGTCCCGTTTCCATAGCTTCCGTGTTCAGTGTATAGTGTAATCTACAAACTGATTGTGATGTGTTTTTTTAGAAAATATCTCAATTCTTTCTCCGTAATAGTGAAATTAATGGAGAGCAAATTGAGACTGCTGAAGTTGCCATCCTCAGTAATTTTATGTTTTGTAGAATATTGACAGTGACACAAACTGTGCTCAGATTTGCCAAAATATGATATTCCCATACCATATTGTAAATTATTTTAACTTCCAATCTAATCCGACATCTTATTCCAGTTTTTTTTCATAAGGAGACTTTGGCCCCCATTGATTTCTAAGAGATAGTCACATACAGGTTGGTTACAACGACATGAGTTTAAATAAATCATGTAAGAAATTTTATTTTAAGGTGTAGTGTCTCTTAAGATTTTTGAAATAAAATGTTGTAATTGTTAACATTTTATTTGTTAATGTTTGCTCCCGGTACATTAACGACTGTATTGGCATCTACATCAACTAATACACGCTGAAAAACTATGTTTTTCATTGGTAGTACATGTACTGTATACTTATGCATTTACTAATGTTAACAAAAACAACCTTATTTTAAAGTGTTTCCTGTATATCTCTAATGGCTTGTTTATGTTTTTTCTTTTTTTAGGAGAAACCCCAAAGTTGAAGCATTGAACTCTTTCTAGTCTTCTTTGTTGTGTAAGAGCAACTTCTGAGCATTTCAATATATCAGAATTTTTAAGGCCTCACCTCCAAAAAGTAATATTTAGACAGGAGCATAATGTAGTAGCCTACTTCCAGACATTGGATTTTTTAAAGCACTGTATAAATATCACATTATACCTTTATGATAATCATTCAGCCCTGTGAAATATATCACTGTACTGCGAGTATTACATCCATACCATCAATGCCCAATGATGTTGCCACAGTTCCTTTGAGTGAGAATTTGTCAAATCCCTCTAACTTAGTGAAGATCGGCACCCCGTGTTGAAGCCTTTGGCACAACTACCCCATGAATACAAAACATCACCAATTGAAATGGGGGCTGGTCTAAAAAAAACTTCCTCTCCAAAAGTGCTCGATGGGGGTCGTCACGCCAACTTTGTACCATGGATGCATCCCTTTGTCTGCCGATGAGCAGGGGAAGGGCCGCACTAATGGGTAGCACACTGATTCTGTCAGCCACCGAATACATAGCACATGGGTCCAGCGAGACCGGGGTGCGCAGCCGAGAACACGCACATGCATTCACATACATACATGCATGCACACGCAACGATCACTGCACCCTCCTGCTGAGTGTTGTGTGGACATGCACAAAAGCTTTACCTCACAGGAATGACACTGGTGATGTGCATATGGTGATGAGTGCAAGTAAACAGATGGAGGGAAATGTTCGTTTTTTAAAGTGTGTGCATGAAACGCTATTTGTTTCACATTCTGATAGTTGCTTACAAAGGAGGCATCTGTTCATTCAAAGATCAGACGTACAAACAGAAGCTGTAAGAATAATAACAGATCGACCAAATTAATTTGTTTTGCTGTTTCTTACCAGGAGAAAGTTTTCTCTCTAAATGCTCTGTAAATTAAAAGCTCATGAGATGTAATGGAATTATTAGTAATGTTTCATTTAATTTCACTCTTTAGTTTTTGAGCAAATCTGAGCACAATTTGAGATTTCAAGAGGACACATGTAATAATAATTTAACCTTTTTCTATGAACCAGGAGATTTCTCCATTTGCGCTCTAAATGGTGCTTACTGGTTAACCAAAAAGACAATTTGGTCATCGTATGTTCTCCTTCATGTTATTTAACGCATGTATGACTCATTTCTGTCTGTTGAACACGAAATCATATAATTTCAGAAATGTCTGTTTTTTGTCCATACATGGAAGTCAATGGGGGCCAATGTTGTTTGATTGAAAACATTCTTTAAAAATATCATCTTTTGTTTTATACATGTTTGTAATGACATCAGGGCGAGTAAATGATGCTGCTACCTTCATTTTTGAATGCACTATCCCTTTAAGACATATTAAAGAGATGTCATTTGTGACTCTTTTTTTCCTATGGCTAGAGAAACCGTTTCAAAGCAATCTCTTGTAGGATTTCATACACACATCAAAGCCTTCCGAGAATTCCCCACAATTGCTTGAAAAAGTCTATTACTGTAAGAACACATCACAGTGTGAGATCACAGTTGGCTGCTTGTTGTGAAAAGACAATGTAGCAGTAATTGACACATCAGCTTTCACCATATTGCCAGACGGCTGGAGTTTGTGCTGCATCATGTTTGTTTGTTTGCGTGAGCATGCATCTGCGAGAATGCGTCCTGTATACGTATCCGCCAGCGGGTCGGTTATTCTCCTGTTTATCGATGCCTCCAGGGATGATTATTAATCCAATAATTAAACATTTATTGCCAACAGCACCTGCTCTCCCTTCTTTTGGTGACCCCTGGGGACTCAATCACACCATCACAGGAAGCCAGAGGATGAGAGAGATAGGGATGAGAGAGCGAGAAAGAGAGAGGAGGAGGGGGTGTGAGATGGAGCGAGGAGCAGTGGGAGGGGTTGGGAAAAAGAGCAGCATTTCGGTAGGGTCATCAGATAGCCAGATTCTTTTACACGAACGAGGTGTTTTTGTGCGGGAGGACAAACATGTGTGAAGTTATGTGACAAAGGACAAAAGAAGAGGACGATTTCAACACGTTCCACGAGCGGAGAACAACAGGGGAATGGAAGAGGGGCGCCCCCCTCATTGAGACCCCCCAAGCGCTGGGAACGAATGAGAAAAGTTTCAATTTACTTTTTAGAACGCTTGATTTAGACTTTTATTGCTGATTTTGCGCATGATTAGAATTTTCCAACAGGACTGAACTGAACAAAAACACTTGCTTGTATCTTTCTGGGAGATTCAGATATCCTCTTTCGGCTTCATTCAAAGAAGCAAAGGACCCTCAAACGCACTGAAAGAGAGAGAGGGTAGAGCACATATACAGAAGAGGGGTAGCGTCCCCTCTGTAGCTGAAGCAGAGATGCTGCGGTACCTGATAAAGACGCTCCTTCAGATGAACCTTTTCACCGATACCATCCGTGACGCCACCAATGGAACTGACATGTTCTTCAACATCTCCTCCATCCCTTCCTTCAACTCGTCTATGCTGGACTGGGCCAACTTAACCGGCATCAATGGTGAGGATGCAAGAGCATAATTTTTTTTCTTAATATTTAATTGTAGTGTCATGTTGTTATTAATCATGAAAAATACCTACAGTAGATGTTTACTATAAGGTTTTGTATGTTAACATAAATTAATGCTGAAGTCATGAACTTACAGTCTTTAAATCTTTGTTAGTGTTAATGTTGAAGTATAGGAAAGTTGTTTTATTGTTAGTTAGTGTTGGATCGTAATACATCAGCTTATGTTATCAAAAGTGTTATATTTTGCATTTATATGCAGATTCTGTAAATTATTTTGTTCTTTGTTATAAGCATACAAACTTATTGTATGTGTTAACACGACTACAACTAAAAACACAAGCATAAGATGCAGTATTATTGACTATAGTGAGATTTAAATCGTTAGATTTATGATCTGTAACTGTATCCGAGAACTTCTGTTACTCAGATCGTCTAAAACAAATGTATTCACAGATTGCTGATGTGAACTCTGTGTATTTGTTTCCTTTATTTGATGGCTATGATTTACAATTATTGTGATAAGTAATTGATGATAGAATTAATAAGTTTGGTGGTTGCTGAGATATTTATGGTCACTATTAATCAGACCGGTTAAATGAATATGAGTCACTAGCGCTAAAACTGTCAAACCGCATATGAGAAGTCATTTGATCTGGTTTTCGTTTAAATTATATTTATAGGAGGCGCTGTGTATTATATACCTTCAAGTACATATAACTCCAGTTCCGAGTACTGCCGTGTTTGTTAAATTTACTAAAGTATTGCTGGACAGTATTAATGAGATTTTATTTTATTTTGTAATCAATCAAACAGATCCATAATAAAAACTGATACCAATTCAGTTATACAGACATTTACTTTCTATTGAATAAGTGGGAGAAAGTATTTCTGTAAAAAGTGTAGGTCTGTTTTACATAAGCTGTCTGAATGCAACTAACATACTTCTGGATTCTGAATGACTTGGCGAATCTGTATGGATGTATTTCTTCCATTGTCACAGAATGTGTCAAAGTCTATTTGGCAGCGGGCACTTAGGCAGCGTGTGTAATGGGAATCTCCCGCGGTGTCGTTCTCCTCAGAGGAGGTAATGACAGGGAGTTGAGTGAGCCTGTGTTTGGGTTAAGGTAATTGGGAGGAGGTTATTTTACCTTGATGCTCATTTAATGAGCTTTCATGTGTGTCACACTGTTCAGATCAATAGCACATACGTCCTAAACACGCCTCCATTCATACTCGTCACAGTCTCATACTTATTTTCTTTAATCTCAACAATTTACTTTTTGTACTGAAGCTCAACTATCCAACATCAATTATGCTTCTTTCTTTCTTTCTTTCTTTCTTTCTTTCTTTCTTTCTTTCTTTCTTTCTTTCTTTCTTTCTTTCTTTCTTTCTTTCTTTTACTCTTCCTTTCTTTCTTTCTTTCTTTCTTTCTTTTACTCTTTCTTTCTTTCTTTCTTTCTTTTACTCTTCCTTTTCTCTTTCTTTCATACTAGTTTTCTCTCTTCTCTTTTCTCTTTCTTCTGTTTTCTCTCTCGCTCTCTCTCGCTCTTTTCTTTCTTTCATTCTCTAGATTACTCTTTTCTCTTTCTTCCCTTTTCTGTCTCTCACACTCTTCTTTCTTTATTTCTCTTTTGCTTTTCTCCTTTTCTCTATTATGTTCAATCTTCTACATTACTCTTCTCTTCCTCTTTTTTTTCTTCTCTCTCTCTTCTCTTTCTTTCTTCCTTTCTTTTTCTATTACTGTTTTCCTCTATTTACTCTCTCATGCTTAACTCTATGCTCTGGTAACTTGAAGTTTCATACCAAGCTGCTTTGTGGAGATGGTGAGGGATAGACTGAAACGGTGAGAAAAAAGGAAGAGATGGTATTTTTACGGAGGTGGACATGTACACTAGGAGGTTAATTTGCTTGTGAAATGTATCTCAGAAAAGAAGCTTATCTCAGCTTGTGTTATCTGATTCAGTGAGCATTGGTAATTCTCGGACTGTAGCACCAGTGGTCTGCTACCAGTGTGTGTGTGTGTGTGTGTGTGTTTGAGAGTGAGAGTTTGGAAGCTACATGATCAAAACCTGTGCACCCCTGGTCCTTTTCCCAAACACTGCCAAGCCAACATTGATTGAAAGAAAACGCACACACAAAAACACACAGCCCAATGCAGGGCAACACCTCTCCATCTGCTGACAGATATGAATTTGAATTTTCCCTCCTGCTGCGTGTGTATCGTAGAGGCCATTTTTATTTGGCCTTCTGTCTATGCGTTTTGAGCCTGCTGAGATCCTTATAAATAGCTTTGGCATTGTCTAAACTGCACTGGCACTTTTCCTTGTATTACATGTATATATTACACATTACATTTTTATTAGTTGCATCAATATGAACTTAAAGATCAAGTCTTTTACAATAGCATACACAGTATATAAAAATGGAGACATGACATGAAAAAGTAATGAGTTCATCAGAGCATCACATTGTGTATATTAAAGTTTATATAAGTCTATGGGTACTTGAGTGGTGTGTGTGCATTGGCATCCTTATTAGTGTTTCTAGAGATGAAATGGAGCACGGCCAGGTCTATTACATACCGCCTATCTTTGACTGTTTCATATTTGTGATGTTGACCAGTAAGATTGCACTGCAGTCACCATTACATTGTGCTGAATTCTATTAGAGTACTCAGCCTGCTGCCGACCCTCAGAAAATAGAATCGAAGATGGGCTAAGAATCAATAGCACCTGATGACCAATCTAGGAAGTAGTGGCGAATTCACATAGACGTGTCTATAGGACTCTTCTGTCGGTGTGTTTTTGGTACGGTTTATAGTTATTTTCACAAATGACTGTAGCTCAATCATGAGTTCATTTCCTAGGGAATGCACATTGTCTGTCACTTGTGAGTAGCAGTGATGTATAGATGCCCAATGAAAATACTTTTGGTATATTAAAGGTGTATAAATTAAAATCTTTATAAAATTTTAAAGCTTAGTTTTAAACAAACTTCTCCAATAAGCATATTTGCATATAAACGTATCTTTCCATTTTCACTCTGGAGAGCGTGAACGTCCACCTACCCTTGATTCAGTTTGTGTAACGGTCTCTGTTTTTCAGAATGGTAAGTGACCCGACGCAGGAAAATGAAATTTTCATTGACGATCCCGCCTGTCACGACAGCTTATTTCAGTGACTAATCTGACAATGAATATAAATTCATGAAATCGCAATGAATACTGACAGCAAATGAGTTTGGTCATGTGAGGGAACACATTGCACCTGAGACCGTGGGCTTCCAATGGAATCCTGAGGCTTTGTGTCATTGCGGTTCTGTGTGTGAATGTGTCTAATATACACGTTATAATGAAGTCGTTCAGTTTCAATGTATGAGAGAGCCGGTGACAGCCTGTCCTCCCGCTTTATAAATCTCAATTAGTTAATCCGCAAATATACTGTATTTTTGAGGCCTTATAAATTAGATGGTGGATTTGATTCGGTCCAAGCCTAGTCAGCGTTTACATGCTTTTCATTAGGATATGTATCATTTCTTGCAGGCCTATTGGGTCTTAATGCAAAATGTCATAAACAGTGACACAATTAATGTTTGTACAATAACAAAACAGCGTTTTATGTCCTTTTATCAATCTCGGAGTCTGTAAGGGGCTGATTCCATGTTCTCTAATTGGCTGCGTTGTCGTCGGGGGTAACGGGGCCGTGTTCTAATCCCGCTGTGCTAATGTGTGTGTTTGTGTGCTCACAGAGGTCAAGTGGGCTCAACCCTCCCTCATCTCACGTGTCTTTTATTCCCTCCGGGCGTAGACAAGGCATCTTTGAAGCAGCAAAACTCTTATTTATCATGGTTTGATGTTTGTAAATCTTCATACTTGATATGGTCCGTTAGCATTCTTACATGTAAATGGATAACGGGGAGAGATTTATGAACATATGATGCATTAATCGTCCTTTAAACATTTAGCATGGTATCTATAGTTTTTATAAGGGTGACTGGAGGATTCTGGAAGCTTAATATGAAGAGTTCAGATGCAAAACCCTGTCCGTCAGACAACTTTTTTTAACATGCTCCTACATTAACTTACATCTGTGGAGAGAGTTCACTCAACATTGTAATCTCATTTTGGACTGGAGGTGGCTTTTAGAGGGTTTTGAATCTGAACTCTTCATATTTTGCCATGGTTTTACAGTAGTGATAATAATTGTAGCTATACAATATTGTACAGAAAACTATGCATACCATGCATTTTATGTTAAAGATCTTGGTTATGTAGGTACTCAGGAGTGTATCAACAGAATGCTCAACTTTAAAGTTTTTTTATCTTATGATTTATCTTGTTTGTTATTTTATAAAATACATTTTTATAAAATAATATATTATTACAAGTTTGTTTTCTAAATCTTTTGCTGTCACACTACACATGCACGGTATATTTGTCAACTTCACATTTAAGCTCTAGAAAATATTATTTTGTGGGGTAGAAATTGTGATTGGGGCTGATTGTATTGTCAATATTGCTGTGGAAAATGGAACTCAAGTGCCAATCAGAATGAAGTAGTGAAACCATTCATTCAGAAGCTCATTATCTGTGTACTGAGGCAGTTTATGGGTTATCATAAGATAACCACATGTTTATCAAACAGGTAGAAAGCTGTAGTTCTGCTATGCCCATTGCTACTTTTATGAATTTGTTTGTTGGATGACGATAATTTAAAATGTTTTAATCGTATCCCTGTTCCTCTTCTGGTATTAGGTGTGCAGCATTTATAAATGAAACAGCATGGAAACAGTACAAATGTTTATTCATTACTAGAACACACCGTGGAATTCAAGTGAGCTGCACATCTGTGGCCATTCGAAAATATGTCACCATCATTAACACATTCATCATATACGCTGAAACTCATACACACTTAACATTAAGCTGTCTTTAGGTCTGTCCGTCTGTCTATCTATCTTACAATCTGTCTGTCTGTCTGGCTATCTTACATTCTGTCTGCCTGTTTATCTGTCTATCTATTTATCTTACATCCTGTCTGTCTGCCTGTCTGTCTATCTTACATCCTGTCTGTCTGCCTGTCTGTCTATCTTACATCTTGTCTGTCTCTCTATTTTACATTCTGTCTGTCTGTCTTACATTCTGTCTGTCTATCTTTCTTACATTCTGTGGGTCTGTCAATCTTGCATTCTGTCAGCCTGGCTATCTTACATTCTGTCTGTCTCCTTCTGAATGTCACTTCTTTCTCATACCTTGCTGTCTGTCCGTCTTACCTATCTGCCTGTCTGTCTCACACCTCATTCTCTCTTCACCTACCAAATCTATCTGTCTCTCGCTGCCTCTCACATTATTTCAAGAGATTTCTCTCCCCTATATCAGTCATTCAGAGTGTCAGGCTATGAATAACATTGTGGAGAGCGACGTGCCATGTAGCAGCAAATGACTGTCATTTCTGCTCCTGGGCGGACAGATGAGATCCCTCAAGCTTAATCAGACACAAACTTATTCTCTCGATATCCTCCACAACTCCTCCCTGTCGCCGACAAGCTAATCCTGGGTTTTAATAGCCCCTGCGGTTCCAGATGATATGCAGAGTTATGTACATATCAAAACGTGCATGGAAATCAGCTGCATGGGTGAAGGTGACTAGTGCAGGAAGAAGGGTTCTCCAAAGACCTGGCAACGCAATGTTTATCGCATGCATATTCAAAGGACTTTAAATGACCCTTCTGCTCAGCTTCTTCACTTGTAGGATTTTGGGGACGTAGTGAAGGGCATTGCTGTCACAATGTGACTTGGAAGGGAGATTTAGATAAAAAAATCATACAAGGATCTAACCCAATGTTTCATATCATAATAATGAACAGATTACATCCTATTTGAATGTCAGTTTGATTCCTGTGTTATTTCTCTTGAGAAATTGTCTTGAATTGACTGAGTAGTTTTAATGCTTATTTGTGGTAGTGTCTGTATTTATGTTTGAATTTGAGCAAAATTGTTCGCATAGATGCCTCGAGTATGATTGATGACATCAGCCACGTGCTGATTTTCTCACAATTTATATAAACCTGTCACTCAAACTTAGTTTAAAAAGTGTATTTTTTTTCTCTCGTTCTCTCTCCCCCTCCTTTTTCCTACTTTCAATTTTCCACGCTGTATGCAGTCTGATTATATCATTCAATTACAACATAATACATTTCATTAACTTATCTGTGGAAGGGAAACATAATTTCCTGGAAGCTCGATTGAACGGCGTGTCATTCCTTGTTGTACGGTCCTTTGGGGAAAACTCAAACAGGCGTGAAGTCAATGATAGTGTGGGGTTCGTAGTGGTGCTGATGAGGGGTTAGAAAGAAGGGTCACGACCCCAAACCCTCCTTCTCATCGTTAGATAGAGCCGAGTTCATTTATTACTCTTTGTATCACACGAGTCAATGACAGCAGTCCGTGATGCCTGTGGTCGAGCAGTCCGGTCCGCAACCCTACACATGTGCTCTCTGCTTTTCTATGCAAATGAGTTTGATCCCTCTAGTCGTACCCGAGAGCCTCGTGCGCTTACACACAGATGTGCATGAGTTAACACGCACTCGGACATTTGCATACGTTTATGCATAAT
This sequence comes from Barbatula barbatula, assembly GCF_947034865.1. Lineage (NCBI taxonomy): Eukaryota > Metazoa > Chordata > Actinopteri > Cypriniformes > Nemacheilidae > Barbatula > Barbatula barbatula. The sequence goes on along the minus strand of NC_136787.1, from coordinate 13,996,726 downwards.
AAATTCACATCCAGTTATGCATATTAAAACCAGTGTTTACCAAGATAAACGTGTGGATGTATAGAATTGAAATGCATTTGCAAGCACATTGCAAATGGGAAGGTTTGCAAACATATTTTTTTACAGTCAGGCTATTGCAGACCGTGCGGAAATAACCGTCATAAATATTCATGCAGGCGCGCTGATTTGCACAAGAGCTTTAACAAATTAGATGTTCTTTTTGAAGAGATTAGTAGAAATAATTTTACTGTGACAAGTGGCACACTAGAATTGATGAAAAAGATTAATGTTTATCACAAGTCTTTTGAATGCTTTTCATATGCCTATAATGTTGTTTTGAAAGCATCAGGAGTCAATTTGATCATCGAGATTATGTTTAAGTACATAAGGTGAACAATTCTAAACATTCAAACGATTTCAGACAATAAAACCAAAAAAGCATTTGTTAAATCATGGTCTTGTTAAATATTAAAAAATATATAAAAAATATATACAGTATATTATCTGTCAACTTAACTTTCTGTCTTTCTTTTTCTTTCTCTTTCTCTATCTTTTCATTTTCCACACTATATGCAGTCTGATTATAAAATGTATTAACATAATTTATTATTATTATATTATTTACATCATATATGTCATTATCTTATTTTTTATCGTTTCCTAATTCTTTCTTAATTATAAAGCATGGAGGTTTTTTATGAAGTCAATTAAATGTTTTTACTTTTAATATTTGTTTTGTCATATTGCAGAACTTCACCCACATTGTATCTACATTTATTAGTCATCTACCCAAATACATACATCAGCGATCATGCATCAGAACCTTTGTAATGATTGCAGCTTTAAGAGCAGACATGCGTGACCACGGTTGTTCATGCGTTTTGATTTATGGCTCTGTGTTTTTCCACCACTCGGCTATTTCAGTCTTTGCCAAGATGTGATTGCAGTGGCTATTGATTGATTAACTTGTATTGCTAAGAGGCCACTGATTAGAGAGAGAGAACGGACAGGATGGATGAATCTTTGTTTCTCTGTCTGTGTATGGAGAGCTGATGCCTGCGGTGAGCCTCCACCCAGCCAATCAATGTGCATTTCACACTTAAACACTAATTAAGTCGTTGGAGGGCAGCAGTGTCAGTCCTGCATGGGTGCTTGTGCACACACACATATATCAGCCCCCTAAAGGGAGAGCACGTGTGTGTATATTGAGGAGGGGGGCAGTAAGCCATGTGCCAGCATAAACCTCCCTTTTCCAATCTGCACACACACATACACTCACACACACACACACACACACACACACACACACACACACACACACACACACACACACACACACACACACTGTGCTGTTAATAATGAGTCTAAAGCTCTGCTGTGTGTTGTGTGCGCATTGTAACATGCACAGCTCTAATAATCACTCTTCAGACTGCTGCGGATCTGAGAGAAGCAAGTGTAAACAATAACAGTACACTAATCTTTACACGCTGAGTTATTGAGTAATTACACCATGCCGAGAGATGTCGGATGACTGCAGATTAGAGTGCGGACGTGGCTAAGAAATGAATTTTTAAGAATGTTTTTCCAGTAATACACTGAATGTGGTAGTAATTATTCTTATTGTTCATATTATGTACTAAACTGCTATTGAGAAGTCGTGTGACTAGAAGAGAAATGCTATTGCCTTTCTAAGCAACTCAAAACACTTCTTCTTAACCTTTCAATTTCTTTGTTCACAACCATTTTGTGTAGGATTCTACCTAATAAATTATTGTAGTGCTTTCATAGCTGATGTATATCAGTTGTAAAAATAAATAAACACAAATGATATCTTGATCTTAAAATGTTTGGTGTTATTTTTAATCATTTCAAGTTATCCCGAGGCCCTCTAGTGGGCCCTGGCTCCCAGGTAGAGAAACACTGTTCTTGCAAAATCCATGACCATGCATTTTAATGGGTACATTTTTTTTCCAGAAATGTTAACAATTCTAGTTTTTGATTCATTTACTTATTTTTGTTAAAACAATAAGATTGTATATGTTAACATTATTTAATGCTTAAGGTACCGAAACTAACAGTAAATAATACTTACAGTATTATTACAGTAATACAGTATTCAGCAATCTGACTTCATGTACATCTTTGTGTCTAGTTGAAGGCAACACATTTAGTTATTACTTTAATGCGGAATAGATGATTTTTGTAAGATACTAACTTTAGTCTGATATCACTGAAATCATGGTCCCACCCTCCAAGCGAATCACCGTCCACAAACCAGAAGCTCTTTGATCAATTCCAATTAAATCATGTCTCAGTCACCAATGAGAACATGTTACAGTACAAAGTAAATAACATTCACACCCATCTCCTGTTGAAACCAGGAATTTAACAAAATCGCGAACAGACCGAGCGGGAAACCCCAGAAACCAGCTGCGAACCGACTGTCAGGGACCGGAATGCATTCGCAAATGGAATTCTGCTTTCACCTCTTTGCTGTCTAGACGTTTAGTCGTGGCAGTTTTTTAGATGGTTTTTATTCTTGTTCGTCCTTTGCAAGTGCCACTTGCAAACTTAAACACATTTAATAAGGGGAAAGTTGGGTTCCAGATGTTTGCCTGCCATTCTCCCGCTGTGTCTGCACAGCGTATGTGACCGCGCTGGTGTCTGAATGAACAGGGTGTGCAGTGGGATGTAAAATAAGTTTACTGAAAATGTACACGATCTATGCGCCTTTCACAGATGATATGTAATAATAAAAATACCAATGTATCACTTTACTTATTGATTGCTATCAGGATGTTAAGAGATTTCCAACCAGCAAGACAAATACAATTCTGGACAGGATTGCCTACTCAGCCGTTAACTCAACCTAGTGTTGTACCTTTTTTTAAAACAAAATCAACACAAAATGTGTTAAAAATCCATGACAAATGTGTTGTTATTAAACGCTTCCTTTTTGAGAGTGTAGTAATTAATGTATGTAGTCATTTATGAATAAATTTTTAAAATCCATATTTGGAACTGATTTTTGTTAAGGAATGGACAAGGAGAACCCAATTGCAGGCAGCGAAACGGGGATGAAGGGGTTAACAAGGACTTTAATATATATAAACAGAAAACAAAAACCCTCGAGGGGGTAAAAAGACAGTACACAATAACTAATACTATGAACTGAAAACTAAACTAGAACACAACTTTAAAACACTAAGGCTAAACAAACACTCACAAAGACTAGGATAAACTTAAATACTTCTCTCAGGACAAGGCTTCTAAGACGGGGTAACAAGTACAGGCATACAAGTACAACGAACGAGCACAAGACAATAGACAAGAGGGCATTAAATAGGGGAACAAACACAGGATAATTACTAAGGGGCAGGTGAAGGTAATGGAACACTAATGGGAAGGCTAACGAGACAAAAGGCGGGAAACACTGACGAGACACGAGAAAGCACATGGCATGTCAGAATCAAAACAAAGCCATGTCTTTCTCACACAAAACCTAAGGCTATGCCATGACTCCGCTGCAAGACCAAGAATAAACATGACATGATAGCGGAATCATGACATATGCCCCCCCTTAAATGAACACCTCCAGGTGTTCATCAAGGGGTAGACTGACAAGACAGGGCAGACTGGGACAACGACAAGACAAGGCAAAACATGGAAAACAAGATCAACGGCAGACAAGCATAAATTACAAAGGGGTTGGGGTGACATAATAAAAATAACAAACAAGGGAGGGGGGGAGGGGGAACAAGAGTTCATGGGGGGAACAAAAGAGTCCATGGGAGGAAGTCCAAAGTGTGTGGGACATGGGGGAACAGTCCTTGTCCCTGGCGCTCGGAAGCGCGGAGTCCCAGGGGACTTAGGGGACACCCTGGGGGGCGGCGCTCGAGAGCGCGAAGTCCCAGGGGCTCTAGGAGTCCCCGGCTGAGGGAAGGCCGGCAGGGCAGGACTTGACGCCGGCAGGAAGGCCGGCAGGGCAGGACTTGACGCCGGCTGGAAGGCCGGCAGGGCAGGACTTGACGCCGGCTGGAAGGCCGGCAGGGCAGGACTTGACCTTGGGGTGGGTGGACTTGACGGGACCACCGGACTTGACGGGACCACCGGACTTGACGGGACCACCGGACTTGACGGGACCACCGGACTTGACGGGACCACCGGACTTGACGGGACCACCGGACTTGACGGGACCACCGGACTTGACGGGACCACCGGACTTGACGGGACCACCGGACTTGACGGGACCACCGGACTTGACGGGACCACCGGACTTGACGGGACCACCGGACTTGACGGGACCACCGGACTTGACGGGACCACCGGACTTGACGGGACCACCGGACTTGACGGGACCACCGGACTTGACGGGACCACCGGACTTGACGTCTGGGCAGGATTGGACTGGGCACTGTACATGGGCTGCAGCGCCATCTGGGCTTGCTTCCGTGCCCTCATCTTTTGCCTCTTCCTTCTCAAACGGGCCACCCGTCCGGTGGTTGGCTGAAGGAAGGAGACGAAGGGCAGGTCTGGCTCCGGATTGGAAGCCTCCGAAGAGGACCCCCAGGATTCACGCCTTCCCCGTTTGCCACCCAGGCTGACTACGGGTGGGGAGGCTGAAGGTGGTGGAGCAGAGGGTGTGGGGATGCCCAGAACCCCAACCTGCAGGCCGCGACCCGAGGAGTCAGCGGACATCGTCCCCGAATCTCCCCCTACCCACTCGCCGCGGATGCAGCCAGGCGGAACATGAGCCGCGGAGCTCGAGCCGGGCGGAGCTGAGTCCCCCGGGGCGGCGACAGTCAGGACGCAATCCTCCGGGACGCTAGCCAATGGGGCGGGTAGCCCGACTGGCACTCTGGCCTCGTCCCGGTTGATCACGAACCTGACCATATCGTCGAATCCCAGGGGCTTAAGCATCCTCTTCTCCGATGGCGTGAGACGGTTGGTGAGGCAGCCATCAAAGATCACCTTTAATTCTGCATCACCGAACTCCGTATCCCTCGCCACCGAAGAAAATGCCCTGGCGAACTCCCGCGTCCCATGATCCCCCTGACGGAACCCAAACAGCAAGTGGGCAAGGCGAGATCGCAGGAACGATGCTGAGCTGTCCATGCTGCTGCTGCCTACTGGGTTCAGTTCTGGCTCGTTCGTTCTGTTAAGGAATGGACAAGGAGAACCCAATTGCAGGCAGCGAAACGGGGATGAAGGGGTTAACAAGGACTTTAATATATATAAACAGAAAACAAAAACCCTCGAGGGGGTAAAAAGACAGTACACAATAACTAATACTATGAACTGAAAACTAAACTAGAACACAACTTTAAAACACTAAGGCTAAACAAACACTCACAAAGACTAGGATAAACTTAAATACTTCTCTCAGGACAAGGCTTCTAAGACGGGGTAACAAGTACAGGCATACAAGTACAACGAACGAGCACAAGACAATAGACAAGAGGGCATTAAATAGGGGAACAAACACAGGATAATTACTAAGGGGCAGGTGAAGGTAATGGAACACTAATGGGAAGGCTAACGAGACAAAAGGCGGGAAACACTGACGAGACACGAGAAAGCACATGGCATGTCAGAATCAAAACAAAGCCATGTCTTTCTCACACAAAACCTAAGGCTATGCCATGACTCCGCTGCAAGACCAAGAATAAACATGACATGATAGCGGAATCATGACAGATTTTAATGTTAATGCACAATGAACTAACATGAACAATGTTGATATTAACATTAACAAAGATTAAACATGTTTAATTACAATTTTATTCGTTGTTCATGTAAGCTAATACATTTACATATGTTCAAAAGTTAGCCTTATAGTGAAGTGTTCCAATGTTTTATTATTAAAAGCGATAAACTGGTATTGAACTGTAATTAAACATTTTGCTCTAGATGTAAGAAAAGGGTGTGTTTTCACCGGAGTTTAAGTAGCCTTAGTTCAATTTGTATTCAGCCTCTGTTATACTGCAGAGAACCGGTACAATCCTTAGCTGTGAAAACCTTTAGCTTTGCAGTATTCTCACTGTGCGGAGGATCCCAACAGTGCAGGAGAGAGAGGCAGACAGCAGCCCACATAACCCAGAATGCCCAAGTCGAATCAGGCACAGGCGGGGGGCTTGAGTTTCTTGATTCAGTGCTGAATCTGTTCTTCTGAAATCGTCAAGAATAGCAATCAACAGTCCAACGAGAGAGAGAGAGAGAGAGAGAGAGAGAGAGAGAGAAGAGAGAGAGAGAGAGTAGATGAAAGACAGGTGTAGAGAGAAAGAACGAGCAGAAGAGTAAACAACAAAATCTTTGAGTGGTTGGGATAGAGAGGTAGATACAGAGGGCCATGGCGTCAGATCGGGCAGGGGCCAGTAGAGTGCCCTCTGTGTCTCAGCATCTGATGGAAATTTAATAAGTGTATTAGGATTGGCAGCTACACTCTCTGGCTGCCCCGGACATTAGCATAAAGCTATTTATTAGTCTGATTTCCCTGGCTGAGAGCGACCTGGCCTGACATGCGCAAGGAGCACACGTTGTCATGGCAGCGTCGAATGAAGCCGGCGAGTATCAGGCCGGGATCGTGCGGAAGAATCTCGACTAGTAATTTTGCCGGAGTAGGACAAGTGTGGGGAGGATGGGATTGGAGCAAAAAGAAGGCAGAGAGTATTAAATGAGAGTGTGAAGCAGAAAAAAGGTTGGATCTAACTCCATCGCCAGCTGCAACACCTCTGGGAGGGCTACAGAGAATGATAGCATCAATGCTGTTTGATAGCTCACCTAAAGACCTGGGATATGGTGTTCTAGATAGACTTTGTAAGACATGTACAGCATACATATTTAGTTATGCACTTTTAAAAAGTTTTAGTGACCTGAAATCTTTCCTTTCATAAGCTTGTGCATCTCCAGAGATGTCACACTAGATTTACAGTTTTTCTCCATTGGTTTGGCTCATTTCTTGAAACAGAAATTACATTCTCAAAATTCTAAGATATTTGGCAAAACAGTCTTACAGTTCAGCACAACACCATGGTTTACCTGCAAAAGCTCATATCTCTCCCAAAACAGTTCACTCATGTGTCAAAACTAAATTTCGTTCTCATTTAAACAGTCAGTGCCCCCAAAATGCTTCGTCCCTTTGGCATTGTGTAAGCACTGCAAGTCAGAATGTTTAGATGTTTTGTCACTATGGCAGAGGACCATTGAAACATCCCTCATGTCCACCTTTCAGTCTTAGCCCCGTCCTTCATTGACAATGGTTACTGTACTCATATTGTAGGTGAGGCCCTACAAGACCTCTCTCATTTTCAGGGATCAAATCAAAATGAAGGCGGTCCAAGAAAAGAAGGAGCTTCTGTGTATTGTATGGGCCAGGACTGGGGATGTGAGTGGCCACACCATTCTCAGATATGGCAGCACACATAGTTGTATTGCCCCACTCGCTGGCCTGGGACATCCACCGTGGCCCGGTGGCCAATAATATAACGGCCACGTTTCGGCCATTGGCACTGAGATTCGAAACGGCTACCTTCTGATAGCAAGCCCAACGCTCTGACCACCAGTCTGACCTTCGAATCTCAGTGCCAGCAGGTCATGACTGAAATGCCCTTGAGCAAGGCACCTTACCCCTGATTGCTCTGCAGTAATGTGCCACTGTAGAAAAAAACTACTTGTAAGTCGCTTTGGATAAAAGCGTCAGCCAAGTGAGTAAATGTAATTATTCTCTACAATAGCGGAAAAAAAGAAAACATCAAATCAGTCATACACTACAGTTACAGACAATTACATAGGAATGTTCTATGTTCTCCACTAGATCAATTTACTACTGGCCACTACTCCTGTGGTTCCAAACCTGGGGTACATGTACCCCTATGCAGAGGTACTACAGGGGGTATTTGACAGAAAGGGGAGGGGGAAATCATCAATGACTAGGCTTACTGAAATGTAAATCAAATATTTATACCTGGATACACAAATCACGTAACACTAAAGCGAAAAAAGTTTGGGAACCACTGCTTTGGATCACCAGTAACTGATGACTTACATGTACATACTGGTACAGCAGCTCTTTCACTCTATCAGAGTTCCTCTCAAATGGTACCCTGTATATTTGCTTCATTGTCATCTGATGCTTCTTCAATATACGGTCTATTGTGGAGATGCTTATAAAGTTGACATTTTGGAATATGGCATTGTGTTGTAGGATTGCAGTGTCTCATTGTGATGGCATTATTTGCCATCACCATGTTACAGATCTCTTGTTCATTGAGAAGTTTTTCTCTGCCACCTGTGCAAGGTTGTTGTGGAAAACTGTGTTTTTCCAATGTTTTTCTTGTCATTTTTAGTATCATAACATACCATTGAGGTAAGATATTACTGTAGGCCTATCACGCACAAACACACACACACACACACACACACACACACACACACACACACACACACACTGTAGAGCGAGGCACATTAGGCTGAACTCAGCGACCTGCCTCCGCCATTGTGAGGCCATGGTTGATGACATGGTCTATAATTGTGGCCCGAATTTCATCCGGGACAGCATGGTTTCTTCGTGCTCCTCTGCCTCTTCCCCCTATTCCATCACCACGCACCCTTACTACTCCTCTTCCTCCTCTTCCTCCTCTTCTTCCTCCTCTTCCTCGAGCAGGCAGTTGCCCTTGTTCATTTACTTGGCCAGGTGCCTGCATGTTCAGAAATTGTACTGGTCCTGCAAGGTCAAGCTCTTTACATACATGTTTGGCAGTATTTACAGTCATGGACAGCACCTGTCAGGTAACTAAGCATACTGTTTAATTGGTCATCTGAGATGTGTGAAACTCCTCCTTCGTTTGTCAAGTTCTAGTTTCACCTGACTGTCAATTGCTGTAATACATTTATAAAATGTTCCAAGGGATTCATATATGGTATTCATGCTATTATGTTCTTGACTAATTTTGACAATTGAACAGACTATTGTGCATGTGATGACTTATACAATGAAATTACGCTGAAATGTTTTGGAGCGAACAACCATTAGACTGAGAATCGACAATCAGTTTAGATCAACAAGATCAATTCAATTGAAAATTGTGCTAAATGTAGGCTACCTGTACTTAATCATTTGCAAATATGAGACATTGAGACATGTACTTAGACATTTGCAATTTGATCAAATGAATGAGAAATTAAATTCTGTTGTAAACAATTGCCAAGTTGTTTGGAGGTTTGTCCATGTTGTTTTGAGAATGTAATTTCTGTTTCAAGAAATGAGCCAAACCAATGGAGAAAAACTGTAATATCCCTGGTAGCTGTTCATGACTAGTAATAATATATATTATTGTTATGGCCTGAAACATTAACAAATTATTTGAATAATTAAAATAATGACCAAACCAGACAAAAAAGGACTTTTGGACACGAAATGTACCCTTTGAATATATCACCAATGTTTGAAACATTTCTCTTTTGCACAGAACTGAAAATATACAGTATATATATTTGAGGAGAGGGAGAAATTTCAGTTTTTAAATATCTTGTTTTCGTATAAAACATCTCATGTAAACTTGGTCTAATGTGCAATTAGACACGTCCACTTTTTTACATACCCTGAATACACCGTTTAAAAAAACTGTTGCAGTTAACATTTCATTCTGTTGCAATGTTATACACCTACATACTGCACACTCTAGTCTCACAGGCACTGGGGTATTACAGTAGTCTGAGGTTAGGATTTCAACTAATCGGGCATTGTTGCAGGTGACTAACCTTTCACTTTCTTTTACCGTTTCATTGTCTGTCTCCTTCGAGAGGACACATTAGCCTCCTGCTGCGGCCAATTACAGCGCTAATGCCCGACCTGAAGGTTTCAACCCCAGCATGCCATCGAGAGGGGAACAGGTTTTCAGGTGTGTGTCCGCTTGTGATTGCAATGGAGTGTGTGAACCGAAGTGCTTCTGGTCTCCTTTTCCCATTTGTAGATAGAAGGATAAGATGTGCTCTGATTCCCTCTCACACATCTGTAATGAGATTCAACAGCTCAGAGCTCATCATTATTCCAGTCTTAAAGTGTATTATGTGAAGTCATTCTCTTCCTCTCCTTCCCTTGCCTTTTTCAGGTCATTTCAAGGCACACTTAATTTAATGCGATTATCCCCCAGCGCAACTCAGCACAATCTCAACGTGTCTAATGAAATAAGTTGGGAAAACTATCAGCACATTTTTAATGTAATGTCATTTTGCAGTTAAAGCGCAACTTTTTCCACTTTCAAGTAGTTTGCTGGCGATCTGGCGAGTTTAGTGAAGTTCGTGGACGGCTTCAGCATCGCAATTTAACCTTTGAATATATTTGAAAAGAAAGGTCACATGTATCATCTATCACATCATGTTTTGGAGACGTTTGCATTTGAAGATTGAATCTAAAGTGATTCAGTGAGGTGAAAAATTAGATTTCTAGACATTGATGGATAGTGTGTAGTCAGGTGTTTAGCATAACTACAGCCTGTCATTGAATATATACTGCTGAGAACCCACTAGACGTTTTTTCTTGATAATTGTAAGGTTATGAATTCGGCCTGTAATTGTATCATACATTGGCACAACAGTCTAATACTGAACCTTTAGAAATATGCTAAAATATTAGTTGACTGGCAAACAGTAAAATGGTCTTTTCTGTAGCATTATGGTTTCATAATTGCAAGCTTTAGTTTGTTCCGGTTCTGTAATTTTTTTGTCGTTTTAGTATCTAGAAGACATGAATCAAAGGTTCAATTATCTGACATTGATGAATATTTATAAACAGCAACTGACTCATTAAAACACAATTGCTTAAATACAAGGAGATTCCATGGTTCACAGGATTACCAACCAAGTCAGCGTGACATTTCGAAAAGTGATTCATTAAACTACGGGATCATTTATTTGTCACAGGAACAGGCCCTGGGGTGGACTAACAATGCTCTTTGATGATGAGACGGGGTTAGAAGATTTGTTCACTTTCGAGGTGAGATCATAGTGGTGACGGGGTTCGCCAGCTTCAGTGTTCCTCGGCTAGATTGAACTAATGCGCTTTTCCAACTCTAAAGTTCTAAAACTCTGACTTCTGGATCTAGCAGATCGACACTCTCCCCAGTAGGATGTCAGCGATATTAAGCCTGGCCTGACTGGCAGGTGCATTTAGATTCAGGATGGCAGTGGGTAGCTGGCTTTTGGAGCTACTTTTCTCACTCTGTCAGTATTAAAGGTCAGTGGCTATTGATTTGAGTGAATAACTCATGATGCTAAAATGAAACAGGGTGAGGGGGCAAGGAGCAGCTGTCCGGGACCTCTGTCTCTTATTATTTGATCTGTCACATCAAATATAATGCAGAAGACCCCAGTAACTGTCAATTTGGGGTCTTCAGTGACTGGAAACAAAAACAGTGCTTGTGGCGAAATGGCATCACAAACCGATTCTAGTTCGGTACACAGTGGAAAATTGGTTGTCTTAAAAGGGTAGTTGAACCAAAAATAAAAATTCTGTCATGATTTTCTCACCCTCTTGAAACCTGCGATTCAATCGCCATTCTTCAATAAATCTTATTTTGGATTCTTCTTTTGTGAACTATCCCTTTAAAGTCAGTTTTAATATGACATTTGCCCTCAAGCAATTCAAATATGTGTTTTTTGTTGTTGTTGTGAGCTTCTGCTGAAGTTGAATTTCTTCTGTGCTGTCATTTTCGTTTTAACCACATGGGGGCAGTAACGAGGCCGTAGTTAATGACACGACCACTAATTTATTCAAGCACAAGAACCTGCACATCACCTGCAAACCTCCATAAAAATTTCAAGTGATGTTTGGTTGAGTGAGTGAGTGAGTGAGTGAGTGAGTGAGTGAGTGAGTGAGTGAGTGAGTGAGTGAGTGAGTGAGTGAGTGAGTGAGTTAAGGGTAAAAAAATGTTAACCCAGAGAGCCATTTTTACTGGTCCATTTGTAGAAGCATTTCCTTGTTTTCTTCATAATATAGGCCTAACATATTTGAAAATTATGCATTGTATTAAAACGATATATCGGGTACTGTGGGATAAGGTTATCTGAGCAATTAACATCTGCATTTCGCCATCTTGACCGGATTTCATACATTATTCCTTCTGCGTATAAAGAAACGATCTGTGGAGACAGCGGCAGTATAAAAGCTCAAATCCTCTTTGTGAATTGGGATTTCAATATAAAGGAGATGAGTTTTTAATATTAAACATAACCTTAGCCTACTGTATAATTTATCACATCATTTATTAAGGCTCAAGTCACAACATTACAGGCTCCCAGTGAAAAGACTCGTACTGCCAAGAGAAACACTAGGCCTATCTATCCCCAACTATCTGAAGGAAGATGCCGTTTCAACCGTGTGCTCTTCTTAATGCGTCTGATGTAATTACCCTTCGTGCCAAAGCATTTACCACACCAATTATAGGGAGATGGAGTGAAGCAGAGAGATGGACTCGTTTTTCCTGACCAACCTGCGCCTTGACGCTTTGCATTTAAAAGACCCAAAACTCTACCTCTGCACATGAAAGTAAATGTCAGGGTAGCTTTTCGCTTCAGATAGCCGCGCATCAAAGCGGCCTTTGGCAGCCTGACATTTCAGGGGGCAGACAGGCAGAGTCGGGGCCGGGGAGCCTGTATTAACCCCCGGTGGGAGATTGAGGCAGGATAACGACGGTCGATATCTATCTGTGACAAAACACAGTCTATTAAAATAAAAGACACAAAGGCTTTACGCTGGGGTATTGTTTACTGGCATTGTTGTTCAAAATACAGTTTGTGAGAATGCCAAACGTTTATCTCTGGCGTTAAAGGGAGACTGCGGTTTGTGTGAAAGATTGTAAGGGAATGTCGCCCTCTTGTGGTGAAGTGGCTAAACTGATTTCGCATTATTCCTTGTAGTGAGACAGATCGGGCACACGAGGGCGCTCATCTCGAATGAAGTATGAACATGTTTATTTATAATGGATTTTTCAGTATAACAAATCTTTCTAAATGCTCACGATTGAAGTACAATTAGAAATGAAACCTCATGCACAATTGTAAGAATAAAGAAAAATTTAAACAAATTAATCGTATTAATTTTAATAGTTTTTATTACATGAATTTAGCATGTACAGTAATCCAATTTTAGAATAGCTCTAACTGCAGTCTGCTGGTCTTACTGATTTACTATTCGTAGACTATTTAGGAGCAAAGTTAGTGCAACATATATTCCTCTTTGTGTAGACAGATGCTTCAAGGAATTCCCAAGAGATTAATTAATTTCGCATTCAGTCTTCGTATTATGAACACTTTAAAAAAGGTGACGGCAGAACGGATCACTCAAAAAACAGCAATTCACACAAACGGCCACCAGGTGGCAGTTTATTCACAACTAACAAGTATGTGGTACGTTTATTGTCTTAGAAATAAAATCCGTATAGTAACTTTCACAGAATTAAGAATGTGAAAAGAAAATAGAATGTTAATAGACAAAAAAAATATGTATACGCATTCAAACAGACATACAAAAACGAAGGGTTAACACGTACAGTATATGATTTCATGGTTTATTAGTGTTTTAAAAAAATTGATAATTTTTGTATTTGCGTCTGTTGGCCACATGTAATAAAAGTAATTTGATAACAAAAATACACGTTATTGTTACTGGTTTGTGTTAAACTAAAATGTGTGTTCTGCAGCCGCCCACCAGAGGGCAGCACAGCTTTATGAATATGCGTCAGTCTGGCGACTGCATTTCATCAATATTTTATAAATCACCTTTATGGGTTAATATAGGTAACAGATAGGTTTTGATTTCTAAAATGAAGAAAATTGTTGCTATGTGTGATATACTGCATATGAGATTTATCATGTGCAGTTTTAAAATGTATAGTATGTAAATGATGTAACTCTTACTAATTATTATTCTTACTAATTCAGACATTAGGCCAGGATTTTCTAACTGGCTGAGCCATGATCATGGTGCTATTTAAAGAGTGATTGTTTTCATTGCAACACAATGTAACTGGCAGTTACTCACGAATGAGTGGCAACCAAGATGAATCATCATTATCATGTTCATCCAATTTACTCAGGAAGTCTATATTTAGAGCCCAGTTTGAGCTCCGAGACTTCGCTTGCAAATCGAATCTCTTTCTGACTACTTCAACTATTAGTTAAAAGATTTAGATTTGTGCTCAAATCTTTAAACCCAAGCTTGACCATTGAGTTCCAATCACGCCATGTTTTAAAGTGCTGGTTATTAAGTGCTGAAACCCCTTTTCACTGAAACAGAATAACACCTATTAAAGAAACACAGAGCTTAGATCTAGAGTCAGATTTTTGTCCTTGAATTTCCCATTCCTGTGTTCCTTTTTAATGGCACATTTATTAAAAACCAATAGCTTTAGACAGCCTCTCAGACTATCCTTGAATGTCTCAAAAGTATCTTGTGAAATTAAAGATTCATTATTTTGAACAAAAAGGCTGTCGTGAATGAACAGACGGAGCACATGGAACCGAAACATGCAAGTCACTCTGTTATTATTAATTCTGATGGATGTGATTTTAGGGTTTTGTTGTATAGAGAAGGCGGATCCGTGTTGGGTGACAGGTGAATGGGTGTGTTCTGGCATGGTCCCCGGTGTTTCTAAGCCCCGCCCCTTTTGTAGAAGTGGTGTTTTATCTATTTTCCTAAACGAAGTATTTGCTTTTGCGAACAGTAAATGGAGATGGCGATATCCCACAATGCTGTGCAGTTTGTTGAGTGGTGGAAAGATGTGAACAAGACAGCTCGGACTCAAAAAGCGTTGCTGTGGCTCAGTGGTTAGAGCAACGCCAAGGTCATGGATTTGAGCCCAGGGGATTTACATAGTCAGAAGCAAATGTATAGCACAATGCAATGTAAGTTGCTTTGGATAAAAGCATCTGCCAAATTCATAAATGTAAATGTAAAATACACACCCCCTATGCACATTGGGATCCGCCTACTGCTGTCAAAATCCAAACTCAACTGCCAACTTGTGATTGATCAATGCGTGCATATGTAAATGTTTGTTTTTATAAGCTAATGTCTGTTTTTGTTGTCGCGTTCACTCATTTGTGTGATTGCCGAGTGCTGCTTTAGACAAAGAAGTCTCACGCACTTCTATTAACTACTTTTTGGACTATTCAAAGTCTTGTTTTGTGAAAAACATCCCTGCTTTTATTCCTGTGTCAAGCCCTCTGTGGATGACCGCTGACCTGTTTGTCTTCAGATGTAATAGGAGAGACGCTCTCTGATGCGAGTCTCACATGAGGCATATGCGAGCGGAGCTACAGGGAATACCAGCCATCATCAACATCCACACACAGGGCGACCTTGCCCGCAGAACACAGGAAAGCCCGTCTAGACAAGGAAAAGTGATATGGCAATTGGGAATAATGTGTGGATGGACGAATGAATACATTTATTACCATCTTCCCATTCAGAAAGGTTTATGTCTCACATAATGGGAGAGACAAAGGTGGCATACTATAAATCATGTGGTAATCTTTATTGTGGTCCTATAGGCTTTACATTATGACTTTATATTGAATTTGAGTGTATATCAGTGTTTAATAGCTGAGCTCTATTTTTTAAAGGTCTGCCCCATTTTCTAAATAGAGAATTATTATGTTTCTCTTTTTCTTTTCCTTATTGGATCCTATTGATTTTTCTCCCCCTGGTATGGATTGGATCAGGCTCCCCTGCGCCTCTGAGTGTTTGTATGTGTGTAAATTGTAAGAGAGAAGGAGCAGGCTTTATAGATTTTAAGATCCATAGAGCTTAGCAACAAAATGTATGCAAATTGTAATAAAATGTAAATCTTTCTTTAGGAGAGTTGACAATGTATAAAAAGTTACTAATTATTACTTCCATATGTTAACTTTTAGTTAGAGGCCGACAGAAACAGTTTTGTGTTTATCGATGCTGTTGTAGATTTACGCTGTTCCCATTGCACCGTGATGTATTTATTCTGAAAATGTTAAATAATAAGAGGAATGGTCATGTGATCTTAAAGGCAAAATTCACCCGAAAATAAAAATTCTGTCATAATTCATGTCATTTTAAACCTGTATGACTTTTTTTGCATTACACAAAAGAAGATATTTTGAAGAATGTCGGTAACCAAACAAAATTGGCCAAATTGAAACCACTAAAAAAATTCTTAAAATTTTTTTGTTTTTTGTTCTGCAGAAGAAAGAGTCATATGAGGTTTTGAACAACACAACTACTGATGACAGGGTTATATTTGTGTAAAGTATCCCTTGTACCGTGACCCACTCTGTGTCAAACAAAAGAGCTGTTATTTTAATCTTGAGTCTTCCTTTCATGTCAATGTACATTATTTGAAACATAATTTTCAAAAGTGCTATTGATTTTTTTTCTGTAAAACCTTTTTAATAAGGAAAAAATCATGAGTTCACCTTTCATTGAAATGATTAACAATGTCATTCTGTTCTGTCTGTTCTTTATCCTGAACATGGTTGCTATTTCTGTGTTTGGTGAGCTGTATTCAGTCAAATACATTTTCTTGTCTACGCAGTTTCGTTACTGGTACAGAACTGTGCACATAATCAAGCATGCTCTCTCTCTTTCTCTCTCTCTCAGTGTAGCTCAGATGTGGTCATGCAGTCTAAAGGTATTAAATTATTCCAGCCTAGCAGCCGAATGAAACTGCATGGGGAGATGACAGCATTATACACGTTTAAAAAGCTGAAATGCGTTTTGGCGAAACAGCGAGAGATGATGACAGTGTCCTGAATAACTACTGATGGTTGTTATTTTGAAAAACGCTCCACGATTGGTTACTTTTAGATGAATGTTTGCTCGAATAAAACTAACTGAAGTTCCACAAGTCCAAGCTGCACCAAAGTTTATTTGGGAGCATAGCTGCTATTTTTTTATAGGGGCTTGTGTGCTTGTAACAGCTGTAGTGAGCAGGACACAGGCTTCAGGCCCCTTCAGTGGTTTTCCTCATCTGAGCCATGCACGGCTAAAGTCAATCAATGCTTGATCGATACAGTCTCTTACTGCATATCTATCAGTACTTGCATGTATGCGTAAGTGTGCTTGTGTGAAAGAGAACTTAAAGTGAAGCATCATGTACAATACATTCCAAAAATTGCTGGGTTTTAACCCCATAGTTGGGTAAAATAGGAACAATACCAGCTTCTTGGTTATCAATTAATTTAAGTACTACTAAGTACGAACTGCCATATGAAGAACTGCCATAATGTACTTGAAGTGCTTTATTGTTACACATTAATTTTGTACTTAGTATACAAAAAGAATTAGTTTTTTTTATTTAAGAAAGTATTTTTTGTAACTTAAGTGCATAATTTAAACAGAGCAATTTAATTACATTTGACTATGTTATAGTAGAATTTTTCCCCTGAAATTCTGCAACCCAGTGTATGTTAATTTTTAATACAGTAAGTTTTACTGTATCTTATCTACACAAATAGAACCCACGGTTTGTTCACTTTAAACCCAACCATGCTTTGTAAAAACCAAGCATCCAAGCATATTTAGAGTATAATTGTGTACATATACTTTTCTTTTTACCCCATAAGTGTATTTGCCGGCAACAATATTTTGACTCAAAACAATGCACTACGATTAGCAATGTTTACATGCTACATAATTGCTTTTTTGTCTTGTTAATTGGTTAAATTAATGATAATAATTCATTTATTTTGTATTATTTTATTATAATTCATTATTTTGTGATGAATACATAGTTGTAATATTACATGTAAAATTAGATGTTACATGCAATTTCACTTTTCCACTATAAAAAACTTCCCTTCCTTACATTTTTTTGTACAATCAACATAGCTATACAAGTCATTTCAGCAATGCAGCTGATTGGCCAGTGGTTTGTAAACTTTTTAAGTAACATCATTGACATTGCAGTGTAAACAGGGTAAAATGCAAGTTTCATATCACGTGTAGAGTTTAACAAACTGTTAAAATACATGACATTATTTGCAGCGTTGGCATGTGCGAATGTCACTTTCAAACCAGTGAAAAGCCTCTAATGCAATTTCACACTGAATCTGACTAATGTAATTAGCAGTTCTCAGTTTCTCCTAATGAATGTAATCGCCCAAATGGACAAACGGATTAAACTCTTAGCATTTGAAGCAACAACAGCAAGATGCCATTACGCAATATGTGACTGCAGTTGCTATGGCGATAACGTTTAAAGATTCTGATAAAATTCATACAAATTAGCCCATTCCGAACCATTGTGAACTTTCCACGATGAGATACGATACACCGCTTGTTATCCGTGTGGGGGGATCTGCTCCTTAACAGATGAGGTTTCCTGGCTTCTAGTCAGGCTTAATAGGTTTGACAGGTGTTGTGCTGAACTGGGATCAGGAAGCAGGAAGGACAGTTCTGTTCTGGGTGATCGCTGGCCTTCAGGCTCCATTTTCACCACCTGCAGAGCAGATCTCAGATCAGTCTCTGGGGTATTAGCTTTCAACATGACTCCCATCCTGCAGGAAGCCCGAGCCAACTCTGTAATCGGCCTCAAAACAGGCCAAACGTGACAGGACGCTCCGACCGAGCTCCTTAAAAGGCCTGGCTTCCATCTGCATCCTGGAGCGGTTTGTTTGTTTTTTGGTATGATTACTGTTGAAGATAGATTACATCATATCCTGTTTACAGGTCTCTCTCCCCCTGTGCCTTCTCTCTCGATCTTTCGCTCCGATACCATCTCAGGAAGCTCCCATGTGAAGCACCATGCAGCCCATGATGAATCCGCAAGTCCGGGGAAATGAAAGTGTTTCTTGGTGATTTCAAAAATGGAATGAGGTTCTTGAAAGGTATTAAATTCTGTAATATATTGTCTCCCACTACAGTTGGGTGTATGGGAACTCTGAAATAAATCAATACGGAAAACAGCAGCGAGGGAGCTGGACAGGGAGTTGAAATATTAAACAAGTGGCTTAAAACACAGGCCAAAGCCTTTTTGGAAAAGAATCCATTACGGCTTCGATACTCTCGGCAGTTGTCTATGAAATTGAATTCGGGTAAAGAGAGGAGAGCCAGTGGTTCGAGGACTCATTTGCTATGAAATTGAGAGGCGGTTTGATCAATAAGACATACAGTATTGGAATGCCCGACAGAAATAGCAGCTGTATGAACAGCGCAGGGTGAGATTGAAGGATAAGCATAGCAATGATTGCTAACTGCCCAATTTTCTCCCTTCAAGCACACACAGACTCTTCGAACCCCTTGAAATTACATTCTTGGCTCTCGAAGTGTGGCGTTGGTGAAATTAAATGTTAAAAATTCCTTAATTTAGCAAGGCAATGTAAGGGTATTACCCGTAGGCTAGCGCAATGCTAATCTTTCTCCCATGAGTCCACGTGTAACAAGTGGACCGTTATCCTGATAACACCTCACCATGCCTCTCACACACACACCCGTACGCCCACCTAAGTTCTCCAATCATTTGGTTTCAGATTGAATTCTATTCATGGTCACATTAAGTCTCAGAGAGAAGGATTTACGCCGTGCGCCTTGTGAATGAGGTCGCCTCGCACAACATAAAACCATATATTTGGGTTTTAAATTATTTAAGTGTAACAATGAGAAGGGATCGATTTTTTTCACTTTGTACGCATAATGGCACATTTGAATGCAAGTTTGAGGCTCCATTCTCAAATCTTCTGAATTGTAGCCTTTGGAAATGAGAGGCAGAGTTCTGGTGAGGCGATGAGAAAGAGGGAGAGACATGCGATTCAAGCACGTTAAAAAGAACACGAAGTAAAGAAAGAGAGAGAGAGTCTGTGCACACCACCAGAGATCCAGTATTTTCCAAAGTACAGCAGACATCCATATCAAGAGGACTCGCAGCACTTCCAGCTATCGCCCTCAGGTAGAAATCGATCTCCTCTGAGGCTGAACTTTGGTTTGGAATGTGCCTGCGGTTTTGATACTGCTTGCAAAGAAAGACAGGTAGACAAACAGAAGGAAAAGGAAAGCGATGGTAGAGATCTGTGCATGAAGTCTCTCTGGCAATTATAACTGCTCTGACTGACAAGTCGAAGACCTCTGACCTCCTTGATTGCCAGAACTTCATGCATTGTTCTGCAGTCACGCCTATGGCATGTTCTTTGCTCCCGTTGTGGGTTTCAGAATTTGGGTTTATTTCGATTCCTCTTTTTCCCCATCGGTTTAGTGTTCTAGTATGAGCTGGAGCCTTAGACCAGGATCGATTCAGATGGAAGGGGTTTTGTTCTCAGTAGATTATCGTCTAACAGATTGCTGTGGGAGATGTAATGCTGACTTCTGGCTATTTAGTAAACCATTAAAATTGTTTATAAAAGAAAGTACTAAAGTATTCAAGAGTTAAGGTGGGTGTGTGCATGTGCGTGTTCAAAATCCCTTCACTTATATCATTGTGGTCATTTGAGTCAACAGATATAGTCATGTATATGCCTTATGGAATAGTTCACCCAAAAATGAAAATACTCATTTATTCAACCAAAGTTATTCCAAATCTGTATGACTTAATTCTGCAGGACAAAAAAATATATATTTTCAAGAACGTTGACAAGCAAACAACATGGACTCTCATTGACTTCCATTGTATGGACACAAAATATCGTCTTTTGTGTTTCACAGATGAAAGAGTCATAAAGAAGTTTTGAAAGACATCTCTTTAAACCCTAACAGTTTTATTGGAAAAGGCTAATAAAATGTTTAAGCTTAATTTACGACACAAATTTGCTTTTAATATAAACACTTTCAGTGTATTTGGTACTGTATGTGCGTGATGTCATGATGAGGATTTACAAGCTTATTTTTCTTTTTGTTGCACATGTAAACGCATTCCAAGCTGCACATATGCACTGCTTCGATTGTTCTACTATAAATTCAAGCCATCAGATCTTATGTACAAGATAATGTGCAGAAGAAGAATTTGTGAAACCCAGAGCTGATCAGCATCAGTTCAACTTCGGTCCGGCTCCTAAGAAGTCACAATCCGAGATTCCTGTAGCAGTTTGAGACTGTAGAGAAAGATTATTGGAAGATTCGTTGTCAAATTGTATTGATCAATTCTCCAAGTGACTGACGAATAATGTCTCTGCGGGTTGTGTAATGAGTGAAGCCGAACGAAGTGGTCAGTCTCAATTACGGATTCCTTTCTCTTCTGCGGCAGCAGAGCGAACGGATTCATCAGTTTATTTATAGCGTTTCATGTGGGCTAATTGCGTACGCAGTGGTTGATAATAGAGATTGATTCTGGACATTTCTGCGTCACTTCTTCATTTTTGTGGCTGAAATCAGCTTTCTTTTTCTCTTTAAAACTAAATCAATCAGCATCTCTCTCTCTCACACGCACATACACACACATTTTCGACCCATGCTGGGACCCAGTGGGCCTGTTTGACGGTGCTCAGATCTTCTGCATTAATTAAGACACACAGAATGACATCTCTGCAGCAGGCACTGCAAGGTCACCTCTGTCTTTGAGAAGGACCCTTGCAGGGATACACTACATGAGCCACACTACACACTTTGCATAGAGAAACATTTCCTTATTTCCTCATTTTTACTCATTGAAGGTGCTGTGTGTAATATTTTGAGGATTTATGTACAATATTATATACAAAACTATGTCTTCAGATGTGTATAAAGACTTTACACAATGGAGTGTTTTTTGGATGCTTTTATTATCTTAGAATGAGCTATATTTGAAAACACTGCCAGTCCCATTCACCATGTTGTTTCCAGTAGCCCTCAATGGACAAACTGCATGTTTCGTACATACGTTATCCCCATCGAGAAAATAATTGCAAATATCTTTGTCCTGTGAGAGCCACCGTAGTGCTTCGAGGGGGGGATGTTTGGGGTTGTGAAATCAGACGTTGGTTGTTATTTGCGACCTCACCGCTAGATTCCGGGAAACTATTAAATTGCTCCTGAACAATAAAAGGATGTTTGAATAATAGTTAAGAATTTTTTTATCTGTATAATAACTTCAAAGATCTTGATGTATTGCAATGTGCTCAGACTTGCTGACTCAAAAATCTGAGATTTTCATCTAGTTTTTAGCAGAAAGAATTTCAGGTGAAAGATTGAAAAGTTGGCACTTTAATAAAACAGAGAACTCAATTTTGTGTTCTGAGCTATAAAGGAACAACCTCTAAGCAATACAAGGTTCTTTCTTTCTTTCTTTCTTTCTTTCTTTCTTCATTCTTTCTTTCTTTCTTTCTTTCTTTCTTCATTCTTTCTTTTGTGCATTCAACCAGCACTGCTTAAATTGCAATGAGTCACTCACCCCAATGGATTGCAATATAAAACACACAGCTATATGTACCGGGTGCTGCTTGTATGCAATCTGAATACAGATTTTCATCCCTTGAGAAAAGAGAACATGCCTCTTGGAGTGTGTGTGCGTATGTGTGTTGCGCGGACCACAGGGAACTGTGTGGTCAAGCTGAGAGAAAGCTCTCTGCATGCTTATCATCTGTTGCTTATCTCTCTGCATGCTACTGAATGACTCTGACCTACAGGTGAGCCATACAGGCTCCTCACGCTGGGCTCATAAATTACAGAGGCCTTGGGAGACTCTTCCAGAAAGTGAGAGCGAGAGAAAGAGAGAGAGAGAGGGAGGGGGAGAAAGAAGTGTGAGGGTCTTTGTACCTGCAGATCCTGAAGCTCGGAGGGGGTGGTCACCAACTTTCTCTCTCTCTGTCTCTCTATGGTGACAGCTAATCAACAACTGTAAATTAGGATGTATCCTCGCAGCTCCTGTGTGGTTGCTATATCATTATAAGCGATCATGCTGGACAAAAAGCAACAGCTTCTGCGTCGCCAAACAGCAACCTGAGCTATAGGCGAAGGAAAGCGTTTTTGCTTTTGATTCCTGGTAGGCACTGTAGATAAGAGGGACCCATAAAACATTGTAATAATGGTTTGTCAACAGTGTAATTCTACCACTAGCTTCTAGTACAAAATGTGTAATCTTCATGGTACCCATTACCCGTCAGAAGAATTATTCAAAACAGCAGAAATCTGTTGTTAATGCACTGTATGGAAAAGCATTCTGTTGAATTATGGCTAAAATCGGCCAAGTAAATGACTGCTTGCTGCTTGATACATACGAAGAACATCATGTCTTTGTTGTCTCGCCATAAAACAGAATGAGGATCGTAAAAAGGTTAGTGCACAAAAAAACAGGCAAATGTACCCAACAAGTGCAGTGCTCCAGGGAGAAAGACACGCAGATGTTGCTGTTAAAAACTGTCATTAGGCGGAAGGACAGTATGGCTAGATTTGCTGAAATTGCCTCTGTGTTTCTTTGTGTCTGTGGGTTATCAGTGCCTTTGGAAACAAAACTGAGTAACAAAACATGAATGCCATACAACTACACAAAATAGCAAATAACTTCTTTTGTGGTACAGCACTGTGGTTAACCTTGTAATTTTTATGTGTGTTTTATAGATATCGGTATGGGACAAACCAATAAATTGTAATGGATTTTTATTTCAGAATTGATCATTTTTATGTAAGTCATGGAAAAGCAGAACATTTGTCATGGCAAAAACATGCACTCCAGTTATTTTCTACATGTGTTTTTATAATGTTCACTGTGATAAGAGAAGATCAATATGATGCCTCATGATAAAACACTGTAAAATAGCAATGATCCAGCTGTTACTGTATCTCTACAGGAAACAAAAGCACCTGCTGTGTCAAACGCCCTGTTCATTACTCTTCATTCATAGCAACTATGACATGTTGTGTGTGCCATACTGTCTTTTCTCTTTCCTATTCTTGGGCCAGTTAAAGGGCCAGGGCCATCTTTTTCTGCACCAATTAGAAGGTAAAAGTGTGTGTTTACTGTATATCCTCTGCTCCTGCTGTGTCTTACCGCCTCAGTCCATTCAGCAAACATAGAGCACTTGTAGAAATAACCCCAGTTATAACACACAAGGCTGTATTTGTGTGTTTGTGTGTATCCAACATTCGCAACCCAGCGAGACCATGTAGATGAAATCTAGCCTGCTGTGTTTCTGGAGTGGAAAGCTCTGTAATAGCACGTCCATTAGCTGGACACCATGTGCATATGTGTGTGAGAGCTTTTAGATGCCTGCAGTACTTTATTTCCTGCTGGGCCGGTCCTATCGCATTTGGCCCAAAATGACTTTGAAGCCTCCGTCCATCTGTGTCCATCTTCCTGTTTGCACGTATCCCAGAAGTCCTCCAGCAGCTCTCCCAAACAAATTATTATCAAACACAAAAAATTTCCTGGCTTGCTGTATTGAAAACGGCCAAGAGATTGAATTGATAGGCATGTAAGGGAACCTTATACTGGTCCTGAAAATGCTACAGAGGCCATGTAATTGGCAAACATTTTTGATTATTAATGAGATGCTTGACAATTCCTTGTTGGTGCTGTGAATTTGCTAGATTAGTTTTCAGGGGCGGTTGCCATTTCAAGAGAAACATTGTGTCGATTGAACCATGGTGGATGAGACCAATTAACCCAATCTAATCCAATTGTTACATCTCGGTATGGAAATGCAGTCTGTTGGGCCGTCTTTCTAAAGGTCATTTTTGACATAACTGTAGCATGTTTGTAGTGAGCGACTTTATTGCTCCCTCGGGTGCTTTTGGAAGTTCATCTCTCTTGTTTGCAGTTGTAATTTGCCAGTGTGTCAAATGTAACTCTACCGGGTTTTATTCAGGCAGAAAGAGCGCTCACAGGAATATACAAAGGAAGCGGAAGGAAATTTGATCAAATCACAAGAGAGTTAAAAGTTTTGGTTCCATCTTTATAAAATGAAGTGCTACTCTATATTCACTGCAATTATTTTTATTTCTGCCTTATTTTATAGTACGAATATATAAAAGACTTTGAATCAAGATACATTTATGTTGAGTTGTTTTATAACAGAAAATGTATAAATTAAGTAAGTTTGTTTAAATCAAGCAAAACAATCTGCAAATGGGGTAAAAAAACCTGAAACAGGAACTTAAACATAAGGTCAAACTAAATTCAAATTTATTTTATTATTATTTTACTTCATTCTTATATTTTCTTTCATAAAACAAGACAAAATATCTTAGGTCACTTTCCTTGTCAAGTACATTTATCTTGATTCAAGAACTTTTAGATATTTGTGCTAGAAAACAAGACACAATGCTTAATAAAAATTAAGTTTGTTTGCAGTGATGTGCACACACACACACACACACACACACACACACACACACATACACATACTGTATATACATGCACAAATATACATACATGAATATACTGTATATATACAGTATACATAAAAACACACAAAGACACATAGAGTATACACACACACACACACACACACATGAAATGGTATATATCATATATGCGAAAGATACATTTTTTGGATGCTGTGATACCTCATAGAACATCTATACACCCACTTGCATCAATGACGTGCAACCTGAAAGTTTACAAAATAATTAAAAAAACATGCTCTATTTTCCACAAACAAACCGGACAAATGTTTTAATACCAGTTCATTTTCACAGAGTTGATGATATAAACAGCAAAGGTCTATCTTCATGAGCGTTTCGTGCTCAGCGCTTTCTCCTATCTCTTATACTTCTCTCCCTGGAAATAGATTCTGTCCCGGGGAACGGCAAGTAGGAGGAGACCCATAAAGAATGAAATATTAATTCTCTCGATGCCCGTGACCTTGTGCGGTCGGCAGCGCCGCATTTTATTGTGGGAAATGGGGAGATAGTGAAAGCAATAGATGTTGAAGAGTTTTCCCCTTATACTCCAATAAATGAAATGTGTGACTTTTTGACATCTCGGTTCCGAGGCTTCCAGACAATATTGAAGGTTTGAAGAAAGAGATGTTGCAAAATTTTCGAAAAAAGAAACAAGTCCTTCCTTTTATTTAACTTGATAGGTTTCAATGGAGTCCCTGGTGGCCTGTGTGGAAATGTTTGTGTATGTGTGTGAATGCGTATCACAAATGCCCTGTGAAGGACATATGCGATCAATAGAGATTATTAATGTTTCACGAGTGTTTGCATTTGTGTACTGTTCTGGGTTTCCAAGGCATCACGGAGCTACAGGTTCATTGCAATTTGTTGAACCATCGGAGCATCTTTGACCATCTTGTCTCTCTCTCTCTTCCTGTCTCTCTCTTCCCCTTCCCCCTTCTTATTCTCTTCTCATATTCCCCTGTCAGAATAGCATCTCACCCCTCCTCCTCTGTTTCTCCTCTATTTTACCTCTGGTTGTGTACTGAAAGATGAACTCCAGTCATTTGGAGATGGTGTAAGGTCACATGCAACTTAAGACACAAAATCTATACGAGCAAATGATGTAAGCCTCGAGCACGTATTCTTCACTTTCTCCCCTTACTACATCAGCTCCACTCTTTTTTTTCTGTTTACACTGCACACAAAGCAAACATTCGCATGGAATGTACTATCCACTATACCGTACTATACTGTTTGTTGATAGTGTTCTTAAAAAACACAACTCAACCCAATAATTGACTGGAAAAAGTAAATTTTTGTGTCTTATAAATGACTTAATCATCATTTATTCACCCTCATGTCACAACCTTTATACTCTTTGTTCTGTGCAATGCAAAAGAAGATATTTTAAGAAATGTCTGATTGTTTTTTTATACAATGTAAGTTAAGTTGTTTGGTAACTAGCGTTCTTCAAATATCTTCTTTCATGTTCTGCAGAAGAAATTAAGTCATACAGGTTTGGAATGCTCAGCATCCTTATGTCGACAGCACTGAGTCTGATCAATTTCATGTTCTGCTCTTCCAGCTTTTAGCAACACTTTTCTCTCTAGCATACCATGCGATTCAGTAGTGCCGAGTAAATTGGCGCGTTTTAATCTACAGTTTGTTAATCGAGTCTGTTATTCAGACATTGTGTCTTGTTGAGCTTCATCAACACACTCATTATGACAGTGACGGATAAGTTTGGTGTGTCATCTTCCATCTCTTTCTCGTTCACTACTTCTAGCACTGCAGCAATTAGCAGATTTCAAACCGCTTACAGACCCGTAGCAACTATGGCACGCTGCGTGCCTGGGCGGCTGAGAGCGGGCGGAGTGGCAGAGTGCCTGGAGAGGGCTGCTCGGGGGAGGACACAGCTCTCTGATGTTTACTTTCGTGTTTTGCAGCGTGCACTAGGTTTGTTTAGTGTTGCTGAATGGTTGAAAGTGGGCAGCGTGGTGTGATGAGCCACAGCGCTTCAAATTAACATCAGGAGCAATCAGTGATCAGGAGAGACAGCGCTGATGCGTCGGTGGACTTCTCAGAGCGAGACGTGTACTCAGACTGAACACACAAACACGCATTTATATTCACGTTAATGTGTTGGACAGGCCTGACCGTACACACCCAAGAGTTTTGCAATGTAAATAACTCAATCTAAGGTGAGCACCAAAGGAATACAGAGCGCCAGATCATTGTAGTTGCAAAAAAAAGGGTTCATAGGATGTTTTTATTATGTTTGATTCTGCCAACTATTGCATCTTGTCTAGATTTTGTGAACTTGTCACTTTAATACTAGATGTTGTGATATTTTAAGTAGATAAGTGAATGGAATTAATTTAGCAGATTGTTTTGGGATATTACCTCTTCCTCAATACCCAAAAATGTTCTGTTTGGTCCTTTTTGTATACATTTGGCCTCTGTATAAAACATTTTACAAGCTTTGTAGGCCAATCTTGGATGTGTGATCTTTTTTACCCATTTTGTTTTGGATGTTTGTTGTTTCATATTCCTCACTTTTCAATATACATCTCTGATAAAAATAAGAGACTACTTAAAGTTCATTCAAAATACAAAGCAAGATATTAAAATCAGGGTTATTTGATCAAATAATAATTTCTTCAACTTTTTGTGTTTTTAAGAACATACATTTTGTGTTGTATAAATTTAAATATATATATATATATACTTGTTTTTATATAAACTTGTTATATAAACAGTATTCAAGGTCTAAAAACAATTTTAACAATGCTTTAAAAATCATTTTACCTAAACACATACTGTACCTTAATAGTACATTCATAATGAGTGGAATGGTCTCGTAATTTCTTGCCAGAACTGTATAGTCACACTACTGTATTTATTGCTGTTGGCAATATTTTGTTGGCTAATCATCATCTTATTTCCCTTTTTATTTATGGCATGTATATGACATTTTGTCATGCCAGACACCATATTTGTTTTACAAGGCTGTGTTTATACGTTTTATACGGAAGTAAAATATTGCATAGATTCAGTTTTTTTTCTTAAACTATAAACATGTGATAAGAATGGCAATACAAACTGAGTTGTCTTTGATGTTACTATGTTATTCTGAATAGTTTGTTTGTTTCATAGGTACCTTGTAAACATAATAAACTCCCGGTTGGAATGCATCGGTATGTCTTTTCCCTTCGGCTGAGTGCGAGATCAGTTTATCTAAGAGGCAGAACGATTACGCAGAGGAAAATCTGCACTGTTTCTCTTCTCTCTCACCACGTTCCGTGCCTTCGGGGGCAGAGAAGCCAAAGAAAGAGTGAATGAGATAATTGCATCTCTTAATTAAATCCCAAGAGCTTTTAAAACCCTGAAGATGATCGGAATCAAATACCGAAGTTTCGTGCTGATTATGTGCAGCATTATTTTTTGCGTATCGTTCTCATGTTTTGTAGAGAGACTGTGTTTCTCATCTCCTGTAGTTTCGATTCTCTCGTCTCTCTGTGTCAGAGTGATTTTTATCCCACTCCACCCCTCCACCCACAAACACACCTTCATTCTTCTGCGTACAACAAGTGAGCCTGGTCTCAGTTTTCTCCTTTTTTTCTCTTCACTGTCTTACTCGTCTTCCCTCCCCCGTGTTCCTGCACCTTCCCTCTGGTCTCAGGCTTAATTAGGGAGATGCCTGATCAATGGAAGTTCCTCATAGGAGATTGAACGCTACAACTGGAAAGTGTGAGTTGGGGGATGTAGATTGAAAGCACTCTGTGGGATAGACAACAGGGCAGTGTGCTCTTTGTATCTGCCCACTCAGAACCTAGGAACAGACTCAGACGTCCTTGCTGCGCTATTTTCTTGCGGTATCCCGCCTGCAAATGATCCTGTTAGTCTGGAGCTCTCCGCTGAGACCAGGTGCAGAATGCAAAGCGCTGGAGATGCTGGCAGTGACTGCAGCAAGAGTTCATTTCACATCTCTCTGCAGGTATCGCACACTGCAGCTGCTTGTGGTACAACACAAAGACCTGCTGGACGGGAGCTATGGCGCGCTTGTGAGAAACATCAAAACGGATATTATGAGAGACAATGCACTGACGTACAGTGCAATTGAAACATAGTATAGATGTGACATTCACAAGCATTGAGATAAACCATGTGATGCAGATAAATTCATTATTGGTTATATATTTTTCTAAATGTAATGAATTTCTCTTGCTTTCCCAAATTATCTTAACATACTTGAGGCACATCACTGTTTGTTAAATTCAAGGGGCCCTGGATACAACTTTTATGAGCGGCCCTGGCGGTTTTCACGTGGTGGAATATAAAAGTGCGGAAAATCTCATAAATTTTCTTCGAAGCGGAATACAAGCTATATCTAGAGAATGAAAATAACACTGTAATTTATTCTGAGCAGCAATAAAACAAGAAATTCAATGTTTTCTTACACATTCTTGCGTTTGGATTGTAGCTTGGTCTTGTTTTGGTCATGTGGTGGCATGAGACATTTTTTATATAAATTGCACATTGTCAGGAGAAATGTATTGAATACTCAGCGCTTTTTTACACAATTAATGCAGGAATGTGTAATATTCCTCTGTTGCTTATATTCTCTCTAGTGCATTTTCAGTTTAGCTCTATGGCGAGGTCTTTAGAGACATTTGCACTGTCTGAACAAATGGACCAGATTTCATCACTTGCAAAATGTCAGCACAGACCTTCAGTCATAAAGATCACATTTAAGAAAATCTGACATGTGTGTACAAAGCCATAGAAAACTTTGAATTGGGCCAGGAATCAACCAACTAGAAACCACCCAATACACCTTACCAACCACATGGCAGTTTCCAAAACACCCTAGCAACCAACCATATAGTAACACAATGACTCAGAACACCTTAGCACATGAATCGGCAACCTTTGTGACCAAAAGAGCCATTATGTCAGCTAAAGACCTAAAAGTTTGGTTTAAAGACGAAAATTGTACCAAGCAGAATGTTTTCCATTTCTAACACACGCATACAGTGTTCGGGCGCTGTCTCACATCTTTCAAAGCAGAAATAAAACCTCTGCTCTCTGTATGTGTTTTTCTGTCCTTATTTCATCTATTCGAAAAAAAATATCTGAAAAAGAAAATAAATTTTACCGGGTGTAGGGCTTAGCAGCATCGTAGCAATGGTCCAAGGTACCCTAGCAACCACAGAGTAGCACACTAACAATCATTCTGAACACCTACCTTAGCAATAGTATAGCAATTGCCCAGACACCCTAATAACCACATGGCAACACATAGCCTCTCAAAAAACCTTAGCAACCACGCAATGTTCCCAGTGTCATGGCAACAGGTTTTAAAGCAAACCATATTTACACTTACTTCATAAAATATAAAAATCTAGTTACCTGTATAACCTTTATTTACCTTTATAAAAATGTACCTGAATCAGCTTCACTTAAAACAAAGTGCCTTAAGGAAGTCTGATTTTAAAAAGACTGATTAACAAAATAGACAACGCAAGCTGGGCTTTATTCGTTTGAGGTTTCAAAAAATGCTTGGATATTAAATTCACATGCATGGTCAATAGGGCTGGGAGGATAAAATAATAAATACGGTTAATACATCGGTTAAAGAGCGCAATCTGGTAACAATGCAAATCTGGCAGCCATGCAGAGGGATGGAGATGTAGACTCAGCTCATTTTCGACCGGCTCTGTTTTCCCACAGCATCGCTCACTTCCTCCCAACGGACCAGGCCCTACCAATCCAACCCTCCCACTTCTACACCCCTCCACACTCCTAAAATCTGTCTTTAACAACACAGACACACACACACACACACACACACAACATACCTGCTGTTCACACTGGACTTTAATGAAAAACAATGAACGCTTATGCAAAAATTTGCCACAGCTTGCAGCAAATGAAGGAGCGGGAGAGAAAGCAAGAGAGAGAGGGCCATGCTTTATAATTTAGAGTCTGTCTCATTAGTGCCAGGTATGCAAATAAATATTAACTGGCCGTTTTAAGACTGTTTTCAGGATGCCCGACGGACGAGCTTCTGTTCTGCTTGAAAAGCTCCAGAGATCCAATCAGCCCCATCTGTCTTATTAAGCGCCTAAATATAACTGCGCCTCAGTTTGTTAGGTGTGTTACAGAATAGGAAAGAAGGTATTTTTGTATTTATCTCTCAAACCTCCCACCCTCCCTCCTGTCTCTCCTACTGATAATTAGTGGCTTGTGGAGGAAAACAGGCTTTACTGGGTTATACGTTGACTCAGGGATTTTTGTTTTTAACACACTCGTCTCTTGTGTGTGTTTTTGTCGCGGATATCTCTTCGTTTACGTGTGTACGTGTGTGTGCATTGCGAGTTCCTTTGTCTCTGTGCGCAGTAAACCCTCAGAGGACTGATTACTAAATTGCCCCGCAGCTACGACAAGAGGTCGTGTGTGTATTTGCATGTTTGCTTGTATGTTTGTGCGGTGGGATATCAGAGTTTTTTTGGTATTAATGAGTTAGTTTTGACGGTGCCAGGAGGATTGATTGTTAGCGACTGTAGCCACAAACCTCTGTGGTTCAGAGTGAAACAAGGATGACGTTGTATTTATAGTGTTTTATCTTAACTTGTTTATCAACCATCTCATTTGTTTTCTTACTTATTTACGTTTCGTTTTCTCAGGTAAACAAAGTCCTAATGAAAGTATGGGTGCCACAGTAATGGCAGCGGATGGTAATATCATGAAAACACTGCAAAACACAAAAGATGATATTTTGAAGAATGTAGGTAGGTAACCAGACAGTGGCGGTACAAATTCACTTCTATTGTATGGACACAAAACCAATGCAAGTCAATGGGTTCCCCCATTGTTTGGTTACCAACAGTCTTCAAAATAGCTTCTTTTGTGTTCTATAGAAGATAGAAACTCAAACAGGTTTAAAATGACAAGAGGATGATCAAATGAAGACAGAATGTTTTATTTTATTTTTAACAAAATTATTTTGCTAAATTTTCAGCCAAGTCTTATGGGAAGAAGACCTGCTGTCAAATAATTACCGCCGTACGCAGCTGCGCCATGAGAACTATTAAGCCTTTATTTCTTTTAAAGTTTGAAAGGTTTCAAAGAAGTTTTTATGTTGAGCCAGATGAACGGATTGTGCAACTGACATTGAGGAATTAAGGTAATGTCAGCTTTAATCCACTCTTCAATATTTAACTTTGAAGATGATTACACACACGGCCCTGTCATAATATTTAAATGTCACATCTGTATTCATATTCCGTAGCAATGCGGTGCGCGAAGCCGCAAAGCAACAGTTAGATCAGCTTTTTTCCTGGTCCTTTGAGTCATGCATGTTCGCATGTGCATGTTTAAGCAGTAAGAGGGAGTGTCGTGCACAAAATAGGTTTATTGTTTACTCCATTTAATGATTTAATGAGTACTTTAACCATCTCTTGTGAAGTATAAAAAATCCTAATCTTTATTGGAAAGGCTTTCGAATTTGATTTGACTAATGATGCTTTTAGCCAAGCTTACCCAGAGGGATACCATGTGTTTTTTAATGCATACTAACTGCAAAGGATCTGGATGCTTAATCCACACTAAATAAATCTGCAGTCAACTTCTCTAATGCACCAAAACACCGGTACAACTCAATCAAACAATGTTGACCTTATTTATTTTATTTAAACTCATTCCGGGTCTTATTGTGCAAAGTTTATTAGTGCAAATTTTACTAAATAAAATAAATGTTTATTTTGCTAACAACTGCTATGACAATTATAGCTTAACACGGCATCTGAATCAACCTTCCTTTTCAGCTGATGTCGTTGCTTAATTTTGGATGTTTTTATGCACAATTTCTTCCTGAAAATTGGACTTGAATGTGTGAATAGGGTTTCGATAGAAATAGTTTATCGCAAAAAAAAAATATTATTTATAACCTAAACTTTAAACTACTTCAGTGAACCACAAAGAGGATATTTTGAGAAATGGCTCCGGGGCTTCTTTTGTGTTCTGCATAAGAAAAAAAGTCCTACAGGTTTGAAGAAAAAGATATGAGGATGAGTAAATGATGAAAGAATTTTAACAATCCATTGAACTTTCCAATGAAATACTACGTGAACACATGGGTAATGTCAAATAATGTTTTTACATACTTGCTATACAAACCCAACTCTTTCTCTTCTGGATAACAACAGTTGTCCTAATGTCACAGTAAATTAGCTTTCTACTCCAGAAGTGCGGGAGGTTACACAATGAAATTGTTACATGAATTGGCAATAAAAACTTAAGGACAGCGATTCAATCACGTCAGTCTATTTAACATCTTTACCTGCGTGAAAAAAGCAAATAAACCCGACCAAATAAAAAAGTAACCTATAAGGTGTATGGCCTTTGTTTATTAGCGTTCTGTAAAAAATTATCTAAAGTAATAGGTCACCCAAAAATTTAAAGTCTGTCATGGTTTACTCACCCACTTGTCATTTCAAACCTTTATGTCATTCTTACTTCTTCAGAACACAAAAGAAGATATTTTGAAGAAATTTGGGAACTGAACAGTCCAATGCAAGTGAATGGGGGCCAGTTAACAACATAAAATCTTGTCATTGGTGTTCTTGGGAAGAAAGTCAAACAGGTTTGAAATGACACGAGGCTGAGGAAATGATGACAGCATGTTTTATTTTTGGGTGAACTACTTTATCATTTTAATAAGAAATATTTAGCTCCAAATTGAAAATTCTGTCATTATATAATGTTTTTTTGAATAGGTTCATATGCGCAAATGGAATTTAATAACTGAAGTTCACTGCCTTTATACCTTAAGGTGAGGTTGTGAATTGCAACCAACAGATCACTCCACACTCTTTCGGCGCACTATGGTGCCTGACACCAAAAGTTGTCGCGTCTCGCTTCTTTGCCGAAGGAGATAACGTACTTTCGAATCATGCTCTGTAGCACAGTTTCTCCGTGTAGGGCTACTGTAGAAACAACATGGCGAATTCTTTGTTGGAAATTTGTAGACAAAAATAGCTCATTCTAAGGAAAAGATTACACTTTATTGTGTACGCTTCATTATGGACATTATGTAATATTATATTACACTTCTGTCAATAGATCCTTAAAAAATCACACATTGGACCTTAAACGAAACAGGCCTGAGATGGCATAAGGGTAAGCAAATGAAGAATCTGTTTTTTGGATGAACTCTGTGGCACGATTAAAATGTTTCAAGTGGAAAAGTTCATTTGCCGACTCAGCACTGGCTCACCTTTTCTTTTCGACTGCCTTATAAAGATGTGTCTGTGTGCGGCTGCTGTTCACATAGCAGGGGTCAAAAGTCACGACTGTCTAGCTAAGCAAAAGTGGGGGGTTAAAGCTAGACAGCTGCCGGTGTGATAGCCGTGTTTGAACGGAAGCTGGAATGATTGACAGGAGCAGAGACAAAAGCCGGCTGTGCGAGGCACGTGTCATATGACATGAGGCGTCTGTGTATGTGTGTGTGTGTCTTCCTGTAGTGCATGATGGGGGTTCAGTAGCCATGGGAAAAATAATATGCTGTTTGCTCAATTTGGCAGGGGTTTGGGAACATGCAAATGAGCTTGTTAGGCGAGGGTTTGTTTGTTGTTTGTTCGTGTGAGTGTGGTGGGACCTTGTAATGTGTAACCGGTCATCATCAGCTACCCAGATGGACTAATAGGTTTGGTCACCATTTCACAGTATTGTAGCGTGTGTGTTGATATGAAAGATGGGCAGTGTACAGCTGCTTCTCTCAAGTCTTTATCTAAGAGGAAAGTCAAAAGGTTGGGAGATGGACAGACAGCTGAGTATCTTGGATATTCAGCAACGGTGCAAACATGGCACTTCCCATGTGTGGATAGGTCTAAACGCTGACCTATGCAACCTGACATTATACTACACAGCTTTCTCTTTTTCTGTGTGTGGATATGTGCAAGAATGCCTCTATTCCAATGAATGCATTTAAGCCTTTTTAATTATTTAATATTGGTTTGTGCGGAACAATTTAAGATTGGAAAGCAAAATGTTTTTTTTTTGCATTTTTAGAAATCTCAGTTTGTTTGACTGTGAGTTGTGTTGTGTATCAAGGTTGAGTAATTTTAAGTATATATTTACACAGTATGAGGTTATTGCGAGTTGTTGTCAGGGTATCGCTGTGTTGTTGTTAGCGTCTTCAGATGTTAGCATGTTGCTGTGGGGATGTCAAATCGTAGTATGTTTAAAAGACTATTCCAAAGATTCATGGATGATCTACTACTTCCGGTAGAAATTCAAAATGCAAAATGATGCACACTCTAATGGCTAATATTACCCACAACTCTCCGTGAGTAGCAGAGTTTAGTGATGCTCCACTGCATTAATAAATTATATAACTGATGCGTCACTAAATTAACGTATACTAAGTATATGGTAAAAAAAGATTTAATCTGCTCACCTCAAATACAGCTTTCCTTTTTGGCTGACATCATAAACCCCTTTTCTTTGTGAATTAATTCTTCTATGTATACTTAAATTATATTTATATAATTTCACTTGAGTTTCATTTTTTACTTTTCCCTTATATTCTAAATTTTAGTTTTAATGTTTTCTCCCAGTCAGATTTGACAGATTTGCATACTACTAATCCTTTACCTTTTCAAACCTTCCATTTCAAAATCATCTATTAAAATATCTCAAGTAAAATGTGGGTTGCAAACAATGGCTCATCACTAGCATTTCACTCTTTTTCAGAAATTCCTTGACTGCTCAAAGAAATGGTTTATGTGGGTTTTTACATGTGTATTTAAGCTCTTTTTATTCTGGACTGTAAAAGTCCTTGAGTTATTAGACCATCCTGTTCTCGTCCTCGGCACAGAGGCCACAGCCTCATCTCACCTACCTGTGGCCAACACAAAGAATGACACCAGCACCTACATCTGTTACCTTCAGCTTTATACACTTTCTCTCTGACTTGCTGCATGGAGCGTGAGATTGAATAGCTCACCCACGCATTAAACATGGTGTTGCATGTCCCTGTTTCATATGAGAGTCACATGTATTACCATTACATGATTTACTCATATGTTAGTATTCAGATTTTTTAGTAACGTTGAAAGGTTTTTGAAGACCCTTGCTCTGCCGATGGTGGCTGTCTATGCAGGATTACATTTTGCATCTGAATTTTAATGAAGATGTATTTGGGGAGACTCAAACTGGGTCGTTCTGCCTGATTTAGAGAATAAAACTTGTTCATGTCTGTCTTAAAATAAACTCCAAAGCAGAACCATAAGCTCCCAGACACAGTATATTATTATTTTAAACATCTTTTTCTGACACATTTGTTTTATTAGCTCATTAGCACATTTTCTAGACCTGTATGTCGTGAAAAGGCCATTACACAAGGTTCTGACAGTATGCTTGAGATTTTAAGATTTGTATTTGTATTTAGATTTTTATCCTGTATTGAACCTGTTGCAGTAGCCTCAATAAAGTGAGATCTTTTATTTAGATTTCAACCACAAATACTGTATTTTTTGTGCCTGTTTTATCTTATTTATATCATTTGATGTAAATAAACCACACATATATTTTTATATTTTATTTGATGTATATATCTTGGACAGACATAGCAATATGTGATATGTGATACAAAGCATTTAAAGCATGCAACATTTCCATCATATTGCTTTAATCTTGCGTAGGCGTAAGCTCATGAGTAAATAGGTTTTAACATAAGTGTGAGGAACTATTCTGCTATGTTAACATGAGAAGATGAGTCAAATTAATTGAGGTGTCAAGATGAACTATTTATACCCTTCAATAACAATACATACTGTACGTTTGCTCTTCTATTTTCTGCTACAACCAAACAATGTAAATGAAAATATGGTTTAATGACCAAATCCGTACATGCAAGTGTGAACATGTTGACCTCACGCTGAAAGATCTCCTGTTAGCCAGAAACGAAAACACATTTCCAGTGATTGTTTACATTCCTTCTTATCATCTCTCGTGCTTCAACTCTAAGCTCAACATGAGTTTGGTTTGACAGGGTACATGTGCCCAGTAATAAGATGGTTCACAGCGTTGAACGGTTCAGTTGGTGATGAGAGCTTCAGTTCAATGTGTCCCCACTGACAAACTAGACAGCTGTACAAAACATGCACCCTGTCAGCA
Source organism: Barbatula barbatula (assembly GCF_947034865.1). NCBI lineage: Eukaryota > Metazoa > Chordata > Actinopteri > Cypriniformes > Nemacheilidae > Barbatula > Barbatula barbatula. The sequence goes on along the minus strand of NC_136787.1, from coordinate 13,959,288 downwards.
ATGTTTTAGCCCTGCTGAGCTCCAGTTATTCACCGGCTTTGCGTTTTTCAACCCAATCTACAGCTTTCACTCTCTGTTGTGTGAACCTTTGGGATGCTGAACTTTGAACCCTGAACTGTTGGCTACACCTGATCCCTAATGGCCAAAACAGGCGTGCACCAATCGGACGTAATGTAGTCTATTTAAAACGATGCCTTGTATAACTTTAAAAGCGTGTAAGTGCTTAATTATCTGTAACAATGTGAGATTGGTTGTTCCTTTTGTATTGAGCCATATGGTAAAATAGCCAGTAAATAGAAATAAATAATGCAGTAATTTAATAAAGCAAAACTCAATTAAATTATCTCTACATCTATCCGTATTTGTTTTATTTCCCTTGTGCAATGAGATGTTTGTTTCTCTTTGTGTTGCCCGTATTAACATTGTTTGTGTCTGAAAGCATAAAATATGCTTTAAACCTGTTATAACCCCCAAAGGGAGGGTTACGGCGAGTGCTGTTGTCTGCGGTGAAGGTTAGAAGACAGCATTACGTTCAGCCATTACCATATATTTCAGAGTAAGAAAGATTCACAATGGCACTGAGCTCTGGTTTAGACACGAGGCTCAATCTGCTGTGTTTAGCACATCTGACTCTCTGTCGGTGATAGGCATGGACTTTTGTCTCCCCAACAACAGCAGCCTTGACGTTGGCCCCTAGCGGCCCAGGGGACCGGCCCTGCCACTCTTTCCCTCCAGCTTGGGACGCTCCCCAAGGCATCACAGATTCTCAGTAGGGGTTGATGTTCTATAAATAAGAGAGACGTCTTTGCACAGACACAAAGATAGCCCAGCTTAGGTGCTGTAAATCAAGAGAAAGCTGTGTGGGTGTTTCTCGGTGACATTATGGCTTGGGTCACCTCTGATGTCACTATTGGAAGAATAGAGTGTTGTATACAACGACAAAAACAAGAGCTAAACAGAGACGTTTAAAGAAATAATAGCCACATTTTACCTAAAGAAACTGTTTTAAGTAAATTAAATAAAGGTTTTTTACATTCTGGAGAAAGTATCTGACCTGTCTGTGCAAAACCTGCTGCCATGATGCTTAGATGCTCTCTGTGTCATGATTCTGCCTGCTCTTGTCTTGATTTTCTGGTCTAGGGGCAGAATCATGACAGACCCACGTGTTCTATGTGGAGAGGATCATATTATGGTCAATCAGGACATAATATGCGTTCTCTCCTGTCTCGTCATTTGGCCCTGCCCCTCTCGTTTCTAGTATTGCTCTCCTCCTGTGTCGCATTACCCACACCTGCCCATCGTTATCCCCTTTGTTAGTCTCCCTATATAATACCCTCTTGTCTATTGTCTGGTGCTCGTTGGTTGTACAATATCCCTTGCTTGTACTCCTTACTGTGTCCTTGAAACCTTGTCAAGTAACGTATAGTCTAGTCTTAGTGTTTAATATTGAGTTCTTGTTGAGTGTTTAGTCATCCGTTTATCATATTTGTTATTGTGTACTGTTTTGTTACTCCCTCGTGGGTTTTTGTTTTGTTCCTGTTTTATTATTTATTAAAGTCTTGTTAACCCCTTCATCTCCTGTTGCCTGCGCTTGGGTTCGTTCTCTGTGATTCCTGACACTCTGGGTGGTTGCCAGGGCTGCTATGCAGAGTGCTGGTGCTAAAGTGATCTGAGGCAACATATGAAGAGTTAATTTGCCAAAATAGATAACAGTCTGGAAGTTTGGCCTCTTTGTTGCCATCTCAGTTTGAAACATAAAATTGCAGTTATTTGCAGAGTTAATTTCTTTACATGGGTTGTGCTTTGGCACTGTTTCAATGTTGTGAAGGTGTTTTTCTTTATCATGGAGAGGATAATGTTGTGGTCATCCACCATTTTTATCTCATATGGACACCCAGGATTTTTTGCTGAGCTCAGCGGTGTGTTGTTTTTTAAATTATTGGTTTGACTTAATGTTCCTGGCATCTTTCTGATGAATTTGTTGTGTTTTTGAAATCTAGCATGAAGATCTCCCTCAACCCCATGATGAGGGTTCAGAGCAACAGCTTCCAAAAGCAAACACCACACGTAGATTCAACTCAAGACATTAAACATGCTTAATTTATGAATAAATTATTTACTGAAAAGTCCATACCTGTGAATAAAATAGCTTTTGATTCAACTGTCCAATTACTTTTGATCTCTTGAAAAGGGGCAGTTTCATATTAAAGAGCTGTAATTCCTAAAGCATTCAGCTAATCTGGTTATGAATACACTCTAAATTAAGCTGAGAGTGTGCCTTTTTAAGACAATATCCATTATAAAACTGTAACTCGAATACACTTTGATACACAGCTAAAATTACAGAAAATGTGCTTCTGTTTAAATATGTATGGACCTAACTGTATATCTGAAACATGTCATCTGAACACATACAATATCTTCCTTTTTTCTCTGACTAAATGAAACAAAGAATTTACAAAGTAAATCACAATAGTGATGTCTTACCCGTTAATGCAATTATTTCTGATTTCGGACCCAACTCTCAAAATCCCTGCCAATTGACCTATCAGCTTTTGCTTTGGGACAAAACTGTTACTTTAGCTCACCGGAGCGCGCAAGGTTACCTTGTTATAACAACAAGTGATTCCCCATATGTGTTCAGTGTCAGAACTACATAAATTGAGATGTTTACATGACATTCCCCAGATGATCACTTTTAAACACAGCTAACTAGATGATGATGATTCTACACTACTTTTATAAGAATTAACAAAACTCTGTTACCTGCAGTAGTGCCCCTGCAGCGCTATCCATACACACTTGACAAACTAGCCGGTTCTCCTTTGTGTTTATGGAAGTGATGTAATGACGCAAAGAGGTACTCCCCCAAATTCAAATTTCCTGCATGGGGCAACCCAATAGAACAAATTATAAATCATTATTATAAGATTACCGTTGTGAATCAAGGTAAGATCATTGATTTCTGATTATTATTGTGGCTTTAAGTAATAATAATAATAAAATACAGCTAACTAACACAATAAAACACAATAATAATACAAATATGATAACTTAATAAAAACTTAACTTTTGAACATGTTTTAAAATCAGTTTTTGCAAATAAACTCTTCATGTTTTTACTTCAATAAAATATGTTCAGCAGTTTAAACTTGTTTAAAACTTGTAAGTCAAAGCAACATATCACTAGACAAAATGTAATATACCTTGTAAGTAAAAATGACTTTTAAAAAAGCCAATATGATTGTGCTTAAAAATTTAAAGAATCAACACATTTTTGTTTGGTAGGAGCATTACATTCAGTATGTTTCACAAATGTTCTATGGACTCGAAATATGTATCCGTACTTCTGGTACATTGCACACATTTATTTGCAGCTGGTGTTATAATCACACCTTGTATCTCAAGGACCCTCTTCCCTTATTTAAATGCAGACTCTAGCTCTCGAGCAGAAGGAAGCTGAATTCTTCACATGGGAGGAAGTGTGTATTGGGGCAATAGAGAGCCTGCTGCACAGCGGACCGTAAGCGTTTGTTTCTGAGTGGAATGACTCTGGTCTTTTTGCATCGTTGCTTTTAACATAAAGCTCTTTGAGAGGTACACAACATGTGGGCCTAATGGTGAAAGCTGGCATAGGCTTAATTGGCACAACTGTGGTACGTGGTCCCTCTGGGCTTTTGTTGGAGCTCAACAAGCTCATGTTGCTTAAATGTAGGCCGCCCCAATGTTCTGTGACTATGTATATAAAGTTTTACTTTTACAGCCTGTGATGTATACACTATAGTATATATATGTAGATATGTATGTCAATATAAGAATGTGTGTGTTATATTCATGCATACATTAAACACACACAAATATATGGCCAAAAGGTCTGCCCAACAGAATAAATATAAGAGAGAATATTAATTCTGTCTATCTTTTATCACACCCCCTTTCATACATCTCTCTCTCACTCATCTCTTTCTGCCCACCAGTGTTTATCCATTCTGTCAGAGTGGGTTTATTCTTTGGGTCCCAGCTTGGTGTGACAATGCTGTAAGTCCCCCTGGCCAATCTCTCCATGTTGTAAACAGGCTTTAGGAATGTTCCAACCCTCCCCAGTTCTGGATTAGTCTCTGCCCAGCCTGCCCTCATCTTGCGTTTTACCCCTGAGCAGTTTTTGTCCAGCATGGACAACCTGAGAGAGGCAAGAGATAAAACAGTAGTGTCACTCTCATAGCAACCAGAGCATTCCAGCACAGAAACACCACTGGGGCAGATCCTGGACAGAGAGAAAGAGAGAGAGAGAGAAGGATAGAGAGGGAAAGAAACGCAGTGAGTTTACACTCTGATTCAGCAGGAGCCCAATGAAGAAAGTTGCCTGAAGCATTTGTTTTATGGTATACCGTAAGTGCATGTAAGTTCACGATGAGGAATGAAGATAAATATCAGGAAGCAGGTTTTATTAAGGCTATTATGGGATGTTTAATTATATAATGTATTGTGCATTTATAATGAATCTCCAGTTTATTACAGCAAATAACACATTTACACATTGCTTAAGCAGTACTTTAAAGATCTTAACAGGACAGTTCACTCAAAAATAAAAAATCTGTTATTTATTTACTTTCATCATTTATTTTCACCTATATGACTCTTTCAGACTTTTTCGCTGGAGCACAAAAGAAGATATTTTGAGAAATGTCTTTTTTTGTGTGCATACAATGGAAGTAAATGGGATTCAATGTTGTTGGGTGGCTCAGTGGTTAGAGCATGGAGCTAGCAACACCAAGTTAATGGGTTCAATCCCATTGCACATAAAAAATGTATAGTACAATGCAATTAAAGTCGCTGTGGATAAAAGCATCTGCCAAATGCATAAATATAAATGTAATTTCGGAAAAAATCTTCTTTGGGAAAACTATCCCTGAAACTGATTTTGTTTTCAAATAAAGGCCTGTTTTTGATCATAGCCTTCATTTAGTTTGATTGAAAACTATTTGTTAATGCTTTGAGTAAACTTAAATCAAGATATATACTCTTAAAACAAGTCATATTGTAGGCTTAAGTTAAGCATTATATAATTTGCAACTGTTCTTCTCAATTTATTGTATCCTATTCTAGTTTGGCATTGTTACATTATTGTAAAACACAGATAAGTTATTTTACTTTCAATAGTTTCATGATTCTTTTTTTAATCCTGGCACAGAAGAGAACATATTTACTACCATAAACTATCATTTGAATATAAACAATGCTAACTGTATGTCTGATAATGAAATTAATGGAGGGGTAAATCTGTATGGACAATCAGTTGCTGTTCAAATCTGAAAGTACATGCTGCATTTACTTTTAATTTAATGCGAAAAATGCATCTAATGTATTTCATTCTAAGTTTGAATCTGGGTGACATTTAATCAGCGCGCACCATGGCGTTGAATTTGAATTTCCGTTCCCAGATCATCCTCTAATCCCCACCTGCATAAGTGCAATAAGCTACGAGTTGATAACATTGACTCCCCACTGTCTTTTTGTCACCTCCTACACCAAAACCAAGAGCAGAAGCCATGTTGTGTTTTACTAATTTGCATTTTAGTCAATATGCAATGTCATCAAATGAGTTAGCCTTTTGCATATTTAACAGCATGTCTGTAGCCTGTACACGATTAAGACGCTCTGTGCGTTTATCCATTGTACGCCACTATCTGACACGGACGGCACAGAAATAGCTTGTAATGAGCATTCAGATAAATAAACAAGCATATTGTGAGTCGATTTAAACACATTCAAACAGCTCATTTAAACTCAAAGGCAATGTGTATGCAAAGACAGCCAAGAGAGAGAGAAATGGCCTTTCTGATGACATGTCAAACCAGAGTTCTCAGGACGCTGCAATCGCCTAAGACTGCGTGTCAGAGCATATTTGCCCAGTGCTGCTGGCCGATGAGGACCATAATTGCTGTCACCTCCCTCCCGGATCCGGCTGCAGACTGTGGGAATTGGAAGAGTCATTTCATCTCCAAGGAAACGAAATGATGGGTGCCCAATTTTCCAACCCAAGTTGAAGGGAAAAGGAGGACGCCGAATCTATCATTAGCAAGCCCCAAGTACAATTTCTGAACTAAATTACTAGCCGACCTGCACAGGTCTTCTTCAAGACTAACATCAAAAAGCATACGTAGCAGAAATCAACAAGCTTTCTCATGCCGAACAATTACTAATAATGAAAAGCGCCGCTAACTGTCTAGCATCACCTTCGAGAGCGAACTTAAAAAGCTATTTTTCAAAAGCAGCCAATTAGCAGTCATCTCTGAAAGAAGCGTACGTGCGAGGCGACCTCACAGGTTTCCGTGCCAAAAGTGAATGTGGCCATATTATATAATTAGCTCTCAAAACCAGTTGTCTCTTTGAAAGCCGGACTTGCTAACATACAAGGGGTTAATGTCAGATTTTCTCCGTGTCTACAGTGTTGCATTCTACATATGATGGAAACAGAAGGGGCTCTGTCTTCTGATACGCACCAATTTTAGTCCTTTTCAGGATGGGAGAGGGGAACAGAGGGACCTTCTCGCTTCACAGAGCTACAATTAAGGGGGTTTTGAACAGAGGGGCTCCAAGACAATGAAAGAGAGAGCAAGAGCGAGTGACAGACAGATAGGCAGAGGTAGAGGTAGAGAAAGTGGAATATTAATGCATTGGAGAGCAACAGGAAATTGGGCGTCTTAATGTGTGCCGGTCCCCCGCGGGATGATTAGCAGAGGCCAATCTCATTCAGAAGCAGATCAATGAGATATATTGTCATTTTCCAGCCTCACCCTCTAAATCAATGAATCTATAATCTAGAGCCATGCAGCGGTAACAGTGATGTGTTTCGTTTCGGTTTAATCATTCAAGACAAAGCATTTATTTGTCTGACATGAATTTGAAATGAATTTGTTTTCCTTGGCAAAACAGAATGTGGAAATCACACCCTGCGTTGCCGGCCTCTGATTTGATCATAATGCTGTTTCACGGTCAGGCCGCTGTGATTGTTTTTGTGTATAATCAAGTAAATTGGTCCACCATTAAAGGGCGGCAAATAAAAAGCTTTTGACAGGTCTTTTGTTTCTTTTTGTACGCATGAAGCATTTACACTACCGTCAATCTATTTTTTGCATTATTCACTTTTGTCACATGCAACACTCTCGGTTTTGGGCGTGCGGGGGAGTTGGATGCTTTTCTATTACATAAGGGCTTGGTGTATTGCTTTTCAAATTAAATGTCATTTGGCCTCAGCGTTCTGTCAGTCTCCATGGCGATCACAGTGTGATGGGCAGTCGATATTTTGCTATTGGGATTTTGACCCGACCAGATGTAGGACAAATGTATGATGCTGGTTGGTGGTTTATGTGTGTGTTCTGGTGAAACTGTATGTCATCATAAGTTGTGAATGTCACCATGATGTGACATATCTGATCAACACTTGCAGATATATCTATTTTTAGCTGTTCTAATATTGGAGGTTCGTTAGGATTCCATCCAAACTACCAGAGATTAAAATGACAACTCATTATTGTTCTCATGATGAGAAAAACAATTTTCACAAAAGCAAACAATCCAGTGACCAGTTTGTTGTACAGGTTGGCTAATTTTGTATGAATTCATATGATGTGAATCATACATAAATGTATGTAAAAAAACTGAAGCAAAACCAAATCATATACTAAAATTGACAAATTACGAATAATTGTAAAATGTTTAAATAATGTGTGTAATGTATGCAGGTTTAATAGACCAGGAGCACATTCGGTTTACATTTATTTTTAATATTACATATATAATTAAATCTTTAAGATTTGGTTATAAATATTCTGTTGGTTTAATTCTGTTCAAACGTTTGTGTAGTGTTAAAATACTGAAACAGGAAGTTCTTCTGGGCCAGCATTGTTTACATTTTTTGAAGTGGTCTATAAAATGTATGCGGGCACTGTTTTTCACCCACCGTTTCAATTGTTTTCAATCAAAACCTACTATAATCATTTTGGTTATAAATGTAGTATAATATAATTTTAGATTTCAGTTTCTGGTTTGTTGTAAAGGAATGGCTGTATAACCTTATGGGTGGGGCCGTATTGGTACATAAAACTAAAAAGTTTGGGGAACAATATGGCATTTTAATGCGGATTTGAGTATTTAAATTTAAAAATTGTATTATTGGTCTGTTGTTTTTAAAAGTGAATATGTATGACATGTGTTGGTTGGGATGTGTTGAGCTGTAAATGCGCAGTGTCAGATGGCTTGACCCTGGTTCAGTATGAGTTGTAAGGTGTTGGTGGTGTGGCTGATCAGGGAAATAAATCACGTTTGGCTGGCTCGGACTCAAACGGCTGTATGGTGGATAGGCTAATTACAGATAGTCCTATAGCGTTTCCAAAGCATTTTCTTCTGTCACTGCTGATTGCTGAGCACTCATATGATGTCTGATATGTTGCTGCCCTGGCGTAATTTTTACCCCGGCCGGGTTTAATGGAAAAAAATTTGAGTCGTTTTTGCGGTCACCTTATCGAGGGGTAAAGTAAATTTCTATTGATAAAGGCTCTGGATTGGCTGTATATGTTGATGTCTTTCAATTGCCTGTGGAAATTAGTGTCGTGTCGGGATTGCTTGAGGCACTGTGACATCCTTGTCATTGTAATTTATCTTCTTTGGGGGAAACAAAGGATCAATAAACAAACCAAAACAAAGAAGGCAATAAAACACACTTGTGCCTTTCCAAATTTGTGTGAAACTGTTTGTGTGACGTGTAAAGCAGCAGTTAAAAAACATGATTGAAAATGTTTTTTGTTAGTTTTTACGAAAACTACAGTAATCTGTCATCTCTTGCAATGTTCCCCGAAATCCCACTTCTTCCGTACTCCTGTGAACGTTGCTTAATGACATCATTAAGAGGTGATGATATGATGTCGCCATAACTCTCTGACTAATGTGATTATTCAGCTAAATTCACAGACTGCACACTTGCCCTGACAGTTGCAGCTGATGTTTTATGGTAGTGGGAGCATGCTGCATCAGTCATAAGAGAGATGAAATGTATTTAGGGAAAAACGGAATCATGTTTTATTCAATTACACGCTGAAGCTCAATTAATCAGTTTCTGCAATTAAGTTAAACTTGCTCATGCATCATACATGAGGACAATATCAAGGGTAGTCCCTCCAGAAGTTCCCCGTGTACACCAGTGTGAACATAATGGAGGAAAATCTATCACGTTAGGAAAATTAAGATAAATACAAGCCCTAAATAATGGCAACTCGCATGTAGAGCCTTCCATCTTGAAATTAACATAATATGCAATTTGTCGGTTAATATTTCAGCAAATACATTCTCATTATGGCTGGGTAAAGCCAGGAATGCAAAGAGCGTACTGCAGTGAATACAAAACATGCCTTCTTTCCTGTTTAGTGATTTGTTGATGTTATTTGCCAGGACTGAATTCACTGCCATCATCTGCCGTCATTACCTGCTGCAGTCAGAGGTTCTTTTCTGTCACGTCTCATTGTCTGATCCTCATACAACACCGCTATACTAATTATATTGCTTTTCACTTCTCATCTGTCTATCTGTTAGTCTGTCTGTCTGTGTCCGTCTTGTCCGTCTGCCTACATACCTATCTCTATTATAGACAGATGCACAAACATTTTCCATCTTCATATCTTTATATGATCATGTCTGTTACTATAACATTTATACCTGTCACTTTTGGTGTAACTGTACGAGAACATCTGGTTCTGTAAACAAACTTCAAGAGTTCATTTGCATCTATTCAACTAGTTAATTTATCTGTCATCCGTTCAAATTGTATAGACATATTTGCTTTTTATAGTATACAACTTTACATTTATCGATTGATAAAAATCTCCAAATTCATTACAGTCACTTACAACAGCGATCCGTGTAGTGTGTGAAATCAAGCGACTGGCCCTTTAAGAGTGCAGTTACCCCAGTGTGGGTAACTGCTGAAGGTGGTCAGTGGTAAAGGGGTGGGCCAGAGCCACGAGACAGCCGCCCGTAGACACCAGTAGTAAATTCGTTCATTCATTCACGAGTGAAGTGAAGAGCGCCAGGCGACCGGAGAGATGGAAATCATCTAAATATTTGACTTCTGCGCGGATATTCTCCCACACAGAGGAAAAGAGAAAGAAGAAACGCTTTTCACACCCTGAAATGAATTTAGTAAGATGTAAGAGCGTTTGGGACGGGCTGTGAGCGTTTGTCACATTGACTCTACAGATACGATCGGAGCTCGAGCACAACACAAACAGCGCGTGCACAAGAATATGGAATATCACCGATGCTCACATTTATCCAGATGAGGAAACGTACTCGGTTACTTACGTAACCTCGGTTCCCTGAGATACGGGAACGAGTACTGCGTAGCAGGACGCTATGGGGAAAACTCCTTTTTCTCCGATGACTGAAGCAATTCAAAAGCGCAGTGAAAACTGCACGGTGATTGGTTGGAAAAAAGCAGAGCTTTAAACCAATCGTAGCGGAGCTGCCGGACCAATGGCGATGGCACCCGCCAAAATGGGCGGGGCTTATGGCTATATAAGCGGACACATCGCCGTAGGGTCTTCAGGTTACTTCGACTGAAGCGACGACACAGCAGCTCGTAGCACGGCAAGGAACGCAGTACTCGTTCCCGTATCTCAGGGAACCGAGGTTACGTAAGTAACCGAGTACGTTCCCTATCGATACTTCACTCGTACTGCGTAGCAGGACGCTATGGGGAACAAGTATAATCACGCCGTGCTACAGATGGAACGAAAAACATAAATGGTCTCGGAGCCTGGGCTCGGAGACGGAGTAAAGCAGGGAAACCCTGAAAGCGGTAGAGGCCAAGCTAGAAGGTGGCCTAGACCGGTTATCGTCCCAAAGTAATTAAGTGCTGGCGTGGCCATAGCCATGGCTCAGCGACCTAATTCAAGCAGAAAGGACCCGGGCCTGAAGGGCCGGAACGTCCAGGTTATAAAACCTTGTAAAAGTGGACGGCGAAGCCCAGCAGGCCGCCGCACAGATATCTTTTATAGAGACACCGCTATACCACGCCCAGGAAGAGGCAACGCCTCTAGTGGAATGGGCTCTAATTCCCGTGGGGCATTGAAGGCCCAAGGAAGAGTAAGCCAGCGATATAGCCTCAACTATCCACTTCGATAGTCTATGTTTCGAGACCGAGGACCCTTTGGTGCGGTCACCGAAGCACACAAAGAGCTGTTCCGACCGTCTGAATGGGGCGGAGCGCTCAAAGTATATTCTTAACGCTCTGACTGGGCAGAGCAGACTAAGCTCTGGATCCCGCTCTGAGGAGGGGAGAGCAGAGAGCGAAATAACCTGTGCTCTGAACGGAGTAGAGAGCACCTTAGGTACATAGCCATGTCTTGGTTTGAGAACGACTCTGGCGTCGCCAGGCCCAAATTCCAGACAGGATGAGCTCACAGAGAGAGCCTGTAAGTCACTCACACGCTTCACCGATGCTAAAGCGAGAAGCAGAGCGGTCTTGAGCGTCAAAGGACGGAGGTCCGCAGATAGCAGCGGCTCAAAGGGAGGACCCTTTAGAGCCCTCAGGACCGTGGGCAGATCCCAAGAGGGAACTGTAAGAGGGCGAGGGGGGTGTAGCCGCCTGGAGCCCTTCAGGAAACGAACGACAAGATCGTTCTTGCCCACTCCTTGTCCTCCGATGTGGGTATGTGAGGCTGAAATAGCCGCCACATAGACCTTGAGTGTGGAAGGGGCACGGCCGTTATCCAACAACTCTTGTAAAAATGACAGTATCAGTGATACGTCACAGGACACTGGGTCAGCGCCGCGTGTTGTACACCAGGAGGCGAAGACAGACCATTTGAGGGCGTAGAGGCGTCTAGTAGACGGAGCTCTAGCTTGTGATACGGTGTTCAGTACGCTCTCTGGGAGGTCCGTAGGCTCCCGTCGAGAGGCCAAAGGTGCAGAGCCCACAGCTCTGGCTGGGGGTGCCATATCGTGTTCCCTGCCTGAGAGAGGAGGTCCCGCCTCAGGGGAATGGGCCACGGGGCTGCTATTAGCAGCTGGGAGAGATCTGCGACCCAAGGCTGGTTCGTCCACAGAGGGGCTACCAAAAGCACTCGGTGAGCTTGATCCCTGATTCTCCTGATCGTCTGCTGCAAGAGCGCGATCGGGGGAAAAGCATAGAGGAGCCGGTTGGGCCAAGCGTGGGCCAAGGCGTCCTTGCCCTTCGAGAAGTACGTCGGGCAGTGAGTATTGTCTTCTGAGGCAAAAAGGTCGACTTCTGCCTTGCCGAAGAGTTTCCAGATTTGTTGAACCGACATGGGGTGGAGCGTCCATTCGTCTGAAGGAACATTGCTCCGAGATAGCATATCTGCTCCCCGGTTCAGTTTGCCTGGAAGGTGAGTTGCCCTCAGTGAGCGCAGATTGGACTGGGCCCATTCCAAGAGGTGAGAAACTAGGGAAAAAAGGCGTCTTGAGGAGAGGCCTCCCTGGTGATTTATGTAAGATACTACCGTCATGCTGTCTGATCGGACTAAGACGTGACGATCTTTTAGCACCGGTAGGAAGTAGCGGAGGGCCAACCATACTGCCTGCATTTCCTGGTAGTTGATATGGAGGCTTCCTTCCTGGTTCGACCAGAGGCCGAAGGCCGGGTCGCCATCGCACAGAGCCCCCCAACCCGTGTTGGAGGCGTCTGTCGTGACCACTTTCCGACTGGATGTGGAGCCCATGGGCACACCCTGCTCTAGCCAAAGGGGATCTTTCCACGAGGCTAGGGCGGTTACGCAGGCTTGATTCACCACAACACGCAGTCGACCAAGACGCCAAGCGTGTGGAGGAACTCTGGGCTTCAGCCAGTACTGGAGGGGGCGCATCCGGAGGATGCCCAGACTCAGTACCTGAGATGCAGAGGCCATCAGACCTAGCATTTTCTGAAAAACCCTGAGGGGGCGTGAAACCCCGGGTGTGAATGAGGCCGCGAGCCGTCGAATGACCAGAGCTCGGTCTGGAGAAATTCTGGCGGTCATGCGTTTTGAGTCGAAGACTGTTCCCAGGAACAAAATGTTTTGGCTGGGTGACAGTGCGCTCTTGGCAAGATTGATCCTGAGTCCCAGGCACTCCAGGTGGCTGAGGAGGAGGGATCTGTGAGACTTTAGCTCGTCCTCCGACTGGGCTAGAACAAGCCAGTCGTCGAGGTAATTCAGAATGCGGATTCCCTTCTGTCTGAGAGGGGAAAGAGCCGCGTCCATGCACTTCGTGAAAGTGCGGGGAGCTAGAGAAAGTCCGAATGGAAGGACCGTGTATTGATAAGCAATTCCCTCGTAGGCGAATCTCAAGAATCGTCTGTGACGAGGGGCTATCTGAATGTGGAAGTAAGCATCTTCCAGGTCCAGGGAGAAGAACCAGTCCTCTGGGCGTATTTGCGAGAGGATCTGCTTCATCGTGAGCATCCTGAAGCGCCGTTTCATAAGGGCGTGATTCAGATGCCTGAGATCGAGGATGGGGCGGAAGCCGCCGTCCTTCTTTGGTACTAGAAAGTACCGGCTGTAGAAGCCTGACTCGATTTGGTCTGGGGGAACCATTTCTATGGCTCTTTTTCCCAGTAAATTCCTCAACTCCGTGCGCAGAACGTGAGAATTTGAGTCCTGCACTCGGGTGGGGACGACCCCGCGAAAGCGCGGGGGTCGACGAGCAAACTGGAGTGAATATCCTTGGGATATTATTTCCAGAACCCAGTCTGATACCCCGGGGATGGCTCTCCAGGCCTTGGCCCGGGTGGCAAGGGTTTGGGTGTAAAGAGGAGATACGCCGCCTTTTGGGGGCTTGACTCCCAGGAACAATGGAAGAGGAAGTTTGCTCTTTTTTTGACAAAGTTTGTGTTTTATTAAACATTTTGCAGAATGTGGTGTGGGCGTTAGAAAAGGCCCCGCACTTCCAACATTGCATTTTAATAAAACATTTTTGCCGGCACCCGGAACTGAACGGGGTGACCTGGCAGACATGAGAGCAGTCTTTGAAGGAGGGCCGGCTGGAGCGGGCCCTGTAGCCTTCCTCTTCCTCGCATCGGGCTCAGGATGGGGCCTGAGGCGCGGGGTCCAGCGTGATCTTTGGCCGGGGACCTTGTCGCTGAGGATGCGGGAAGCGCCGTCCAGATCGGGAGCGCTGACGGCTGTCAGCTCCCGAAGCCTTCTGAGCAGCAGGGGTTCTTACCGGCTGTTGCGTCGAGGCTGGCTTAGGATGGCTCGCCACCGGCCGAGATCCGGGTCTTTTAGGCAGAAAGTGCCTCATGGCTTGCGAAGACTTCTGCGCTGCCGTGAAGCGTTCTGCGAAACCCTCCACCGCCGGTCCGAAGAGGCCGGTCGTGGAAATAGGAGCATCCAGGAAGGGGACCTTATCCGCATCCTTGATCTCCGTGAGTGTCAGCCATAGATGACGCTCAAGCACCACCAAGCTGGCCATGGATCTGCCTATCGCCTGGGCCGTGGCCTTGGTGGCGCGTAGAGCAAGATCCGTCGCGCTCCGTAGCTCTCTGAAGAGCGCAGGGTCAGGGTCGGACTCATCCATGCCTTGGAGGAGCTTGGCCTGATAGACCTGGAGCACAGCCATGGAGTGAAGCGCTGAAGCCGCCTGGCCTGAGGACGAGTATGCGCGTCCAGCGAGGGCCGAGGTGGTCCTGCACGGCTTGGAAGGATGAGACGCTTTAGCCCTCCATCCGATGGCTGCGGGCGGACACAGATGTGCGGCCACAGACTCATCGAGGGGGGGTAGCTTCTCGTATCCTTTTTCCTCTGCGCCGTCCACGGAGGTGAGCGCAGAGGAGGAAGAAGGTCGAAGACGGGCCGAGTAGGGGGCGCGCCATGACTTCGTGAGTTCGCCGTGAACTTCTGGAAAGAACGGTGAGTTACGTTGACGAGGAGCCTGACGGCGCCCCGGCAAAAACCACTCGTCCAAGCGGCTGCGAGAGGGTTCCTCTGGGGGAGACCACTCCAAACCCAGCTCGTTAACCGCCTTCGTGAGGACCCGGAAGAGCTCGGAGTCCGCACTGGGGGCGTGTCCGCCGGGTTCTGGAGACGGCGAGGGGGCGGGGTCATCCAGCGAGCCCGCTAACTCCTCCCCGTCTGAAGCCGCTAACGACATGGCGTCGTCATCCTCCGGTTCGTTTCCACCGAACGAGATCATGTCACAGGCGGCCGCCAGTGGACGCTGATCTGTTCGGGTGAAACAAACCGGGGAAACATCTCTCTGCGGGGAAAGCGAGGCACGGCGTGCCGGCGTGAGCTCGCGTTTCCCCGAGCGCTTAGCTCCTCTACCCCGCTGCTTCTGTCGCACAGAGTCCTGTGCGAGCAGCGGCGGCGGAGATCGAGGGGCGGAGTCACTCTCTGAAAAGAAAGCTATCCGCGAGCGCAGAGAGGAGAGACTCATACTCTCGCAGTGAGAGCATTCCGTCTCTTTTAGCGCGTTCTCTGCATGGGAGAGACCCAGACATGAAACGCACTCGTCGTGACCGTCGACAGCGTGCAGGAAAACCCCACACGAGCGACAGGGACGACGCGGCATTGTAGCGCAGTGAAAACTGCACGTAAATGCCGCAGGAAATTTGCTCTAAACGCTCTCTGAAAAGAAAGCGTGAAAATTGCTCTTTAGATTCGCCGGATAGCGGCAGGGAAAAGACCGGCTGGATCGCTAAGCCGCTCACACGCGAAGACGCCAACAGAAGCCGCCGGAGCGAAGCCGCTGATGAATCCGCTGGAGCGAAGGCGCTGAGCCGAAGGTCGAATCCGCTGCAGGTGCTCTCTCGACGGCGAAGCAGTCAGTCTCGGGAAGCGAAGACGAGTCGTCGCTGAAGGAGAAGAGATCTGAAGACCCTACGGCGATGTGTCCGCTTATATAGCCATAAGCCCCGCCCATTTTGGCGGGTGCCATCGCCATTGGTCCGGCAGCTCCGCTACGATTGGTTTAAAGCTCTGCTTTTTTCCAACCAATCACCGTGCAGTTTTCACTGCGCTTTTGAATTGCTTCAGTCATCGGAGAAAAAGGAGTTTTCCCCATAGCGTCCTGCTACGCAGTACGAGTGAAGTATCGATAGGGAACTGTTTTTATCTGCTTTTGGTTTTGTTTTTTTCTAGTTCATCAATGTGACTGTCTGCTCGGGATTGTAGCGCTTTTTTGGTGATTCAGGGACATCAGTTTGTCCGATTAAAGTGTAACGGGACTTTATTTCAAAGGGTGATGGAGTTTCGCAGGACTTTAAATGCTCTCTTCATCGCGTTCACGTTCGTCTGTTTGTCTCAAGGTAAGATGGATGAGAGCACGATATAACATTTAGTCATACGGAGATCACAATCTTTATGAAAGTTGTGTCTTGGCGTTTCTAAGCTTAAATGTTTCTTAATGGTCTTCTGTAGGATGTTTTTGTTATTGCGCGCATCCTTTAGAGATAACGGGACAGTTGTACACACGAGGATCAACAGAGTTGTAAATTGTGATTTGTATTTTTAAACCTTTAAATCATTGGCTTAAGTGATATTCATGAACGACTCATTCAGTTGTGCTTTAATGACTCTTTAACCATAGTTTATTATGGTAAAAGTGCAACCATGTTGTTTTTGGAAGATTGATTAACATTTGTAGTACCACAGTATTACTTTGAATAACATGGTTGAAATATAGTTTTTGTGGTGACATCATAGTGATATTTATAGTAGTATCAATATAAAAAAGCTGTCGTTCCTGTAGTATACCCATGGTTAATGTTTGGGTACGTTACTTAAGCTGTTTTAGGCTGTTGCTTTGCATAGATTTAATATATTTATTGATTTATCCTTGATTTACATTGTGTATGAATTACAGCCGTTGACAGTTTACTGTGCCATAGTAACAATTTACAGTAAATGTATTTACTGTAGATGATCAACCCATGAAATCAAATGGATTCTTTCAAAGACAATTTTTTAAACATTATCTATGATCATAATACGCTACAACATTTTTACTGTAACTTCCAGTATACCTTTTGGGCAAACCCAAATTTGCTTTCAAGGGAAGTGAACCCTCTGCCCTCTCTGTAGCTTCAGACTTGCATTGGCCAGATTTTATCATGTTTGGATCAGCCCTGGCTGTGCTGCCCAGCAGAAGCTCATTTTTATGGAGCAATAAACATTGCCTCTGAGATCTGTTTCCCAATATAAAAGGCGACGAAATCGGCCATCGAATCAAGGGCAGTGCAGTCCTAGACGAGAAATAAAATGACACGCCAGTTTTTTATTTGACCAGATCTATATTTGCCACCAGTCTCATTTGTATTGCCAATACAGTATTCGCTTCTGTTTTATGGGCACATGTGGTCAAACTGAGACCTGAGTCCAAAATAGTGAATTGGTTGTGAGGTTGGATTTTCACTCAGACAGAAGCTTAACCCAGCTTTAGCCAATCACATGTCAGAATTGTTCCATTCTTTTCCCACATCTCATCATTGGGAGCTGAGTCAATCTAGCGCAGGTATGTGCTCACGGCCCGCTGGCTATCTACTCTCACCTTCTCACACCAGATAAGGGATTTGAAAGAATAGGCATTGAATTACATCCCAAGCACTCAACTTTGTCATTTGAAGATATCTGATCCTGTCCGGGATTTAGTTGGTGTGGGAGTGTTGCGTATTTTGTTTATCTGTGTTGCGTTTGTGTGTTTGTAGCTCAAGGAGGACATGTGTTGACTTGGGTCCTTTTGAAGTCATTTTAAACAGCCACAAACAGCTGTTAGTTTTTCCCCGGATTGTCCCCAAACATGCATTTAACAACAGCAGGCCTTGGATCGGGTATTTGACTCGGTAATGAGACCCTTTAAATTAAATGAACCTCACTGGAAATTACTTCATTTTATATAGACACTTTTTCATTTTTAATTGAAATTGAATTCATTTGTATTTTTTGACACCGTTTTAACGAAAAGAAAAAGATTTAAGTTGCCTACTGCGATGCCCTATACTGTATTCCCCTTTGATTGGCAGTGTTTCAAAAGCTATGCGACTTTTCGCATAAATTGTGTCATTTAAGGTTTTCCTCTGTGCGTTTCAGCTTATTTTGATGTCTTGTGTCTCTCGTCGATGTTCCTCAGATCAGAAGTGAGGAATGTTTGTGTGCGTTTACATGAGAGGTGTGACACAGAGAAGCCTGCCTTTCCCTTACACGCATTTGCCCAAACTCCTTGTCTCTTCTGTGTAAACATTGTGCTGTCGAGGGGTTGTCTATAAGGGGGAGATAAACAGCGCATCTCCTACCGAGCATGTCTGATATCTCAGTCTGATTTCTGTCCCGGCGAATTCACGCTCTTTACTGAATCCATGCCTGCCGGGAGACAAAACAGCTTGGCAGTATCTTTCTCTCTCTTGTCGTTGCCACAGATGTCTTGTCAAAGAACTCATATTAACTGCAAATGTTCAAAAACCCTTTTAATTTGCTTTTTAAAAAATGACACCTTTGATTAGACCATGTTTCCATATTTTACAACGCGAGAGCTCAAATCATGTCCTAAAATAGCCGTTTTATATCATCTCCTCTTGCGGCTAGAGCAGCCTTTTAATTGGTCATGTGAAGAAGACAAGGACATAAGGCTCCGGTTTACGAGTCTAGCGCTGACAGGAAGTTTGAAATAAACCCTAAAGACTTCGGCTCAGGCTGTCGTGGCTGTGTGGGGGTAAAAAGGGACACAACACAATGCATTGGCATCAATCTGTCGAAACCTGTGTCTGTGTCCACAGATGAAGACAGTTTAATAGCCCTACGCATTAGTTCCAGTGGCAGTGGCGTTGGTGACCCCCAAAGCCATGTTTCAAATAGGAAAAACAAGACAAGGAATCCGTTGAATGAGACCAATACACTGATTGGGGCCCTTGAATTTGTAAGATTTTTTGTTTTCTTTATGCTTTCTTAAAGCTTACTGTTAAAACTTAACGGTGACCTTAACTGTGAAACATTAGGAAGGTGTATTTTGTTATTGGTGGTGGCCACTTTGGTATAGTAAGACTATGTCAAGGTTAATGGATTTAAAGTTTAATGTTGAGAGGACATACTGTATATACAGAATTCACTTGTTGATTCATTTGATTCAAATATGGGAATTTCTTGACTCTCTCTTATCTTATTTTACACAATGGCTCGGTGTCACAAACAAGGCTTATCTTAAGCCAGGACTATGCCGTAGTTAAATTAGGATATTTATGTTGCTTTTATTAAAATGATATAAAACATTACTGGTGTGCATATTGAGACAAAACAATGGCAATTACATTACATATGTCAGGGCAATTTATTTTCCGTTAAGACAGTTCAATCGTTTATTTTACTCTGGGACTAGTTTTAAGTGTTGTCTGTGTTACCAGGCATATATTATTTTAATGGCCCATAATGCATTGTGCACATACTGTTAATATAATCTAATATGTACTAGTGGTTAATTCTCTGGCACATATGATGCATCTGGCTATCTGAAGCATAAAGCAGGGTTTAAGATTAGAAAATGTAGACTATGTCCATTTTCTATTTAATCTGTTGGTATTTATGTAGTAGGCAAAGATTTTAAAACGGGCATACATTAAGCTGCATTTGTTTGTTGCTTTCCTAATCCAATAGCAAAGTATCACAGAGTAATCCTTTTTTGTAAGTGAAGACTTACTACTTATAAGTTTTAGCTTGTTCAGCCCCTGGAGAGTAGAGGATACTGCATCTCATTTTTCACAACATTTAAATTCACTGTTGTTCAAGAAAAGATTGGAAGGAATTGCATTCAAAAACACCCACATTCGTGCACACTTCATAATTCTCTACACACAGTTACATTCATTAGACTAAGCTTTTTAAGCACCTCTGAAGTGGGGTCTGCGGTTTATCTGTGTCCCTGTGAGAGCTGCAGGAATGCCCTCGGTGAAGCTGCGGGTAGCCGTGGGGACAATCCGCATGCTCAGGCTGCCACTCGCAAAGCCAGACGAAAGAATCCTACTATCTACATGTCTGGTACTGTAGAATTCACAGCCTGCTCTCAGTCAGTTCAAATCAGATGTTTTAGAAAAAACACTTGTGCCTAAGAATGATTACAATTCTTCTCTTATCCCCACATTTTGCTTATTTAGTAGGAACCCAGACAAACATCTCCGTATGACTGCTCATTATCAACGCCCGCTGAATCCAGATTATCAAACTCTCACACTGAGAAACAACTCAATCAAATTCTTAAACAGACGGTTTGCGCTTCGAGTGTTTGCGTAATAAAACCCTTTGAGGGGCACAAATCTCAGGTCTTTGTTGTATTTGTGGTGTTTGGCGGTTGATGTGAACAGACCTGGCGTGTGTCTGTGTATGTGTCGGGTGCACTGTAAATAAAAGGAGTAAGGACCTGGGGCCATGTGTGCTCTCTCATCAGGAGCCCCAGTTTAATGACTCGGCAGGCACTGCTGCTAGATTATAAAGGCACATCCTTTCTCCTTTTCCTGGTGCCTCTGTTTACACATTTTTCATGCTGTTAAAATTTGTTATTTGGCTTTTAGTTCCCCAGATCCTCATCAGCCGTGATCTGTTGTTTCGGTAAATAACTGTTTGCTGTTTGGTTGCTGGCTGGGTTCAGAGGGCTCTTAGTCATGGACATTACTTACACGCTTGTTGTTTAACGGCAGTGTAGATCAAAATCACAGCTTGGCTGGGATGCAACTGGTCCTTGAGTGCAATTCAAAGAATGTTGTGAGTGTTTTTCTATGGTGTCAGTGTCTTCATACTGTATTATTGGACATTTTTTATATCAGCACGTAAAATATTTTCTATTAGAGTAAGAATTTAAGCTAATGTTTGTGCACTAGTGTAGCCATGAACCAGGCAAGCATAGCAGAGACACTTGCTTAATACGTAACACTGATTACACATTAGACTAAGCAAGTATCTTTTGTACACGAGCGTCTCTTTTATCATAAACCCTTTCGACGCGTCAGCAGCAGGCACATATTTTGACATGATGCACATAGGTTGTGTGTTGCGCCGAACACATGACGCGCTGAAACACATATTTTGAATTATTGCTGGCCCTGAAGATTAGGAACCGATCGGCACAGAGTATAATGCAATGTAAGTCCCTACAAATGCGTAAATGTAATTCAATTCAAATAGATCACTATTGCGCCTTTAACAGTTTTACATTATATGAAAAAGATATATATATTTTTTTTAAAAGGCAGCAATGATATAAACATATAAAATTATAAGATTAGTGCACGTTTTTTATAAGATGTGCATTAGTACAATCGATAAAAAATGAAGCGATTTAGTTGGTGACCCCCAGTTCATTCCCAGAAATGTACTAATTAAATGCAGGTTTTTTGGTAATTACATTCCCAGCAATGTATAGCGCTTGCCATTCATATCGGTCATAGTACCATATTCTGTTTCAAGGCCAAAATAGCACATTTATGATATTTTTACCCTCAAAAGTTGTCTACTTACTTTGTCTTTTTACTTTTGAAATGTTAGCAGTATGCAGCAAATTAATAAAACGTATATCTCACATGGCTTTCAAGAAAGGTTTCTCTTCACGTGTCAATCTTCTAGCCCGACATACAGAGAGCGAGCGTGTTCATGAGTCATTCTTATGCAAAACACCCACAATCTGCAAGCACCACTTGACTTAAATGCTAAACCTGTTAAACGTGTGAATCACTAATTAAATCACTAAATGCCATATATTCCAACTCTACCCTCCTAGATTTCTGAAAACATACACAGGTTAGGGCTAGTACCAAAGGAAGCCTAGGGGTTTTCCAACCCCTCATTTCCTGTTGCAATCTTGAGCCATCGGAGCAACAAGAACACATCCTGAATGTGATATGTTGTCTCCTGTACCTCAGGGAGAAATGCAGAGTTCCTGCTGTGCCGGGAAAAGACAAATGTTGAACGTAGAGCTAATCATTGGCATCGTATTCAAAGCATGCCTACCCTAAGCATGCATTTAACATGAAGCCCATCCATACAGTGCTGACTACGCCCTATTCCTTTTTATCTTTGTGTGTTTGACTTTCAAAGATTCGCTTCATGAATAGTCAGGTTGGCCCGCCATTGAGGGCGCCGGCCATTGAAGATTGAAAGAATTTTAAAGCGGCTGTATCATTTTTGATGAGGAGCACGTGACTTCAAAGCCCAAATACGCTTTGTTTTACCTTTCATTGGTATTTGACCTGGAGGTGAAAAATGGCTGTCTTGAGGGATAATTTCAGTGAATCTAGATATGCTTTAGAGTTAGATAGCTCACAGTGAAAATTTCACTTCCTGTTAAATTTGTGATTCTGTGTGGGCTGTCCTTGGGTCGGGTGTTGGTCAAGCGGAAAGCGCATGAGGGGGACACTGTTGAGATTAATCCACTGGAACAAGGAGGTTTCTGGTGCTCCAGAACCAGGAAACGTACTCGGTTACTTACGTAACCTCGGTTCCCTGAGATACGGGAACGAGTACTGCGTAGCAGGACGCTATGGGGAAAACTCCTTTTTCTCCGATGACTGAAGCAATTCAAAAGCGCAGTGAAAACTGCACGGTGATTGGTTGGAAAAAAGCAGAGCTTTAAACCAATCGTAGCGGAGCTGCCGGACCAATGGCGATGGCACCCGCCAAAATGGGCGGGGCTTATGGCTATATAAGCGGACACATCGCCGTAGGGTCTTCAGGTTACTTCGACTGAAGCGACGACACAGCAGCTCGTAGCACGGCAAGGAACGCAGTACTCGTTCCCGTATCTCAGGGAACCGAGGTTACGTAAGTAACCGAGTACGTTCCCTATCGATACTTCACTCGTACTGCGTAGCAGGACGCTATGGGGAACAAGTATAATCACGCCGTGCTACAGATGGAACGAAAAACATAAATGGTCTCGGAGCCTGGGCTCGGAGACGGAGTAAAGCAGGGAAACCCTGAAAGCGGTAGAGGCCA
This sequence comes from Barbatula barbatula, assembly GCF_947034865.1. Lineage (NCBI taxonomy): Eukaryota > Metazoa > Chordata > Actinopteri > Cypriniformes > Nemacheilidae > Barbatula > Barbatula barbatula. The sequence continues at coordinate 13,936,330 of NC_136787.1, read as the reverse complement.
AGCTAGAAGGTGGCCTAGACCGGTTATCGTCCCAAAGTAATTAAGTGCTGGCGTGGCCATAGCCATGGCTCAGCGACCTAATTCAAGCAGAAAGGACCCGGGCCTGAAGGGCCGGAACGTCCAGGTTATAAAACCTTGTAAAAGTGGACGGCGAAGCCCAGCAGGCCGCCGCACAGATATCTTTTATAGAGACACCGCTATACCATGCCCAGGAAGAGGCAACGCCTCTAGTGGAATGGGCTCTAATTCCCGTGGGGCATTGAAGGCCCAAGGAAGAGTAAGCCAGCGATATAGCCTCAACTATCCACTTCGATAGTCTATGTTTCGAGACCGAGGACCCTTTGGTGCGGTCACCGAAGCACACAAAGAGCTGTTCCGACCGTCTGAATGGGGCGGAGCGCTCAAAGTATATTCTTAACGCTCTGACTGGGCAGAGCAGACTAAGCTCTGGATCCCGCTCTGAGGAGGGGAGAGCAGAGAGCGAAATAACCTGTGCTCTGAACGGAGTAGAGAGCACCTTAGGTACATAGCCATGTCTTGGTTTGAGAACGACTCTGGCGTCGCCAGGCCCAAATTCCAGACAGGATGAGCTCACAGAGAGAGCCTGTAAGTCACTCACACGCTTCACCGATGCTAAAGCGAGAAGCAGAGCGGTCTTGAGCGTCAAAGGACGGAGGTCCGCAGATAGCAGCGGCTCAAAGGGAGGACCCTTTAGAGCCCTCAGGACCGTGGGCAGATCCCAAGAGGGAACTGTAAGAGGGCGAGGGGGGTGTAGCCGCCTGGAGCCCTTCAGGAAACGAACGACAAGATCGTTCTTGCCCACTCCTTGTCCTCCGATGTGGGTATGTGAGGCTGAAATAGCCGCCACATAGACCTTGAGTGTGGAAGGGGCACGGCCGTTATCCAACAACTCTTGTAAAAATGACAGTATCAGTGATACGTCACAGGACACTGGGTCAGCGCCGCGTGTTGTACACCAGGAGGCGAAGACAGACCATTTGAGGGCGTAGAGGCGTCTAGTAGACGGAGCTCTAGCTTGTGATATGGTGTTCAGTACGCTCTCTGGGAGGTCCGTAGGCTCCCGTCGAGAGGCCAAAGGTGCAGAGCCCACAGCTCTGGCTGGGGGTGCCATATCGTGTTCCCTGCCTGAGAGAGGAGGTCCCGCCTCAGGGGAATGGGCCACGGGGCTGCTATTAGCAGCTGGGAGAGATCTGCGACCCAAGGCTGGTTCGTCCACAGAGGGGCTACCAAAAGCACTCGGTGAGCTTGATCCCTGATTCTCCTGATCGTCTGCTGCAAGAGCGCGATCGGGGGAAAAGCATAGAGGAGCCGGTTGGGCCAAGCGTGGGCCAAGGCGTCCTTGCCCTTCGAGAAGTACGTCGGGCAGTGAGTATTGTCTTCTGAGGCAAAAAGGTCGACTTCTGCCTTGCCGAAGAGTTTCCAGATTTGTTGAACCGACATGGGGTGGAGCGTCCATTCGTCTGAAGGAACATTGCTCCGAGATAGCATATCTGCTCCCCGGTTCAGTTTGCCTGGAAGGTGAGTTGCCCTCAGTGAGCGCAGATTGGACTGGGCCCATTCCAAGAGGTGAGAAACTAGGGAAAAAAGGCGTCTTGAGGAGAGGCCTCCCTGGTGATTTATGTAAGATACTACCGTCATGCTGTCTGATCGGACTAAGACGTGACGATCTTTTAGCACCGGTAGGAAGTAGCGGAGGGCCAACCATACTGCCTGCATTTCCAGGTAGTTGATATGGAGGCTTCCTTCCTGGTTCGACCAGAGGCCGAAGGCCGGGTCGCCATCGCACAGAGCCCCCCAACCCGTGTTGGAGGCGTCTGTCGTGACCACTTTCCGGCTGGATGTGGAGCCCATGGGCACACCCTGCTCTAGCCAAAGGGGATCTTTCCACGAGGCTAGGGCGGTTACGCAGGCTTGATTCACCACAACACGCAGTCGACCAAGACGCCAAGCGTGTGGAGGAACTCTGGGCTTCAGCCAGTACTGGAGGGGGCGCATCCGGAGGATGCCCAGACTCAGTACCTGAGATGCAGAGGCCATCAGACCTAGCATTTTCTGAAAAACCCTGAGGGGGCGTGAAACCCCGGGTGTGAATGAGGCCGCGAGCCGTCGAATGACCAGAGCTCGGTCTGGAGAAATTCTGGCGGTCATGCGTTTTGAGTCGAAGACTGTTCCCAGGAACAAAATGTTTTGGCTGGGTGACAGTGCGCTCTTGGCAAGATTGATCCTGAGTCCCAGGCACTCCAGGTGGCTGAGGAGGAGGGATCTGTGAGACTTTAGCTCGTCCTCCGACTGGGCTAGAACAAGCCAGTCGTCGAGGTAATTCAGAATGCGGATTCCCTTCTGTCTGAGAGGGGAAAGAGCCGCGTCCATGCACTTCGTGAAAGTGCGGGGAGCTAGAGAAAGTCCGAATGGAAGGACCGTGTATTGATAAGCAATTCCCTCGTAGGCGAATCTCAAGAATCGTCTGTGACGAGGGGCTATCTGAATGTGGAAGTAAGCATCTTCCAGGTCCAGGGAGAAGAACCAGTCCTCTGGGCGTATTTGCGAGAGGATCTGCTTCATCGTGAGCATCCTGAAGCGCCGTTTCATAAGGGCGTGATTCAGATGCCTGAGATCGAGGATGGGGCGGAAGCCGCCGTCCTTCTTTGGTACTAGAAAGTACCGGCTGTAGAAGCCTGACTCGATTTGGTCTGGGGGAACCATTTCTATGGCTCTTTTTCCCAGTAAATTCCTCAACTCCGTGCGCAGAACGTGAGAATTTGAGTCCTGCACTCGGGTGGGGACGACCCCGCGAAAGCGCGGGGGTCGACGAGCAAACTGGAGTGAATATCCTTGGGATATTATTTCCAGAACCCAGTCTGATACCCCGGGGATGGCTCTCCAGGCCTTGGCCCGGGTGGCAAGGGTTTGGGTGTAAAGAGGAGATACGCCGCCTTTTGGGGGCTTGACTCCCAGGAACAATGGAAGAGGAAGTTTGCTCTTTTTTTGACAAAGTTTGTGTTTTATTAAACATTTTGCAGAATGTGGTGTGGGCGTTAGAAAAGGCCCCGCACTTCCAACATTGCATTTTAATAAAACATTTTTGCCGGCACCCGGAACTGAACGGGGTGACCTGGCAGACATGAGAGCAGTCTTTGAAGGAGGGCCGGCTGGAGCGGGCCCTGTAGCCTTCCTCTTCCTCGCATCGGGCTCAGGATGGGGCCTGAGGCGCGGGGTCCAGCGTGATCTTTGGCCGGGGACCTTGTCGCTGAGGATGCGGGAAGCGCCGTCCAGATCGGGAGCGCTGACGGCTGTCAGCTCCCGAAGCCTTCTGAGCAGCAGGGGTTCTTACCGGCTGTTGCGTCGAGGCTGGCTTAGGATGGCTCGCCACCGGCCGAGATCCGGGTCTTTTAGGCAGAAAGTGCCTCATGGCTTGCGAAGACTTCTGCGCTGCCGTGAAGCGTTCTGCGAAACCCTCCACCGCCGGTCCGAAGAGGCCGGTCGTGGAAATAGGAGCATCCAGGAAGGGGACCTTATCCGCATCCTTGATCTCCGTGAGCGTCAGCCATAGATGACGCTCAAGCACCACCAAGCTGGCCATGGATCTGCCTATCGCCTGGGCCGTGGCCTTGGTGGCGCGTAGAGCAAGATCCGTCGCGCTCCGTAGCTCTCTGAAGAGCGCAGGGTCAGGGTCGGACTCATCCATGCCTTGGAGGAGCTTGGCCTGATAGACCTGGAGCACAGCCATGGAGTGAAGCGCTGAAGCCGCCTGGCCTGAGGACGAGTATGCGCGTCCAGCGAGGGCCGAGGTGGTCCTGCACGGCTTGGAAGGATGAGACGCTTTAGCCCTCCATCCGATGGCTGCGGGCGGACACAGATGTGCGGCCACAGACTCATCGAGGGGGGGTAGCTTCTCGTATCCTTTTTCCTCTGCGCCGTCCACGGAGGTAAGCGCAGAGGAGGAAGAAGGTCGAAGACGGGCCGAGTAGGGGGCGCGCCATGACTTCGTGAGTTCGCCGTGAACTTCTGGAAAGAACGGTGAGTTACGTTGACGAGGAGCCTGACGGCGCCCCGGCAAAAACCACTCGTCCAAGCGGCTGCGAGAGGGTTCCTCTGGGGGAGACCACTCCAAACCCAGCTCGTTAACCGCCTTCGTGAGGACCCGGAAGAGCTCGGAGTCCGCACTGGGGGCGTGTCCGCCGGGTTCTGGAGACGGCGAGGGGGCGGGGTCATCCAGCGAGCCCGCTAACTCCTCCCCGTCTGAAGCCGCTAACGACATGGCGTCGTCATCCTCCGGTTCGTTTCCACCGAACGAGATCATGTCACAGGCGGCCGCCAGTGGACGCTGATCTGTTCGGGTGAAACAAACCGGGGAAACATCTCTCTGCGGGGAAAGCGAGGCACGGCGTGCCGGCGTGAGCTCGCGTTTCCCCGAGCGCTTAGCTCCTCTACCCCGCTGCTTCTGTCGCACAGAGTCCTGTGCGAGCAGCGGCGGCGGGGATCGAGGGGCGGAGTCACTCTCTGAAAAGAAAGCTATCCGCGAGCGCAGAGAGGAGAGACTCATACTCTCGCAGTGAGAGCATTCCGTCTCTTTTAGCGCGTTCTCTGCATGGGAGAGACCCAGACATGAAACGCACTCGTCGTGACCGTCGACAGCGTGCAGGAAAACCCCACACGAGCGACAGGGACGACGCGGCATTGTAGCGCAGTGAAAACTGCACGTAAATGCCGCAGGAAATTTGCTCTAAACGCTCTCTGAAAAGAAAGCGTGAAAATTGCTCTTTAGATTCGCCGGATAGCGGCAGGGAAAAGACCGGCTGGATCGCTAAGCCGCTCACACGCGAAGACGCCAACAGAAGCCGCCGGAGCGAAGCCGCTGATGAATCCGCTGGAGCGAAGGCGCTGAGCCGAAAGTCGAATCCGCTGCAGGTGCTCTCTCGACGGCGAAGCAGTCAGTCTCGGGAAGCGAAGACGAGTCGTCGCTGAAGGAGAAGAGATCTGAAGACCCTACGGCGATGTGTCCGCTTATATAGCCATAAGCCCCGCCCATTTTGGCGGGTGCCATCGCCATTGGTCCGGCAGCTCCGCTACGATTGGTTTAAAGCTCTGCTTTTTTCCAACCAATCACCGTGCAGTTTTCACTGCGCTTTTGAATTGCTTCAGTCATCGGAGAAAAAGGAGTTTTCCCCATAGCGTCCTGCTACGCAGTACGAGTGAAGTATCGATAGGGAACTGATGCTATCTCTACCAGTGGTATGCCGGTCGCCCCTATAGGGCCACTTCTATTAACGGGGCACCGAAGAGGTCCAGACAACACAGAGCAGCTGGGCCGGGGCTCCACTGTCACTACCATGCATAATTTATCATTTATTCCCAACTTCTTCCTTCATAGGAGACGTGAACACCCCCTTGAGATATGTGATATGCATTGACATGTATTCCAGATGTGTTTTTCTTTAGGGCTGAGAGTTTGAATTACAGGAGGTCAGGGAAAACAGAATGTGGTATTATTGTTCTGCCTTCACGGAGACTTGGCTTGCAGAATCTTAATGAAGCCGGTAAATTCAGAGAACTGGTACGTAACTTTGTATCCAGCTACATAAAAAGTAAACAAATTCCAAAGAAACGCGGAGGGCACTGTAAAACCCCTTTGCGCTAGAGAAATGAGCTACTTGGACAAGGCCAGGGTGACCGAGAGGTTGTTTACGCTTCATGGCTTGATCTCCTGAGGAATTGGAGCTTGGTGTTGTTTGAGATTGCAGGGTTTAGGGTCAACACTTAAAGAGATTCTCACTAACAGGTCGAAGTGCTGAAAGAAACTTATTTATTCCTCTTCTCTTTCCTGCAAGTCTCTCCAGGGAATCTAAAGAGGGATCAATACCTTCAGCGGACTCTGAGCAGAGGAAGGTTCATTTGAAGTACTGTTTATTTTGTGAAGTGAGAAGGTTTTCAAAGAAATTGAGAAGCCAGATGGGGTTGGTATGATGATCTTATCCGTCAGAAAGTCTGTATTTATCCTTAAAATGGGCACTTTCTATTTAGTAGTGTGCAAATGTATTAGGAATATAAGATTGCTTTATATAATTTTTTTAAGATAAAGGCTTATCTTCTGCTTTAGTGTGTATGTACAACAACAGACTATATGGCCCACACAATGATCTAAAATCTCTTAAAATCATTGAGTCAGGCAGGAATTACATAAAGAGATAGAAATAACTAAGACAGAACTGTGCCAACATCACCAAGATACTTGTCTGACTCAATGATGGAAAGATCAAGTCTCAGTGTGTAATAGAAAAACCCTACCATATTATTACAGTTAATGGCAAAGTCCTGAATGATTTCAAAGAATGAGTGTAAATCTAAATTAATTGCTCTTACATTTCACACTATACTAAAATATATAAATAAATCTTAAAGGGCATGTGCAACGGTGTTTCATGCATTCTGACTTCTTTACAGTGTTATTTAGTATTTCTGTGCTCGATACACTCCGCTAAGGTTCGTATTGGTTTCAAAAAGCTTTTTTCCAACATGAAAAACCGTTACGTAACAACTTTTCTTAGTCCCTTGTTGGGCAATTCTCCTGGAAAAGTACGCCCACGGCAAGGCGAAAGAAATAGCCTGCATGTGTCAACCAACGACAATGAATCTAATGTGCCTAATTCTTTTGCACGGTACTGTATATCCTGTCAATTTTATATGTTTGTGGTATTGAAGTCATACCATGTTATTTGACAACTTCACAAATGTGTCTTTTCTAATACGTACAGTTTTTTCGTAATTAATATTCAAGACGTCTTGAGTTTATTTCAAACATAAATCATTCTACATGAATATCTTTAGGTAAAAAGTCATGGTACATATCTTGTATACAAGCATCCAGGATGCACACAGGGAAAATTTACCCCCTTTGAAAACATCAAAGCTCATCTAATGGACACACAGCCTCTGAACGCACAATGACATATAGACTTTATTTCAGAAAGACTCTGAGTCTCTGTGCTGTCTCTCCCTGTTGGAGTGAGAAATCCCCCTGCAGTAAACACCATCTTTCTCTGTTTCTTAAGCAGGAAGCACATAAGCAGCTCTTGCCACAACCCCTTAGGTGTCAGGTTCCTCCGTTGAAGCTGTCATGGAATCTTTGTGCTTGACACTTTATTTAATCCAGCCCGGTCCCCACCTCACAGGATTGATTCGGGCAGAGGAGCTCTCGTCCCCGAGGAAAACGGCAGCCTTCCTGAATAATTTCCTTTCTGCATGTGACCGACTTGTTTTGTACTTTCGCTGTCAAGAGCCATGGGACTAAAGAGCCAAGCTTTATGACCCAGGGTTTGTGCTCACTCTTTTCCAAGGGCCCCTTTGTTGTTCGTAAATGCAAAACAAGTAAAAAGATTGGTGACAAAGAGCCCGCCCACTTCTTAATTTAACTTTGGGGTAATGAATGCACATTTGCAAATCAATTCCCGGATTCCAGCGAAGAGAGAGGAGGGGTAGGGTTGTAAAATAATCAACTATTTAAGGAGGGAGGGCAGGCACTCAAAAGAATTGCAGATGAGGGTTGGGGAAAGAAGTTGGTCATTTTTGTCACATTTTTTTGCTTCTGCAGAGCTCTTTGTATAGCAATAAGGCTAAAACTATGCACTTTTCACATGAAACACTGAAGAAAACTGTGTCTTCACAAGAGATTAAATATTAAAGCGTTGCGCTTTTATGAAAGTTTGACATGTTGTAAAATTGTTTCTGGTTTAAGTTCTGCTGGCCCTTATTCTGCTGGCCCTTTTCATCTAAAGATGAAAATCAAACACTTTTGTTCAGAAATTCATGCTGTTTTATCCACCAGTTATAATTTATCCATTTGTTTTAATATTCACTGCTTAAAAGCTACGTCTTGGCTCAGAAGTGACGTCTCAGCTTAGAAATTCCGCCGCCTTTGTGTGAACTCCAGGTTTTTACAAATTCTTCAAGAAAAGGAGACAATTATTAGATTGACATCTGACCTTTCCATGCATGGTTGTCATGGAGATCGTTTGCTATTGACACCTTCTTTTCCTATAGTACTCAAGATATTTGCATATTTCACAGCAATTGATATTCCCAGCAAGTGTTTAAAATGGTTCCAAAGCTTGTCTTGTTGCTGCACCGTGGCATCATCGGCCTTCTTTGTTTGGCTGGGCCGTGTTTTAGACATCTTATTTCCTCCCCCAACTGTGGGGATAAATATTCTTAGTGCTAAAAGCCCCTTGGGATTGATCAGAAGGATTGCCAGATGCATGTATATTCTCCTAGAGCCGGCTCATCCCCCCTCCTTCACATAACAAGGTAAAATCCCTATTACAGTGCAGGACTCGATATCTACAAGACCAGATGAGTTGTAGCTACACCTCACTTTATGTCTGAATCAATTTAACCTCTCAAACCATTTCACACAGCGAGATCAGGTCCCACGAATGGGAAACGGGCACTGTTATTACGACAAAAGAGATGTGCTGTGTGCTCTCTAATAGGGACATGCTGTAATTTCAACAGTACTTACTGGCTGTAATCCTTAGAAGCTGGCCAAGAGATGTAGTAGTGATGTCACCCTGTGCCCTTTTAAACTTTAAGTGGAACAGAAAGTATTGCAATAATAACGGTGATTCCTACCTTAGTAAGCGTCACTAATAATAGAGGCAATGATTGTCTAGTTTTATTTCCCTCTCCGACCCGAAATCAGTGCAGTTCACACAATTTACTGTGCAGCATTTGTGACTGGGTCATAAACATGATGACCTACCTTTGCTCATCCTTATTCAGTTTCTTATTTGTGCTTTTCTTTCACTTGTCAGGATAAGAGGCTTGTTCATGTTTGTTTTCCAGCACTGTTATATAAGATGTTTGTAGAAATGTGTCTTTCAAAATGTTTCCCTCAGGGTTGATTCTTCTGACAAGGTGTAAGACCACAGAGTTCGAAGAGTTCTTAGGGGTCGTCAAAATTCCCCAAGCACCTATTGTTTTCTCAATGTGGCCGTTAGAAGTTCTCACACCTCATAATGGACGTCTTGCCCGCTGTCAATCATGTGGTGTCCGGAAGGCCTGGGAAAGCTGTTGAAGGGTCAGCTTTTCCAGATGTTGTTTTTCACATCTGCATCATGTACATTCGATCCCCCAAGCCAGCACTTTGTTAACCTTGCCGTGGTGTTTTTGAGGTTATGGTCAGGTGAGGTGTGCAAGCTACAACTGTTTGTTAGATTAGCTCACTCCTACTTAGCATCTCTTGGACTGCCTTGCATCTCCTCAGTGGCAGGTCAGAGAGTTTGGCCTGTTTTATTTACAATCCTGTTCTTGGAGTTTCTCCTCCACCCCCTGCTAACGGCAGTCTGTTCGGTAGTCCATAAGTGTCTGCTAAAAGCTATTAGCCAAACCCTGGCGGCCTCCGTTCCCTCAACCCAGCGGGGCCGCAGGGCTTTTTGTTTTCAGAGAGTGGAAGGGCAACAGTCCTGGGGATTCAGAGGTGAACACAACGCTTGCGGTTTGGCCTTTGCCGTCTCCTGCGGGCAGGGTCCAATGTACTACCACTGTAAGTTCATTGTGTCATGTTATTCATGGCCGGAGCAAAGTGGAAATAAGTTTGTTTTAAGTTGCATTAGCCTCTGGCCCAGGGGTTTTATCCACTTGACTGAATATGAAGAAATAAAGTTAGACCATAAAAACTGCACTGTAGGGAAAGATCCTTAAAAGCACTAGTTTTAATGCCTGCCTGGATCTTTTTCAGTGTTTGAGATGTATTTTCCTAGAATATCTGAATTTACTGTATATCTGACATATTAAGGGCTGTCTGCAGGTCTTTGTCACAGCAATTGGAAAACTTTCCTAGCTCTAATTTCATCTACAAGTGCAAGATGTTTTTCCATCATTTTCTGACTGCAGGTAACCGCAGTTGCTGTACTGTCACATCGCAAAGCCAATTTTACACCCGGCGTAATTGTTGCCGTCGGGATGGGTAATTATTTTCAGCATCACCATGCACAATGACTCACTTCTTACCCAGATGTCTCCCGATAGCTGAAATTCCCCATTCCTGTTGAGAATCAGTGCATGTGTTGTTGTTATTCATCTGTAATTGTCACACCACCACACTGTCATTCAAATTGGAAGAGAGAAAAGCAATTTCAAAGCTCTTTGAAAGCCTACCTGAATTACCATAACCCCCCCCCCCCCCGATCTCTCTACCGCTTCCCCCAACATCTGTGCCAAACAAAAAACCTATAGCAGTCAGCAGGAATTCATATGTGCCTTAAAACAGAAGAAAAATTATATATACATACATTCCAGCTTTCCATTTAAAGTTGGAATGAAATGTCTGTTTTATTTGATGGCTGCTGAATGTAGAGCGTGTAATATTTGTACTGCCACTTGGTATGACGTACAGTATCTAAGAGCAATATATACTGTATGAATACCCTAATTTGATCCAGCCGAGATTGTATTTTCATTTCTTGACGTGAATTTGTAGATGATGGCGGAGTGTTTGCCTCAGGGCTGTGATCTCTTATGGCATATATATGTATTACATATATTTCCTTAAAGTTTTTACATTTATTCATACAGGTTCTTACGCTGTCCCATAACCAGGTATGAGGCAAGTCATTTGTCTGTCCACACCAAAAGTAAATAAAATCAAGATTTCACTATATTATAATAAAATGTATGGTGGGCGGGGCTTATTTCACTCAAAAGGGTTATGGCTGTTTATTGCTTGAAATATTGTCACTTTGCACATGGTTTAGACGCTGTTAGTTGAACTATTTCACACAACGCTGATGGTGACCTTCCCTCTTTCAGGTTCTCGTCCCAGGCTGGAAGATGCTGCCCCGCGCATCATCGAACACCCCTCTGACCTGATCGTATCTAAGGGCGAACCCGCCACTTTAAACTGTAAGGCCGAGGGCCGGCCGATCCCCATGGTGGAATGGTACAAGGATGGCGAGCGCGTCGAAACCGACCGTGAGGATCCAAGGTCCCACCGCATGCTGCTCCCCAGCGGCTCTCTCTTCTTCCTCCGGATCGTTCACGGGAGACGCAGCAAACCTGACGAAGGGGTGTACGTGTGCGTGGCTAGGAATTACTTGGGCGAGGCCGTCAGCCGCAATGCCTCACTGGAGGTCGCAAGTAAGTCGGCTCATTTGTAGTCCCATCTTTTTCTCATTCCGACTCAGTCTCTGCTGCTGGAAATTTCTGCAGCGCCCATCTTTCTCTCTTATAAGCTTTCCCATTTTGTCCTCCCCTGCTCATCTTTACCCTCCCCTCCATCTGCACTCTATCTTGTTTAGTCCTGCGCTGGCTACGGCGGGCCATAACCGTCGTCCCTGGATGGAGGAAAGCACTGAGGTCATTGTTAGTTTTAGAGAAGGTAATCTGATTTGTGCTATTAATGTAGATAGATGGTAGCTAGTATCTGAGATAAATTCACTCCAGAAATAGGCAGTAGAGGAAAGTAAGGCTGGCTGCTTCCAGGTGACAGATGTTGGATTTAAGAAACACGCCAGTGTTTCTCGTGGAAGGGCTCCAGGTTTTAACAGCAGGGCTTTTTCCGTATCTAACACACGCTAATTAAAAGCTAATGGCAGTATTTGATTTCAGTCATTACATTATTGACAATTTCATTATGTGTCTACAACATTATGTTTTCGTCACGTGACCTTAAAGTGACGGTGTGTTAGTTACGATTATGAGATTTGTACATTCGTGGCATTAAAATTGCTTGTAGGAGGGCTACAGATCTGCTGACCTTAACCGGTATTGTCAAAGGACAGCTTTTTCACCAGCTCAAGTATTTCACCATCTGCTCTGAGATATCGGTGAGACATAATTGTCCCCATGTTCTGCCACTGCTTGGAAAGAAAAGCAGCATTTTTTTTACAAATTCAGAACCAGATAATCTTCAGTCTCTAGCTACCCATAAATCCTGTCTATTAAATTCCTCTGCTTTATGTTCTTATTACACAGAACACTGCTAAAACCCAACCCATTTAAAATCCAGTCACACTCCACTATCTAATTAAAATCTATACCTCCCGACTGAGCACTGGCAAGGTTTTTTTTTATACCTGCTACAGTTTGTTTATTTAAAAGGAAATAGATGAAAGCCATTATTTTGAACGCCTTTCGGATTAAACTTGTTTATTTGTCGTATTTTTGAAACCCTTGAAACCTGAAAATTAGTTATTTTCTGCCTATTGAGATAACAGTTATCATTCACAAGGAAGTGGTAGTGCATAATGGATATATCAACAGTAGCTGCAGTAAATTAAAAGATTACTTGTTGATATTGCATTAGGCCATTAACCTACATTTCCAAAAACTGAATTTAGGTAATATTGGAGTGTCATTCAGCCTCATTACTGAAACTGTGCTTTTTAAAAACTCTGAGTTCAGTGCAAGTTCGTGATCCAGGAGTGTTACAGAGCAGATGGCAGAATTTGTATTGCTAGTGAGAAAATTGCCAAAGAAACAGATGGCAATATTTGTTTTGAATATGATATTAGACTTTTAATTTTTCCTAGTATTTTTTGCAACAGTTCTAAGAAAAAAACATGTTTTTTTCTGAGAAAATAAGATATACATGCACATAATCAAATGCTTGAGATTCTACTTTTACCTTTTTGCATGTTTTTTTACTTGGTTTGTGCATGGGTTCCTGTCATATTAAGCATTCTCATATTTGTTCACATGAGACTATGATTGTCATTAAATGTAGAATGAAAATGCAGAAAGACTTCTGATATGCTAATAGTTCAGAGGTTCCCACAGGAGTTTTCCCCAATCCAGATTCAGAAACCACACATCTTTACCATCTGCCCATCCTGTCCCTTATGTCCCTGTCATCCTGGTTGCCTATAGCATTTATAAAATGTTTGTCCATCCGGTGCGATAACAATGCATTTCCTCTAGAGATTGCTGCTTAGTATGGAATGTTTGTATCGCTTTTCATCTTCTTTAAAGTAGATCCCACAATGAATGAAGCACATACTGAAAATTAAATGCTATTTTATAGCTCTGATGTTTAAATAGCAAGATATTTTACTAGAGTTTATGGGCTATATGATTGAAAATCAAATTTTTTAGAAGGAATTCTTTGTACCGTGTTTAAATAATTTTACTTTTATAATGCAATGCTCGTGATTTGTCCAATTGGGTTGACTACTGTTAATTGCTTTTAATACATTGTTTTAGCTCTAGTTTAAAGTCCTGTGGGCTCTTTAGAGATCCCATTGTGGAGATCCGATTTGGACACATAGTGCCAGCTCTCTGCATGGAACCAGATCATCTCTCTCCAGCGTGGCACAGCTCCATCAGCCAGGTGGTGGGCAGGAGAAAGGGGTCTTCATCTGTTGCCAGCCAGAGAGCTTGTCAGCTTCACAGGTTTTGGAGGGCGTTGGCAGAGCGAGTAGTGCATATGTGTGTATATATAGATTGAGAGAGAAGTAGAAAGTTAAAGAAAAGGAGGAGGAAACCCATATGTCAGGCTTCTTGTTCTGCCAGCAGCAGGCAGCATGTCATATATTATGAGGGCACAGCGCTTCGGTCAGACGAGAAATGTTCTGGTAAGCATAAACTGGCTTTTGGCCCAGTATGTGTGGGAGGCAATGAATTCCCAGCGAAAGCTTTTGCAGCATGTTTATATACGGTACTTTTACGGCAGAGGTGATGAGTTATGAATGTACAGTAATATTTCTCCCATGATGAAGCCCAAGCTGCCGTGATTTATGCCGACAGAATCCTCGCACTTTAAATGATAGATGAAAGCGAAGCGATGTGTGACAGCTCATTGGTGGTTTATTACTCTTTAAATGATGCTTAGTCGAGATGCAGTGTTTTTGGTTTTGCCTCGCTTTATAATTTTTTCAGGGCTGGTGGGGGCTTATGGGAAAGTTTCTGTCATCTGGAGCTTCTAATGGAAGTTTGCAGCGTCCAGTGCAGGTTTTTAAAGGGAACAGGTGAGGGGAACAGCTGTCTGGTGGAAGGCTGAGAATGAACAGGTGAAAGGATGATGACACGACCCTTATTCTTTGTTGTGATTGGCTCTATTGGTGGGTAACTTTCACACCCTTGCAAAGAAATCTTGAATCTGAAACATTTAGACTTGTGTCTACAAATTTATATTCTCATACCATAGTTCTTGTGAATTCCTTTTCTCATAGGTCACTCCGCAGTGCGCACCTCCAGGGTTTAAATTAGAGACACCTTCGCAGATAAGCCTATTTATGTGAAGCCCCCCAAGTCCAGGACAGAACTAAAGTAATAGTGGCTTATGTTCAGCAGGGCATACTGTCCCCCTCTGGGCCGCCTGCCCTCAGTGCTATTAACCTTATTGCTTTGGATCATAACTTCATGTGGGTGCTGAAGGGTGGCTTGCAGTAACCCAGTATGAAACTCTTCAACATAAATTGATTATGAAAGCAGCAAAAAAGCATTGTAAAAGAGCATTGTAAAGCTTTGTAATTAAATTTGAGCAAAGTCTTTTAGCGCTAATGCACCGGCACAGCCAGCTACAGCTATAAAAACTTCATGAATCAGATTTCTGCGATCCGTCTTCCCGTTTCATCACGACTCCAAGGGCCATTTCAGTCTCACAAAACTTTGGCTAGACTTTGATGAGATGCGTCTACAAAGTGGATTTATTATTACTCGGCTTCCGTTGTGAATATGTGAGTTGTTAATCTCCCCAAAGTATTGCAGAGAAGTCTTCTCTGTTCTTACTAATTTCAGCAAATGTGCATTAACGGCCAAAGCTGACCTTGTGGTGACATTGTCATTTTATCAAACATGCATTTGGATCGGGCTTTGAGCTTCTGTGTGTGTGTCCATCTGTGTGTGTCCATGCAGCAATGATAAGATCACTTAGCCTGCCGAACTCAAGGGGTCAGGGAGACTGCTGACAGGACGGGCTTGCTCAGAGTCAGACGTGGTGTGACACGTCCCCTTATGTCCCTTTAGCTATTTAACTCTCTCGGTACTTAGTGAATTAATTAAAACAAACCACCTGTGAAAGAGAGAGAGAGAGAGAGAGAGAGAGAGAGAGAGAATGCAGCAAAGATACTCATAAAAACTGGATTGGGTATAGAGATTAAGCAATGTGCCATTAGAGGATTTTAATGGTTAAGAGCCGTTTTAGACCGATCCAGAGCAGCAAATGCAATATGATGAAAGTCGCAAGTGGTGTGTTCTATTATTAATAATTATTTGAATAAACAATTCTTCTTCCGTGAAATGCGTCTCATTTTCCAAACTGCAGGCTGTTTGTGGTTGCTAGGCAACATGGGCATCTTAATGCATTACTGCGCTAGGTGTGTGTTTCTAATCAAACTTCTTTGGACATTGGTCCTTTGATCTAAATCTGTTTTTTAAAATTTTGAAGATAGAGGGGAATTTAGCAAGAAAGAGGGATGATATAGTTTTGCTAAATAAACAACAGGTGCTGATGGGAGTTTAGATTTAATCCCGCCTTCACTAAACCTAATGGCTAGGGTACATCTGTGTGTCTTTAGTCAGGGTTATGACCAGAGGAGGCGGGACACAAAAAACAATACCATAGCCCACTTCTGACACCCTTCGATGCCACATTCTGTTTGCAGTAGTTGACATGCTTTGTGAAATGAAACGATTTTAATCTATTTTATTTGTTTCCATAACTACACTATGGTTCAAGAATGTATTTAAACACTGAGATTCAGAAATGGATATGTCTGTGTAGTCATAGCCCTCAGAATGCAGTTGTTTTATTATGTCCATGTTTAAATCAGTCGTTCTTGCTATGGCAGTCACAGCTTTAAAAAAAAAAACAAGATGTTAAAAGTAGAGACAATAGGGCACCAGATTATCATTAAAAACCTGTGGTAGTCTTTTTTTGATCTGGACTAGGAGGCAGACAACTAGCAACCACTCGGAAAACCTTAGAAACCCACCAACATTTTGGGGGAGAGTGTTGCACAAGCATGACTGTCAGATTTTTCGGACATGTTATTTGTAATCATTGCTGTTGACTTGTAAAGTGCCCGTTATGTTCTGTTTTTAAGTGTCCTAATATTGTATTTGAGTCGCCAACAACAGGTTTAAATGCATCCAAGGGGAAAAAAAAATGCTGTCATTTTCTCAAGATATGCATCACCCCGTTTTTCAAAGATCTCTAAATGGTTTAATCACATAACAGAGATTGTAAAATGTCTAATCTAGAACTAATGATCAGTTTTACTGCCATATTAAATCGGTAGATCAGTTTAAGACGAGTCGTGTAGGAAGACAGATTTTCTAAAATGCAGATTGTCAGACCTAAACTTCAGCCTTGTTTTTCAAATACACATAAATGAGAGCAAACGCCTCAGGTTTTGTTATTGCGGAGTAAAAAAAATAGCACTTAGCATTAACCTCGAGTCAGTAAGCCTGTTTAAGGTTGTGATTGATGGCAACCGGTTGCCGTGGATGTGAAATTGTTTTCCTTCTGCGGCATATGTGAATGTACACGCTTCAGAACTCAAAGAGTTTGTGCAGGCACCAGCTCTGGGATCGAATGATTGATTGCTTCGTTCTCGTTGGCATTGCCAGCTGGCATCAGGGAAACAGGAGGGGCCACGGGCCACGATATTGGTATGTGTTTAGAACTTTTGAGAGCAGGGACCCACACACACACACACCACTGGCAATACAGCTTAAGCTATTACATTTCCTTTGGCTTTTAATTTAAATCCTCATTTGGTATTTTTATTCCCAATGTTTTCTCATTTGGACAGAAACCAGTTGCTATTCATTCTCAGCTTTTTATTCTGACACAAATCTGGCTGGCTTGTACTTTCCGGTACTTTTTAAAATTCAAGTGCGGGAAACCGCGATCAACAAAAAAATGACATCTCAAATCCATCAACCAACGTAAACCGATCACGTTTCCGAGCCAATCTAATCAAAATCCATCTCGGAGATGGCCCGTCTTAGTTTCAATCTCAGAATGTTTTGAAAACATCCGATGCTCTTTCCCATCATATTTAGGCTAGCGGATCCACCTTGAAGGATCAGATTCACCTTGAAGGATCAGAGGATTTGGGATGAACAAGAATCCCTCCCCAAACCCCTGCGAGGTAAAGCTTCAACGTCAAGACTTATCCTGAGACCTGTCCTGCTGATGTTCTCTGACTCATCACGCTGAGCACTCTCAGGATCCGACTGCTCGGCCGGGTTTGATCCACGTCTCCTGTAATTTCAGCTACATGTGTGCTATTGTAAGGGAGGCTCGGAATCCCTTCGATTCCTGCGGCCTTTGAGAATCCATTAAATAAGTAACATCTTTGCTGGGGGCACATTGATAATTTTAGACATTATTTGTATGATTGTCAAGTTCCATTTAGAAGCTCTTACTTGCCATTCCAGTGTTTTTCGGTGACAGCGTGAAAGCTTTTTACATCTGCTTCATGTGTACCGCTGTTGAACTCAATCAAGTGTGCCGAGAATCTGCATTTGTGTTTTTTGTTGTAGTACATTAATTAGTCTTTTGTTTTATTCACACTTGTGTTCCACACAGCACCTCTCCTAAATTTTATAATTTTATTTTGCAGCAGTTTTCTACCTAGAGCATATCCTCAGGCAAGCCACTGAAATGAATTGGCTGTGTTTACTGAATAATATGCTTTTTTCCAAAACTGAAATAGTACATTGTTGGTTTTGGACAGTTGGTCGTTTCTGTTTCCCCATATGGTTCTGGATCAGTACCCGGTGACGCTTCATTAGATGAAACTAGGACAACGATGGACAAAGACATACAGTGCGGGTTTGTCCTCTCATTAACCGTGCATAAAAGTGCAGCCCATCACTAGATTAAAGTAATCCTCTTTCTTTCCAAAGACCATGTCTCTATTAGACTCCACCGCGGCTGGCCACACGCGCCGGATTAGACCACATCACTAATGGACTTATTGTTGTCTGTATCTGCGTACAAAAAGTCCAGCTCCGGGGGGGGGGAACCGGGGGTCTCCTCCTGGATGTACCATCAATAGGGAGGCCTCTCTTGTTCTTCCCCTCCATCACCCCTTATCTCCTCTACTTTTGTTCTCCACTCAGGCGTTTATTGGCCAGTGCTCTGTCCAGAAGCATAGGGCCGGTAACGCTTTACACATGCAACGCTACCAAGCACTGAATAATAATGTGCTTACAGTCGGGTGAATATATAAGACAGTTAGCCACCCACAGAGCTGCCCTGTTGCCTTCAAAAACACTTGATCGAAGCGGTTTAGTAGTTTCTGTTGTTGCTGAAACTCAATAATGGGGACTTAAGGGAAGGTTATGCAGATTGTTTTGATACTGGGCTCTTAGGCATTACAAATAGAACTAGTATTCATTTAGTTTGGTTTATTTGTTGAATAATGTATTCTAAAAACATTGGAGTATCAAGTTATACTGCACAATGTATTGAAATTATAGAAATATTGCCAATGGTCATTGCGAATTGTATATTGCAATGGTTCCCAGACTTTTTTACTGCAACAGTAAACATGGATGTTGATGGATTTTTTCTTTGTCCAGAAAGAATGTGACATGTATGTTCTTTATATCAAAATATAACCAAAACTAAAAATGATCAAAGAAAATATTATCAAGATGCGCTACTGCCATCACAATGAATCGGGAGTAAAGCAAAGCTCAATATGGCCGCTCTAGCGAAAAAAACATTTGCCTTCCAGTAAAAAGATCCAATCGTCAATCGATAAAGACTGCTGATTTTCTGGGGCGTTGATCTTGTGAAGCTCTTGCCAGCTCGTGCACATGGGCAGTAGCTTGACTTCGAAAAAGGTGATTTCTAGCAAAAATGTAAGCTTACCAAGTCACTATAATGGTACAGACCATATCAGGTTTAATCATTGATAAGAAATATGCTATTTAATTGTGATTTGCCTGTGATTTTAGAAAAATCTGCCCTCCCACCATTCACCGAGAAAGGACTGTTGACTTGCTATGACATAAATAGCTGCCCAGAGGTGTTGCATGGACGCCAAGTGGCTTTTTAACAAAAAACAATTATATCGCGCATCACTTATTTCTATATCGTGCAGCCATAGTAAAAAAAAAAATTTGATATTGAGCTATAATTTTTGAGTACAACTTAATACAAACAATAAAAAAAAAATCATCAGTCAAGATTCCGACACAACACTGTAGTGATGTAAACTTACCCACAATTTATTGTGATAGTGAATGCCAGACAGGCAAAATGTTTAACTGTGGCAGTATGTTACAAAACACGTTGAAGTGTTTGGTAGGGTTTTTTTTAACCTAAAGTGCCAGTGATGAGTTGGGATTTGTCAGTAAAGTATTTCTGTGTGTTTGTGTATTTGTTATGTCCTGTGTGGCAGGCCGTCACACTCTTGAAAGTGTGTGAAGATTAACCTCCCATCAAGCACCAGACAAGAGAGATTGAGTTGAAAAGCTTGTGTATGAACTTTCAAATAATCTGAGAACAAGATTTAGAAAGAAATATGATATGCGATTCATATCAACCATTCAGATATTTACAAAACCAATGACTGAATCTTTTATCAGACACCCAGGTGTACATCTAAGAAGATTTCAAATGACTCAATTTGCTCTTTGATGGCGTCTACGTTGGGCCTCTGTGTAAAAACGACTTCTCTGTCATTTAAATGAGGCTGGCATTCCCCGATGTAGCTAGCGTGGGCCGCCCCAGGCAGCCGCTGGTGGGACAATGATTAACAGTGAACGGGGTGGAGGTTGGTGTCGATCCTTTGGCTGTGTGCCTCCTGGATCCGACCGTGCTTCAACGTCCCCTCCTCCCACCCTGGATAATGACACCAGGCTTCATCGCCACACATGTGGCCTTCTCTGTAAAGAACACTCATTTATAACTTCAATTTGTCGGCCTGACACAGAGAGGGCTGAAAGGTTTTGGGGAAGACCAGACGGGTCTGTTTACGACCAGTTAAGGGCCCTGAAATGATGCTTCTTGGCAGCATCTCGTCTGTCTTTCCTTGCTTCATATCAGATGCATATCGTTTCATCAGACAGGATAGCGGCGATGGGGTTTTGAATCGTAAAAATCATGAAATATCACTGCTATTTCACCGTGCCACTGCAGTCAGGTGTTTATGAGCGCTGTAAAGCAGACTGGCCCAGAACATGCTGCAGTGATACAAATACAGTTTATTAATTTATTTGCTAGCTTGATTTCTAGCTTGTTTGTTCCTATAATTTATATACATTATAAACATTACTTTGTTTCCTCCTTTCGTGGTTAGTTTTTGGTTACAGGCTACTGTAACATGCAGGCCAGAGCACTCCCCCCACTACGCGGAAATTATTTTTCATGTACGGTCACCACATCAGCTCACACAGATGCTTTTCATAAATCAGCTGCGAGAGGAGGGATATGGAGAGAGATCCCAGCTGTTCCGTTGTAACGGGACTTAGGTGACTGCCAAGCAGAACGTCAGGACGAAGACAAACACGCAAATGCTAATGCCACTGCAAACAAAAGCCCTGAGAAACGTAAAAAAGTGTGTCCGGGGATAGAGGTAGCACTGTTGATTTCCCACTGTCCCCAAGGCAATATCAGTTTGGGCTTCTGCCCTCAGCCTGCACCAGGTTCATTATGTCTAGAGAGGCGTCTTTGATCCTATCGGGGTTTGGGATGATGTGTTTGAGCATGGAGGAGATGGTAGCTTGTGGGGGTGGGGGGAGAAGGACAGATGTCCAAGATGCACGTGCCTCAAGCATCAAATCGACCCCCACAACTCCCCTGCTACCTCTACACCCCGCTCACCTCCCTTCTGTTAGCAGTCAGCCGAGCCCGTGGGTCCATCAGCTGCAACAGATGTGTTCGGCATCGGGCCGAGCTGATGCTGATGTGAATGGAAGAAGGTTATGGCGTTATAAGGCTCTGAAATTCAACCTACTCCAAGCTGCTTTGGCATCTCATAGCCAGAAGATATGAAACTTGATCTAGATCCTCTTATCCTGTGAAGTGTCATTGATGGTCAGAAAGATTAGGCTTTAAATTCATCAAAATGTCACAAGTTCTTTGGGGTTTTTTCCGTATGCTATTGTTTGATAGGTTCCTTACAGTTTTGGGCCCAGCTTGTCTTATTGTTTCCTACTGTAGTTGACTGCAGGGCAAAGGCGTGGACCCATCCATCCCGAGATTGGGAAGAAGATATTGAGATGTCCCTTTCATGTGGGCCCTGAACAGGTGCCTTCAAGAGTAGCACTCTTACAAATCTGCTGTAATTGTGTTGACTCCACAAGGGAACCCTTAGCGGTGACAACAGATTACTGCAGAGAGGAAATCACTCACACTTTGACAGCACAAGCACCTCTTAACTATCCTGCCATAGCATTTTTCACATATACTTGGTTGCCCATGAGGACATTCTTAGAGCATCTGCTTTGTTAAAGGGATAGTTTACTCTAAAAATAAGAAATGACCGATGTGTTGCAATGCATGACAATTTCCGTATTACTTTTAAGATTTATCTGATTTTTGTATTGTATTTTGTGTGCGTTCAACTTTTGTATTTTTTGTTTTCTTTTATAGCTGCTTTGATGCAATGCAAATTGTGAAAGAACTATAAGATAAAATTCAATTGAATGAATGAGTTAATAAGACGGAGCACATTAGATCATGCAGGGTTCATGTTTGTGACAGATCCTATTATAGACATGCTAACGTCTCCAAGACAGCGCAGAAATGCCATAGTGCCAGAAATAGAAGTAATCACTACGCAATTGGAGAAATGCAGCTATTCTGTCACAACCTTATATGGTGATCACACAAAAAATTATAGCACTTACAGAAACGTATTATGTCACTGTTCATGTTCTATCAAATAAGTTGACATTAGCAGCATGGTAAATGAAAATAAAGAATACATGTATAAATATATATATTATGCGTGCGTGCGTGAGTAGAGTAAAAGAAACTTAAAGAATACGGGCCCTGAATTTCATTTTTCTTAATAGAACAAATGGTGACTGTTAACACACTGATGTATATGCTGCACATTTTACTTATATTAATCAAACTCTTATTACTTAGCTTTAACAGATAATGATTATTATCATTATTAGGTAACCCACAGATATTTTAGTTTTTACATTAAAGAAAAAATGTATCAACTTAAATGGGTTATAAATAAACACCTGTATTCAATTAGTTTTTCTACATTCTTTAAAAAAATGCTTACTCTCTCTCTACATCCTACACCCACGGCATATGGATTGTTAGAAGGTCCCTGGGGAGGTTTTTTAGTGCTGGTGGGTGTCTTGTCTGAGTGGAATGCTTTTCCCTTTCTCTGCCTCAGGTCTGCCCTGGTCTGAGATGGTCAGGGGTGGTCCTTTGTGGATAAGTGGACGTCCAGGGGGCTGGAGGATAAATGTGGCCATTTAAAGCAGATGAGAGGGTTGAGAAGCCAGCAGACAAGCCTAAAGCTCTCCATATGTTCACACACGCACACACAGACAGATAGAGATTAGCATTATACATCATCAATCAGAGAAATCAATAGCCTTCCGGTCAACTGCCACCTGTTCACATGATTATGATTGCTAAACCTACATTGCGTGAATTTGAATGAACCAATGGCGTAAAATTCTAGTAAAATCAGAAACACGTACATTTATTGATTTCAATACCCTTTTAATAACAACATGCAAACTTATGACCTTAGCATAACATGCATTATTAAGCATATCCGAGTATAAGTCAGTGCACCCTAAATCAAATTCAGATCGGAAGGAGTGGTGCAGATTTTTTATATCGTATTGAGGATTAGAGCTTGTAAAACCGATATTGACACGCTTCGCTTCCTGACCCGAATGTAATAAGATTAATGGCTCGCGACGATCATGTGCAGAGATTACAGCCAGTGTCTGCTCTCATGAAACTTCAGCCCGAGCGTCTGTATGGACGTCTCTTTACGCGTGACAGGTCATTTCACGTGCAGAGGACAGATTGACAGATGACCAACTTGAATGCCGCCAAAGGATCGTAAACCTTTCATCACGTAGAGAGAGCCGTTTATCATTCGCCATACATTTAAATATAAGATTTTATTCATGAGCGTTCTTAAAACATCCAAGCTCTCAGGGAACAAAATAACATCCTTGACGAACACGTTTAGACAGTAAAGCTTCTCAACAGATGGCCGTGACTGCTCAGTGGATGCATTTCTGTGTTTGGTGTAGAAATACATTCTGCGATTTAGAAGGTTCGGAAAGGTGGTCTACTAGTAAGCAGTTTGACTCGTAGGGAGGAAACGGGTCCACAGGTCTCTATTATTTCAGGTGGCCCTCTATGACGGCTATGAGATTAAACAAAACCTTCTGTTTCTCAGATGTTACTACTTAAAAAAAGGTTTCACCCAGTATTTTCACACCTGTCGTCTTTAGAGTTTAAGTAGAGACCTCAGCATGTTGTAAACTGATTCCAGACTTTGTTTTTTTAATATGAGGGTTTAATTCAATAGGAAAACTATCTGAAATTTGAAACATTATTTTGATAGCTCTGTACTTATCCTGTATGTCAACAATCGTCTCATCAAGGGTTTACCCCAAAATGAAATTCAGTCATCATTTACTCACTCTCACATTGTAACCAAATAATTCTGGGACACCATTGACTACCATAGTAGGAATAAAAGCTACTATGGTAGTCAATGATGTCAAAACGGTTTGGTTTCCCATATTCTTCAAAACATATTTTGTGATCAACAGAACATAAAAATGTACACAGTTTTGGAACAGTATGAGAATTAAAATTTGTAGGTGATCTGTCACTTTAAGCAGAACTTCAATTGAAACATGAAAAAAGTGGGTTAAACTGTTGGGGTTAAACTTGTGCGTATCTTGGCAATGCAAACTTTCTGTTACGCTGAAGCTGTATACCTTTCTCACAGTGACTCAAATAAATAGACTTGCTAGTTTTTAGACAACGGCAAGGGGTGCGAGTGAAGGCCCCCAGCAGAGCCATACCAGTGTTTTAAGGGATTGCTTACAATGTTAAATATCCGACTTTATAACTAACGAAGGACTGGGGATGAGGAATTGATTTTGGTGAGGGGAAAGGTTGCGAGTCGGGGGATTCATTAGCCGTGCCCCACAGAATGCGGCTCTGGTGGCAGGAGAGAGACGTAATTGAAGTGGACTGCAGTGCTCACGGGTAGGATTACACCGACTTTGTTTTCAGAGAGAGACAGAAATATGGTATGGAGGAGAACGAGAGGGGGTTCCCCTCGGGGCCGACGCTGGGGGTCGAAGGTCATAGTCTTAATCCTTCATCCCCAGGGTTTATGGTTAATTGGCAAGGTCTAATCAGGTCCAGTAGTGCTTCTCTTGGACAGGTAGAGGATAAAGTCTGGATTTGAACTAGTTTTGAAATTATACCTTTTCACGTCCGTTTGAGTCATTTATACTGAAGATTTTTGTGGTGGATGTTGAGTGTTTTTCCAATTTGCTATTTGGTTGCTAGGGTATTCTTAAAGGCATATTTTACCCAAATTTTTTTATACTTTCAACATTTACTCACCTCCATGTTGTTCCAAACCCGTATGACTTTCGTTCTTCTGCAGAACATTGATAACCGATAACCAAACAACATCGGTCCCCATTGACTTCCAATGTGTGGACACAAACTGTTGATATTTCTCAATATAATTTTTTGTTTTCACAATAGAAAGAGTCATATACAGGTTTTGATCAACATGACTGTAAATAATTGATGACAGAATATTATTTATGGCTGAACTGTCCCTTTATGTGCAAGTCTACGCGTTTTTTAACAAGCAGTACTACAGGTATCATTATTTCCACAGCAAAAACCCTGTTATGCACAAAAGTTTATTACTCAGGAAATAGAAAAATAGTTATTTGGATCAGAGCTGCTCACTCTCAAGGGAACTTGATCTAGTGTTGGTCTAACAGGGTAACCTTTCCATAAGCCCACAGGACTTTGTTCTCTTCATTTCTATTTGAATGCAAATTAATGTGGAAATGTATTCGTTGAAAGGTCCCTTATACAGTTTGTTTCAGTAGCGGTTCACTGTGTTAATTAAAGCTGCAGGTAGGGTCAGACATTCCCAAATAGATTTAACTGACGCCAAGAGACCTGCTGGCTTAAACCTTGTCAAGCTGCTTATAAGACTTGTTTTAAAAGTGTTGTTGTTGGCATTTAATAAAACAATAAGCCACAAGGGCCTATTATTTAAAGTAGGTAGTAAGATAATTAATAGGTTAAGTGTTTATAATAACCCTCTGGATAAACAAGTAAAAAATAAGTGCACTACAAGAAGCTGTCAAATGCATAAATATAAACATAGCTTCTGTTTATTGTCAATTTCTGATGCAGACATTGCAATTATAGCCATGTCCATCATTCATCACGATATCCTCATGAACTGTAATGTATATTCAAGCAGACGGCGCAACATCGCATACATTTAAAGATGCGGAAATTAAAACAGCAGCAGCTGACAGACTTCCATTAGAGGTGCATAAATGGGCGGCCCAATTGCTAACACTAATATCTGCCCAGTTCTCTTGTCCTGCTTCGGATTCATCAACCACACATATATTCACTCACTCGCACGCTCTGGAAGCTTCATCCATCAAAGTGAAGTTTCCCGCCCCTGGCCCGATCACATCGCGGCGACATTAACGCAGTAATTTACAAGTAATGGCTTACATTATCATGCTAAAGTGAACTTGATTAACGTACGACCACGTAAACATTCTACCCACCTATTAATCCTCACCTATAATTAGTAGTCACATACTAATTTTATTCCAGCTGGTGTCCAACGCTTTTTTGCGTCTTTCGGTCTGTTTTGGTTATGATAAATGTCTCATTATATCGATCCATAGCACCTCCAAAGATTTGTGACTCTTATCTCGAGGAGATGCCACAGAAACAATACATCTGCTCGCCAACGTTTCCTCTGTTCGTCGGGAGGTATTAGGGGACCTTGAGATTACATCAAACTCTCATTGAGGTGCTCGCTATAGCTGGCTGAAGGACAAGCAATGTTTGCAAGCCTCAAATCTTGACTTCACCGCCGTCAATCTATTATCGGCGTGACAATGACAAATTTTTGCAGATGTGACTAACGTTTTTGTGTTTAGGGCAGTATTTATAAAACTCATGCATCGGTTATCGTGAAATGCTAATGTGTGCAGGTGATTGTCTGAAGGACAGAGGAAGTTTTTCTTTAATTTGTTTTTAAGTGCAATATAGCTACAATAAAAGGACAGGACAATGTGAGGCTTTGCCTGAACCATGGCTAGAAGAATTGTGCATTAGATTCATTTTTTTATTATTTGTATTATTAAAGTTCCAGTTAAATAATTTATTTTAATTCCTATTTTTTCATGAAATTTGCAGTGTTTATTGTAAATAGCTTACCAATGTGGGTCATTCTCTTTTTTTATGTATGTATGTGTCCTCATAATCTTCACTTAAAATCTGAAAATGCACCCCCGTCCTCACGGACCGTGCATAAGGCACACTTTTCTGGAACACTTCAGCATGTTCGAGGTCGTCATCTGATTGGTTGAATTTCAAAGGATTTCTGGGAGACGGTGTGTGTCGCGTTCTTTAACGGTCCGCCTGGAAACAACACAAAGCCGTCTGTTCTAAGTAGTAAGCTGTCGTGTTTACAACGGTTGCAATAAGAATTCATCAAGATCGACTAAAGTTTAATTCCTAAGTGAATGTACACCAGTCTATTACTGCAAGAACATTTCCACGCTTCTAAACATGATGCGGCACAAAACAAAACCTGATTGGTTGCTTTACCTGTCAGTCATATGGCGTCTTGGGCGGACCTTGGCCAAAGAAAGTGGCGGATGCTTCCAGACCTTCAGCTACGCGAGCCTACTACCCCTCTTAAATGTTAGATGACTTGGGCAGAGCATCCATTAACTCCTCCCCCTGCTCCCAGTTCCATTTAAAAATGCAACGGTTGTTTTTTTCACCAAACGCTCAACCTTTCAAATGATTTGCATTCGTGAAGGTGTGCGAAGTGATAGAGAGCGCATGAGAAATATAGAAAGAGATAAATTACTGTCTACAGATTGTTATCACGCTTCTGTCAGTTGTGTTGGCTCAAAAAATGTGAAGAGGTTCATGTTAAATGTAAAGAATAAAGTCTGTAAAAGAAAGAGAAGATGAGAAGAATTATTGTCAGGTGAGAGATATCAATTCTTACTGGGCACAGTACATTTAAGAATAAGGCATACTGACCTGAGACTTGAACGGAATACAGCATTCACAATATTGCTGATTAAAATGAACAACCCCATACTGATCCCAGAGCAGTTTGTTCTGTGAAATAAAACATCTGCTCAGTCTGAAATTACTGATTTATCAAGGTAACGAAATACAGTTGGATTAAGCAAGCAGATTTTCTTGAGGCAATATTTAACGTCTGCTGCCTATTTCTGTGTTTACCTTTAGTCTATCTCCTCTAGCTATGTAGACATTTTTTAATTCTCTCTCTTTCTAAAACAGCTCTACCATTTCAGCGGATTCAATATCGCGAATCTTCCACTTCATATATCCTATCTGAATGCATCCCTTTTGCTCTGGGGTATAAACGCCAATCGGAAACGTGCGGGTGAAGAACTGTGGGGTTGAGGCGCTGGTCAGATTAAAGTATTGGCGGTTGTGAGGAATCTGATAGATTGCAATAAAATGGGAATCCAGATTGAGAGGTCAGTTTATATCAGCAGCCCCAAAGGGCCGGAGAGGTCGATTGAAGGATGTTTGCGCAGGTGGTTACTGCTTGTGCCGTATGTGTACTTTGTGTCGTGTGACTGTCAAAGGTTGTCTTGGTTTGTGATATTTGAGTCAGTTTAAGTATGTATCAATAACAGGAACTGTGTGATTTTTGTCAGTTTCTAACCGGTTTAATTATTCATAGTCATGTGTTAGAGGAATCGCTGCATTATTTATAAAGCCGACATGGACAGTGAGCAAATTAAGACTGGAGAGGTTGAACAGAATAACAATGCATACAAATTACAGTAAACCACGAAAATCAAGTTTACTTAATAAATACATGCAAAAGAAAAAGCAAAATGTATTCTACGCCAGATTATTTGCACTGGTTCTCAAACCCAGTCTCTGATCATTTGGTTTTTACATGCTTTCTCTTTCTGCAGTTCTCCGGGATGATTTTCGACAGACCCCCAGTGACGTGGTGGTTGCGGCAGGAGAGCCGGCAGTGATGGAGTGTATTCCTCCACGAGGCCACCCAGAACCAACCATCTCCTGGAAGAGGAACAACGTGAAAGTGAACGATAAGGACGAGAGGATAACAGTGAGTCTTAACCTTCTCCCTTGCAGCTTGTTCTCACCTGCACTACATTCACCCAACACAATTTAAATTTTTTCCCTTTTTACTCTTTCTCAATTCAGATTAAATCCAGATTAAATTCAGACGATTTATTTTCCCTAGGGTGCCATACTTTGTTAGAATATGTCATTTCATCATATAGTTTCGCTAAAAAAAAACATGTTCAGATTTTGAATACATTTTGAAAAACAATGGGAAAAGTCTGTCTCTTGTTTTTCTGTCTCTCATGATGGCTTTTATGCGATACCCTCCTACTGTATGACTCTCTTATCATCCACTCAACTGAATGGGCTATAACAGCACATTCTAAATGCATCAGTTTGACCGTCATCTCTGTGTCAAGTGCTTCATAAACAGCCAGGCTCGATTTGCTTTTGTATTTTCTGTTTTTCTAACCCGTTTGTCTTCAAGAGCCCATGAACCGTGTTCATAAAACATCACAGAATGCTAGTCTTCCTATGCAGATGAATTTGGTTTTTAGTGTCTGCTTCTTTTGGATGTTTTATAAATGCGTACCGCTGACACATCTGTTCACTGCCTGCTTCACCTCACAGATACGAGGCGGGAAGCTGATGATTTCGAATACACGGAAGAGTGACGCTGGAATGTACGTTTGCGTCGGCACTAATATGGTCGGAGAGAAAGACAGTGACCCTGCTGAGCTAGTAGTATTCGGTGGGTTTTCTCTATCAGTTTGTCTTTCGTGTGCTCTTGTTCTCTGTCTCACTCATGTGTCTCTGATACTCTCTCTCCCACAGAGCGGCCCATGTTCATACGTAGGCCTGTGAATCAAGTGGTACTCGCGGATGACACAGTGGACTTTCAGTGTGAGGTTCAGGGAGACCCGACTCCAACCATACGTTGGAGGAAAGAGGAAGGAGAGCTGCCACGAGGAAGGTCAGACACAAACTCTAGATTATGCTGAAATCATATAATGTAAAATACTAATAGTTCATAGAATCAATGAAGCCACTGCTGTGCTACAGACAAGATGCATCTGCAAGATAGAACAGCGGGACCCAGTTTATAATACAAAAACTGTATTTCATCTCAGGTTTGAGATCCGTGCCGACAACAGTCTGCGTCTGACTCAAGTGAAGGCTGAAGATGAAGGCGCATACACCTGTTTATCAGAAAACAGCGTGGGCAAAGCGGAAGCATCAGGAACACTTCAGGTGCATGGTAAGTAAGACACAGCTTAGTTTAGTTATTCTTTCTTAAACACGCACATGCATGCACTAAACATCTGACAGTTTTCTTAATAAATCTATTTTATTTTATTTTCTGACTTTAGCATCTTTCTCACACACTTAACCAAGTCTGGAGTTTTTTAGCCCGAGCTTGTGCGCTCTCATGCTGGCCTTGCATTTCCCTGATTACAGGAGAGAAGTGCTATGGCAACAGTCATTTATTTAAAGCTGCCAGATACAATTAACATAATTCCATCTGGTTGAAGGAACATCTTGGTCCATAAAACATGACTGTGGGCTGGGGAACACACGCGTTAAGAATATCTACACACTTATTAGATGTTTATAGTGGCACACTTGCTGTGAACGATTTTACCTGACAGCTGATGGAAGATGATTTATCGTGTGTGTGAAACTGAAATATTATTAGCACGCATATCTAAAAACATTGTAGTGGCACTGCTTTCAGATTGAAAGAATGTTGTGGAATGATTTTATCTGTTCGCATCATGTCGGAATTACAATAATTATGAGCTTCCTGATAGTCAAACTAAAGCTGTCCATTATATTTATATACATATTATATTATATTATATTATATTATATTATATTATATTATATTATATTATATTATATTATATTATATTATATTATATTATATTATATTATATTATATTATATTATATTATATTATATTATATTATATTATATTATATTATATTATATTATATTATATTATATTATATTATATTATATTATATTATATTATATTATATTATATTATATTATATTATATTATATTCATATTCATATTCATATTCATATTCATATATATATTTTATAGTATATTCATATTTTATAGTATATTCATATTTTATATTATATTTTTCTTGCACTTGAGTTGGTAGAGCATTGTGTTGCCGGCACAGTCACAGGTTTGACTCCTAGGGAACACACAAACTGATATAATCTTGCAAATGCACAAATTCTCTAAATACAATGTATTAAATTATATTATTTGTGTCTTGGTATTTGTAAATCAAAAATAGTATAATAATGTACTGTTTTTTTTGTCAGCACCATCATAGTCCATTTTGACACACATGGTGCATTTTTCTATGAGAGTTGCCATTTAAAAGTAGTAATTTGTCTGTAGAATTTCAAAGTTGTCATCTTGTCAGTATTGTAATTCCAACATTTAAATGTAGCATTAACAAACGTGACACACCTTTATCACTTCCTCCTCATCACCTGTATTTCCTGTCACTCCATATCACACCAAAGTTTCCTTAATCACTCTCGGCTCTTTCATTTTATTCTTAATGCAAAACAAAATCCACTCATTCATTTTCATCCATTTTTTTTGTGTCTCTTTCTCCATCTTACCTCCATTATAGCGGGTCCATCTCGTAAGTACCATTCCATTTCATCTCTCTGCATGCGTGTGGGTGTGGTTCAGATGTTTTGAGGAATGTGATGAGTTAAAGATAGTTCAAGGCATAGCATCCCAAATCCTTAAACCCAAAAGTCTTTTTTAGCCAGGATGCAAAGTATTTTTGTCCAACTCACATTCATACTGTATATCCTGAGAAGTAAGACAGGATTTGATGTTTAAAAGGACACTGAAAATGCAGAGAATTACAAAAGGTCATTACTACAGCAGGAATAGAACCCCAGAACCCCTCTTCCTTCACTTCACATTGAAGAAAGCGTGAGCGAAGTACAGAGAGGCTTACGAAGAGAGAAGTGGTGAGATTGGTTCTATATAAGACTGGTATTATATGAAAAGCAAAAAGCCTGAAAGTCTATTTTATGTAATCTTATTGCTGTCTAGGAGAAACAACTGACATCTCTTTTTTTATATGGAGGCTAGTCAGTCTACTAGAACAGCTTTTTATTGTCAGACATCGGTAGAAACCACTTGGGTTTGGCTTTGAAGCTTTGCAGAGTCACCAAGTCTACAATTGTTTCACCCTTAAAAGTCTTCACAAATAGCATAAAACAAACACTCGCAGGCTTTTGCCTTTTCTAAAAACCTTTATACCACTTGCCTTGTTTTTCTTCAGAGAACTGACTTGAGGCAACGAAGTGCATATGTGCGGAGTTCTGACCGAGAAGTAATTTCCAGACGTGTTATTTCTGTCAAGGAAAAACACAGAGATGGAAACGACTATATCTGATGCTGACTGAGCACATCAGTTATAGCCAGACTGACTTTGTAAAAAGAAAGAACATGTTTTCAGAGGGAAACAAGGGCGTTCTGCTTTTTGTAAGGGGATGAAAAGAAACAGTTCCCGGCAGGGATGTACCTTTCTTACAATTCAACGTAGGTCTTCGGTGCTCTTATTTTCTCTTTTTTTTTTACTTGTGTCTTGAATAACTAACGTCTAATTGAAAGTTTGGGAAACTTTCCAAATTTCAGATTACAAATTTTGAAAGTTTTTTTAGGAATCATAGGTGATGCAAAGTCGGTTGTACACACTAGGTGACAAAATAATGCTGAAGACTCAAAGGGATAGTTCGACCAAAATGGAAAATGTTGTCATTATTTACTCACGCTCAGATTGTTCCAAATCTGTATACATTTCTTTGTTCTGATAAACATAAAGAAAGATATTGGGAAGAATGTATGTAACCAAATAGATCTCACTTCCTTTGACTGCCATATTAGGGAAGATGGGGGTGAGATCTTTTTGTTTGGTTACTGACTTTCTTCCAAATATCTTGCTTTGTGTTTATCAGAGCAAAACAATTTTTCTTTATACTTCTTTTAACTTAAAGTTGAGTAAATGATATAAAATGATTTGGGGCGAACTATCCCTCTAAGATCTAGGCAGCATTCTTCACAAATGTTATATTGCTCAGCAAAATATGTTTTATGTAATTTTGTGCTGTATGTGAGACTGTTAACAAGTCTCCAGTCCTTAGAAACTTCTAGCGCATTTTAAACTCTTTTGAAGGTTTGAATTTAATAACTAAAACGGGAGCTCACTAGAATTTGTAGCAGAGCTATTATAATTCCTTCTAGTTCTTTAACCCTAAGACAAATAACTGTTTTGTTGCTATTAATTCTAGAATAGGCTATTCGGTATTACTCAATTTTGTTTTGTTTGAAATCTCAAAGACTCCGCAATCTTAATTTTTTTACATTTAAAGTTTAAATAAATTGTTGATACTTCATGACAAAATTTGCAACACTTTATGAGCCTTTCTCTGAAAAACATTTCATTTTTTATTAGCTTCCCAGAAACCTCAGATGTAAACCATAAATAAATGCAACACATTTTGCTATGAATTTCCAAATGGTGTGCATAACGTAGTGAAATGTAATTGACAGTTTTTCATTTATTTCACCCAGTTTCTCTTTTATTTCACTTTTGTTATTGTATTTTCCCATTATATGTTTTTGCTTGGGTCAGATTGCCCTAAAACAAAAACAACATTATCAGATACCAGTCACATTTCTGAAAAATCCATACGTAATTTGTTCCGCAACAGAGGTTAAACGTTCTCTTTGTGTAGTATCTGTGTACTAGAAAACTACCGTGATAATTTTTTCATGTACATTGTTGGGGTCTCTGTGATGCCGAACATACAAACAGTAACATCAATATAAACAGAGCATGAAGGCTTAAGAAGTAAAGCTTAAATTGGACAGCCTTCAGACAGATTTAAAAAAAATATTCTCTTTTTCCACTAAGGATGACAAATTTGTTTCATCATTCACAGTGTCAAGTCATGAAATAATCCACAGCATGTGCTTCCTCAGCTGTCCTCTTTGTTAGCACGTCTAGGAGCCGAGACAATACAGATGATATGAAACCGTCTAACAGCGATTCACACCAGATTAATCCGGCTGCACTAGGACGCCTGCCTAACCACGCTCATTACAAGCCATCCAAAAAAAGACAGGGAGAAAATTGGGACCCCATTCCAAACACTGACATGACTGATCTTAGCCTATGCATATTACTATATCCTCAAGGGAGGAATATTTAAAACCGTGCAGACCCCCGAGAAACACCATTTATGCAGATTACTTGCTCGTTTTGATTATGCAGTAAATATGTTTTATGAATTTGCCAGATATTGCTGGACGGGAACCGCTGCTCAGCTAGGCATTGTAAACATATGCCCTGTATTGGTGTAGATAACCTACAGGCCTGTAAAGCGATTAATCGGTTACACTCTACAGACTGTATTAATTGCATGTAGGGTGTTTTAATTGCGACTCTGAGCGATGAAGCGTGGCCGTGCACGCTCGCTGTCTACACGTCGTTTGATGTGACAACCGCCTGTCATTGCGGTCCCTTTGGTAATAGACACAGCATTTGAAGATGCGTTTTTTGGGGAGAATGTTTTAAAATTATACATTTGGTAAAGGGTTTTATCCAAAGCGATTTACGTTACATTACAAGGTAAACATTTCATCATTAGTATGCGTGTTCACTGGGAATCGAACCTTTGCTTTGATAACATCATTTTCTACCAGTTAAATTACAGGAAAAGAGTCCCTCAGATTCTGATGTATGAATGTTTGTGCATACATGTTCGCTCAACACTAAAGAAGCATGTAAGTGTAACACACCACGTTTGGGTGTCAAAAGTCTATGAATACTTGTCAGCTTTAGCACTTTTGTTCGTGTATGTGAGTGGGTGACACTTTTGACCTGTCACTAACTAGGCAGCCAGCCTGGCACCTTCACGCTCCTGTCTATTGCTATTCCATCAAACACACCATCTGTGCTTTTACGGAGAGATGATGTCCAGAAAAGATATATAGAGATCTGAACAGATGGTGTTCT
Source organism: Barbatula barbatula (assembly GCF_947034865.1). NCBI lineage: Eukaryota > Metazoa > Chordata > Actinopteri > Cypriniformes > Nemacheilidae > Barbatula > Barbatula barbatula. Next base: position 13,901,950 of record NC_136787.1, on the reverse strand, counting down.
ATCTATAGCTTGAAATAGTTTGTGAATATTGATTTTATTTCTAACTTCATTTAGAAAAATTTACTAATTTGTATGCATATCACAAATTTCAGTTTTTAGATGAGTTTTGTTGATCATGTTTCAAGGCCTGGCATCCTCATCTGTCTTGTTTTTCTTCCTTTTGTCTATTGAAATGTTTGTGCTTTAATGATGTATTATGTTTATTTTAAACCGTTTAGTATATTTGTTATTGTTGTCATACCATGTTAGCATGTAGATGACGCCTCTATTTCACTTCTTTTTTTTAAACTCATGCTGTTTTAACTGGTAATTATTTAGCACAGCCCAGGGCACTTTTTCTCGTTGGCTTTCAGTTTTTGCTGCAACATGAAGTTATATTTTTAGAGTGAAATCCCATGAGACGATGTTTGTGGCTTTCAGTGACAAAAAATTACGCCACACTTTCGAGACTTCTTGCCACACTTTCATACTTGGCATAAAGATGAACAATTTGACATAATGAAAAAGGTTCCTCATGGTTGATTTTAGTTAATGAAGTTATATACACTACTTACTTTTTCTTGACTTTAACTGAATTGTAAAGAGACCATATTGTTTATGTTTAATATATTATTAATCTAGTAGTATAATGTATTAATCTAATATGTAACATTATATTCCTTTTTATCTCCTGAGAACCCTATAGCCCATCTATTAAACATTGTATAGTATTCTATTCAATGCAAGAAAGTTTTTTTTAATACAGGAACATGGATATAAGCTATTTCTGGAAGTATGACATAAAATACAGGCCTTTGCCTCAAGGTCTCTGTCAATATTTAATTCTTTGCATTAGCTCAGGTGAGAGCAAGAGGGTCGATACAGTCTTGACGGCAGGGATGGAGGAAAGGAGGATGGCTGTTTGATTTGAGGCCTCTCTTGTGTTCCAAATTATACAGACAAGGGATGTGTTTCAGATTTGACCTCTAGGGTCAGGCTTAGGGCTTTTGCTTAACCTCTGGACAGCAACCTTGTGACCCCTGTGGCCAGACTCCCTATCGGGCCTTGTTCTGTTTCAGCATGCCGTCGCCTCCAAGCTGTGATGCAGCCTACAGTCTACAACAGAGTCGACGAGAAAAGCCAGCAGGCAGGCAGGGAGCCAATCGGTAAATTGATCCGAGGCAGATGCATTGATGCCAATTGCGTCTTTTGGATCGTTTTTGACTTTCTTAATAAAACTGGTGAAAAGAATTTCAGAGAGTGAGAGAGGTTCAAATATGATCGTCGTGAAGACAGGAGTGCAGTTTGATATCACACATTAGTAGGGACGATACAAACACCATCGGCCCTTCAGCTTGATGAATTAGTGAAACATTTAAGGTGAGCTAAAGGAGAAAGCCCTTTTTGAGGACAAATGCGTGTTGTCAGAGGCAGCGCATCACTCTAATCGTGTGTGAAACAAAAGAATTACGAGGGAGTGGAAAAGAGGATGAGAAATCAATTAGCTGGTGAAGGTTAAAGGTGACAGCATTGCACGTCCACTGCGTCTGATAAAGGGCAATAGCACGGAAATAATCGATACCCATCAGCCCCAGCTGAGCTCCAACATGTGAAGGCTTATCATCAGTTTAGTTTGTATTCCTTGCATGATGCTGCAAACGCTCCACACGCCACTACCACCCCCCCCACGACATCCATCACACAGCACCAATGTGGAAATTTGTCCCTGATAAAGACCTGTTTACACACAGAGCGACTCACCAAAGTGAGATAAATCAAGGGCCTTTTTTACATAAAAGAATTAGATTTGCATCTATTTAATTCAGCAAATTCCAACATGGTTCCAATGCACTGAACTTTGCCCGATAAAAAACTGAAAACAATGTAAACTATGCTATAATCTTGTACATGATATACAGTAGGTATACAGCCATGGAAGAAATTGGAAACCATTCAAAATTTCCATCTAATCAGGATTTCTAGATGTATTTTGGTCATTCCAGTCCAGTGTCAAATCAAAACTCCGGGGTGACATCCAACAGCGATGTGAAAGACTGAGCGCATAAGACACATGAAAACCATATCAAAGTTATCACATAAACAACATACATGTACAAATATGACTCTTGTAAGGCTTAAAAGTAAATATGAACTTCTTTGCAGTATTTGAGGTCTGAAAAAAATACAGAGCATGTTTTCTGTTATTGTGACCTCTTTCTCTAATTTTCATTTTCTACAAATAAATGTGTATTAAAACAATATTTTTATTTGAAATGTGGTAGAAAAATTGTTAGTAGTTCACAGAATAAAACAAAAATGTTTTTTCCTAAATACATACAAAAGTTAATTATTCAGAAAAACTAAAAATTATTTTGGAATTGTCTTATATCTTATATGGTCTTTTATATCCCAGTAAATTGCATATATGTGCACATTTACTTGAAAATTGACTTTGAATCTTTACAGACAGGGTAGAACCTGCGTTGGGTGTCGTAATGGTGCTGACTAGAAAGATGGCTGTGGGGCAGATGAGACCAGCAGATTAGCATCCGTCAGAAAGAACCATTGATCAAACTCACACCAAGGGCAGGAGCCAAGCGTCCGCAGCGGAAAGAAAGCCAATGAAGTCTCATCAAAGAGATTAACAGTGAGAAAGTGAGGGAGAATGGATTTAGAAAAAGATAGACGAACCATTGGCCATCCAGTAATGCACTTGGGATGTTGAGAGGTCCTTCTTTGTAGCCAAACTCTCATTAGCGGACCGAAACTGTACAGTAGTCCAGATGCTAATATATAAATGTACATTTGCTCTCAGTACGCCCACACACGATAAGGGCTCTTCATCACTACATCAGATGTGCTATCTTTTTTTAAGTACCTTTTCGGGCGCAGAGGAGAAAATACATCCATAATAATTGAGCTCTTTTTATCCATCTCTTTGTGTTCAGAACATACACTCAACCAATGTTTAGACCCCATTGGGTTAAGGTTATGCACCTGTTTGGTGTCAAAACAAAATGTATACACAACAGGAAACATAACATGGAGATTGTTGAGTGGGGATTCGTTTAGGTCATGGTTTTCGTGGGAAACCCAAATTGTTTATGAATTAGGTGTCAATGTTGGTTTTGTGTTACATATGGTCAGTGTATGTCACCTATGACTTTATTTAAACAAGCTTCATAGGTCACACAACAACGTTTGCATGTGTGCACACACTCACCCACGACTTTCTTTCCATGCACCCGTGGTGGGCTTAAAACTTGGCTCTATGGGCAATATCAACAGTGACAGTTTTACGCATGCCAGTGGTGGGCTTAAGAGGCTCAAGTTTAGACTAAACAATGCTGGACTGTATATATTTAGAATAAGCTTAAATGATGTTTAGGAGTTTAGTACAATATTCAGGTTGTGTAGCTGTTGCATACGTTTCTTTTCTTTTTTGCAGTTACTCCTCAGATTGTGGTTCGTCCTCGGGATCAGATCTCTGCCCAGGGCCGTACTGTCACCTTTCTTTGTGGCACAAAGGGAAATCCACCACCTGCCGTGTTCTGGCAGAAAGAAGGCAGTCAGGTAAGCGAAAACAGCACAAACACAAGCAGGGAGCCCTTGGAGTCAGTGTCAAAATACATCAAAGCATCTCTCTGAAACTTTCATGGACTTTCCTTGACGGCTGTTTTGTATCAGGGCCAACTTTTGAGCAGTGACCAAGTACACGAGTAAAAATAAGTTCTAAACTAAAGAAGTATTGTTTTGACTAGGAAGCCCCTGTATTGTACCTTACTCTTGCTAATGAATAGTTTTTTATACATATCATAAATTCTTATATTCTTAAAGGGATAGTTCACACCAGAAATCAATATGTTTTGACTTGATATGATCATTTTAATTTTTGTTTAAACCCTTTCTATAAATAAGAGCTGGGTGACAGTTTAAAGATTGTGATACAGACAAGGTGGCCATATGGCATGGAAATCTGAAGGATATATTTTTCATTATCCAGCTGATCTCACATCGAGGAAAGATTTCTCTGGGAGGTCTTTTTACGTGTTTGTTATTCTGTTGCCATATAGAGTCACCATTGCAGACAGAAAAGTGAATACTGATGATGCATAACTTGATATACACATACATCAGTTTTTGTAAATTAGGGCTGTCCAACAACTAATCGAGAATAATCGCATTTACAATGCGTTTGTGTTTACATAATATATGTCGGTGTACTGTGCATTTTATTGTATGTATACAATGCGATTAATCGTTTGGCAGCCCTAATGTAAATACATTTATATATTTGTGTAGATCATTTTAGAAGGTAGCTGAAGTTGATCACACAGTGATCACCATGCATTTTTTATATTTTATTTTGATAACTCAATTTGTGTTGCAGATAAGTTACATTAACAACCTGTACCATGTCTGTCTGACCACCAGCCAGTTTAGTTTTAATGAGCATTACGCCTCTGGATCTTAAAGCATCACAGAGAGGGAGAGAGAGAGAAACGTAGAGTTGGGAGATGGTTACTAAGAGGCTATACAAGAATCAAGAAGGAACTCTGGGATTTTTGCCGGAGCTTGTGTGTGTGTATATCGGCGGGTCAGGGGAATAGAACTTCTCCCTGGGCCCAGTAAGACTCTCTTGTCTCTATTAATAAACCAGAGCAAAAATTATAAAATAAGCCTCTGGTTGTTTCTAAAACACTCGGAGGAAGGAAGCCGATCTCTATATACCTCCCTCCGTTTCTTCCATTCCCAGTAGAATGTGTCACAGGCCAGGGGTGAGCGCATATCCGCTGTACCATGGGTCGTGAACTGGTTAATCTCGTCTCTGTTCTTTGTTTTTGTTGGTGTGTGTGTGTATGTGTGGTCGTTGACTGAGGTCAGCAGATATAAAACAGAACTAAAGAGGTCCAGTCAGAGCCAGAGGGCTGCGGTGAGGGGGCGGGAGAGGTTTGGATGGGGTCAGTGGATTATCCCCAAAAATGAAACAGTGACACAGATACTGGCCAAAGGGAACAATGGTGCAGCTGTCAGTGTTGTAGTCTCATCCAAGAGGAAGGCTACTTATGATCCATGGCTCTTGTCTTTTGTATATCAGACCCCCTTTCCTCCCTTAAACACCAGCTGAGATGATGCAGCTATTGTCTGACACATGTGAGGACTCCAAAGAATCAGTATTGCATTGAAGGGAGTGATGTTTCATTCATATGAGGGAAAATTGGACATGTCCCAAAACTGTCCCATCAAAGTTTCCTAAATGTTTATATGATTATGTCAGGTCTCTTTTTAACATCTGTGTTCAACAGTAATGCAACGTATACAAGTATTACTGCTGTTAAACCGTTTAATCGCAATGAATCAATTTCCCCCCAATGTTTTTTGTTTATTTAATGTAAAGTATGTGTGGTTTGTATATTTAAATCTATATTTAAAAGCAGACACATACATGTGTATATATAACAAATATTTACATACATATACATATACAATGTTTAAATATTTCCTAAATATATATACTGTATCTTAATGTATTCTTTAATATATGTATACTGTATATTTATATACAAATTGTGAGATGAAGCAAAAAGACGCAAGCAGTGTGTTACAATGATGTTACCCTGGTGAAAGGGTTTGGTTGCTGTTTGCTGCAATAAACTGGTTATGTATGATGCTTTTTTGTATTCTAGTCACAACATTAACTTTGAATGTGATTTAATTATGTTTACAACATTTGTTTCCACTATTTGTCATTCTGAACAGGTCCTGCTGTTCCCCAGCCAACCTCCATCACAATCGGGCCGTTTCTCTGTGTCGCTGAGTGGAGAGCTGACCATTACAGACGTGCACAGCGAGGATTCTGGATACTACATATGCCAGGCCATCAGCGTGGCGGGCAGCATCTTGACAAAAGCCCTCTTGGAAGTGGAAAGCAGTGAGTGTCAAATTTTTTAACTAGCTAAGAAAACACACATTTAGTCACCCTTACTAGCTCATTTAAAACACCGGTTATGTGCATGCGTTGATATTTTAATATCAATCCAACCACATTAAAGTTCCAGAACTGTACATGTAATTGAATTACTTCTGAAGATGCCTTATCACAAAGATTCGGCTAACGTTTTTATTTTACATTTGAACAAATTGCTGCTTTGCCCAGCGTAGCCTTTTTGCTCTAAATCAAAATGATTTTAAAAGTCTTCAAAGCCTCTCCAAATTACCATTACTGCCTTCCTCAAACGCGAGAACAGCGGGAAGCACTGCAGACGTAATCGGAAAGGACAGGGCGCAATCGCGCTATGCAAATAACCCCAGGAACGTGCAGACTCCGCCATGCTCCCCCGTAACAAGATAAACTGTTTATGTGCACTCCCCGTGCATACCGAACTGTGCACCACGCAGACGGACCTTCGCCGAGAGTCCAATATTAGCACCTTCCCCACACTCGCTAAGTAAAATAACACCCGCCTGCTTATAAAATATAATCTTATTTCCCACAATCCCCTCTGTCTCATGTGGCCTTTAAGGTGGACGACCCTGATAGAGCATCATCTGACTGAGTTTGCACGTTACATTCTGATGCATAATAAAATTATATACCAAAGGGCACGCATACTTACATATGTATGTGCTTCACAGGGTCACTGCATCAGTACCCAAGGTTCTTATATTAATCTTTCGCCTTTGAGTTTCAAATCTAGGAAAACAACACGGTTTGAGTGATACAGCACTCATCGGACTTTTTCTGACCCCATGGACTTTCTCTTTTTTCGGCGTAGAGAAAATGTCAGAGATGCTGGCTGGTTTTCCTTGTTATTTAAAATGAGAACGCAGCGGTAACAGAATTGTCAATTATTCATCCATAGACCTTTTTCCGAGGTTTGGTCAATATACAACACGCTTTCAGCTCCATTGCAACAAAAAATAAATGATTCATGCATACAGAAGGGACACAGTTGAAAGGAAGTGGAAACGGAAGAATGGAAGCTTGTAGCCCTAGTTATTCAGCATCGTGCTGTAAGATGCACAGTCACGCAATATGTGAGGGAGATACTTTGACTGATGATGTCATCTTTACAAGTAGTCAAACAGTAAATATTGTATCGCAAGCTGAATCCATGCAGTAATTCTATTTAAACATTTTGAAATGTGGTAAAGATGTTTGTAAAACAAAACTGACACGTGAAATGATACCTAGAGGCTAGTCATCTTATTAAAATCAAATAAATCACAGATTCTTTCCATTTAACGCTGCATTCAGATAGCGGACTGTAATTCGACAAGTGTGTGAAACAAATGGCCAGTCAAACTGATTTGCACATTCAGTGAATTTAGTAATCTGTTTTTTGCCTTTTGCTCATGCATCCATGCATTTTAAATGAAGTTTAAGGCACCATGAAATTAAAATAAACACAGAATTGTTTGACAGCGTATGTGTATTTATGCACAGGTTACTTGGAATATACAGAGGGATGATGATGTATTTGATCCTATATTTTATTGGATTTCATGATGTGTTAGCCTTTCTTCATAATGATCCTTCTGAATCTTACTTTGCATAATTCACAATGTGTCTTTTCAATGATCTCTTGACTGTCGAGTGGATGAGATGGTGGTTACATGCTAATGTTTGGCTCTCGTGGCCCACGCCTCTCCCATTATTTTACCCCTAGCACCGTCTGACCGGATACCCCCCATCATCCGCCAAGGCCCAGCCAATCAGACTCTCGCCCCAGGCTCCACCGCCCAATTGCAGTGTCACGTAATGGGGAACCCACTTCCTAGCATCCAATGGGAGAGAGACGGACAGAGGATCCTGGGCAACGACGATCGCATTAGCCTAATGGAAAATGGCACTTTGCAAATCACAGCCTTGCAGGTACTTCAGTCGAGATTGTGTTTAAGTGTGTTTTTAGCACGCGCTGCTTTTATTATCGAAAATGCTAAAACCTGTGGGGTATTAACATATGGTTATTTCAAAACGTGCCTTCTTTCGACACACGTCCCGTCATGGGGTGATCTCTGTTCTGACAGTCACCATATGTTGTTGTATGATATTCCATCACTGTATCCAGATGCATGTCTTACGCCATGGTGCACGGTGTTGTCAAACATGCTCATGTGACGTTTAGACACAGGTGATGGCTGTAAAATGTCATCACAACAATTGCACAGTCGATTTTACAGTAAACGGGCAGGATTAATTAGGCCTTCGATTTTAATATTTGCTCACTGGACTGTTTCGGGGTGACCCATCAGCTCATGCGAAAGTTGTGTACGGCAGTAAAACCGGTTATTATGATCGTAATGGGAATACGTGCGGTCGTTGGCATTACAGCAAGCCAGTGTAATGAAATCCATCGCTCAGGACCTCAGGGTGTGTGTGATTGTGGGTTTCACCTGAGGTCGCTGCACCGCAGAGCCGATGTGTTAATAGATTTTGCCCGGGAATGATTAACAGCCACTCATGCCTTAATTAAATGCTCATTCTGCGATATAAAAACGCACAAGATCTGTATGTGCTTCTCTCAGCAACCTTGTAAGGTGATGCATGCACTCCGAATTGTTCGTAACACGTTGAACGTTGCTGTCCTTGATGCTCATATACTGTAGCTTTGTGGAAAATCACCACCAAAGATGCAGCTCCGTTGCATCCAATAGGAATGCTTCTTTTGTTGTTTTTTACAGATTTGGTTTATAAGCAAGTTGTGGAGGGTTAGTGTCCTGGGATTATCTTTAAGGCTTTTAAAACATATTATTTATTGAAAATCGCATTCTTTTCAATTCCTAATGTCGCCTTAATGGGTTTAACATCAAAAATCAAATTATCCGGTATATGCATATTGTTGTTTTGGAAAAGCTTACTCATTGGCTCATATACTTTTGTTTTTAGTTTTCATGTAGTTTTATCAATATTATATTAATATATGATATTAAATTTAAATCATAAACTAAATCACAATTGTATATTTTTATATACATTTATATTTTTATATACATTTATATTATATTAATTTCTTTTCGCATTTATTTATTTATATTTGTTTATATGTTCATATTTTTATTTCTGGATTATTTTAGTTTAAAGTTTGTTTATCATTTTAGTTCCTCAACTTAAACGAAAAAAAATAAAGGATTTTAAATAAAGGATTTAGGTTAATTGAAAAAAAGGTCTAAATATTAAAAGTTTCTGTTTCAGCAGACTATAATAACGTTGCTCATTGGACACTGGAGACCATACATGAAAAATCATCTCAGGCCCTGTGAATTTATGTAACAGCCCTGTTTATTAGTGCAGATTTGATCTTTTGTGTTTAATTTGTATTAATTTGACTTTGCTGTCCATTGCATGCTTTGTTCGGATGCACCTTTGAAACTCTTTGCCTTTTTTTTCCTGAAGCCTCCATTGGCCCCCTTTAGTACACGATTAGCCCGGCATGATGGCAGGGCACAGGGGGCACGGACACTGGGGTTTGCACAGATGGTTGCATACGAGTGTGAGAAAAGGAGTGAGAGAAGGAAAGCACTGAAGACATTGCCATTATACCGGGAGAATTGCCAGAAACCGTCAGCTTTTTTACTGTGCCAAGCGAGAGAGAGAGAAAGATAGGGAAATAAATGAGTGAATTAGTTAATCTAGCTAATGGATATTTCATGGACGCGAGCTGAAAAACAGGAAGAGTTGGAAGAGTTGAATAGAGGGAGATGAATTTTGACCGAGTGAAAATATTTAGCTCACTTTTTCCGTTTTGACTCGTATATTTTTAAGTGTGTTTAGCACCGAGACCAGACCTGCCATCCGTGATTAATCAGCCGATGCCCGAACATTTACCTCTCTGAGCGGACCTGGTTCTCCACCAATGAACACTCAGCACAGTGAAGACCTAACCAATGCGGTTATCCGCTCTTAAGAGCTAGAGTTCACATAGGAAAGTGTTACCACACCTTCTGTTTGCACTTCTCCTTTTCCCAGGAGAGATTTCACAATAATTCTCTACAACACACTTCTGTACAGCCTGAGGATATAAAGGTATCCTTTACTGCATGGGTTCACACACAGACAAGATATTTTCGGGTAGTTGACGTACACAGCAAATACAGAAGAAAAGGTTGTATTAGTCCTAAAATGTACCACATGCCAGTCTGCACTTTAAAATGAGATTAAAGACAAAACAAAACATCACATGCGAGCAGACAGTAATTCGAGGTCACAGTGTGTGTGTATGTGTGTGTCTCAATTACTCAAAGCCTCAGACATGTCATTGGTGCCCCTGAGCTGTCAGCACTATTAGATCGCTGTCCATGAGAGAAAACCTCTACTACACCTCTCCCTGTCGTAAGCAATTTCAGCCCGTCTTCCCCCCTCGTTCCTGAGGTTAAAATTGAATGCCCTCCTGACCGCTCATCCTTTTCTGTCTTGAACAGAAATGCTAACTCAGCTACTCAGTTGTATAGTATGAAAAATTCTTCAGATTTGATCACAAAGTTACCTTCCAACTTATTTTAGTAGAGTAAAACTAATAATGCAAAAACAAACGCATTACTAAGAATTGTGTCTGATTTTTTTTTCTCTTGAGCTGTCCAACTTTATCTCAATTAATTTTTGTTACATTCAATGCTGCCGTGAAATTTGTCCAAAATTTGGAGACGGCATTATTATTCTGCCTTCCATATGGAGCAGTTTTTGCACAGGGAATGTGTCTGTGATGCCAAAATATCCTTTTCGTTTGTTTTGAAACAAAGCCACACTTCTGTCCTCCTGTTTCCATCCTCAGTAGCGCTTCGAAGTAAATTACAGTTGATTCTGTTTCATTCTAGAATAATAAACAATTTTGAGGAATTGCTACTTATTTAAGATTTTCGTGCTGGGCCAAGCAGGGTGTGGCATTGTGCTTGAGTTTATCCATACAAATGCTGACCCTGAGACTGCTGTTGCTAGGAAACGGACTCCGGGGCCTACACCTGTGTTGCTTCCAGTTCGAGTGGAGAGACGAGCTGGAGTGGGGTTGTCACGGTGAAAGGTAACAACACACACACATGCTTCATCATCGCCTTGTGTGTCCTTATCTTTGACAAACTACAGCATATCATCTTTAAACCGTAAAATCAGCTGAGGAGGCTGTGTTTATTGCAAGTTTGCTCAGCAAATATATAAGTGCATTTGCCAGATGTCGGCCTATAGAGATGTGCTGACCTGGGATCAGATTTCTTCGGTTTAGTATTGATCTCGGTTATTACATTCTATAAATCTAGAATAGTACAGATAGAGCAGGTTCTTTGGATGAACTGCAAATAGAGTCATAGCTCACTACAAACACAGACAAGCAAATGATTACACAGATCTAGACGGATGATAAGTTGGGCCATTAAAGCATAGCAAAGAGGTTGATGCTAATGTTCTCATTTCTTTATCTTATGCTTCACAGAAAATGCAGGTCTTTCTGTAGCCCCGGTTTCAGAGCCCTACCAGCTCCCCGGTCCGCCCCAGAAACCCGTCGTAACCGATGTGACCCGGAACAGCGTGACTCTGACCTGGCAACCCAACGCGCACGAAGGTGGAGCCGCCGTCACTTCTTACATCATTGAGGCTTTTAGGTAAGTCTATGTGTGATGGATGATAATATCTGCACAGTGTATTACTACCTACTGTTTATTTTCTTTCCCGGATAACATTGCCTCTCGCCGGAGGCTGTTCCGTAGATTCATTCTTCATTTTTTATTAATTCAGTGTCACTGTCATAGTGTGGCTGGTCAGCCATGATACGCAGGGTAATACCATCCCCGTGGCTGCCCTGTCCCTGACCCCTTCCTTCGCTCTGATGCTCCTCAGTCGTGCGAGTGCAGCTACATCCTGTGCTTACATCTCACATCCTGCCTGCTACAAGAATCACTCCCCTCAGGCTTCAACCTACTACCAGAGATCTAAATTAATAGCAGCTGGGGTCCTGCATATGAAATTGAGCCTTATAGTTAGAGTTTTTCTGAATTACTAAATGTTTACATATTCTACTCATTTGTGATCATTTTTTCAGGCAGGCTTTTTTTGTTACTGTGCCTTTAAGACTTTTGTTTGTACGAGTCTCTAATGTGACTGTGACCAAGGGACATTGACATTCAAGTGGGAGCCAGTTACTGTTTACTGCATACTGTTTAAAATGATTTATAGCAAAAAATCTGAAAATATGGAGACAAGGTTTCAGAAGGACAGCAGCAAAATGGAAAAACTTGTGTTTTATGTCAACTTGAAATAAATCCGAACAAATGTGTCGAAAACATGCTATAAATCCTTTATTTACAAAGCCCAGGCCTGCACTAAAAACGCTGTTGTGAACTTTACAATATGCCTAGTACCTCTCTTCATACCAAAATTGCAAGCAAAATCTTGTTTTCTATTATATGCTCCCGTTAAATCTTAAATTTCAAGTACTCTTGCTGAAGTGGTTTGGGGCTTCACCAGTGTGCCAGAGTTTATTCATTCTAGGTGGCCATGGTGGAAAGTAAGCAGGAGAAATCTGGGCGCGCTGAGAGTTTGAGGATCTGAGTATGACATGGTAATGTATTCAAATCTAGTCCACATAGACGCCCCTCTTAGCTATTATAAGCTGGTTGAAATGGGGCTACCTCTAATTACACAACCAAGATCCTGCACGCCTTAGAGGCAAGACATATGGCTATTCAGCAATGGAGATTTGAAGCGCCACACACACATTTTTATTCTTTCTGTATTTTTATATACACAGGCTTCTTTATATACACTCTTCTCTTCCTCGCCCCCTTGGGTACGAGCTAGCACGGCCCCACATCCTTAAAATTGATTCTTTATAGTGCTGTGGGGATGAAAAGGGTGTTGGCTATAAAATTCACCTCCCTGAGGGGCCGTGAGATACTGAGGGAACAATCAGGATTGCGAATGAAGACTCTAGTTTAGGCTTTGGACACTTTGAATTGGAAAACCGGGTATACGTTGCTGCCCGCTTTTGTGATTGTGTAGAGTCGCAGTCTCGTCCAATCACTGCAGAGTGTTCCCTGTTCTCTCCATCCCAGCTGATAGCAAAGTGACCTTGGATTTATCGCTGCCATCGGAAGGGCTGCTAAAGGAATATTTACGAGGTTCCCAGCCTTTATGGCTTGGCCTAATTGCACAGGTCGGCTTTTATTGGCTGTGCGTCTGCAGCAAGAGTCGCCACCGGGGAAAAATAAACCTTGAACACGCCGCACGTGATGACCATCCAAACAAGGATGATGGTTAACCATAGACAAGTTAAGAGAAATATCCCAAGGCCTCTGGCAGATGTCCCCACTTAACATTCATTGTGTATTAAGGGGGTTGTGTTATTATGAATCTTGCCCAACTGTACACCACTGGACTACGACGGCAAAGTCCTCAGAATAATTGCTCAGGTTCTCATTAAGCCAGTTTTTTTCCTGTATTGCTAGTCTTCATCTGGTTGCGAGCAATAGGCTGCGAGTTTCTAAAGGAGATAGATTAGATGTAGATTCGATTAATGTTCTTTCATTATTTGCTCATCCTTACATTCCTCGCTTCTTTTTCTCCTTCAAATCAAAGTATCCCAGTTGAGAATCAAGTCACGTTTTTGTTTCACATGCTATGAAATTGCAATTCGGGAGCCAATGTTTTATTTATTTACTGCATCCGACTGTGTTACGCCATGCCCTGACTGCATTATGACAATCCCGGCCTACAGCACTGTAGTGTAAATAACCTGTGGCGGTAGACATCAGTTATTCTAGGAAAAGAATGGCAGTGATGGTTCGTCTCACAGAGGAGCTGGGTCATTAAACAGACACGTGTAATGACAAGAGCCCATAACCATCCCTGACATTGACTGTGCTGTTAAAACCCATGCTCCCTGTAATGCCATAATGTGGCTTTGAACGAAATGTAGCACAGAATATTACTGTATTGATGTTGTATTCACACAGGGTTGAATGAATATACTAGTTTTGAATGGTTGATGTTCATGTGATACAATGATACATTTAGTTATTAAGTTATCAATGTCATTTTCAGCCAATCAGCAGGCAGTACGTGGCAGACGGTTGCAGATTTTGTGAAACTGGAGAAGCACACGGTAACCGGGCTGTCTCCGAACACCATTTACTTGTTTATTGTGCGTGCGGTCAACGCATATGGCCTGAGCGACCCCAGCCCTATCTCAGAGCCCGTACGAACACAAGGTTGGTACTCTGGAGACCAGTTACATTTATTACCACTGTATATATAGATCTTAAAAAAACAATTGAACATAAAATGCATTTTCCTATTGTGTCATAAAAGCAGTCTGGTAATAAATTGTCTGTATTTACAGATTGTATAAAAACCTGTTCTATTCTCAGTCAGTTGGATCTATTGTGTAAAGGTCCAAAATTTCACATTGGACCTATTATTTCACCCATAAAGAAAATATTATAAAATATTTTTTTATTCTTTTAAATTATTGTATATATATATTCTTAATACAAATATATATATATAAATAGAATATTTTTACCACAATAAAAATGTATATTATATTATTTTGCATAGTTTGTGTGTATATATATTTATAGTAATACAGATCAAATTAATTAGTGATGTCTGGTGTCTGCAGATGTAAGTCCTACAGGTCAAGGTGTGGATCACAGACAGGTTCAAAGGGATCTGGGAGAGATGGCCGTGCAGCTTCACGAGCCAACACTCCTGACCGCGTCCAGCGTTAAGATCAGCTGGAACGTGAGTACCAGCAACACATTTGAACCTCTCAGCACCCCTTACGATTCACCCGGCCGCTGACCTTATCTCATGTCTCCGTCTCGCCATCTCCCAGGTCGACCGTCAGTCTCAGTACATCCAGGGTTATCGCTTGCTTTATCGTCCTGTCGGCGGTTCCTGGTCTCAACAGGATGTGAAAGCGGCAACGGAGCGGAACGCCATCATCACCAACCTGCTCAAAGGCACAGAGTATGAGATTAAAATACGACCCTATTTTAATGAGTTCCAGGGGATGGACAGCCGCCCGCTGACGTTCCGCACGCCAGAAGAGGGTGAGATATCCGCCGCTCTTTCGTTTGATGCACTTCAATTTCATTTTACTGTAATCAATTGGATTGGAGTTCATTCGGCCAGGTTTAACTCGATTCTGATTTACCGCACATAAACAAGATCAACCTTTTCATCCAGGCGAAATAGAATTATGGAGGAGGATAATGTAGATACTATTAAGGACACTTACTTTTTTAAAATTGTAATTCGATTTGAATTCTCTCGCAGTGCCAAGTGCCCCCCCTCGCGCTGTAACCGTGGCAACAGTCAAGCTCAGCAACAGTTCAAGCATCAGCGTGTCGTGGCAGCCTCCTCCCACTGAGATGCAAAATGGAGTCATTCAAGAATATAAGGTGAGATTTTAATTTGAAAGATGACACCTTAAAACATTACATTGTAAAGCTGAGCCATAATTTCTCTCTCTACCACCATCTCAGTTTAATTTCTATTTGGTGGTTTTTGGATGCTTGAGATTTCAAAGTGGGTGGGGCATGATGGTACAATAATAGAAACATAATCATGGTTGGGATGTTTCTAAACCCTTATCTCTTCTCGCCTCAGGTTTGGTGTATGGGAAACGACTCCCAGACACGGTATCACATCAATCAGACTGTGGACGGGAACGTGCTGACCACTTTGTTAAAGGGACTTCTGCCCAGCGTGTTGTACCAGGTTGAGGTGGCCGCTGTAACCAGCGCAGGGGTGGGCACCCACAGTCAGCCCGTGTCTGTGATTATCAGTAAGTGCTCGCTAAAACATCAACCACCAATGAAAAGCTTGTTTAGTCAAGTCTTGCTGAGAAAAGTAGTACAAAACTTGTACAGTCTCTTTGATTTTTTTAAACAGCTGCTGTGTGACTAAGGTTCCTGATTCTTTCCAACACGTTGGATGGTATTAAGACATTCAGTTTGAAAGTAACCCTCTGATCTGCGTCTCTCTCGCTCGCTCTCTCTCTCTCTCGCGCGCTCTCTCTCCAGAATTGCCCGCAGAGCAGCCCCCAGTCACAGGTGGAGGCAGTGAATCTGACGAAAACGTCAGTCTTTCTGAGCAGATCACAGATGTGGTGAAGCAGCCGGCTTTCATCGCAGGCATCGGCGGTGCATGCTGGGTAATCCTTATGGGATTCAGTGTGTGGATTTACTGCAGGCGCAAGAAGAGGAAAGAGCTCAGCCACTACACGGCGTCCTTTGCGTACACACCTGCAGGTATGCAGATGTGCACAGGTGTTACGTATATCACACCACACACAGGAGGAATTCACGAGGGATCAATCCCGCCCAGCCATGGTGCTGTTAATTCACACGAGCTGTCTGCTTTGTGTTAGCCCTGATTCTCTGAAGGAATTATACAAACCAGAAGTGCTACAAAATCTGGCTTTAGCGTGATTTGCATGACATGGGTTTAAATTCCCATCCCTTCCGGGTTGTGGAAGATTCAGTGGGCTTACACAATCAGTATATAAACTTAATCCTATATTAAATTTTCCTAACTAAATTCATTTATGGCCCATAGTTTTTCTTTTGAAGTTTTTGTTTTATCTCTCTTTTGTAGTTGGTTTTCCACATGGAGAAAGTTCTGGACTGAATGGAAGGTAATGGATGCTTTTACATTTAAGCAAGTCAAAATTGTGAGTTAATCTAAATATAGTAAATATCAATACACTAGTAAATAGTATCATAATAAATATATAAGTATATACTGTATAATAGTAATGCACTGATACATTGCCCAATAATCTGTATCGGCCCATAAAGATAAAACCAGCCAATGATCAGGTCCGATATATACGATACATTCAGTCAAAAGAGGACATGAACTTGTACTCTGGATATACAAAATGTTAAGAAACATCAACAGATTGATGCCCAGTATTGATAGTTATTATATGAATTAATAACACTCAGAAAATTGAGAAATTGTAGTTTAATCTTCTGAATCGGTACTATACTATACTCTTTACTATGAATGGTAAATATAATAGTAAATAAAATAGTATAATTACAAATATAATAGTAACTATTAATATAATGATATGTATACTGTACAATAGTAAATAAAATAGTTTAACAATAAATATAATAGTAAATATAGTTAATGTATACGTAACTATATATAAATATAATAGTAAAAAAAAGTATTAAAATAATAGTAAATATTGTAAATATAAAACTTAGCTATAAATGTAATAGTGATACTATGATAATAAAATTGTAAATATAATATTAATAGTAGTATATAGTTAATATAATAGTTTATAGTCATAGTAGTTTATAATTTATAAAAGTAATATTATATTGTCTGTTTTTGTAGGCCTGGGATGTTGGGTGCTAACATAGGAAATTACCCTTGGCTGGCCGACTCTTGGCCAACTACCAACCTCGTACACAATGGGAAAGATTCTGTGAACTGCTGTACGTCTAAACACGACACAGCGGAGAGATATTACAATGGTATGACTTCTGCTACGAAAGATATTTTGCAGCAAGACTTATTGGCTGTACTTTTCAAATAAATGTAATGGTCACACCATTTATTCAGCTTTATTCATTCCTCTTTGTTTCCTCAGAAGCAGGAATCTCAAACTACCTGAACCAAACTGAGAAATACAGCACTGACTCCACTGAAGGCCCCATCTACAGCACGATTGATCCCACAAGTGAAGATCTGCGCAGCTTCACCGCTCAATACTCTCAACACGCCACTCCTTACGCCAGTACTCCCATCATGCCTTTCACCAACCAGACACCTTGCAGTCCAGAGCAAGATGGCAGCCACTGGATGACTCAGCCTGGAACCTCAAGCTCTCAGTATGCACAGCCAGACCGCTCCAAGACTGATAATGGTGCAGAGATCTCTTACCTGTTGTCTCCAAAAAACATGCATCACATTTTCTCTGACAAAATCTAAACCGCACCTTCTGTTCCTACAGCAAAACAATCAAAGCAGAAGTTGATGGGGAAGCCAGTGAAAACTCCTTCTCTCAACTGGATGGAAGCGTTGCCCCCTCCGCCCCTCTCTGGAGATCTGGACGAGTGTGAAGAGGAGGATGAGAACGAACTAATCCAGGATATGGGGTAAAGTTTAATGAAAGTTTCCAAATTCATTTCACTGCAGTGCTGAGGAATATTAACAAAAAGTTTAACATAGAAGCTTTGGGAAAAGATGTCCCACCTTTCAGTTAATAGAACCACTTGCTTTATTGCCGAAGGCCTACGTTTTTTTCTCTAGAATGAATATTAGCTGGACCCGTTTTAGCATCATTTATGCTTCAGAAACTGCATTTACAGCCATTGTTTCCTGGGTTTATTGATAATAAAGTCTGTTATTCAAATGTAATCTTGACACTCTTTTAAAAGTTTGCAATTATGATCTGAAGTAATTTAATCTGTATATTTTATCAGTACCCAGTACTATCAGTACTATATAGTTTTATCAGTAAAAAATTCAGTTGATTTTAGGCTGCAATTCCATACCTAAAAATATGCCTCAGGGATGTTTTAGCTTCATTTTAGTCAGATGATTTTCCATGTCAAGTGTCATCCATTGCTAAACAATTTGAAAGGAAACTTGCAGGTCTTTATTGTATCAGGAAAGATCCCAAATGCAGAGCCAGAGCATTTTATTGCTGTTGACAAGATTTTATCTGGAGGCTAACAACGTTAGCATCATGCTATGCTTGAGTCTGGCCTGTTTCTGTGTTTCCACATGAAATGGCTAACTCTTCTGGTGTTTCTACCTGTATTGTATTAGTTTCTTGTTAGCAGAGAGCGAGGTCAGCATTAGCCTCAGAGTGCCACGGGGAGTTAGACGTGCACTAGCGTTGACGGGTAGAGGCGCTCTTATATCTCCAACCACTGCCCGCAAGGGCACTAACAAGAGAAAGGCACATTTGCTTCAGTGGTTAACCAGCCTGGACTCAGATTACAGTGCGATCTGCGAATCCGATAACCTTGACAGCCACTTTTGGGCAGGTATCCCGCAGTAACCACATTAGCTACAGGTAGAACCGTCTCAAGTTTCTTCCTCCCAGCAGAATTACACCATTATTCCAGCACCAGCACGCAAAGCGACGCTAACAGCCAAACTTGAAAATCTGCGCTTAACTCGCGGATAATGAGGTTGACCTTCCTGCCAGCCCTGAGGTGCTTCAGAAAAGAACATGGGCTGTGCTATTGCATTTAAACTTGCTTAAAAGAATTTGCTCAGCATGACACGACCAATGTATTCACAGCCGTTCGTTTTCCTGTGTACAGAGCGTTCTGTGGGTGTCAGTCACTTCAGTCATGTGCCTGAGGCGGAATATTGAGTCAATGTCATTCAAAATGTCACTGCATTTAACTTATTCTCCATCACTATTGCATGGATAAGCCCTGCCGGACACGAAGCATCACGCATATTGTTATCTGGAGGCCAAGCTGTCTGGTTTGACAGAAATCGATATGCCACCGGTTGCAGTGAGCTGGTGATTTTTTTCAGTCAAGCGGTCATAATGAGTGTGCACGGATTGATTTAGCAGAGTTACTTAACCTTCTGCTAAATATGAGGGAATTTGGTTAGAGTACCGAAATGAAGTAATTTGTTTGACTCTGATTGACTCGCTTAAGTCAAATGGGCAAATAAATGTTTGGAAAAGTTTATGCATGCCTGGTGAGTTTGATAAATGCATTTTCCTCGAGGTGAACCGAAAATTTTATAATTTTGTTTCATAGCTAGCTACTTGCTAGCTAGCTTAGTTCATTATTAGCTCATTAAAGGTAGTAAAAGAGTAGAACATTTGTATTCTAGAGAGCACTAATAGAGATAGTTCACCCATAAATTAATCATTTATTCACCCTCATGTCATTCCAAACCTGTATGACTTTCTTTCTTCTGAGGAAACACAAAACAACATAGGACCCCATTGACGCCCATTGTATTAGCCATTGAGACATTTCTCAAAAATCGTCTTTTGTGTTCCACATATGAAAGAGTCATGTACAGGTTTCGAAGGACTTAGGGTGAATAAATTATGATTATTTTGGGTGAACTATCCCTTAAATTGGACCAAATCTGAGAAATCAGTATCAATTTTTGAGAAGACACATTGTAAATGCATATTTGCTAAAAGTTTAATAATAGTAAATATTTTTTATTTCTACTGTATATTTGCTTAAATTCCTCTGCTATGTGTATGGATTCAGTAGCATATAGAAAAAAAACCTAAAAATATATTTTGATAATATTTTGAATTAATTTGTGTTTCTGAAGCTTCGTGTGAGTTGATAGAATGTTGCTATAGCGCCACAAAGGATGCGAGTTCTATTACCAGGAAACATATATGTTTAACAAAAAGTGTTTCTCAAACGCATTACTGTAAATTTTGTTTATAGTCTCTCCAAAGAATATCTCTTGGTAACCGTTATGACAGATCTTTTGATGTGATGTCAGATACACAGAAATTATGTTGAAACTCTTCTCTTCACACAGGTCAGATGAAGAAGACTGGTGTCCTCCTCTACCAGAGAGGACTTACCTGATGGATGGTATGATCGAGGACGGTCCTGCTCCACCTCAGAGAGGAGACGCCTCATCACCCACCACTTCCTACAGCCACCAGTCCACAGCCACCTTAACACCATCTCCCAGAGACGATAGCCACTGTCACGATATACCACGCTTACACCAACTCGAGCAGCCACAGATAGCACGGTGAGATACCAACAATTCTTTTGATCTTTGTGTCACATTTAGTGAAAATACCAGCCAGACTCGAACGCGCATTGGCCGCACGAGCACCACAGATGAATATGTGGAGCTAACCCCTAGACTCTCATTATTTCACCATTTATTTTTGTCTTAAAAGTAGCATAGTAAATTCTTTGACATTTTGAGTTCAACCAGGTTCTGCACAAGTGAACTAAAAAAGTCAACAGGATTTGCTTGTTTCAAACTTATGTTTTTTTTAAACTTTATAAACTGGATATGAAGCTGAATAAATTACTTAATTTATACACATATTTTAGAGCCAGTGTTTGTTTTAAGACAATATGAGCCATCCATTAGGGAATTGATTCAGTTACATCATCATCATTCAGAGAATCATTTATTTGTTTTCCTTCTCTAAGGAGAGTTCTTATGCTTGAACTGTTTGTTCCTGCACGAAAAAATACGCTTTATGAATAAATTATTCCTCTTCAAGTCCATGTTTATAATACAACCTCGGCCCAGAGCAGATATTGGCTGTATGAAGCCAGCATCTATCTTATTGCAACACATCAACTGGCGCGTGTTTTATAAGATCATCTTGTCTAATCTTGAGCGAATGTTCGATTTAATTCATTTGAACAAATGTATTTTTTCATGCATATTCTGTCAAACTTTCTTCTAACTGATCGATACATATTTCTTGCCAACAGCCGGCTGCCGTGTGGACCAGTGCCTGTGCCACGAGCACCAAGCCCACCTCTCACCCAATCCAACCCAAACCTGTCAGCCAATCAGGAGTTCCGTGACAACACTGTGCCACACCGCTCTGCACACAAGCGGGACCTGAGCCAAGGAGCTGCCCAAAGCATAGAAAACATTAGCAACACTACACCAGGTGTGTGTGCTTATTCCTTTAGCATACACGTTAGCATTGTTGTTTAGTATGCCTCAATTCCCTTTAAATATGCCATGGGAGTTTTTAATTCTTTAGTGGAAAATACATGACTTGCAGAAATACAACATAAAAAAACGCTTTTCTACTCGCTTAAAAAAATAGCTGTTTCAGTTGCATTTCTGTGGTCTAACGTCGTCCTTGTAGGTCGAGCGAGGCCCTCCGCAGACAGCGCGAATACGCCTCCCGGGCAGAAATCCAAAGTGAAAAAGAAAACCTCTAAGAGCGGTCAATACCGGAGAGATATACTGCAAGGCGGTGAGTTATTGAACAGACCTCTCTCAGAACGAAGTTAGTTCATCATCTACTCTGCTGTGGAGTGCTTTGCTTCTTCTTCTGGCTAACACGGTGGTTGCGTCTCTGCAGATCTGCCCCCTCCTCCTGAGCCTCCTCCTGAAGATCAACCTGACTGTGCCCATGTAGGGGGATATGAATGTGACCAAACGTCTTTGGAGAGAGGAGGAAGCTCTCATTCCTCTATGGAGAGGAGAGAACAGGGAACACCCAATCGGAAGAACTCTTCACATAGACGGAAAGATGGTTAGAGAACTTTACATCTTGTTTCTGTTGTATTAGGAACCTTAAGTATATGAAATAAACAATATTCGTAGCATTTTTGTCCCACATGTAGGAATTTCAATGCATTAGGTGAACAAATCAAAAAGTGCAAAAAAATGTGGCTAGAACTTTTCTCAAAAGTCCTTTTCCAACTTCCAACTCATTTTCAAGTGATGTCATAACTTCTTTACTGATTAAATCTGTTACTTTTATTATCAAAACGTCTTTTTGTTAATAGCTTTGCTTAAATAGTTTGCTCGAGCTGTAAGCCAATTCATATTTTCTTAACTATTGCCATTCATACAAGTGTCTTAAAGGGATAGTTTACCCAAACAAGAAAATGTTTATCATTTATTCACCCGCTTATCATTTCGAACCTGTATGATTTTCTTCCGAAGAACACAAAAGAAGATATTTGGAAATCCGTTGTTCGGTTACCGACATCTTTCAAAATATCTTCTTTTGTGTTCGAAAAAAGATAGAAACAACAAAAGGGGGCGAGGAAATGATGACAGAATTATTTAGTTTCCACATATTTTCTGAGGTCGACATTTTGTCACTGTGTAACTTATGAAACATCCTTCTATTGTATCAATACACTTACGAATACAGGTGACTAATTATGGATTTGTTTGTGTGCCTCACAATAGATGATGATTTAATTCCTTACAACAAGCCCAACTTCCTGTCTCGGGGTCAAATGTCCAGCAACTGCTCCACAACAGGAAGTTCATCATCACGAGGGTCAACAGGATCACGGGGGCAAGGAACGGGCAGAAAGAGGAATGATGTAAGAATGTGTAACAAACATGTCTGCTGTACAAATATGACTTCCTGCAACGTTAAAATTTTTTCCCAGGATGCAGTGTTGCACGTAATGATTTGCCAAATCATCTGTGACTCATTAATTGCTCATCAAGTGTAAAATGGCTCACGTTTTACACTCTGCGCAAGATTTAATCCCCTCCAGCTAAATCCTAAACCTTATCTTAAATCTTATCCCAAATATTCAGCATTAGCCCAGCTTATTCAAACATGACCTTCCAAACATGTGCACTCGTTTGTCTTTCCCAACGCTTATCAGTTTGTGAGACAGAATTGACTAAGTGTGGATGAGTCTAGACTGCTTCCATCTGGCCATGCGGCACATAATATGTGTTCTTTAAAGTGTTGAGGGGAGCTCGGTACTTCGGGTCAACAATAAGCTATTTCCTCTAAAATGAGTTCTGAAAACTGATGGCAGAGGAGATGCTACAACAGAATTGTCTGTAAAGTATTTTGTCTTCAATTTCAAATCACATAAAAAGGTTTTCAAGCTCTAAAAGACAGACGACGGAAGAGGTTGAATTCAGGTTGTTTGGGACAGCTTGTTAATATTGAGAGGAATGTCAAAACATGTCACAAACAACCTGAATTTACTTTTAAATCGTTTTTACAAAATACAGTAGATATAGCATTAAAAACATCGGCTATTCATTGAATAATTTTTTCGCAAGTGTCACATAAAAACTCATAGAAGGAATTCTGTTTAGAACCAATGTCGTGACTAACAGTATTTTGCCCACACACTTGAAAACTTCTATCATGGGAACTTGATAAAGCCTGACTGAGGTCACTCCATACGTACCGAAGAGTCTCTTTAGATGTGAGACCCCCTCTCATGTTACCCCGTCCCCTTAACATAAAAGACACACCACATAAAAGAGAGCTATACATTCCCCCGGGAGCGAGTTTTGGGTTTCACTGTCCTGTCACAGTGGTTAGCGTTATCTTTCCCGTCGGACAGAAAGCGTGAATAGCTTCGATAGGTTCTGGAGACGAGAGAGGACCTTTGCCCCACAGACGGGCATTATTCTGAGTTCTCAGATCTTGTCACGTCACACGATGGACATACCTGCTGCCTTAAAGCTTCAATAGACATGCCTGTCTTTTGTCCTGAGAGATGAAGGCCACATTCAAACTGCTGAAAAACAAACTGTGACCAGCTCTTGACCATCATACATTTTGCGTTTTGGTGACTAGCAGCTGAAGGTTTATTTTAGTGCATGCTTTAATAATTCACTGTTGATTTTGTAACAAAGCGATTTTTCATTATTTTTGAACTTCTAGGAAATGAGATAAGAGAAGGCTGTGAGATGAAGAACGTTCAACCCAAACGTCCCTCCGTTCTGCGCGATTCCTCAATGGAGCAGAAAAAAACAAGCGACCAGGACGAGTGTACAGCCGTCTCACTGAACTGACTTTTGATTATGTCAATTATTGTTATTATTGTTATTTATGGGGCATTTTTTCATCCCGCTCTCACTGTAAATATCATCCGTTGAAGCTTTTTACACGGGGTCCGGACGCAAGGAAAGAAGACTATATTGTATTTATACATGAAAGAAGAAATGAAATCATGTTGAGAAAAGCTCCAATATTATAGATAAGTTAATGTCTGAATGTGCCAACCTCTTTTGTAGAAATGTATACAGGAACGTTTCAAAGCATAATAATATTGCACTCACGTTGTGTTGGAAAACAACAAAAAATACAAAGCACAATACGTGTTGTTTGACCAGCCAGCTAGACGGCAAGTTTCACAACCTCGTCGAGGAGCGCTTTTGGCCATCCATCTGTGGATCCCCGTCGTACACTTACCAGAGAATGTAGTTCCTTTCCCTTTCTTTTCAAAGCCAAGAGAGTTTGTCATTTGACGACTGTTGTGAAAGATTGTACTTGTTTTTTTTTTAAAGGAGTGTTTTGAAGACAGTAAGAAAATGTATTGCGTTCAAAAAACAAAATGATGTTCCTTTGACTAACTTTTTGGTAGTCCTTGTTGTTTTGTACAAATAAAATACATTTGTTGAGCTATATGTGTATGGTATTGAAGATGTTTTTGTGTGACTTTATTTGTATTTCGTGCAGAAATGCGGTGCAATTTTCGGTCAGGTCTATTCGGAGACAGATGGTTTAAAGCTATCTTTTGTCTCTAAGGTTACGGCAAAGCACGCAGCCACTTCCATCTGGCTGAGCCGCCACTGAGGGTCATGAAATTACCTCTTCCAGGGCAACAATTGAAGCTGGGAAGGATCAGGGGAATGAAATAAGGAAACAGCAAGTTGGATAAAAAGCCGGAAGAGGGTAAGATGAATTGAGAAGAGGTAAGACAGAAGAAATGTTAGAGTCACTCCCACCTGAGACACGTTGGGCCTGAGGTGAGAAAATCAGAGGAAGGAAAAAATGCAGGGAATGAATAAAGAGAACAACTAGGAACATGGAAAGCAGTGTGTTCTTGATGAGTAAAAGCAGCGAGAAAGAGAATAAAAAAATGTACAACGTGTGATAAAAACAGTCTATCTCTGTAAAATGTCATCCGTCTTGAAAGACATTATTGTGCCGAATCTAGGTGGTCTTCCAGAGAACTGAATCTGAACTATATTTTAACCATCAAATGACTTTGCAAAGTAAGTGTTGTTCTCAGATCAGTAACCATTGTTGTTTCTGGAAAAAATTTCCTGTCATGCAAGCATAGTTCTTAACCCTAAGCTTTAATTACACCATAAACTAAATGATAGGTTAATAAGAATGTGCGGACATGAGGCATAAGAAGCCCAATGCCGAACCCTAAAAGCCTGTCCAGAATATGACTAGTTGACACCAAGAATGTCGATCCAAGAACACATTTTTCTTGGCGAGAGGCAGTAATACAGTATATGTCATCACATTGGTGTATGCGATCTAAATAAAGTTAGCCTCACAAACAGCAGAATTTAAGAGATGGTTCATCAACAAATGAAAAACTGTAAAATAATTCTGGATTCTGTGCCTAAATTACAGAATTTTTATTTTTTGAGTGAAACATTTTGTAGCCTATTCCTTTATGCAAACAGTCAAGTTACGTCGTCAAAACATGTTTTTTTGCGAGACGTGCTAGTTTTCAATAATGCAATACATCACGATAATGAACATGTCCAATAATGTTGTCAATAATTAGAAGTAGGCCTACCTTATTATCTACATTGATTGTTAATTGTTTTGATTTCAAGAATGCACTCTTGCTGCATCGACTGGTTTCAATTTATGTTTAACACTACATGTGTGATGGGCATAAAAGGCAAAAAATAGTTATTCTGGTTTTGACTTTGAATGAAACAGACATTACGGAAAATGACAAAAGCATAATAAGAGCATGGATTATTTCATAGTAAAACAATCAATTTTTGTAAATTTTTACCTGGACTAAAAAATAACATCACAGAAAATATTAGTTGAAGTGTTCTCAAGGATTCTTTAGAATTTCTTATTACAGTTGTGTTCTCTTGGATTTGAACATGTCTAAAACAGTTTATCAAATTTATTTACTTGAGTTTACCTGCTTTTTTAATAAGAAATATAGAAATAAATGAATGACTTGATTAAACAGATAATAATACTTCTGAAACATTGCATCTCCATATTTTGTGATTTGCTTGCCATAAATCATTATTATTATTAGTCATCCTTTTATTTGTCACTGGGTTTTGCAAATATCAAACAAATAAAAAGTATAACACAGTAATACTCATTTAAAACGTACAGTGCTTTCTCCATTTACTGTAAACAGCGAATCCGGACATCTGAGGTTTCAGAAGGACATTGACGATCTCAAACTTGTTAAGAGGACAACATTGAAGTTTTTCAACCTGGTTTTGCAACAAAATTCAATTCAAACTTTCACAAATGATTATGACACCGTCACATGCCTACATTGCAGGCCTACTACATCATTTCCCAGCTTCATCTTGGTGGATCATGTCAAGTGTGTACCAATAATCTTTCTTATCAAAGTGCTGCCATTTAATCACACATATATCTGAGGTCCAAAGATCAGGACGTTCACCTTCGAAGGCCTCGTCAGAATTTAGCCCATGAAGTCAAGACACAAGAGACTTCTTAATGTGTACGCCCACTGCTCATAAATCACTAGTTCATTCATTAGCTGTGTGTCAGAAGAGACACGCCCAGGAGGGCCAGAGGGGACAAGAGCCCAGTCAAAATACCATTCTCCCATTTCCATGTTAATTACAGAACGCGGAGATGGATGCCTTCAACCTCTTGTTCGTTTAATGTATGCAAAGTGCATGCAATTGCCACATTAAAACCGAGAGGACAATGTTCAAACAAGCTAGTAAAACACACGGCTTTGTCATTTGCCTTTGAAATCAATGTCAACGTGCTTTACGACTAACACCGGGTTAACATGCCTGAATGCTCTTTCGAGACGGAAAAAAAACGATATTGGTGTTTAAAGATGCACAGCTGCTGGGTTGTTAGCGAGCAAGCTAAGAGGACTCACTTATATGGTAAGTGAGCAATGTTTACAGCTCCGAAATAAAGTGACGCATCAGGCCGAGCTTCTAGAATAGGCAGTCAACAGTGTAATTTCAACCATTCCTGACCAATTGCACAATTCCAAGTGCTATTTTCTCTCCGCAGTTTCAGCTAAACTGCTTTTGGATTTGTGTTCTGTGCCTGTGGAGCGCAGGCTTTAGGCAACAGAAGGACCCTTGAGTTTAATCTTTCGCGGGGCAGATTTGGGTCACTGAGGTACAACAGACGGCCGGATCCCATGGGGTCGGCGGAAAACGCTCAGCAATTTCTCATCTCAACTCGCACCGCCTCCGAACCTCCGACTGGGCACGGGACCCTCTGCAAAGCCCACGCGACGACTGGATGCTGCTCACACAGGGGCTTTAATTGAATTTAATTTAGTGTGTTGACAGATACGGATGAGAGAGATGATGACTCAGGTGCGGGACATTAATGTCTATTTAGCAGATAATTTAGTGTCTCAATGCATTACCTTGGATATTTGTCTCTGGTGCAAACTAATCCTGGGAGGCTTTGGATCGGACTCAGAAATGGTCTTACAGATATTTAGTCCAATTTTCTAGCGCAATATTGATATTGTTTATAGCCTACGTATACAATACTTATAATGATAACTAAATGTAGTTAACAAAACTCTTATTCTCTGAGCTGGGTCGAAAGCAGAATTAGGATATTTCCAATTCAAAACCGTAGCTCTGTGGTAAGAGCATCGCGTTAGCAATGCCAAGGTCATGGGTTCGATCCCTGGGGATTGCACATACATAGAAACAAATTTATAGGATAATGCAATGTCAGTCGCTTTGGATAAAAGCATCTGCCAAATGCATACATGTATATGAAATAACGTTGGAACTCTAGCCGATGCAGAGGTTATATCCGGGTTTGAGATGGAAATATCCCAAATCCGAGTCGTATCGAACGTAGCATAGGCTATTTGTTAACTACATTTAGTTATTATATAGTTTTGTTTGACATTTTTTTGTCAGTGTTATTAATATTTTAACTCAAATTTAATGTTTAGGTTTCAAGTTAACTTTTAGCAATGTTGTCATGTGTTTTTGTTATTTTATAGATTTTTGATGTTGCTTTAGGTTTAATTTATCTTTAATAAATTACTTACGTTTTTTATTTACAATTCATTCTTTTTGCTAATTATTTCAGTTTATTGCTGAAGCTACATTGTTTTGGTTTCGTTTAGTTTGTATTTCAGATAATATTTAGGCTGATATTGTATTTGATTTAAATGAACAGAAATGTTTTGATAGTTTTAGTAAAATGTAACAACATTAATACACCTTAGCGACTACATATTAACGCTCTTGGCATTGTCAAAAAGTTTGGCTCGGGCAGGCATTACTAACATTCTTTTTAGTGTAAAATCAATATCAATAAATAGAAACAAAAAACTGAAACATCATCTGCAAGTTGTTCTTAAATCAAAGGCCAAATACTTGTAAAAAGGAATTATAGTCAAACATATTATATCATGCAGAATAATCCTTACGTACAAATGGGTGCTCTGCTGTGAAAATTAAAGAAAAACAGAAGAAAAGGAGAGAAGGGGCTAAAAAGTTGGCGATGTATATGTGTGCTTTTCAGGGCAAACTGGGTCAAAGGATTACCAGCAGGCTATAAAAAGATGCCTTTTTGGCAATCTACACATTCAGAGCTGTATATCCTAATAGTGTGTTTGTGTGCACATGCATAGCAGTGTGTAATGGGGGTTGTGTTTTTTGTGCCAAGCATATGGCCATGGGCGATAATCCCTCCGCAGTCATGCCATGGTCACTTGTGTTTCCAGTGTGTGTGTGTGGTGTCAGGCGGGTTTTTGATTTGTTTTTGCTGGCTTTCGGTGAGGATTAGAGAGCTGGAGGGCCGTACATGTTCTCTTAACAGACCTCTTGTGCTCTGAGACGTTCATTCCCAAAAACAACAAACACGACCATGTCATAGTGGTCTGAGAGATGTGTTCACACACAACAGCGTTACTCTGCTAAATCTTTCTTTTATTGGGTTGAAAAAGGCAACTGGTAAAATAAAGTTAGTTTGGTAGAAAATAGATTCACGTGACATTAGAAACTAAAAGCTGAAAACATTTCTAATGAAATAAATCTCAACCATAATGAAAATTATTTATTTCTTAGAAAAAATAACTATTAGGGTTTTAAAGCAAAACTTATATGAAAGGAAACTATATTAAAAACTATGACCACAAAGTAAACAATAAAAAATTGGCCATAAAAAATACTCGCTTATAAAATAATAAAAAGGACCTAAAACGCCTCGTATAATATTTCCTGTGTATTTTAGACTCTTCATATAAAAGCGTATAGGATATGGAATATTAAATAAAATTGGTTATTTACATTTCTTTGAATGCCAATCTCCTGTACAATTGTTCATGTGTTAATTGAAATCTGTATCTTGCAGCTAAATGTATTCTTAGCCTTAAACAAGTGTGCTACGAGCCCAGCTGTTTCAAAACTGCAAGAAAACAGAAGTGTGGTCCAAAAGACCTCCAGTCTGAGACTTTAAGCATGATGGAGCTGATCATCGTTGTGAAGGAGTCTTGTGGCTGTTGTCTTGTTGTCCTCTCCATTGCTCAACGCCCGAGTGCCGACTAGATGCTGTGGTTCTCCTGGCATCTCTGGAGGCTTTGAGCTGACCCTCCAACTCCTCCACCCATGTGGTGCTCCAGTCCCACATGGGCAGAGGCTCCACCTCGCCGAAACACTCTCGAGGGGGGAACAGGACGCTTAGAGGTGATGCGGGCGGGGAGAAATCTGTTGAAATGCACGATCACACACACACACATCGCAAAGGGAATGAACAGATTTGTATGCACACGCACACATGCACATCAATGCACCTTAAGTACAAAACGGAAAAGCAAACCTATTAATGCGTGTAAAGACACGAGCATTCTGAAGTCAATTTATAATAATATTAAAAGATGTATAACAGAAAAATCATCACTGGAGTAAACGGTTATAATGCACTTGGAATTTAACACGATGACTTCACAGAGGAAGAGAGAGGAAAACAATCAGTAAATGGGGAGAGAGAGAGTAAAGTCCCTGTAGGTTTCTCTAAAGCAGTGATTGATCTGGTCAAACATCAGAGAGGATTGTGGGGTGACCGAGACAATTTGCAGACAGCCCCTCAAATCTCATTTCATCTCATTGTGGTAGAGTAGCAGTGCTATTTTTCACTCTCATTGGGGACCTTAATACCACAGTGCATCCATCCATGAAAATGCACTGCATCCATTACGACACTAAACAGTCGATTCAAATTGCTATGATGAGTTTTTGTATAGGTGTTTACTTCGTTTTCAAAATACAATTCTTTTAGTTTGTGACATTCCCTGTAAAACCCAACTTAAGTCATTATTTTGTGATTTATAGTTTCTACATAAAATCATCCTATCTTCTGTAAAGATCATTTTGTAAAAATGTAATCTTGATATCTTTACTATTGACTGAGTAAGGCTATGTCAATGATTGAAATCATTGGGAAGATTAATGGTTGAAATCAAATTTGGATGCTTGTTATCTCAAAACAAGAATCTGAGACCATGAGGTATTTGATGTTGCTTAAACTTCGCTTTAAATGTGATTTGCACAATAGGTGTGCTTGACATTATATTACACATTTTAATATTGTTATTGCTCAAATGTATTTACATTTCAAGTTGACCCAAAAATAAAAATGTTGTAATCATTACTCACCCTTGAGTTCTTCCAAATCTTTATACATTTCTTTGTTCTGATGAACACAGAAAGATATTTAGAAGAATGCTCGTAACCAAACAGTTCTTGGTCACCATAGACTAGCATAGTAGGACAAATGAATGTTTGCTTTTCCTTTTTTTTAAATCTTCTTCAGAAAAAATACATTTTCCCTACTATGGTTGTGGCCAAGAACTGTTCGGTTACAAGCATTCTTCCAAATATATTTCTCTGTGTTCATCATGAGCTTTTTGGAGTTTCAGCATTTTGGGACCAATGTATAGTCTATATATATATATATATATATATTTGTTTTTGTTTAGCAGAAAAAAGGAAGTCATATACATCTGTGATGGTATAACAGTGAGTAAATTATGAGAGCATATTCCTTTTTACTTGAATTTATCTTTCTTCAGCACAGAATAGGTGAATAAGTGCAATGTCTGCAAAAGGAATTCAACTGCACGGTCAGATTCTTCCACCTAGTGGTCATTTTTAGTAACTGCATCAGTGCTTGCTGTAAATCAAGTTACTTAATCTAAACTTAAAAAAAAAACCAAAAATGTTTACCTGATAATGTACCACTCATAGACTCCGCTGTCATTGCCAGCACACGGGCGAAGTTTGCATCATTTATGAACGAGCAGTCGGAGGAGCTGATGATGCTGGTTCGAGCGCTCGTCACGTTGCTCTCGGACACCGAGCCCCAGCCGTTCCACAGCGAGCCCTCCCATTCACTGCAACAAGAGGAGGGCGTGCTCCTCAGCATGGCTTTCCTGAGCCCCTGAGGCTCCTGTTCCTCATCCATATCTCCAATCTCTCGATCGGCAGGCCCACAGATGTACCCCAAAGTGGGGGTGGGAGAAAAGGGGCGTGACATTGATGGTGAGTTCTGGTAGGAAGTACTAACAAGAAACATAAAACTTTATCCGATGCTCCATCACAGAAATTCCCTTACAATTTTGAGTTCTGACACATGATCTTACGGTTGTCCTTGTGGTTTAGGGCTGATCTCCATGTATTGCGTGAGGCCCTGAGTGCTGAGTGTGGTGTCTTGGTACTCATCGGCGGACAGGCAGAAGGATGCTGTGGAGAGGTGGCTATAAGAGGGGCTCAGCTGGGCTGGGCATCCAGAGGACGTGCTGTGGTGAGATGGACAGCCTGTGGTGGCCACTGACGGTCCTTGGAGCCCAGAAGCAGCACATACAGACTGCTGTGAGCCAAGGTCTACTGTTAGCTTGGTGGACCTGGTAGACCTGAGGGATGCGATATGAAAAAAGTACAACGTTTGAAATTAGTATTTGTCTCCAAAACAAAGACAAAAGAAACTTGTTAGTGCTTACAATATTTGACACTGTTCCATGTGGGTTGTGATGTGTCCCCTACCGGCCTGTCTGCCGGGGAAACCTTCCCATCTATACTGACAGCTTTTAAAACCCACTTCCTCCCCCTTACAGACGCTCTAATAGATAGTGTGGGCCACTTCCTCTCTATCTGCCTGTCCATTAGAGTTGAGCTACAGGCTAAATTGGATTCCAGTCTTTTAGTTTTAGAGTAACAGTAGTGGATTTTCTTCTCACGCTGTAATGATACAGTATTGTTACAGACACCATCATTACGGGCCTGTGAGACCACAATCTTTATAACATCGGTGAGTAACAGACAAAGGAACACCTCAGCTGTGTGCCACTAGTGTTTTCAGGTGAACACTTACAGCGCAAGAGAGAAGGACAAGGACAATCCTGACTCAGCTGAAGATATAGAATGAGTTTGGGATTCCTATTGGCCAGAACAACTGAGTTATTATCAGATTTCCCAGCCAAAGATGGTTTGCTGGTATAAGCTGGTCTTTATGTGGTTTCTCTTTGTCTTTGGGCTAAGCTGGTTAACGTGATAGTTCACCCAAAAATGAAAATTCAGGGAGTTTGTGAGGTGCAATGTACATACAGTATGTCTACCAGTACCAGTTGTTTCCATTCCTTTAAAATTGAAATAGCAAATACCTGTTTGGAATTAACAATAGTTATGTAAAATACTACTAATAAAGACTTCAAAACAGTAATAATTGTTTTTGAAGTAATCCATGCAAATGTACTACTAAATAAATACAATATTTACTTCCTCAGGGGGAGTACTTCAAGTAAATGATTTAGATCAAAGGGGTTCAGCCGACAAAAAAGTTATTGTATCACATGATAATAGAATAAAACATATAAAACTCAAGAGAATAGAGAAGTCTAGCCCAATTTAAATTCATTCATATAAATGTAGATGTGTCTCACTCATCCTCTGAGCTGATGCTGTGGTTGTCCTCTGTGGGAAGAGGTGGAGGAGTGGGCAACATGTCCACCAGCTGCAGTGAAGCAGAGTAATGCAAGATCCGTGGAGAACTCAAGGGTTTCCCAGGCTCCGAGACACCACCTATGAGTACAGAGAACAGCTTAAAATATAAAAACATCCTAGTTATCATTTTTAACCACCTCCAAAATCAGAGCAAATTGCCAAAATTTGTTTAAAAAAGACAAATGTCCTTGATGATTCAAAGGATTGTGTTTGATCTATACTGACATCAAACAATTGAGGATATCATTTTATCTTAAAAAATATGTTAAACCCCTTCAAAGCTCAAAAGTGAATACCTGCTGGATTCTGTCTGAATCTCTGCTGATGGTTGCTTGGAGCGCTGCGCACAGTCAAAGCTTGTTGATGCACAGGCATTAAAGGGGCGCTTTTAACTGTATGCAGCTCTGAAAGTGAACAAAAACATGTTTTGTCCCACAGCTACACAAAATAAACTACCAATGACGAAATGTAAAAAAACCTCACCTCGTTTATAATTTTTCTCCCAAGATTCTTTCAGCAACCCCATATTGGGTTGGTTAGGGAGGGCACGTTTCCATGGCAACGCCTGCACTTCCCGTACCACGGCGGTCTTTACAATGGGTTCGGTGATGCGGACAGTCTCAGAATTATGGAGCTGAGAGTTGCCGTGGGGCCTTCTGGGACAGCGGCCGGGACTATTAAACGTCTTTAGTCCGTTTCCACTTAGATCCACATAAAAGGTGCCGTAGACTCCACAATTGTCTGGCACGATGGGGACGGCTGACCGCAGGGGGTTGGAGTCCTTATTAGCTGTTATAGGCAGAGCTGTCGGCAGAGATGTAAAAATCAGACTGATTTACTGTACATGCGCCAAAATGTCAATGGTAGTTAAAGCTGATGAAGAATCTGTGCAGAACTTTGACTTCAGGGTTGACAGGCGTCTCATGAAGGCTCTCTTGAGGACATATCAGTCATGCAGAGAGATGATGAGGGGTAAAATGATAATAGATGGGGGATGCATACTGATGAGATGAAGATACAGTATGGCATGATATACAGTCTAAACTCTGCAGGGAAGGTTATGTGTATATGTATTTTGAGCGCGTGCTGTGACTCACTAGTTCTCCGGATGCCAGAGTTGTCCTGGCTTGGGGTCCAAAATCCCTGCTTGGGCTCGCTGCTGGAGCCCGGCCTCCAGCCTCCAGAGATCCAAGGAGAGTCTGGCGCAGCCATTCTGCAAAGATAAGTAACAGGAATCTAAAACCCAAATGATAGGTGACATATTAGTGTACATATTAGGATTGTTTGGATGGGACAATTAGACCCCTGCTGGTAGACTTCACAACTGCACCACTTTTTATTTTAATAAAGATATTAAATGTTATACCTGTGTTTGATGATGAGATCTTCACTTTCAAGTCTATACAAGCCTATAAAATTAAGTGATAGTGAAAGTTATATGGCGTAGAAAAGAATAATAGACAGTGATCGTATACTGTTAAAGGGAAAGTTCACCCAAAAATTATTATTATTAAATTATTTACTCACCGTCATGTCATTTCAAAGCCTTACGACTTTCTTCTGCACAATGCAAAAGAACATATTTTGAAGAATGTTGGTAATCAAACATTGGCACCCATTGACTTCCATTGTATGGAAACAAAACCAGTGAGACATTTTTCTAAATATCTTCTTTTGTGTTTCACAGAAGAAAGACTCATATACTCATTTTAAACTACGTACGTGAAAAAAGCACAGTAAATAAATGACGACCATTTAATTTTTTAGGTGAGCTATCCCTTTAAAAGAGCTCTGTTAAAGATTACCTTTGTCTCCCTGTTTTGCAGATCTGACATGTCTTCTGTACAAAAACACGGCTGTAATCATCAAAACACACCACAGGAGGGTGCCGACGCTGCCGATAAATACAGGCTCTTTAATCACAGAAAGGACATGAGACATACTGAGTATGCCTGTTTCATAAGGCGTCGACTCCTGCCTCGACTCTGGGAAAAAAAAAAAGAGTAAAAATAGCTTTATAAGTGTTATAAATATAACAGCATATGGGGTTGGAACACAATTACTGTATAATAAATGTGAAATAGACTGTACATCCCGTAAGATAATAACAAGTTAAAATAATAAGAACACATCGAACCTTTATTATTTATTCTTTTTTTCTGGCTAGATAAGGTCTAGTAGTTACCTATCAGCAGTTTATTTGGGTCACTTCGACGTCCCACTCCTGCCCCATTAACAGCAGCAACTGTAACCATGTACAGTCTGTCAGTCTGCAGTGAATTGATCTCAATACTGTGTGTGCCACTATCCACTGTCCAGTTCATTGACTTCAGCTCCTCAGACTCCACACACCAAACCTGTCAGATAGAGCCATGAATAGAGTAAAACATTATTAAAGGGATAGTACACTCATAAATTAACATTCTTTTATCATTTACTCACACTCATGTCATTGCAAACCTGTATGACTATCTTGTACGGAATACAAGAGAAGATATTTTAAACAATGTTGGTAACCAAACAACATTCTTCCCCCTTGACTTCCACTATAGACACAAAACCACTGAGGCATTTCTCAAAATATCTTCTTTTGTTTTCCACATAAGAAAGAGTCATATATAAACAGTATATTTATACATATATTTTAAAAATACAATTTTGTTCACTTTTAAAGATCGAAAAAGTAGAAACTTAAAAAAACCTGATATCCATGAATGATCCCATTGTGAGCGTCATGAGGTGGAGGCTGCCAGCTCAGATGAACGGTGTCATTACGGTCAGTAGGCATTGTTATGGAGACATCTTGAGGTGGTGCACTGGGAACTGAAAACAGGGATTATATTACTCTATCCTGAGTTATAGATGTAGTCATCATAGCTATAATAATGGCTATCATGTGCAATCCAAAGGGTATCCATCAAATACAAAGAAGCTGTTACTCAGATTAAAATTGTGCCCTGTATAAGTCACTTCATGAAAAGAAAATGTCACTTTGGTCTGCGTTTGGGTTCTGCCTATAACCTGACAGAAAATATCTGCTAATGCCAAACTGCATGTTCAAAACCAGCACAACAGCTTGCATGTCGATCATGGGTTTGACACACATGGCTTGGATAAATACTGTATGTCTGCCAGCTACGTTAATGTAAAAAAACAGGCCGTTTTTCCCCCTAAAGTTTAAGAGCACATTTGCTGTCTGCTGGTGTAATTTGGGTGTAATCGGGATTCTCACCTATTTCTGGCACTCGCAAGTGTCTGGTGTTGCTCTCCCTGCCGTAGAGACCGCTGCCGTAGGGTCTGACTTTAAACTCGTACTTGTAGCCTCTCTTCAGAGGTCCCACGTGGGTGTGAAGGGCGGTTTGAGGAACACTTTGAGCCGTCCAGTCTGAACTAGCCGGCAGGAGAGATCGATACAGAACCTCAAAGCCTTCAAGATAGTGAGGCTGCGAAACAGTGGTCTGCAACTGAAAACATATCCATTAGGTTCTTTAGAGAAGATCTTATGTTCGAGCATAGTAGAAACCTCAAAAGTAAGTCATTTAAAAACTTTTGAAATGATATAGTGTAGTATAGTTGCAGTAAAAACAAAAACTAGTTGTGTGCTAAATGTTTACTTAGGGGCCTAAACTAAACTACCTACTTAGGGCGTCTAAAAACGTGAGACGCGGCACTCGGGAACGGTTTTTAAAAAAGCGGCCTATTTTTTTAGATTAATGTAACTGCCAGACATATGTCTTAAAGACGCGGCAATCATGTGCGAGGGAGGCGCTGCATAGAACATAGAAAAAAAGGAAAAGTAGAAAAAATTGGAACGGAAAATTGGCGTTCTGTGTGTATGACCCCTTAAGGATTACTAAAAATATTCTCTCAAAAATTTTAAGTGTGAAGATAGCATAGAAATAGTATAGTATTGTATTGAAAAGTAGCCTAGCTCTGAAATAGTACACTTACAAGGATACTAATAGTATATTGATATTAGTGTAATTACCAAATAAAATAATAAAGAAATTATACATTAAATTATATATCAAATTAAAAAACGTGACTAATTTTGATCATTTAACATTTTTAGGGTATATAATAATAAGCAATACTTATCTCAACCATGCATGATAAACATAGTAAGCTCGTTGCAATGGATTCTGGGATTGCCTCATTGGGTGTGAAAACATGCTGGGCTGCTTTAGAATTGAAAAAGCATCCTAATATACTAAGGTGCACAGCTCATTGGAGCAGTGTGTATGAAAATGAAAATAAAAAGTGTAATACTGTTGTGTGTGATGCTCAGAAATGAACTAAGCTGCATTACCCTCCACATGACTTGAGACATATTTGCGGCCGTACTGAGAACTGTGACGTTCTCCAGACTGACACGTAAGGCAGACAGCTCCTTGTGTAGATCTCTCATTCTAGTGCTGCCCGCATCTGTAATATACATAAGTTAGACATCACTGATATTAAATGAGTGAGTGGAATACAAATTCTGGGAGGTAGTTGAAATGGGGAGCTGTTTAAGAAAAATGTGCCATTCATAAAATATTCATTATGGCAACGCAGTGAATGATTACTTTGTTAATGAACAGCATTTCTTACCCTCTACAAGCAGTTGTGCGCTGGCCACAGACACTCCGATCTTATTTTCCGCAGTGCAGGTGTATCTGCCCATGTCCTGTGCTGTCACGTAGTGGATTTGCAGACTGTGGTCTGGGTTGATTAAATATCTGGAAAACATTATTATGATTGATAATTAGTGATGGAAATAATGAGAAAGGTTTTAATTCGATTTTTTATGATTCTGTTAAAGGTTCTTGAAGTATCTTCAAAGAGTCTTTAATGGAACCAAACAAGATTCAAATCTTTAAGTGACAATAGATTTTGAAACAAGCAACCTGAAATAAAAACCCTATACTAAATACTACACTCAAATTCTTATGAGTACACATCATTGCATTGAAATAGTATTCAATTATATTACAATTTATTGAGCATGTGTACAGTATATGTTCCTGTAGTCTGAAAAAGGGCAAAATACAGATCAATAGTCAACAAGACCCAAAGTTCTCTGTATTCTTCTGACCTGCCATTAGGTAAAGGTCCCTGCTCTCGACTCCATTCAACAGAAGGCATGGGGTCTCCGTCTGCTTTACAGAAAAACTGCGCAGACTCCCCGAGCTGCACCGAGACATCCTCTGGTTTAAGCAACAAGACCGGCTTGGCTGTGAAAGTAAGTCAGATGTATGAGTTTCCATTCTTACCGAGCAATATAATGAATTGCGGTAGACTAGAGTTCTAGAACTCTTAGTCATTCTTATCAGAACAAAGAAATAAAGATTTGGACCATGCGAGTGTGAGTAAATGAAGACAGAATTTTTGGGGGAACTGTTCATTTGATGTAGATGTATAAGCACAGAACAGATCTCACCTAAAACAGACAGCCGGGCTGCCCTGCTCTCTCTCACACCAACTGTGTTTGTGGCTATACAGCTATAAACTCCAGAGTCATTCTTCTGAGCTGGAGCAATGATCAGTTTACCATTGAGTTCCTATAGGTCATGCAGAGAGACAAATTGTAAATAGTAATCATACTTGCAGGAAACACATTTCAATGTCATGAGGATCTTTCCATTTTCTGTGTTGTACTGCCCTCTATTGACGTATTCAGGCTACAGCTCTTAAGATAAGTATGAGTGCATTCAAATACTTTCTCTTATCCGAGTTCAATGTGCATTGGCTACCATTAGCGAGTCATTATAGATTTCCCCTAAAAATGTAAATAATGTGGCTCTGTTAGTTTAAATATATATTGTTTATATCAGCATTTGGCGACTTCACAAATGCATAATTTTAAATTTGTGTCACTACACAAAACTGTAAAAATACTAGTGTATGCAGCTTTTTTAATACTTAATTTAAAAACTTAACGTGATATATTGTATGCATATTGTATTGTAAAATGACAAGACCCCGACTTACAATTTCAACCCGGTAAAATACTCAAAAACTCTGCATAGCTAGAATAATATAAAATAACCAAAAAAAAAACTCATTTCAAGAGATGTTAATGCTCATTTTGTTTTTGAATTATTTTTCATCTTGAGCCCCCTAGTGGGCACTGGCACCCTGGTAAAGGAACTCTAGAGCATGAACATCTTTTGAAATTTTGTTTTGCACTCACAGTGTAATGTTCATTGCTGCTGTTGATGAGAATTCCATCTTTTCTCCAGGTGGTGTTGGGTTCAGGATGTCCTACAGGTGGACTGCAGTTCATCACAGCTACCTCACCAACCACCACCTCTATATCACTTGGCTGGACACGGAACTCCTCCCGAAGAGCTGGAAATCACATACATGGTCAGAAATATAATTCGATCACTAATGT
The DNA here is from genome assembly GCF_947034865.1 of Barbatula barbatula. Classification (NCBI taxonomy): domain Eukaryota; kingdom Metazoa; phylum Chordata; class Actinopteri; order Cypriniformes; family Nemacheilidae; genus Barbatula; species Barbatula barbatula. The sequence goes on along the minus strand of NC_136787.1, from coordinate 13,861,931 downwards.
GCACAATTATAATATCACCTGGGCCAGTTATTATTTTGCTGATATATTTGAGGGATTTTATGATAATTGGTATATTTTATAGCTGTGTGTGTTCTGCCAATTGATGGATATGGCTTATATCAGCCAAAATATAAAGACAGACTTTTTTAGTTTTCATCTTGATTCTATTAAATACTTTAATATTTAGCATTATTCATTACTTTGAGACGCACAGTGGTCGGTCAATGTGCATTGTTAAACACATTTTTCTGAATATTTCAGCAGTTTCATTGAGATAACAAATCTCTCTTTTTTTTCAACAACATAACTTCCTTCATGCTTTCGAAAATAAAGCCCACTGCCAACTTGACTGACGTAGCTCGTCTTTGTGTTCCACATAATCTAGGAGTGAATCAAAGCAAACGAAACCCAAATTCATTGTGTGCAACAATTGCTGGACATGTCTCAATTAGGTCCTGCTCCGGTCCGGTGGAATGCAGAGTAAACCAACCCTTTCAGGATTCTGTTTGCTCCACAAACACAGCATGTTGTCCAAGCTCAATTAGTCTACTGTTTGTTTCACAGAAGAAGCCAAACTTTGACATCTGATCTCCAGTCATCTCATTGACCATCTTAATGAGCTTCCTTACCCTCTTGTTTCCCTTGAGAACGTAAACACAACTTAATAAGCGAACTCATCTTTTCTTAAACCATGATGATTCAAACCTGCTATATGAAGCGAAGCATTCCTGCTGGTTGCCACTCCAGCGTTGTTCTGGGCGACGCAGGCGTACATGGCTTCATGAGATTGACTCTTCCGGCCGGAGATGGAGACGCTGAAGAAAAACAAACTTCCTTCTGGTAAAACGATAGGCCTTGATTCTACATCCATCCTATCTGTGTCAAGTGGCTGCCCGTTCCGAAGCCACTGGATGGTTGGCTCAGGGTTTCCCTCAGCCCTGCAGGAAAGCGTGGCTGGGCTACCAGCCCTGACTACCACATCGGTTGGATGGTGGACAATACGGGGGAGACTGTTATCAATGAGCCTGGAACCTGAAAGCAATCCAGTATAAGTTAGAACTACAAGTGGAATTAAGCATTGCAAAAAGGAACAAATCCAAACTAAACTGTCTTTCAAAAAAACAAAGTCTGACAGATGGACTGATGCCCACTACACTGGATGACCTGTCAGTGAGCAAGGGAAACACACTTCCTCTACAAAATGGAAACAGAGTCATGTGGGGGTCTGTTTTTCCTGCTGTGAGAGGAACAAAGGACCAGCACTTGTAGACAAAGTCATGCAGCAACAGGACATCCGTCACCTGTGCATCAAGTGTAGGAATGCCCCTCTCCTATTATTGGCCAACTTACAATGTCTTACAATGTCTCTTTGTACTCTCACGCCAAAATATGCCAATCACATGTGCATGAGAGGGTGTCTGAAACAAACAAGCACACTTGATTGGACCCCTGTGTTCCGCCTCATTTATATGCTCTGTTTTGGGGGGACAAATTTTATTTGTAAACAAAAATGAAAATAAGTCAGAATTATAGGTCAGGGTGAACTGCACAATGGAGCATTTGAGTGCTACATTCTTGGCAAAATATGCGTTTGACTATTAAAAGTTTCTATTGTCTCTGATGGGGCAGCTTCCTGAGAAAGAGGAAGTCCCACAGTCCTGCTATGCCGTTTCACGCAAGAAGAATTTGGAGGACATTTTGCACGTTTGTAAAAGAGCAATACCACATTTTTAACGGTAAATTGTGACATTCTATACAACAACAAATGTATTGTTTACAAAAATAGGCTAATAGGCACTTTTGGCACTAAGATGGATGTAATTTGATGGATTTGGTTTATCCGTTAGATAAAATCTGTTAATATAAGGTTGTGGACTTCTATTAGGGATCCGAATAAGCATCACTTTTCTTATAATACATTAATAGATTAAAAATAAACTAAAAATATATAAAACGAAATGCGAAATTAAATTAACATAGACATCATTTTAAAAACAAAGTAGGCCTATCACTTGACAACTTCAGTTCGATTCAAAGATGTTACACATTCAAACAAAACTATTTAGGTTGACTTTGCGCTTACCTTGAATATTATAAATAATTCCTAAAACCCAACAAATCTTGAGAAAGAGCCTCATGTTACGTGTCAAGTGGGAAATTTAGTCCGTCAAAAGCATCGCTGTCCAATCAAATTCTTGTCGTTGCACATTCGCGACAAACACGCGTTAGATTTAAAAACAATATTCACACACGCCGTGGTTTTATTTCGTTTCTTGTGTATTGAAAGTTAAAAAGTCTCTCTCTCTCTCTCTCTCTCTCTCTCTCTCTCTCTCTCTCTCTCTCTCTCTCTCTCGTTTCTGTCAGTGGTGTTGAAGATAGCGCCATCCGGATATGGGACCCTCCCCGCTGCCTCGGACCCCCAGCAAAAGGTAATGACATGAGTAGGCTACTATAGTGCACTTACGTCTCCGATGACTGACGAACAGGCATTTAGTTGGGCAAACAAAATCACACGAGTGAATCAAAGTTGAAAGTGATGCTTAAGTCTGTTTTGTTTGAATTTACAGCAACATTTTTGAGGTTTGTGTAGGCTAAATACCGCGAAACTTTGGAAAAAATTATTTAGTCATATCGATGAGTGTCATTTCTCCAAATTACAACAGGAAGCTCAACTGCTCATGCAGTTAATGGAAAAAGTAAAGAACAAGATATCTCTATATCTGCTTATCAACTGGGGTTATCGACATTATTACGCAAAATTGTGTGACTGGTTCATAAAGCAGGACTTGCATTTCTGCAGGACTTGACTTTAAAGTTCTAAATGTGACTCTTCTGCGAATATTTGACAGACACATTAAACTGAATTAGAAATAAAAAATAATAATAATGTACACTAACCCTCTCTCTTTCTCTCAACAGGTGGTGGTCTTTTGTTGAAACTAGTAACTTTGTATTAGCACCTATTGTATTATTGCTCCTGTATGACATATCCCTTATTGCTCCCTGAACTCTTTGTAAGTCACTTTGGATAAAAGCGTCTGCCTAAATGACTAAATGTTAATGTAAAGGTAAAGGCTAAAGCTCACTCCAAAATAAAACTGCTGTCATAATTCACTCAGTCTCATGTCATTCCAAACGTGTAAGGCTTTTTTCTAGAGAACATACAAAAAGATAAAAAACATTGATAACCAATAGACCCCTTTGACTTGCACGGACACAGACATATCTCAAAATGACTTTTTGTGTGTTGGTGGTACACAAAAAAAGTCATACAGGTTTGGAATGAAAAGAGTGTATGAGTAAATTATGCAAGAATCCTACTATTACATGAAAAAGAAAAAAATGTCTTTTAAAAATCAAAGAACTTTTAGAGTAAATAATAAAGCCTTATACAATAACATAACGTAATATAGTAACATAGTCAATCATAAACTATGTAGCTATACAACACTGAGATCTAACACACATGCTAATTACAATTACGTCTTTTTAAATACGGTCCCTGAGGGGACGAGAGAGAGGGAAGAAAATAAAAGCAGAGGCGGCAGTTCATTTTCTCGAAAGCCACATATAAATAAAGTGTTGTTTAGAGAACTGTCCATTGTGTGGACTAAAAGAGCAGGCTGCACTGATGGACACATATATTGATCCAGAGAGCACTAGATGGCCTGTGGATTATCCAGCATTCAGCCACTAACAAAAGCTACTGAAGAACTGTGAAGCTGCATACCACAACACAGAATTAAAGCAGGACCGCAAAAGAAGTCGGGTCTGATTTACTTGCTAGAAGGTTCACGGTAACTTCACTGCACGTTCGAATCATAAATAAATCTGTTTGAGTTTTTTTCACAATGCCTGGCCGTGATTGAAAATGTAATGTACCAAAAACTGTCTCATTTAAGGACTAAAGTACAAATTTCTACAAAGTAACAAATGGTCAGAATGTTTTATTTATTTATTCATTTATATACATACATTTTTCTTTATAGTAGACTGCTCAAACACAAAATTAAGTATTTATGTCTTTTGATGTTTAAGAAAAAATAAATGTATTTGCTTAAAGTAGACAATAACAAAACATTTCATACTAAGCTATCACTTGCGCTTCTGTTTGGAGAAATAATTGTCTATTTAATAAACAAAATAGTACCAGTGTTAGAAAAGGAAGAGGAAATGTCTTTCATAGCACTTTCCTGTACTTCCAAGGTTATTTTTTCCTACACTCTTTCAACAACATCAATTATTAAATAAATTAGTCTCTCACATCACAAATAGTTGAATTAGTTTGGATAGAACTACACAAACTAAAGATTTTGCAACATAATAAATGCATACTAAAATATACTTTTACCTTCATTTTCACTTTAAAAGTAATTTCTGTATACATTTATTTGTACTGTGACCAATAAGTGAAAAATCACATAGGGAGAAACTTTATCAAGATATCATTATCTTTCTGATTTTATTTACTACAAACTATTCCAACTGAAGTTTTTTAACAGTCAAGCTTACATTGTGTTACTGTAATAAAACATACGGTTAGCATCACATTCACTAAAAAAATCATTTTGTGTAAATTCAAATGTACTGTGACCAAGAAAAAAATCACAAGTGTAAACTTTTATCAAGTTACCACTTTCTTTCTGATTTTATTTACCACAAGCTACCCCAACTAAAGTCAAGCTTCCATTACATGAATGTATTAAGACATACCGTGTTACCATCACTTTTACTTGTTTAAAAAAACAATTATACATTCAAATGTACTGTCACCAAGCGAAAAATCACAAAGTAAAAACCTTATCAAGTTATCAATGTCTTTCTGATTTCATGCTCTGGACATCATGCCGATACGCTGAGAGAGACGGTGAACTGAAGCTTTGCAGAAAATCACTTAAACGTTCTAAATTAAAGCTTTTATATATACAATAATCTTTTAAGATTTACTTTACACATTACTTAACCACGTGTCCTATATTCATATTGCATAAGCTTTGTCATTGTGTATATAACATAAATTTCAAAACCAGCCATATTCCACACATTCTAGGAAATATCCATTGTTGTTACCTTTCCTGCGATGGGCCATGTCCCTATGTGATGCCCGGTGATGTGCCAGGCGATGGCGAAGGTGCCCTCTCCCCTCTGACCTTTCTGACCTCTGTTCCACTTGCGTCCTCTGTGCCAGCTGCTCATCAGGTGAACACTCACACTGGCACTGACACTGGCGCGACCCCTCTGTCCAGGTACACAGCCATGCCACCCAGAGCAGCCAAGCAGACACCTGCATCTTCAGACTAAAACTCCTCTCTTCCACTTTGACTCCTCCACTAACATCCCAAACGCAGCTAAGACTGAACCACCCTTCTCCCCTCGGCCGCCCGAACGTCTCGGTGCTAAATTATTTGGAGATTGTTATAGCTAATGTTTTTTCTTTATATTCCACAAATGCTTTGTATTTACATTCCCTCCCTCTTTTTTTCTCTCCCTCTCTTTCCCTCTCCCTCCTCTTTCTCGCCTCTCTTGTCTCTTTTGGGAAAGAAGTTGGCGGAAACAATGATTGAAAAACAAGTTTCAGGCCCCATGCTGGGAGCGCAGGAGAGGAGGAGAGGGGAATGGGTACTGTCTCCTCCAACAACATCTGTGTCATTCGTTCTGCACGTCGCATAGACAGAAAACAAGGCCGGTACCATAGGGGAGGGGCGGAAAAGAGATCTCCCATACCGAAAGGATCAGTTCCATTAATCAAGTGTCTGCTAGTCGACCGATCAAATCCTTTGGAATGACAAACTTTTTCGCCCTTTAAACATCAAACAGCAAAAAAACGCATTGCGCGATTGCTATTGGCCCACGCCACAAAAGGGGAAGTAGACACCCGTCATTCCTGCATCAAGATACTTTCTCAAAAGCATTAGAGAGGGAGTGTTTTCAAACAAAACTGACCCTCTCCAATGGCTTTGGCTGCTTGTTGGCCATGAAAGGAACGCCTTTTGTTTAGGGTGCGATTCACACTTTCCCGACACAATTTTCTGTTTTATAAGCAGAGGAGAGGTGAGCGGACCGAATCACTAATGCAACTGGAACGTTCTCATTTGTCGAAGTAAAGATGTTTAGCTGCAAGTGGAAATCATTTGGATTTTCACACCTCAACATTTCAATTATCTCCCAACAAGGTAGAATGTGATTATGAAGCACGAGCCCATTCTTCTCTGCTGTTTGTACTATAAAAGGTTTTTCACCGTTCACGGAGCAAAACGGAAAAGAGAAATTTGTACTTGCTTGCGTGCACAGTATGTGCCCCCCCATCACCGCGGTCGAATCAAACGGGACGGGGAAAGCAATTTATCTCATGCCGTCCGGTCTTGTGTTCCACCCACCAGTCCTGCTGATTCAGCACAGAGGAACTGAGGGAACATGCTGTTAAACAGACCTGACCTGATCACGGCTTTATTCAACAAACCTCTCAGCTCATTTAAAACTTTATGCCATAAGAAGCGAAGTGAGGATGTAAACTGGCACTTTTCGATTGTCGATTTGGTATTCTGAGTTTACCATAAAAATGGTGACACGTTAGAACATTCAAACTTATTAAATTATTTACATTACACAATTTCCTCAAACAAGTGTCCAACAGTCATGCTTTAGATTCCGGTGACCACCCGTATTGAAATCACAATGCCACGACCTTGGATTCGAAACAGTAGTAACTTCCCTGTTCACTTCACTCATCACACTGTACCCCCTGCTTGGTAGCGGGTCACGTCGAGGTGAGCACCCGAAAAGCCACGCTTCAGCCCTCAATGGGGTGTCAGGGCAGAACTGCAAGTGGTTATTCCAGCTCACGCTGACCCTTAAACTGTGCCCTAATTTTTAACACAGGAGGATTGAGACTCCTCTAATCAGCTTAAAGAGTGAGCGAGAAGTAAAGGGGGTGGATGGATAATAAGAAAAAGATAGTCTTATAAGGTACTGAAGACCTTTGTAGTAAAATTTGTAGTAATGAGGGATGCATAAAGCCAAAGATTATTTGCATTGTTATGAACAGTGTCACAAAAGTAAAAAGAAATCAACACTGTATTTTCTAAACCTTGTATGTCCAAATTTGCAGTTCATTAGGTTATTCATATTAAATACTGTGTTGTCCAGGTTTACAAGTGTTTTTAATAATTTGTATTGGTTAGATATTTGTATAACCCTGTGACAAACATAAAGGGTGACCACTAATAATGATTTATGGCAAAATATTAATATCACGAAATATGGAGATAAAAGGTTCCAGAAGGACAGCAGTGAAATACAATTCACTTAGTTTGTTTAATATGAATATTTGCTCTTGTTATCAAATGTAGCTCAAAAAAGAATTATGAAGAACCTGATTTGATGTAAAATAACTAGAGTCATCATATTTGACATTCAGATTCAACCCATACATTGCATCCACCAATTCTAGAGAAATTCCATTGGACAAACCTGTATGATTCAAGATTCCTGCACTCGACAGTCCAAAACCAGATAGGTGATGTGAATTAAAAATTCTCATGGATGGATTCTGCGGATTGGGGGGGGGGGGGGGGTGAGGGGTGTGTTACAGAGCACAGAGATGCAGAATAGAAGACAGGGGCTGTAAGGGCAAAAGTTCTGCTTGAGTGGATCACAAAGCAAGATCTAGAGTTCACCCCACTCCTCTCCTCCCTCCCCACCCTCCTTCTCTCTCCATCCCCCCCTCGAACCTCAGCAGCACCCACACCCATATCCCGGTCCATGCTTACACCTCTCAGGCTCTTCGTCCCCCTTTTTCTTTCTCTCTTTTTCGCTGTCTTTGTATGTCCAGCTGGCTGTCCTACAAAGACTCCAGCTCAGACTCCCAATGAGCCCTGCGCCCTCTGACGCTTTGTTCTGCTGTTTTTCCCACTCCCTGGTGAGAGAGTCACAAGCAGGACAGACAACATGAAATGGGGAAATGTGATGGGGAGCAAGACAAAAAAAAGGAAAATAAGTCAAGCAACTTTACAGGAGCGTTCAAAGTCAGAGATTACACATTGTCATGTTTTGAGCCATGTGTTACGTAATTGCATTTTTTGGCCACCTGCAGCAAGTGTGTTCATTTAAATTTGTATTATGTATGATGAGATACAATCCCATTATCTATCCATGAAAATAATAACATTAACAATGCTAAATAAACAGTGGCTTGCAACTTGTTCTTTGGAAACTTATAAACACATCGGTTTTACAATAGCTCTTAAAATAGTGATAATGATCCACTTGTTAAGAGATTTTCAACGCACACAGATAATGTTTAATGTGTTTGTGATCCCTTCATATACACACAAGCCATTTAACGTACCAGTCCAGATATCCATCCAAGCATCCGGTGTTTCTCAAGCTCTGGTAGATCTTTGCCGATCAGCTAGCAGAAAGGCCGCAGTGTTGCGATGTGGGCCGGAACTAATAGGATTGGATTTGATTCATTAGATTCTCTTTCATCACACTGGTTGGAATTTCACTGCACGTCCCGTCGGACTCCCCGGTTTTAAATAAGGATTCCACGAGGACCTGAGGGGTGAGAGCAAGCGCAACCGAGAGACGGCCTCGCCTCCCTTCCCACAATCTCCCTGTATAAGAATCTCCGGATATAGGGGATAAATTCCAGGATAAGTCTTACAAGTTTTTTGTTGACCGATAAAGCGTAGATCACACGTACTGTACACTCATAAAATAATAAGGTGCTTCATGATGCCATAGAATTAGTTTTTCTCTAAATGGTTCCATAAAGAACCTTTCTCAAAAGGTCCTTTGTAGTGAAAAGGGTATAAGAAAGAGATGTGGAACCCAAAAAAATAACTTCTGTGGCATTGCTGTGAAAAGCCTTCATTTTATTTTTTAAAGTGTTGAAGAATCAGTTTTGGTTCCCTAAAGAACCATTTACTCAAAAGTTGTTTTTAATAAATAAACCGTTTGATTTTCAAAAATGGTTTTTACAACATTGCTCTACTGTTAAAAAAAGGGTTCTAGCTCACTGCTTTCCGGACAATAATTTTAAAGTTAGATTTGACACAGACATTTGATTTGCCTGTGTGACTGGTGTTTAAAACTGCACAGGGTTCTTACTGGGGCTCATTAGATTTATTTATTGACCTTATGGAAATACAAATATAATCGCAGCATACATGTAAAAGAGCATGTGAAAATAACAAGACACACCAATATCTATCTTGTGAAGTTTTGCCTCCCTGAGAGATTTATGAAACTGAAAAGTAAACGTCTAAGGCGACAAAGGGCCCACACAGAGTATTCGCCTTGTTAAGAACAAAATAATCAACTTGCACAGCTTGAAGCTTTGTCGGACCGCCCAACTTTGCTCCCTGCGTCTTTGTGTTATTGTGCAGCGAGTGAGACAGTGTCTTGAAGAATGCTTCCATAAGGCCAAGATTAGCATGTCAATATGTGACCAAGAAAATGAAATTTGTCTGGTTTGAGCTGTGAATGAGCAAGATTTGAGTTTGTCAAATAGCAGTTAATAGGCTGGACAGCAAAAAAAACATGAAACAGCCACTGATCATGTCTTAACCATGAAGAGAAATTAAATAACCATGAAGAGAAAAACACATATTTAATACATCAAGTATTTTATCAGTGCTAAAGTGCCCCAAAGGTAAAGTGTTCTTGGTGGTTGCCAGGGTCTTGCTGGTCATATTTCTATATCCTTGTTTTTCGTCCTATATTGTCATATGCCAAGTAGAAATTGTAAACCGGTAGGCCGGGTGAGTTACGAGCCAGCTACATATACTGAAAAAGTATGAAAATCAATGAGCAAAATAATGGTAGAAATTTCAAAGAAATAGAACAAATCTGGACGTTTGCCGCAAAAATTAATTGTTTAATGTATTGTAAAAAAAACTTCAATACAACAAAATTGTAAACAGAAATATGAGCAGTTTACATTTATACTACACCAATTTATATCAATACGTATTAAAACTGGAAAATAAAATTAACCGACCACATCCTTTTAAAAAACCTGCCATTGAATACGCTCGCCTCCGACCCCTGTGCCAGGCTCTTAGATTCTCAAAGAGATGTGGACATGTCTGATTAGGGCAGGAGGACAAAAGCTTTGGAACCCGCTGCTGGTCCCTCTCATCTCAAGCAGGGCCACTGATCGATGCCGCTGCCAGGCTGGCTGCCCTGCTTTGGGGCATCTGTAAGAGTTTGGCACATGTAGGCTTGTGGTCTAGTGTGTTCTCAGGGGCTTGGCGTACACGAGCTCCAGGAAATGTAAGGGCAGCAACATGAAAAGGCCTGCCAAGAACACAACGCTCACCATGGACAGCAGCACGTACCGGCCGATGAAGAACGTATCCACTATCTGAAAAACATCACAGGCTGGTGGTGTGAATTATTTAACACATTACCCGATTCTTGGATAGTAATTAAAGCCATGATTGCTTTGATGTTGCCATTAATTATTTTAATTAGCACGATATTGGCTCAGTATGTTCTGGTTTTCTCCACTAGAGGTCAGCAAGACTCTATTGAGAAAATCAGACTGAAAGCTCATTAGACCATTAAACACTGCCAAAGACTCAATTACAAAAAGCCATTATAATATTTGTACGAACTAATCCCTATTGATACTGCCTTAATAATTGATAGCAAAAACCTTGGCAGAGGAATGCACTTAAACTAAAGAAATGTTTAAATGTTCATTTTTCCAATTACTAAATGAATAACAAAGCCTGCTCTGTATACATTTAATATCCATTTATCTATACTCAAAATAAAATTGATGAATATCACAAATGTAATTATTCATTTATATATACTAACCTGAATAGCTGCCAAATAGCTTTAACCTTTCCTTTCTTGCATTAGTATCTTAAGCTCTGTTTGTTGCTTCCCTGTGTTAGAATAAAAGCTGTACATGGTGATGTGTGGAATACTAACCACCCTCCATGTTTCTACTAGTGTACAGGACCTAAATCATGGGAGAGGCCACAACCTACATTAAACTATTAAACAATGTCTTTGTGTGTGTGTGGGAGGGGCCTCAGTCTCCTGCGAATGCAGTGTTCTCTCGTTTAACGCATCTCACTTTCTAATTTGCCAATTAGCCAGCTAGCAAAGCACAGAGCTGGGGCCATGTTTTATTAATGTGGCATCGAATGTGCCGCAGCGAGCTCCTGTTTGGGGCCAGTTTAATTGGCACTGTGATATTATTCCTTTGTACAACAGCAAGGGGTTACCCATTTCTCATACAACACACCGTCACCTATCAAGAAAAAAAACAGTTATCTGGCCGTACTCACTGCAAGCAAATCACAGCAAAGCGTGTAAAACGGATTTGAGTCTATGCACAGACCATGCTTTAGGAGAACTTATGATATGCGTGTGCTTAAAGTTTTGAGACTGTGACATCATGCAACTGTTGGTCCTTTATTAAGTATAATGATTCTTAAACTTGTAAGTAGATCAAATATTGTTTTACATCCAAACACATGGAATTGATCAAAACATTTATTTTGGAAAAATCAATTCAACGCACAAACTATGCAATGCAAAAGATTTGGAGACTAAAATGTAATGTACTTCGATTAAGGGTTACACTATTTTTTTAAGCTTTACAGCAGCTGCACAGAGCTGTTCTGCTGCTGAAAACTGAAAGGTAAATGTTTTGGCTTTTGTTTGTGCAGACGAGAGGGTGACTTGGCAGCTCAGCTGCTGTTATTGGCAAAAGGAGACACTGGGAAAAAGCTGTTGTGTTTGCACTCGTCTGCTGCTGAGGAGAGATAAACCAGCACGTGTCTTCATGACAAAAATAACTCACAAAGTTACAGTCTAACTAATACTGATCAAGCACTAACATTCAATTCAACGGCCACACAAAACACGTAGGAAGTTGTTTTGGGATCAAACTGTATATAGTTTACTTCAAAAAATAGTACTGTAGATACTGCCTATTACTTGGTAAGCACTCAATCATTTAGAAAAAAAATGTGTTCTCATTTTTTAAGATCATGCATATACATGATCACATCATATTTAGGCAAATTCCCCTGCTTAAGTCAACAAAGACTATTTTTCTCATTTTACTATTTTCATAACCTGTAAGGCCTTAGTCAATAAGAACTCACCTCTACTTCTCTTTCAGCAGAAGGAACTTCAGTGGCACGCGGGAAGAACACCAAGACCAGTGTGATGGTGAGCGCCAGAAGAAATATCGGGATGATCCCTAACCTCATGGTCGGATTACGTAAAATTGCGTTTAATTCTGCACAAGTACAACAACACTTGTGATGCAAATGCTGGGTCAAAAACAAGGATATCTTACTTTGTTGGACCGGTTGCACGCGACAGAATAATAATGAGCGCGAGTGTCACGATCCAGATTAAAGCGACGATGAACACGCCTGTACCGACACCCAGCAGCATCTCAGCCATCCATGAGCCTCGCACTACCTGTGAAAGACACGTTTGTGATAGAAGCCACGAGTAGCAGCAAACTAATCCCTTATTAACCAGTTATTACGTCTTTTTCCTGGATGTTAAACTGAATCGTAGCAGTAACTTTATAATCTGGGCTCCGTGAATAAATTGTATACCTAAATACCGTGTTTATGATTTACAACTCGATGCATGCTGCAGGATACATAAAATATTACCATAGAAACAAAGTAGCGTCCCGTGTTTACATCCGCACTTCCTGTGTCATGAATTTGCCAATCACGGGACTGCGCTTGGCGAAATGCATGCTGGGAGTGGTAGTCTCCCTCTGTAACAGAGAGCAATGACGTAAAACTTTTAAATACTGCCCGGCCGCGTCATCAGTTGTATTTTATTGTATGCGTTTTATACGTTTCGGAATAGCTGCAGATTAACAGTTTTAAGTCTCAGCTATTTGGCTTTATAGTTTATGATTAAAGTTTTCCTGATAACATTTCCTGAATACTTATTCGGGATTTACCAAGAGGTAAATGTTCTTATTTCGTTATTACTGGCACAAATGGATCGCTTTACCCTGCTTTCCAACTACAGGCAAGAAACCAAGAATGTACGTCCTATATGCCGATAGAGGGCCAGCGGGCTCCGCCGTTATCAACCGGAGACGCGCACACGGGACCTGGGGTGCTCGGCACGGTACGGTGTAATGCCAGTGGAAGAGGAACCGCCGGGGTGTATTAGGCACATGCAGAGGGGCACGAAGGGAGAGAGAGAGAGAGAGAGAGAGAGAGAGAGAGAGAGAGAGAGAGAGAGAGGAAGGGGGGGTGGTGGGAGGGGTCTTATATGGCAGACGTCACGGCTTGTGTAGGGGAGTATAGCCTGTGTTGTCAGCCTGGTGTCAGTCTGATGAAGATTGGCATTCAGGTAAGCTGTCATTCATTTTCAATGTCAGAGCGCGGAGCGGGCGAACACTCCAGCGTGTTTTTTTCTCGGTCTCATTACAAAAGGCAGGACATTATTCATACAGACAGGGCCGAGGGCTGAGGGGAGAGAATGATAGACAGAGAGAGAGAGAGAGAGAGAGAGAGAGAGGAAGAGAGAGAGGGAAAGAGAGTGTGTGTGTGTGTGTATGTTTGTGTGAGAGAGATAGAGAGCAGGAGTCAGAGGGAGGGAGTAGGAGGAAGAGAGCGACTGTGATAGAAGGAGGTTAGAGAGGAAAGAGGGAAACGGGAGATGATGCCTGCCGAGCGGGAAGTGTTTTACGGATGAATGTTTTGGTGGATGAAGCTTTTGGAATTGAATATTGTGGTGGTAATTTTTTTGTGTTGACATTTTTGTTGGGTTTTTAATGGCATTTTTGCTTTAGCGTTACATGATTGAATCTTCATATTCATAACGCGTAACAATGCGGACTGACTTTGAAAGAGCGTTTTATAATTTGTTATTTTTATATATTTGTTATTGTTTTATTTCGGATTCATATAATGTTGTTTAATTGATTATAATAAATGTGCGTTTATGGTCAGTTTTGTAATAGTTGCAAACATATCTCGCTCAGTATTTATCTGACATTTAATTAAATGGAAAGAAGACACTTCTTACAGTATCTGACCTACGGTTAAATGAACTTATTTGACAAAGACATAAACGCTTAAAGTTTTCAATTTGGAAAGTTTAAGAACATTTTGAAAAACAAATATATTAAAATAGTTGTTTGTGAATTATTAAATGTTTATGAATCTTTCTTCTACAAAGTTCAATGATTTTGCAGAGTACAAATAACAACATGTGTATTTGTTTTTAAGTACAGCTATCCTAGTTTATATTTCACGACACCCAATCATTTTAAATGGGTCAGATGATTTTAATCGTTGACAAATTGGCTCAGATCTTTTCTGATTTATTTACTTTTAATAGTTTGTAGCATGTGCTTTTGATTTGCCTGCTTGTGAATTCATAGGTTTTCCTATCTGGTTTATAAAACGTGAAGTTGATTGTTCAATGCTGTAGAAAGATAACGTAGCCTACTTTGTACTGTAAATAAGTTCCTCATCAGTTAGACTTGTTCCTGTATAAAACGGTAGTGTCTTTCCATGTTGTATGTGGCATTAAGCAATCCTTGTTGCACTGTGCATTTGCATTTTTCTGTTTTTTTGGATTCTGAATTGAAGAGAGTGCTTTAATGCAGTTATACTGTAAGAAACAAGTGACAACACATTTTCAAATATTTTTAAAGTTGAAGGTTTTACTTTATTATCCAGGCTTATAGAAATTGCATAACTGAAGTGTAAACAGGTCTAACAATTTGGAAAATAAGCAGCAACATATCCCTCAGAAATGGTAGTGTATGAAAATTATGCTTTCTACGAAAATAGTTCTCCAAAATATACTTGACTGTCTCCATTTACCTCTAACTATAGTCATCCGAAAAGTTTTCAAAGTGATGTGAATTGGAATGAATTAGTGAAAGTGTCACATGAAACATTTGAAATAGGCCTATTGCAAATATCAGCTAGTCGAGAATACCATTCAAATGGGGATTCTGCATCTACACATACATGTCAATTGTTTCTCCCCAAAGTTTAAAAAAAGTTTTTTTCCTAAACCTCATTTAATCAGCTGTTTTATTTCTGCGGCACAGGCTATCATGAAGCTGTAATGTTTTGTCTGGAAGATAAAAGTTGTTGGATGGTGCTAATTTAAATGCCAAGTTCCCTGCTGAGATCTTAATTGATGATTTGTGTCGCGGGACAAGCTGCCCAGGGGCAAACTGCAAACACAAAATACTCTTGCTTTATTTGCATATTCCCCTTCTCCACATTACAAGTAAATTACAATCCGAGGTTCTATACCGCAGGACCCAAAGCTCTGTGGGTCTAATCACTAATAAAATGACTCAGTCACCCTAAATCTGTGGAGCAAACTGAGCAAAAAAGATTGTAAACCAATTGTGATTCTTTCAGGCATCCATAAAGCTATTTAGAAAATTGTCCTCCTCTCTAATGTGCCATTGTAAAGGCGGGCCTAATATGTCCAATAGTGCCTACCAATTTTAATGGTTTTCAGATCTCAATTTGGATGATCAGATCTTGACAGTTAATGAGATACAGTTTTCCATGTTTGCACAGAAATAATACAGAAGCAAATTAGAATTATTCATCAGACTGTATTCTGCTGGGGTCTTGTATGTTCTCCTGTCAAGGTGAAGCTACACAAATCTGCTCCGATCTTCTATGCTACTTAGATGCATAGAAGCGGAGCTCTGTTGGTACGAGCTTCCGCCGGTAAGCCTTTGCTGATCCTGATGGCTCTCCGAGGAGCACAGGCCTGTTATTGCTGTCGAGCGGCCGCACGTTCAGACGACCTCGCTATGCTTCTTTCATACCGTGCTACTGCTCTACAGCTAGGAACAGCAGTCAAAGTCTCCTCCTGGGACCTGAAGGTAGAGGCAGATTTGCTTGATTTACGCTTTGAGAGAAGCGCTAGAGGCATGTAACGATCACCCATAGCTCAAATCACAGACGGTGCTGTCTTCATGGTGCTTTGGCCTTGGAGAGACTTAGGGATATGTGGCTGGAGATACGGTGGAACTGCGGATGCTAACCTTAATTAGATTTCCTAGAAATAAGAGACAAACATGAAATCAGAAGTCTGGGAAATAATGAGGAATGGTATGCTGTAAACAGATGGGATGAACTTGTCTCTTAGCACGCATGTCATCGATTGTCATGCACTTAAAAAAATAAATCTGAAAACTTGACTAGCCTTACCTTCTGTCTATATTTGCCCCATCCATGACTAGTTGCATGGCGAGACCATTCCAAATTGTCATTTAATCAGCATATCTAGATGTATTCTGGCCATTCCAGTCCTTTGTCTGTTGAATTTTAAAATGGCAAATAAATGCAAATAGAAACAATATTTTTATTTTCAATTTGGGAGAAATATTGTTTGTAGTTTACAGAATGAAACAAAATTATAAATTTTACCTTAACACATACCTATAAATACTAAATTTAGAAAAACTGAAAATAATTTTGAAATGGTCTCCGTGGCTGTATATAATATATAGATTCATAGTTCTTTATACTTCCTGGGAAATGAGCCAATAACCCCAATGATGCACCATGCACTACGAGTTAAACTTCAGGAACTAGATAAAATCAGATAGATAAAGCCTTTTGAAGTCTAAATACAAAACATTGACATCTAAGTGCAATAAAAATAATTTATGCAAGAGACAAACTTCATTATAAGCAAAGAAATAATGACTTTACCAGGATCAAAAGCAGAGTCAAATTAGCAGTGACTTTTTATTAATTCGGAATTCGAAATCCTTAAACAAGACTGTAAACCTCACAGTGCTTTGTTCTTATCTCAAGTGAAATGCTGATAATCCAAACAAATGTACCCTCACTAAGGGAAATACAAACACTTCTTCCGAATCCTGAATTTATTATATTTCCGAGTAGTTTCTCAGAAAAAACAAAGGTTGACCATATTTTATTTGAATTCAGTCTGAGATCAAAGTGTACAAAACCCACCCAAGACCAATTCATTGCTTTTCCCCCTTTCTAAATATATAAATATATGCATGAGTATAATAACTAGCCAAATTAAAATAATGTGCTGGAGGCAGGAGAGTGCTTGACTAAGGTTGAGAGAGAATGATGTTCAATATTTCCTCTATTAGACCGAATATGTGAATTGTAGTTCTCACGTATTTAACACATTTCACATGTTGGTGTCATTTGGCGTGACTGCAGAGAAATGGATGTTTTCTATACCGTGTGCGTTTCACTCCTCCTGTCTTTTTGGACTGCAGCATTTTTATTAGAACTGAAATAGTGCATTGAGTTCCCATCTATTACTGTAAAAGCCATCTTCTACAGATGTGCCATCTCGCTCCGTCCCGTTTCAATGACATCATTCATAAAAGACATGTTTTTCTCCCATTCACGCTTCCTGCTCTGTCCTCTTGAGCATTCAAACACAGACCACCATTGATTCCAGCCACCTGATTTCATTTGGACCTCTGACACAGGGCTATATTGGAGTTTCCTCTCCTGCTGATCTATTTGTGCGTCTTTTGTTGTGTTTCGAACAGAACCTCTTGCATTTCCATCATCCTCTTTCAACCTGAGAGCCATTGGAGGGCATTGATCGTTAGCTGTATGTGTGCGAAATGCCTGTAATGGCGTCAGTACATGGGAGAATCAGTTAACAGCATTGACTGGGTTATTCTGCCTTTATTAATGCATCGGAAAGGTTCCTTATATAGACCCTGAGTGACTTCTGAATGGGGCCCAATTCACTTGCTTTAAAAGGATTGTAAATGCATATCAATTCAAATAAGTGGATCTGAAATTTATTTGCGAGATGGTATGTCTCCTGTAGTTTTATTGTACTGTGACTTTGCGAATGCGGCGAGGTTGTCTTTGCGTTGTAATAAAACGCATTAGGACAGATCAGCCTCTGGGACATCATAAAGCACCTGGCTTTCTGATAGCTTTTGTTGTGATGTCTGATTTATGGTGCGTAGAACTTGTAGATTTGCTGTTTATTTTACAAATGCATAAAGATCTCATTTACTCGCCCTCGAGTTGCTCCAAGTCTGTATACATTTCTTTGTTCCGATGAACAGTGAGAAATACATTTGGAAGAATGCTTGTAACCAAACAATTGCTTTATAATGTTTTTGTTCTGTTGAACACAAAAGAAGATATTTGAAGAATGAAGCAAAGCAGTTCTGGGGCACTTTAGTAACTTTGTAATTTGGTAGTCAATGGTGGTCAAGATTTCTTTGGTTACATGCATTCGTCCAAAAATCTTTCATTGTGTTCATCAGAACTTGAACAGAAACAACTTGAGGGTGGGTAAATGAACAACTGTCACCTTTAGATTTAATTTCGCTTCCCTTTCTAAACCTCATGATTAAATACTGTGTTGTATTGCACTTATTTAAATAATAATGATCATTAACAAAAAGGCATTTTCCTTTTTATAACGCATGTAAAGTTTCCTTAAACAATTTCTTCTACAAGGTTATAAAAGGCGATAAAAGTCCCTCTGCAATCAGTGTAAAAAAATATTTTTTATGTATATATCTTCAACTTTTTTATTAGCTCAATAGTGAGAGTGTTCATCAGTGTATCTAAATTCTTCAGAGCTCAGAGCAGTTTAGCGCTGCTGGTGGGTGATATTTGATACATCAGTATAATCCGCACGATTTCGGTCTGCAGGGTGCTTCGCCTTTTTCAAACACATGAGAGATGTTACATCTCTCACACACATACCAGCTGCTTTATTGGGTTCGTACAGTATGTGCAGACAGTTTTGGGAAAACCTCATGTCAGTGCAGATTTAAGAAGTGGTTGCACTCAACGTCAAAAGACCTAAACAACATATTTTTGGCTTTCTGATATACGTTCACTCTTGCTCTGGTTTGTTTTTGGGTCCTCAGAAGGCATCGAGTTGTTTCCTTTCAAGTGTAGGGTAAACATATGAAAGATTGCAGATTCTGTCTCTAATGTTTGGAAATATCAGAACATTAAACAATCTTTTTAATCCCATAGCAGTTACATTTCAATACATGTGCACATTGCAGCAATGTTTTCCAAGCTTCTTGAGTATGACTCAAGTAGCTCTTCATCATCTGGATTATACTGCTTTATTATTAATGTAAGTGATTTACATACTCAAGTAATAAAGCTTAAAACTGAAAACAAGTTTTGAGGTTTTTCCATTATTTTCAACACGTTTTGAGATTTTAGGTTCGTAAAATGTTCTTAGAAAGACTAAGGGAAAGTAATTTGCAGTTTGGACAATAAAGTTAGACTGATAGTCGGACTATAATTTTGTCACAAAGCCAAGGCTGGTTTGCTAATTTTATCTGGATTCAACTTGACACGCTTAGATCAGCACGTGGTTTGTTGTTGTTAGAAGTTTTGGGCACTCATCGGCTGTCTTGGAGACCAATTGGCAAACAGGTTAACCTATTGACAAGTGGCCAAAACCCTTGTAAAACCAGCAAACCTGACCAGGCTTGGAGACCAGGTAACACTATCAACTGATTAAAATACCCCCTAGAAACTTTATACGTACCCCCTAGAGTATTCGCTTTGGTTTGATGACCTCTTGGACCCGCACTCTAGTTTTCTCCGGCTGCTAGCTCTGTGACTTCTTGTGACTGTTCAATTTAAAACGTACAGGGAGATAAATATAACACATGAAATCGTGCCCGCTTTGTGTGAAACTCTAGAAACGGATGGTCTTCGGAGAAATCATCACTTTGTCTATGCCAGAGCCGCAGTAAGGCCATATGGGGGATGATATTAATGCGAGCCTGCAAACGCTGGGTGCGATAACAGTCAGGAGACCGATCAGCGATGCATCAGCCATTTATCGACCACAACTGCGTGGAAAACAATCTTGCGCTCCCTGACTGTTAGAACTTTATAGCGTTGCCCTTCAGAAAGGACTGATGACAGCGCTGTGCTAAAAGTGAAATGTAAACAGCTGCTGCTCCGGAGTTGGGGGTAAATGTAGATGCATGCATGTGGCGGTCTGCCATGGCTGGGGTAGGATGACACGAGTTTTGGGGAGAGCGAGGACAGGCGGGCCGCTCGGCTATGCGCTGAGGTGGCTAATGCGGTGTTGGTGTGTTTGGAACAGAAGTGCAAAACGTTGTGCAGAAAGTGCCAGCGTGTATGAGTGACACCTGATTTTTATGTCATCGTACTTGATGTAGTGTGTAATGAAGAGGTATTTATAAAACACCAAAGACATTTAATACAGCTCATCACACCTCTAAACTGTCAGAATTCCTTAAAGACCTAGCTGACTTTAGCAATAAATGCAACTGGCCGTACGTGAAGGGTTAACCTCTTCCTTCCTGTTACAAAGGAGTGTGGAAAAACAGGGTGAAAGGTGATGGTGAAGTCATTCACTGCAGGGGAATTCCTCACTGTCCTTCTGAACATGTCAATGTAATGAGATGTGCTCAATAATTATTCTTGACTGGTAAATAGTTTCTTGTACATTTGAATAAAGGCTCTTAAACGGTGTTTACAGGTTTTGTACATGATTATTTTGATTTGATACAATATATGGGAAATACCTTGAAATATGCAGATTTCTGTGATATGGGTGATTTGTGGAATAAGGTCCACTAGAACAGGAAGTTAGGGTGGGGCATATTGAAGGACTCTGCCCCTGTTTAAAAATAGCCAATATCTTTTCTGAAGAGAAGTTAAAGTGCAGAATGATGTCATAAAAATCATTGATCTGTATTGGCAGAAATTATCGTAAGAGACTTAAAGTTTTGTATGCTTATTGACAAAATACAAATTTAGAAGATATGTTTTGGAGCACACTCTTTTATAAATCCTTAAGGCTAACATATATTCATACTAAAAGAACAAAGAAATGTCAATATGAATTTATGGCCAGATCCAACTATTAGGAACAGTTCAACCTAAAAGGAAAATACTTAGTTCATTTACTCACTCTGAAGTTGTTCCAAATCTGTAAATGTCTTTGTTCTGATCAAGAAAGATATTTGAAAAGAAAGTTCTTGGTCTGACTATGAAAATTCTTTTGTACATTTCTTTGTTCTGTTGCACACAAAAGAAGATATTTTGAAGAATGTAGCAGTTCAATTCTTTTGACTACCATGTGTCATTTATTCTGACTATGGTAGTCAATGGTGGCCTAGAGAACTGTTTGGTTTACAAGCATTCTTCCCAAATATCTTTCTCTGTGTTCATCAGAACAAAAAAATATACGAATTTGGAAGAACCTTGGGGTGAAACTTTCCCTTTAAAAGTGTAAACAGGCCTGATCACGCATAGTTGCACTCCAAAATATGTCTTATTCAATTCACAATGTCAGTAGGCATTATCATTAAAACGTCAACTACTGTCCTGGCAGTTTCAACGGTATGAACAGTTTGTATGTGTGTGATGCAGACTCTTAAAAGCATCTTAAGCCAGGGAATCCGATGAAAGCTCTGCGTCTGACTCTCCCATGTCCAGCACTCATTCCTGAAGTCCAGGACAGGAAGCAGAGCGAGCCGCAGGACTCAGAGAGTGTCTGGGTTTAGGCAGAAGGGAGATGCTGTTTGGCATGGACCCAAAGAACTCCGGTGAGCAGAGAGAAACGAAAGAACATATGAGCTTAAGGATGGAGACAAGATCAGTTGTAGTCACATTAGTTTTTGGTAATTGAGAATTAGTCCTATTTGTAATATTAGTTTGTTTTCCTGTAGCTATGATGACGCACTTTGCTGTGTTAGCGACGCAAAGATTGTGGGTTCAGTTGGCAGGAAACATACATACTGAGAACGTATACACCTACCTTATAATGCACTGTAGATTAACTCTACTCTAAAACATTAGGTTATTTTCAACCAAGCGTTGGGTCAAATAGGGACAAACTCAACCGTTTGGTTAAATTGATTCAGAAAATTATTAAATTTGAACAATCAATGGGTTGAAATAACCCAGCATATGTTAATTTGCAACCCAAATGCTTTTTGACGCAATGCTGGGCTAACTCTTAAAAAAGATGTGTTCATTTGTTTGTGTTATCCTATTTAACAGATTATGTGTTATTCATGGGTTGTGTTGAAAGTAACAAGAAACGTGTCCCAATAAATAACACAGAGATGCATTCTGTTAAGGACAACACATTCAACACAGAACTGTTTTTAGAGTGTTGAAATTTAAAAATGTACTTATCAATTTGTTTAATATCATTGTTCAGTATTATTCAGAAAACTGAAGCCAGTAAGGAACCACCTAGCAACCACACAGAACACTCTAGCAGCCTCCTAGCAACTGCATAGCAACTGGCATGAACACCTTAGCAACCACATAGCAATGCCTTGGCAACCACAGACAACACCTTAAAATCACAACAGTGAGTTTTGCACAGGAAATACTCCCCATTTTTTATTTTCAGCTTTTATTTTATTACTTTCTCAATAGTCTAAAGGAAATACAAATGTCATGGCGCCATTTAAACGATTTAACAGGATTTGTTTGGGATAAGAGGCCGGCTCTACCTGTCTCATTGCTGCGCCTGGGGGTATTTTTTAACAGTTATCTCCTTTTCCTGTTGGGATTTACTTATGTGAAGAAGACTGCAAAAAGACACCAGGACCTATTTCGATGGAGATTCATGGGCCGGGTGACAGTGTTGTTTCTGCATGTAGAGCAAGAGCGCACTGTATACTTTATTAATCTCTTTAGTTGCCATGTGTTTACATGTCGGTCTGAATATAACTAAATAAACTATTGCTTTATGCATTGTGTATGTTTATTTTGTTCTCGGTGTGTGTATATAAGCCATATGTGTGCGTGTGTTTCTCTGTGTTCCTCTTGTTGTGTCTTGTGTGGCCTCCTGTGTCAGCTGCATGCTGGTATAATGTGAAGTTTAAGCCTCTCGTGACGCCAACCGGAGTCCAGTTACACTAGTGGGAATACCTGCTATTGTGCCCTAAATCCCTTCTAATTCCCAGGAATTCTGCCATCATTCTTCTCAACCACTTTTCTTCTGCCACACTTAACTTCCATAAGTGATCTTAAAGAGACAGGGATCATTTTGGTACTTTTAAAATCTATTGATAGTTAATATTCTTCACATACCTTGTAAGTTTTCTTGGAAGGCAATGGTAATCATTATTGAAAGATTAAATCATTGTTATCACAATCTTCTAATAAAGACCAAAAGTGTGTCATAAATTCGTCAAGACATTTTCTTGACAGTGATTGCACCACTGTTTTAGTGATGACAGTCTGATACACACCAAGCGTCTGCCATGAATTCTTCAAGACATTTTTGACAGCGATCGCTATCAATCATTTCACCGGGAAGGCCGTTGTCATATATTGCATAGAAATGCAATTACGTCCTAATGTTAGACACTTTATTAGAGGAGAGACATGCAGAATATGAATTGTTGTCATAGTAACGGGTAGTTCTGAACCTGCTCAGTCTTCGAACAGCTGGGGGCTGGCACTGCTGAGGCATTGTGGGTAACAGCTACATCAGCCTGAACCTTGCGTTTCTCAGGTGAAAATCAAGAGGATTTTGAGTCGTGTCTTAGAAAGTTTTTTAAAGGATAGTTCAAAATGAAAATGTGTCATCATGACCTTTAAGCATTCCTGATGTCAATTAAAACCTGCATGACTATTTCTAGTGGTGCAAAACAAAAAAGATGTTTAGGAAAACGTTGGTAACGAAACAACACTGGCCTCCCTTGACTGGCCTCCCTCAAGGACACAAAACCATTGAGAAGTTTCTAAAAAGAAATAGTACCCCGCAGAAAAAAGAGTCACATACAGGTTTTGATCGATGTCTGGGGTGAATAAATGATGACTATCTCTTGAAAAATCATGAAATGTGATGATAGCTATATGTGTGGTGATAGATGTATAGTAGAGAGCAGACAGAAAAAGTCCATTAAAAAATGTTGTTGTGGTCTTTTTCAATTAATTTGTGGCCGTTTGCCACCTTTTCATTTTTATAAATTGAGATTTGACTAAATTTCTGTCCATCCAGCTGTTATTAAACACACGAATGTGTATTATGTTAACATAGATTTAAAAACAAACATGTCTGATTGAATCAGGTGAATGTGCCACTAATAATTTATGTTCATGCATATGCTGATGCTTTTATCCAAAGCAATTATAAGTGCATTAAAGGTAGAAATACTTGTATTTACTGGCCAACTTTTGATCAGATCAAAACATTGGTATATTGGCTATAAAATGAAAATGGCTGATATCACAATCAGTAGCTTATTAATTAACTAAGTTGAATAAATGTTCCATAATCCAAAAGTTTTCTCTGGGTCAAATAATTAAAGTCTGTACAAAATATAGTTTATCATTTAATGATCCATTAAATGTCAAATTGCTCCAATACATGTTTAAGATAAATCACTTGATGATGTAGCATGATAGATAGTTTTCTTGAACAAAGTTACTATTTTTATGAATATCGGTGTCTGCCAAAAAATCCTCTTTGCTCATCCCTTTAGATTTAATCTATAGCATGTGTTTGTTTTCCTAGGATTCAAACCCATGACCTTGGCATTCCCATTCTCCACCACATGAGGTACAGATACAGTTATAATCACATTTTGTCGTTTGGGCCAGTCAAAAAGTGTTAGGTTTTGTTCACTGCATCATTATTCACAGGGGATGGAGGGAATGCAGGAGGTCGACACCGAGAGGTTGGGATTAGTTGTTTCACAGAGGCGCTCTGTGCATTCAGGAATGGGGTTTACCCTGAAGTTCAACTTTCACTGTGTGTTTGGATGAAGTTAGTGAGAGTGCAACCCACAAATCTGCACTTCGTCTTTGAGTCGTGCATGGGGGTCCTGTCCAGTGTGTTTATTTGTAAATTATCTGTTGGTTTGCATGTGGTTGTGTGAGCAGAAGCTCTGTGTACGGGCTGTGAGTATTTGCGGTGGTCTTGTGAAACAGAAAGGCTAATGCCTCCTCTGAGGCTAGTGAGGAACAGCATGATTAGCCCTCCAGCCCCCCGGGGGGAGCTGTAGTGCTCTCCTTGCTCTAATTCACTTTGACGTCAACAGGAAAGCAGACCGTGTCTCGTGGGGGTGAAATGATGGGGGGCGCATTGTAGACTGTATTGCCGTAGAGGGCTTTGGGGTTTAGAGGGGCTGCTGGAGGGATTACCGAACCCTAAAATGTTTTCTTTGTAATGTGGAGGAAACCCGAGAAAGCTTTCACACAAACCTACCGACCGTTCTTAGGCGATGGTGGAGCGTGGGGGCTGGCAGACTTTGTTTGCCCACCTACCTAAGCTCGCACACACATAAGGCCCGAGCTGCAGGGTACACACATACGTATATCTTCACACGCACTATCGAATTACTTTTCAAATTGTGGGGTCAGCAGGCCCACTGGTATCACGCAGCGTAAATAAAACATTGCTCTGAGCTTTCCTTGTTCTCCATAGCATGCACTGTTTAAACCTAAATCAACATATCTGCCCATTTACAAGTCTGTTGTAAGTAAATAATGATTCTGGGTTATACGCCCAGCACCGAAGTCATTAGATCTGACTTTAAGGCAACTTAAAAGGTTTATCTTTTGTTGTAGACTGTCTGGAGGGCTGTGCACCAGGAGACCCACACCGACATCAGATGCGCTGATGCTGAGAACAAGCAATCTGTAAGTTCCTGAATCAACACTTTTGATGTTCCTGCATAAACACATGGGCTGCCTTTAAACCCTAGATGGCTCTGTACATACGCAGCTTTTTAGTCATCATAGGTTGCTGCCTTTTGGAATATACTTTATTCTTGTAACCGAACGAGTTGGAGAGAAAAAACAATTTAAATTAGGGCTGTTAAACGATTAATCGCATCCAGAATAAAGGTTTGTGTTTACATAATATGTGTCTGTGCATATTCATTTTGTATTTATAAACATATACACATACATATTTGAAGGTATTATTTACATGTTTTTATTTATATTTGTCATTAATTTAAATTATATATCAGCGTTTATTACTTTTTATATTTGATATTTTTCTTATATATATGCATTTATGTGTATTTTCTTATAAATACAAAATTAAAGTGCACAGTACACAGACAGATATTATGCAAACACAAACTTTTATTCTGGATTCGTTTAATCACGATTAATCGTTTGACGGCCCTAATATAAATATTGAAATGAAACATAAAACAAATTTCAAGGTCATGGAACCAAAACATTGTTAATGATAATTCATTATATAGATTTTTTCAAGGTTAAATAGTGTGCAGATTTTTCTCTCTTTTGCGTACAAATGAATGAAATAAGATCAATTGAGCACATTTTTGGATACTTTGCTATAGCAAATTAATTACTTTTTTATTATTATTACATTTATTTAGCACTTTCTGTGTACTTAAAGCGCTTTACATCAAAGGGGGAATCTCCTCAACCACCACCGATGTGCAGCATCCACCTGGATGATGCCACGGCAGCCATATTGCGCCTAAACACCCACCACACACCAGCATACTTTCCGTACCATACTTATGAGGTCTACGTCGACAGCAAGTCAGCTCATTAAGTATTGTAACAGAGCCACTCTTGTGACCAAACTTTTTATTCTCAGTTTGAAACCTAACTGACGTATTTTTTGCATACGCACAAAAAATATTTGTCGCCTTGCATTAAAGGCTGTCTGTTATTATAATTCTGTTTTGTAGCATTAATAGTGTACAAAATGACTCTCACACTTTCGCTGATAAATATGCAGCGTCGCACATCGAGACGCTTAAAACAGGCAAACCTGTAATTTCTCCGTGATGATATCTATCTCCCGGAGTTCTTCCTTGCTGGTTTAGTCAAAACGTGACTTTTGCAGATGAGTTCTGAGATGTTTTATTTTTGTTGGTTGCTGTTCGCCTGTGATCACCCCAGCTGTGTTGTTTAAGAATTTGTTTTCTCTCTTTAATGGCTCTTTTTTTTGCATTATGCTTCTAGAGTTCAAATTTGTGTGAAAACACAATTTGGCATTTTTAATGGTTCGTGGGCTCAGGGTGGTATTACGTTGTGGATGAGTGAGAGAGGGCGAGTACGGGGGAGACATCTGTGTGTGCCTAAGTGTGTGCGTGGCGTGATGGCAATGTGCAGACGGGTTAACTCTTTGATTTTCAGAGGGAGTAAAAGCCAGGCAAGTCTCTTTAATTGAGTGTGAAAACAGCTGGGTATCCAGAGCCATTTTCCCCCACAGCAGCATGGAAGTGACTATCTCAATATCCTCCCGACTCTAATCGCTCATAACCCCAACTTCTCAGTTCTCGCTCTCTCTCTCCTTCTCTCTCCCCGTCTCGCTCCCGGAGCCCCGCCGTGGATTGTTTTACGCTTAATTTTGTTAAACCTAATGAGATTTCCCTAATTAAATCTCCTCCTGACTGGAAACCTCTCTCTCCTGTCGAGAGAAGTGATTGTTTGTAGATCTTTTTAGACAAATAAACATGTTTCGGAGAGAAAGCGGAGCGCGAGAGAAACGGAAGGAGTCTTTGGTGCACTTGCCATCCTTCAGTTAATGTCTTTTACTTCATTTGTCACCTTTGCTCCTCATCAGATCATCAATCCTGGTCTTCAGCTCTCATCTTACACCTTCGCTGAAGTGCATTAACTTAATACGTAATAGCAAATCTTAAAGGTGACGTGTGTAATTTAAGCACCATATCCGGAGAGATCTAAGCTTCTTTCATCGTGCGATATTGTCATTTATATAAGGTTGTATGAATATGTATGAGTATGTGCGTGTCCGTGTTGTGTAGGAAAGTGCCACTGGGTGTGTCTCCATTGAACCCTCTGAATAAAAGGCCTTGAGAGTATTGTTGACCGCGGTCATTGAGCTGGTATTGTGGATGCCCCCCGGGAAGACTATTGTGGAACTCGACCTTCTGTTTCCCGTGCCGACATTGGAAAGCCAGTGCCAAGACGCCTTCACACACACACACACACACACCATTCTAACCAGACCTTGTTTTGCGTCCCCTCCTGTGGACTAATGGGCGGTCTGCCCAGTTCTTGTGAAAGGTGCCCTCTGATTTTACCCCCTTGATCAGGTTTCTCCCAGCAGTTGCCCAGTTTGATGTTTGTAAGTAGGGTGTGGAGTCAGGGGAGATGTCCTGGCATCTGGCACCAGCGAGCCACAAACAACAAGTTCACCATGAACTTGTTGTTTATTCAACCAAGTTCAACCATCGCTTTTTTTTAAACAACTCTTGAAACACACAGCAGACATGAAATGTGTTACAGATGCAATTGTCTTTAAAATCTATTTCCGGTATGTTTTAAGGTTAATTGAGCTAAATCAACATGCCGTTTGATCCTAAATCAGGCAAAACCTTCGAGAATGTGTCAACACATCAAGAACACTGACACTTTTATTGAATATATATATATATATATATATATATAATGTAATTTTTTGTTATTGAAACTATCAAGTTTGCACTGCAATAAAAAACATTTGAAATACATCTAACAATAAGGTGACATTATCCCGATTAAAACCTGATTTTCTCCCTTGGGATTAGATTGGTTGTGAGCCTTAACATTTTGATTCATGTTTTTATTCTCACGCCGTCAATTTCCATAGGTATTAACAACACCGTGTGTCATTGAGCAGTTGATTAGTTTGATTCCTTTTGCTCTTTCTATAACAACCCCGACCTCATCATTACCAGCATCATCATCATTGCCATCATCATCATCTCCAGCACCCCTGGCCTTCACCCCGAGTCTCTTCCTCATCAGCCTCGATTAGCATTATGTTGATTTAGCCTAGCAGCCCCCACCAACTCAAGGGAGGCTTATTAGGTTGAATATTTTTTTTTTATTTATTCCCGTTTTCTTGGGGTCCCTGTCGGCATTTCCAATTACTCTCGCCGTTCGGCTGTAATTGCCTCCGTGCTAATGGCTGCCAGACAATTGTGCTAAATGAGGTGAAGGCGCGAGGCAGCGAGCTCGACTTCATTAAGAGCTAATGGGATTTTATTGGGGGGACTGAAGACCCAGCTCATCAAAAAGGAGAGATGGAAAGAAAACAAAACAGATGGAGGAGAAGAGGCTGAGAGAGTTTTATAGACGTTTTCCTCCGTTGCTGCTTGTCTTAAGTTGTGTCGAACACGAATGTGCAGCCGTTCGTCTGCTTTTCTGTCACAGGGACTCCCCAGTGACTTTAATACAAAGCTAATAATATTTAATTATATTTATATTTTCTATTCCTTAAATCCAACTTAAAGGGGTCACATGACACGGCTAAAACGAATATTATCGTATGTTTTAGATGTAATGCAATGTGAATACACGATTTAAGGTTAAAAAACACAGTTTGTTTCACATACCGTGCATGTTTGTATCTTTCCTTTTTACAATTTACAATTTTTACAAAGCTCATCACTCTGAAAAGCGAGGTGTGCTATGATTGGCCTGTTAACCAGTGCATAGTTATTGGTCTTCAAGCGTGTGACGGAAATGTTGCGTCTATTACCATCAGGTCCCAAAGCAATTGTACTGACAGGTACGCCCAGCTTACTTGCGTATTCATTTGGGCGGTCTTAGTCAAATCATACCACAAAATGACGAAGATTTGTGTGAGTTCGGTTAGACAACGCGTTTCAGGCAGGTCTGGGTGAGCATTCGCTTTTAGATAGAATGCATCTTTTGTTCCGACACTTTAATTTTTAAAATTGTATGTGTCTTATAGAACTTGTACACGAAATAAGCACTTGGTTTACACTTATCTGAAAAGAATTGTTTATTGAGTCGATTGTTCGAATGTAGTTTATATGTGATAAATGATGCAAACATCATTTCTGTCTGGATGAATTATGCTGGAAAGACGTTAAACAGATCGAATTGTGTTGATGTTAAGTGTGTAGACTCTTTCTTTAAACTGTGTCAAAATACATTGTTTATTTAAATCTGTCCCAAAAAAGCACAAGTGTGGTTTAGTTTCAAAATTTCTCGTACTCATTCCATCTGGTGTATGTTTGTGCATGTTTGACAGAGAGAGAGAAATAAATAAAAGGATAAACAGAGCTTGTAAGATTTTTGGGAGTTTTTCACACTTGTGAGAAACAACCTGACGTGGATGAAACGATTCCTTAGTGGGTGACTTAACTGTCTTTTGCCATGCTGTTCTGCTTTAAAACAAATGCAGTGTTCTGTTGATGCTCTCAGGGTGTACAACATGTTTACTAGGAGCAGATGCTGTTTTTAAACTCCTCAAGATGTGCAGACCTTGTTATTTTTTCATGCTAGGGTTTATCATAAGTCGGTCTACCGCTTTTTCTCAGAAATAACACCCCAGTGAGATGAAATATTATTATGAAATCGGAATATTTATCATTACATTTTTAAAATTCATAACATTAACATAGTATTTCGTGTCTGTATATTTTTTTGGTAAATTTGGATTGATTCTTGTTCATAACATCAACTTACCACCCAATGAAAATTCTGTAATCATTTACTCTCCCTCTTGTCATTTCAAACCTGGTTGACTTTCTTCTGCACAGCACAAACTATATTTATAATTTAAGAATATTGGTAACCAAACAATGGCGGTACAAATTGACACAAAACCAATGCAAGTCAATGGGTATCGCCATTGTTTGGTTACCAACATTCTTCAAAATATCTACTTTTGTGTTCTGCAAAAGGAAAAAAAAGTCATACAGGCTTGAAACGACAAGAGAGTGAGTAAATGATGACGTCATTTTTATTTTTGGGTGAATCATCCCTATAAAATATGCAATTTTGCTGTTTTTAAAGAAGTGTTTTGATACATTTCAAAACAAAACAAAACAAAAAATACATAACGCTTAACTAAAATAGAGGGCATCTTCCCTTTTAAATTAGAAGGCAATGATGGGTTGATAGAAAAGTTGTTTCGGGGACGTCAAAGGATAATAATCCAAAAACAAGTCCTACTTATTCATGTCTTTATCATTACATGTCTTTCTTATTCTCGTTCTTATATTGTCTTTATATTTTAGAGCGAGTCATATTCTACAGTTGAAACAAACTATATTTAGCTTACTTGTCTGATATTAAATTTAAACATCTACCTGTCACCACATCATAGATGTGTGTGCTCAACCACAGGGCTTCAGCTAAACTGATTCAGAGACAGTGTTACTGTGTAATCGGGTTATCTCAGAGGTGGAAAAGAGAGGAAAATCTATACCCCGATTAGATAAAAAGCATAGCTTCCAGCCATAACATCTAACCACAATATGACACCGGATAAGCTCTGGCAATGCGAAAAATAGCTCTCTGTTTTTATCATTCTCCTCTGTTTCTTTATTTATTTACTGTAATTTAAGATTTTTGAGGGGAGCATCTGTTTTGATTCCAATGCCGGAAAATGCCGGTTAAATGGATCATGGTATGGATCGAGTGACGTTCGTGATTGATGTGGATGGGAGATTTGAGTCACCGTTCTGCTTTTTGAGATAGTTGGCAGGACATTTTAGGGAGAAAGTGAGAGTGAATGAGGAATGAGAGAGTTTGGCAAACGAGCAAATGAATGAGTGAGGCATAAAGCGAATGAAGGAGACAGACTGTAAGACAAAATATTATTTTTGCAAGGCTTTTAAAGGGATAAGATGTCCAAAAATGATATGTATTTTCATACATTGAAAGTAAATGGTGACTGAAGCTGTTCCTGGATTCAATGGAGGATAGAAAGTGGGTTTTGAACTACATGAGGTTGACACAATGACACAATTTTCATTTACACAGTGTGGACTTTATTTTTCCATTTCATATTATTATTGGATTGTGTATACTATATAGGGGATATTTTAGTGTCAGCAGGTCATTATTGCAAAAAAATATTCTTATATAATAATATTATAGACAGCTATCTACAGTATGTAATGATATCAGTAAATATTGCTATTGGCTGCCCATGCAGCCTCTGTTACATCAGCAAAACCAAAAGTGGCAAGAGGCAAATTACCTTTGAATAAAATACTTTTTTAATAATATACACTAATCTATCATTCACAGTAGGCAAATAGGGTCAACTCTGCGTTCATGTTGACTTAAACAAGAAATAGCGAGGCCTTGTGTTAATGTAAAGTGAAACTGAGCTTTCAGTCATGTTTTTGTTAGTAGTGATGAAGAAATACAAACTGAATAAACGGGCGAGTCAGAGAGAAAGTGAGGGTGAGTGAGTAACCCTGTCTCGGTGCTAACAGCTGTGTTGCAGCTGCCAGTGGCTCCTGCTGAGGGTGAGCAGCTCAATTCTCTAGGGTCAGATCTGTGGTATGGCGGTATCCGTGGCAACGGGCTTTGGGCCTGTGCGGCAAGAACAACCCTGCCTCTGAGAGCCGTGCTCTGAGCTCAGCACACCGGAAAGTTCTACACCGAGACTGGAAAAAGGAGCATGGAAAATGGGTGAGACAGAGAAATGAGAGAGGATGAGGGGGTGGATAAACAGAGATGGGAATGAAAAAATACAGACAATTATTTATTTGGAATATAAAGGAATGACACATGAGACTATACAGTACGTTGATATGAGTGAGTCAAAGAGACAGATAAGTTAATGGAAAGTTTTTTGTAGGAAACAAAAGTAAAACTGTTTGTAAAATCGTTGGGTTGCTCTTGCCATCCACAGCACTTTTTCATAAAGCTTCAAAAAGGACAAAATACACAATTTAATATTACCGCAGTAGATTGACTTGTTTGCTGTATTTTAAGTCTTGAGTAAAGCCAAGATTTATTTAAGAAGCCAGAAGACCACAATTTAGGTTCAGTTAAATGTATTTACCTATGCCAAAGTTTTTGTTCAAAACAACATCAACATCAATTGTTGCCAAATTGTGTTCAGGTGAATTAACCAAGATTTTCTGTAAAGTAGGACTTACATTTAAGTCTATTTCACACACATCGGTAATGAAATTCAGCTCTCAAATAGAATATTCCACTGTTCTAATTCTTCTAATAATTATTTAATATGTTTATCCTATTTGATATCTATGGTCACTATGAGCACTCATTGGTTTGACTGCATGAAGATTTTTTTTAATAAAGATAAAAGTATGTTCCTCTTAAAACTAACAGCATGGATTTGAAACATGAGGATGAGAAACAACGAAAGAACTTCATTTTTGGGTTAGCTATTCCTTTAATTAACAACGGCAACATTTAAAGTTAGACCGCAGTTGTCAAGCTAACAGGCTCGTTCTTCGCCGTCCCCTAAAGCTAGACGTCTGGAGTCGGTCTTATCTCCCGGCTTCAGCTCCAACCCACACCAGTCCAGCCCGCAGAGCCGCTCTGAGCCCGAAAACATCGTTTCAAATCCAAAGCTTCATCACAAAAATTATCACAAAGCAGGTATGCAAACAGACACAAATCCTACAATGCTCATTTCAGTAACACATAAGTCACTTTTTATAAAAATATATTAGTCTGGTGTCTCCTTTAGTTTTATCACATCGATGTACTGTTAAAGGAAGAAGAATTTAAATTTTTATTTATGCAGTGGGGTCCTAAAAGCCGAAAAGCCTGCTGCATTTTTATAGCAAATTTATTATCAGAAAAAATGGAGTGAAAGGTTAAACTGAAAAATCAACAAAAGTAAATGTTTTCTTTACTTGAACTGGACTGAACAACACAAGTAAAAAGCGTATGATTTATGTTATCCTAACATCATCTGCAAATGTTCAAAAAGCATCTTTTGTACTTTTGTAGTTACTTATTACCTCACAGTGCCAAATCCTAAATATTTATTTTTCATTTCACATCATAATATTTCTTCCATATTAAAATCCCCAAAACGTTCAGTGTATTTCCAGGTTAAATCTCAAATTGTGTGATCTCACAGTTTGGATCCCACTGGCTACCTAATATTTGTCTACACGCCATCAGAAAACAAACTATTGAAATCACAGCATCTCTCCTCTTTTTCATCAACTTGCAGTTATGAAAAAAACATTGTCCTCTTTAAAGGCAGTTTATTTACGAAGTCACACGTTATAGCTGAATTTATAAATCTGCCACCCACAGTCCTTCTGGACGGCCCTGAGCGACCAGCTGCCTCCTGTTTGGCATTGTCTGTATATTACATACTCTCAAGATTTACAGGAGCCGCTGACGAAGTGTTCATGAACTAACGAAAAGATGCTCTAGATTTCACGCTAGCTAGGTCAACCATGTCAGTAAACTTAAAACTGACATAAGATCTACAGCAAAGGTTTGTGCAGTGCTGGCCCGTCCAACAGACAATACAGACGATTGCCTGGGGTCCCACGAACCATACGAAGGGCCTCATAGCTTAAATTGACTGTGCTATTGCACTAACCGCTCTGACACTTTAAAGTGGCAATAAGTGCAACGTGCACAGGGACCTTATTGATTTACAGAGGAATCACAGAAATGGTAAGTGAAAAACCCCACAGGAATTGAATAACAGAATAAACTCTAGACACGAGGAGCAGAGTAGCAACCTGCATAATGTTTTAGAAACGATTACGGGGGTGCGTTAGGTGATGTCAAATACATCTTATTGCGCATGCTTTGAGTGTCCAGGATTATGGGTAATGTAGTATCTCATAACAACGTCATGTTCACGTTACATCAAGAAATGCTCCTCATCTTAATTGATTAAGAGAAAAGGAACGAAGGACTTATTTTAGTTTGGTTGCGGTGGTAGGCAAACTATGGCATCAAATGGTACTTTTCAGTAGCTAAAAAGAGAAAAGCAAGGAAAGAAAAGCAAGCTCAAAATAAAGGTATGTTCTGCTTTACATTGTTTAATCAGTCAGAAACAATGTCCATCACCCTCTTAAATGTGACCCCCATGAAAAAATACTATTATAATGTACTATAGTAAACTGTGGTAAATTCTATAGAATTTACTCCTTGTCTTAACTTAACTTTATTTAAATCTGTTTATATACAGTTGTTACACTATAACAGCTTTGTTTACTATGTTCCACTTAAAAAACAGTTCTACACATAAATATATAAATTGTCGTCTTTGTGTGTTTTATTTTCACTTGTCAAACTGCCGTGCTATGACAATTATTACACTAGTGGGCCCATATTTATGGGTTTGCCTAGGGCCCCACAACCCCACTAGCCAGCCCTTAGTTTGTATATTAATATTCACGCTAATAAAAGTTTTTGATGATGTAAATGTCAAGCATAAGTTTCCGTGCTTTGTTAATCGAGTGCGCAAAATTCAGCATGCTTATCTTCAAGTCTACATGAATATTAATTTGATAAAGAATCGTAGACAAGAGTTCAGGGAGAAAAACAAGGTATGTTTACGCTTAAACAACCATTTCCAGTTTTCTGTCATAAGGATGACGGAAATATGTACAGAATGATGCATGTGTTGGAAGAGCGCAGCAAGAGTTTCCATGGCAACAGGCTTCCTGCGAAAAGGTCAATGTCGAAGGCAGACTTGGAAATGCACAAGAGGATTATTGGGGATTTAGCGGCGAGTAAAATCATTTTTTTTCTCTTTTTATGTATTTTTTGTCCTATCTCAATGACGATAAAAAAGTGGATATGAATAGCGCAATTATATTGCTCAGAAACGTTTCAGTCGTCCCTTTTTTATGATTTCTTGCCTTGCTCCTTTGAAGTGAAATTGAAAAGAGAAAGAGTGGTGGACGGCGACGGTGCCGGCTTTGTGCTTGGCGCTGATACGTACTCGTCTGCCCCCTCAATCACTCCACCCCCCCTTCCTCTTCTACTCACTTTAATTAAGTCAGCCTTACTGCCATGGCTGCCAAAGATAATTGGAGTGGGTTTTGGATGCCATTTACTTGAAATGTCGCCTGTTTCTTTCTTTTTATTTAATTCCTCATCTCTTCAACACCACGTTTACTAATTTTCTCTCTTTTTTTCCGTTTGCGAGACAGGGATTAACCTGCGGTGGGTGCAGCGCAGGTATGCATCATTCCATCACACATTTATACAAAGCAATTTATTAGCCAACTTTGTGGGCGAAGATAAGCTTCCTTCAACTTGCTCGCTGAAAAAGTTTGAAAATGTATTTTAGGAACAGGTAGCTTTAATGATATATTTGTTATCTTGGGTAATTAGTTGAGCGTAGTTCATTTACATTATCTTGTTTTAATCTTTTTTGCACTTAATTTTTTTTGTTAAACAGCCTTTTTATGAATACATTTTTTCCCTTAAAAGTGTTTTTACGTTTTTTTTTAATTAAAGTTATTTGGAAGTTTATAAAGTTTGTGATGTTACTTTACAAACTTTACAAGTTTTGGTCATAGTCATAGAGACTAATTAACAGAGAAACTGGGTTGTTTATAGGGATAGTTCAGAAAGAAATAAAAAACATATATAATATAAATATAATATAATAGTCATATATATGACTCTTTCTTCTGTGGAACACAAGAAGATATTTTGAGAAATGTCTCCGTGGTTTTGTGTCCATACAATGGACGTCACCATTTTACCGAATATATACTACTGTGTTCTGCAGAAGAAAAAAAGTCATACAGGTTTGAAATGACATTGTAAATTATTTAAAATTTTTGAAATGCCTAGTGAATGAGAATTAGCGACATCTAGCAGTCGGGTTGCGAATTTAAACCAATGCCCCCCCCCCCCACTCTTACGAAGCACTACGGCGGCTGACACAAAACTATGATGTCATCACGCTTTTGCTTATTATTAAAGAAATGTGTTCTTTAGTGTTTAGGGCTA
Organism: Barbatula barbatula; assembly: GCF_947034865.1. Classification (NCBI taxonomy): domain Eukaryota; kingdom Metazoa; phylum Chordata; class Actinopteri; order Cypriniformes; family Nemacheilidae; genus Barbatula; species Barbatula barbatula. Next base: position 13,825,233 of record NC_136787.1, on the reverse strand, counting down.
GACACAACATGGCGAATTCCATGTGAGGGGTCCCACGGTGTATCTAGATAGAAATAGCTCATTCTAAGGTAATAAAAACATTGGATGTTCAGGAAAACCTGTTTGAAATCAATCCTGTTTTATAATGATAGCGGCAGAGAAAGTTTAAACCATAGCTCCAAGTTGAAAACACAGCTGTGAGGGATATATGTAAAGTCCTACAAAGAGATGATTCGATTTTTTTAAATTAAAGCCAAGGGATAAAATACATAGTGTAATATACTACAGATCACCTTTCCGCTGACGTAAATGATGATTTGTCTGATTAATCCTTGCTTTCAAAGCCTATACTGTGATTTGTAGCATGTGCATTTTATTGACAACATCTGTTGTATTTTATAACTCAGATGTGTTCCTGTTTTATGAAGTGTTGTTATGTAATCGGGTGGCATAAACCCTTATACTTCCTTTTAAAATCTCCCTGTTCACAGCAAAGACCTCGGGCGCCAGCGTGTCACCGCCTTAGATACACGTGTCGTAGGTTTTAGAGGTCCTGCATGTAGTAGCGTGTGTGTTCTGGTCACAGTGTGTGGTGGCTGCAGCGGGAATCAGTCAGTGAGGCCTCCTATCAATCATGCTGGGCTGCTGAAAAGGGCCGCGTCGGGCCGGGCCACCCATTTAGCCGGCCACGGTAGGGGGATCCAATATCCCCCAGCCCTAATGTACTCCAGATGGCCAGGGCAGAGCGCAGGGGCCGGCTGGGGCCTCTCTGTGCACCTCCAGAGGGTGTGAGAGCAAAGAAGTCGAGAGGCACGTCTGCATAGCAGCGCCGTGTGTATGTTAGAGGGCAGACGTCGAGACCGCGGGGTTCCACCGTTGTGTGTTTTATGAACTTGGCATGTACACACACATACGTGTCACGCACACACACCTCATTGCACCGCATATAGAAGCAAAGCAGAGAGTTATCGCTTATTTGGATACGGAAGGTACTGCATTGTTATTGGTAGCTGAAAGCCTACTTCAATTTGTCGTCATATTTATTAAACTAATGCAGAAGTGGTAAAGGATTTGTAGAATTTTGCGAACGACACAAATGTGCTGTGGGGTACTGCCGGCGCTCATTTCTTGGGGGCCTAATCACAACATAGCAGCTCTGTTGATTTACCCCTTTAGGTGGTCAAATCCTGCCATTTTACTAAAATAAACGTTCAGAAATTGGACGGAGGGTTATTTTAAATGTTATAGATACACGGAGGTCTCCCTGAGGCGCACATGTAAGCTTTCATGGTAACACTATCTCTGATGGAAGCAATCGGCCCGCCGCATTTGTTGATGCACCTGTGGGTTCGAAACTTGCCTCAGTTCTGGAGATGGCCAGAGAAAGACTTTCCATTTAAAATGACCTGTCATTTCATCCATGACTAGTCTCTCTCTCCTTAGTTCTGTTGATTTCTCCGCACAGCCCACACCCCACGTCTCATCTTCTCACCCTCTGTGAGTGTATTTTGTCTTGCTCTCTCTCACTTTCTCGCATCCCTATCATATCCCCTCTGTCTTCCTTTCCCCCACTCGTGTCTCTCTCCCTGTGGCATTGCAGAGGAAATTTAATATTGGATTGTTTGGAGTTTCCAAGGATTCCATTCGGCGTAGCTCCGAGCCCTACGCAAAGACAAACATCAGCTGTTGGGGCCAACAGCAGCAAACATCTCCTCATTATCCCACCTCGCTCATTTTTGCACCACTGGGCGTGTTCAAACTCAGGCATTGCTTCACTGTGTTAAACCTGTTCTTTGTGAAGTCTTTACTAATTTCAGTCACAATGATAAAACGTTAAGTCACAATGAGGCAGGCAGACAGACAGACAGACAGACAGACAGACAGACAGACAGACAGACAGACAGACAGGTAGGTAGGCAGTCAGACAGACAGACAGACAGACACGTTGATAGATAGATAGATAGATAGATAGATAGATAGATAGATAGATAGATAGATAGATAGATAGATAGATAGATAGATAGATAGATAGATAGATAGATAGATAGATAGATAGATAGATAGATAGATAGATAGATAGATAGATAGATAGATAGATAGATAGATAGATAGATAGATAGATAGATAGATAGATAGATAGATAGATAGATAGATAGATAGATAGATAGATAGATAGATAGATAGATAGATAGATAGATAGATAGATAGATAGATAGAGAGATAGAGAGACAGAGAGACAGAGAGACAGAGAGACAGATAGATTTCTGTCTCTGTCCACCATGACTTCTTGACCTTCTCCCTCTAAGCTCCCACTGCCAAAGACAACAAATTGTTGGGTTAACATTACGTCTCTGGCTTGTATTTTCACGCTCTTACACATCCCTCATGACCAACGTTGATTTAAACTGCTGTATTACACTCAGTAAACTCATCAAATGGTAAAATACGTTGAAATATCACTGGAGCTGATAGATTATCCCTCTAACCACTTAACCATATGTTTCATCAGTGTCCAACACGCACCAGTCTTTCAATCCTCCCCGCTGGGCCCTCTCGGCTGGTCTTAACTTACGTCCCCATCGATGAGTCTCCTTCCAGTGCTCATTTGAAATCTAAACTCTTCATTAGGAATCTGCTGACAATCAGAGCAGTCAGAGATTGTATGTGTGTGATAATCCCCCCTCTCATTAACCCCCCGTGGCTTTCTCTAAGAGCGCACACACATAAGCATTTGCTCCTAAAGTTTCTTTTTTAGCGAAGGAATGGGTTTGAATCTTCTGCATGCTGATCGCACTCAGTCTAATCCTACTGCTACATTCCTGGCAAAGCCACCTCATGCTCTCTGTCTCGCTTTGCACATAGCACCTTATTTGTTATGGCGATGGAACTAAAGTACAGATTTGAAGGTTTCCTGTTGGAGCTCAATGGCTTCTCGAGTCTACTTAGATAGGGACAGACAGTTTGACTGACATATAAAGCAACCAATGCAAATTCTTCTTGTGAATAACTAGTAAGTTTCCGTTATCTAAAACTAAGAGGAAACGAATGACAACCTGATTAAAATCTGGATACCATTTCCATCTGTCCAAGAATCACTTTTTAAAAATCATTCCATCGAAGGATCACTTAAACAGAATGCTGTATTAGCACAGACTGCTTCACCGATCTAACAACACAGTTATCACAGCCTGGTCCGGGGTTTTCGTGGCATCTACCCAAAGCCTCACCGTGTGGCAGAGCTGGCCGGCTCATAGAAAGATTAGAAACTATCTATTTTAACAACCCTATAGATCAGAGAGCAAGATAACGCATACACTGTCCCCTTACCCATATCTCAGCTCAACATGAGAGCGACCAGACCGATTTGACAGCGAACTCTTAAAGATTATCTCCTCTCTCTATGAGCGCAGTGGAATTCCAGCCTTCAATATTCCGATTTTTATCAGCATGGTGAGAAAACATGATCACATGTGTAAACGGCGAAACCAGATGCTCGCTCTTGGGTGCATTAATAACATCGAGATGCGATTGCGCTGTGTGCCATTGCAACAAAGTAGTGACACACCATAAACACACAATGGAGCACCAGTCAAAGCTTCATTTAAGGTAACTTTGCCATTAAAGATTTTGGTCCATTTTAGTCATGTTTAATGTATGGTGTCAAGCAGCATTGAATTCTATTCAACGGGGTTACGATTAACTCCCTTACCCATAGCGTGTGTTAAAAGTCTACTACATGCACAGCTCTCTTTTATGTCAGACGCTTGCAAGGAAGTGGATTGAAAATAACCAGAGGATATCCTGGAAGCAGTTCCATATCATCAGCAATAGATTGTTTCAGCTGCCGTCATATTGTTAACCAAATGTTGCCACGAAGTTAGACGCATCTTTATAATTCTAAAAGAAAATGCATTTGTAATCGGGTAAATTATTTTAGGCTCCATTGTTTCCGTACTAGTGCCGTCTATTGAGAAAATGCTAATTATAATAAAGGCTTTTAGCTATGCTAATGAGGGCATTTGCATGCGAACCATCGGGCCGCTGGGAATAACGAAATTTCACAACACAGTAAGTTTCCGCAATGCCGATTTCAGCGTATACTTCAATCTAATTTTCGAAAGCAGGACACTTTGGAATTATTTCTAGATCTGCCATATCTAAACAATCATTAGCATAAACACAAAGGCAGCCGAAATTGAAGATAGATAAGATGAATTGTGATCATTCTCTTTGTAGAATCTGAGTGTGTCTGAACACGCAGGGTGTGTAGCAAATTGCATACAGTTTGTAAAAATTGTACAACAAGGAATGTGCTTGCCTTGACCTGCTATTTCATTAGAAGAAAAAGTAATATTTTATATAAGTATATTTCAATGCATAATTACACAATTTATCTAAAATATATAAAAACTGTAGCTATAACTATACCGGCAGGTGTTCTTTTTTATTTTATTTCAATCTATTCTATTCTGTTCTGTTCTATTCTATTTCAATTTATTTAACATTTTTAATTTGATTTGATTATTTTTTTATTTCAACTTGTTTAATTCTTTTTCATCTTATTTATTTTATTCTATTGTAGGCTATTCTATTTCAGTTCATTTGAAAATAATAATATAATTAGTTTAGTTTAAATTGATTTCACTTTATTTTATTTGAAATCTCTATGCCATAGGTATGGTAATTACATACAATAATAGCATTACATACCTTTTATACTGTAATATTTCAAGTGGAAAGACTTACACTGTATCTCCACGAGAGAGAGATTTGAGCTCATGAATATTACAGATGAATCCTCTGCATGCAGTTCCTACAGGTTAATGAGCAGTACTGGGCCGTTGAGTCTCCCGGGCTGTGTTTTTATGTTTGTGTGTGTAGAAATGCAAAGAAAATTTGCAAAGACAGCATGTTGCCTGAAGGTGTTGTCTGTGTACTGTATGTCTGCACATGTGTGTGTGGATTGAGAACCTGCCGTGAGCTTTGCCATCCCTGAACAGGGGATCTGCTCCAACATACTGCTCTTTTCCCCTCTTATTAAACGAACCTCACACACTCGTTCTCTCTCAGAACACTCCCTCACACGCTTGGAATGCATTGCAAATCTTTCCATGGAAAGGCCCCTAATGTAGCAAATGAATTCAGGTAGGCCGTTTTTCTGTATTCGCTTTGGAGAAGGCCTGACTCAGGACATTAAGATTCATGATATTTGGGCATTTGTGACACGCGCACACTGTTTCAAATTATTCATCACGTTCCCCGCAGCATCTATGACTGACAAACCTCTGCACAGGATACATTGAAAAAGAGGCAGGAATATCACATTCACATAGTGTTTTGGCACCGGGTGAACACACACTTTGAAGATCAACAATAAACAATTGATTTGAAAAGACAACTATTATTGGGGGGACAGGATTACATGTGTGACTGGCCAGTAGCAGATTGGTAGATGAGTCCTTTTAGAAACACTAGTGAAATTCCTAACTTCACCTTTAGATAAAACTATTATTTTCAATGCCATGTTGGAAGTATTAAGACAAACGGAAGGTCTGTTGATTCTTCGCTTTGCCAGCCTGCCTGGTAAACATATCCAAAGCACACTCTCATCCCAGATGTAAGGGCTAGCTGTGAGACACAGGGGGAGACTCCGTGGATGATGATGATGTATGGGGTCTTTAAACCACAAAGCACTTCCTCCTGTACCTTCAACCTCACCTGTTTTTGCTTAATGGGGGAAAAACCTCTTTCTCGGCACAAGTTCGCACGCCAAGCGCTCTGTGGCCTGGCGACAAAGGATGTTTCTAACTAAGAGGAAGTCGTTGCCCTCACATGTATCTTTGATCCTTTGGAACAAGAATGCATGTCTCAGGGGGAACAATTCAATACATGGCAACTATCCGACATTTGTTTGGAGCTGATAGCAGGAGTAGCAAATGTTTGGGTAGATTCCACTTGTTAGGGGCTTTTTTGTAGAATGATTTGTCAATTTTTTGGTCAAAAACCATGAGAAACTGATTTTTTTGATAAAATCTAGAAAAAAATGTAGAAGAGTTTTTCCAGAAAAACATAAAGTTTTATGTGAAAAAAACTGTTATTTTGACTCTTTTTTTACTGCGGCTCCAGCTGCCGGAAAAGTACTAATTTTTATGGGACTTTTTTACATAGAAACTTCCTAAAAGCATCCTAAAACAATAGTGTGAAAACTGGTGTGCCAAAATGTTGGTGAATTTCAATGTTTGTTTGCATATTTGAATATTATCAATAATCCCCTTTAAACCTCAAAAGTAGAGGTTGGTGATGGTCGTCTTTCGACCCATATGAAAAAATACTCCAGAAGGAGCTTTATCAATTATTTCCTCTGAACCTAGAGTATACTTTGTTTATGTCTCCTAAATCTCAGATAATTCTCCTGAAGTTAAAAATTCATATTATTGAGGATTTCATTATGCACAGAATTAGGATTTGGTTAAATGTGATGAGATGATTATTTTAACTATTTACTATACATATATTTTTCAGCTCTATACACAGCTCTGTTTACCGTCCCATTTGATTCTGTTTTTAGAAGAAACATCTCAGACTAAGTTGAGCATTACATGAAACTCCATCAAATCTCCGGAGTAATGAAAGACCAATAAAAATTCCCTCTGTGCACCAATTCATAAAAATGGCAAATTCATATACAAACTTGGAGTTTTTAATGTCAAGAACCTAACGCAGTGTAGTACATTGTTGTTGTGTATCAGAATTGGTATGCAGTCTTTGTCGTCACTTGACAAGCCCTCGACATTGCTCCATTAGTTTCATCAGTACCAGGTTTCCGCCACGTGTTTGTGTTAATTAACTCTGTGATCAAACAGCAATGCGATTGTGTCTGAGGGGTCTACTAGCAGTATCGATGGGAAGAGGGTTACCGTCCCTGGAATTCTTTTCTCAGACACACACCAGACATGTTCAATACATTCCTCTTTGCTTTCTATTTCCCGAGGCGCTCTCCTGCTAGCTGTAATTAAGAGCTCATGGTATAAGGATACAATCAGCTCCACAGTATACTGCAAATCCCTTCTACGGTCCTATGGTGGTTTTCAATGTGTTGTCATGGTTGTTGAGGCGTTTTTAGTGGAATATATACGGCAGAATATTGCGTGATCACTAGGATGTTTGCTTATTGGCCCCGGTCTAAATGGTTCACTCCCAAGATTATGAATATGATCTTTTGTTTTCTGAGATCGGGTATCTTTAGTGTATGACTATCAGATCTTTTCCACCTGTTTGTCATCCACCAGGAAAAAACTGTAAGCCAGAACACTTAGAAAAGTAATACGCCACAATTCTACAAGCTTGCAATACCATTAATGTTCGTTGCAAAAAGGTCTGTGACATGTTAGATGCTGAAAATGAAGTTCAAGTAAGGGGTCATCTAAAAATTCCTAACACAAATAGTTTCCCCTATTCTCAAGTGTGCTGCTAAAGGACAGAGCAGTATGCTAGTAGTTCGATGCTATTTAAACTGTTTCTTGTTGTATTTTCTTATTACACAAAGGTTTCACCTATTGGTTACTGTTTGAAATACTGTAGTTACTGCACACAGAGTTAAAAGTGCATGTCTGGACTTTACTTTACACAGCTGCACCGGTGCACAACAGGGGAAGAAGTTTCCGACTGTATATCAAAGAACAGTTCGATGTGTTTGTATCGACCTATGCATTGAAATCAATACTCGGCATGTTAAGTCAGAAGGTGTGATGATGTGTTTTAAAAGAGCAAGCCGGAAGGCTTAATCAGTACAGACCCTTAGCCCACAGAGACCCAACAACAACTTCGGAGGTTTCTTAACTCATTATGAAGCATGTGTGTGCGAATGAGTCAACGCGCGTGTCCGTGTTTGTTGGCGTGCAAACACCAGCTCATGGATAGAGCCGTAACCCTGCTTTAGCGTGTACACGGTGCGCTTGCAATATTATCACGATGGCGTGGCGTTGGGTATCACGCCACTCCAGGGACGAAGACTTGAGAGGACTCCTTAAAATACAGCGCAATAATTGGAATTGCTTTATCTTTAGTCTCATCAATTAATGTGCAATTTTCCATTTAATTACCAACTCGCTCGCAAAATTTGCAATTAAAATGAGAAGAGATAACAGTGAAGATGCCTTTCGGCTGATAGCACTTGGAACGGGAACACAAGCGCGGTGTGTAATCAGTACACAGATCACACGCACGCACACACAACATTCTCAATTTGTATGATTTGGACGAGCTTCATAAAATATGCAATGCCAAGCCAGAATCTAATTTGTGCTTGGAAAATTCCTCACGTTTCCACGAACCCCAACATGAAACGTTTTGAGTGCTGAGGTTCTGATGGTGTTTATGATAATGATTACCCATAACACCCCTTTGTGTGTGTGTGTGTGTGTGTCTGTGTGATCTCCTTAAAATAGCTGCTTGGTTTGTCCTGGCCCCCCTCGATCGCTTTTCCACATGCTGCAGCCAACCTGAAGATGAGCTGCAGGAAAAAAATGATCTTTCCTGTTTTCCCGGCCGCACTAATGTCTGTCTGCTGTCTGAAGAGAAGGTTACATCCTGTTCACGTCTAACAGACTTGGCATCTTTGTTGTATTCTCAACTGTCATGCAACAACTCCTTGATTTTTCCACAATCCCCTCGGTTTCTATCATTTACAGAATACTTGAGCTGCTTTGATAGATTTACATTAAAAAACACATTCACACATCTATAAACCATGTGTATTGTGTGCTAAGGCTATGAAGATATACTGTTTCCAGGAATAGACGTTGCTTAAAAGCAGTTCTCAAGGGAGAAGATGACTATTACTAAAGCTTAGAAAGAACTTTATGGGTCATGTTTTAAATGAGTAATTTATGTCTTGTGTAATTACAGAACGAAGCAGAGGTCCCTCCCACATTTACACTGCGGATGTGATTGTACTGATCGTTCTGAGAGTTCCGTCTCTGTAATTACATGTGATTGTTAGCATTCTTAGTATTCATCACAAGTTCATGTTCGAACAGCCTGGAACTTAGTTTAAAGTCTATTTCTGGGGGGGGGGGGTCAAGCCGTTCGAATCCGTCAAACGAAAGATTGCTGAAGCTTTGAGGGTCTGTGATTCTAGGAATGAATGAATTTTAACACGGATACTAGTTTCAGGTGGTTATCTGCATACAACCGTCTGCTTGTGTTCGCAGATGTAAATGTTTTTTGTAATGCACTCAGATGGGAAAATCAATACTGCAGAGACAATATGTTTGCATTTTCAAAGATGTTTATGGTAATAGGTTTGGTATAACGCACAACATGAAAAGAAACAACAAAACCCAGTTTGCAGGCACAGCATCTCACAAAAGTGGCTTTTTAGTTTTGTTTCTGTTTAAAAAAAGAAAGAAAGAAATATATTTATATACACTAAATATAAATGAATAAAATCAAACTGATGAATTAATAAGTAGATAGATAAATAAATAAAAATAGACTTAATTCAAATAAAACCTCAAAATGTAAATTTGATTTTAATTCAATCTTTAAAATGTGCCTGGCAAAATATTATGAAACACGATGCATTAAATCAGTAGTAAGATTATTGGTACAGACAGGTTAACATGGAGGGTAAAGAGAAAAGAACATTTGGGTTATCCTTGATATAACTTGACTGTCAAATGGGGTCCAGGGGTCCTTGTGTGGTAACGTGGGACCAATTATCTTCAGGCAGGGCCTCCCGCAGTGCACTGTCCCTCGAGTCCATCCTTCCTATGCCCATTGTCATTTACTCTTATGACAACAGAACTAATGAGCCCCTGATTGGCCTGCAGAGGTTGTTGTGTTTACCTTTGAAAAGCACCAACTCATCGTGTGCCTTCACCGCAGTGTTCTTATTTGTTTCCTGACAGCCAGACTACAAGTGTGTTTGTTTACTGTTTATATTACAGGATTAGTGTTATTGCATGGTTAGTGTAAATAATTTACTGACATTATATTCCATATTAATTTATGTAATTTATATTGTTATTGTCTTAATACAATTATATTCTGTTCAAGACAATGAACAGAATATATATATATATGGCTGAATAGGTTTTCTTTCTGGTGTGCATTTCAATATTTTCTCAATATGTTGTTTTTTATTTTTCCTTTTGCTATTTTTTGTTTTGTTTTGCTTGCTCTTAGTTTTATTCTATTTTAGGGCTTTCAAACTATTTACTTTGTCGAAAGAACTGTGTCAAACGCACACACGCACACACACATTTAATTTAAATAAAATATCTTATTAATTTGTTATTGGTCAACTTTTTAGGGGAATGTGCTTTATAAATAAACTAGACTTGAGACTTCAAAGGGTTTATATTATATGATACACAAGTAAATATATGTGAGTTTAAGAACAGCAGCACCTTGTGGTGAATACTGAAATCATTTCCACAATAACCGAGGCTTTTTTTTAACAGACAGTAAAGTTACACTAAGTAAAGTTTAGACCATTTCTGAAGTCATTTAGATTTAGTCACAACTTCAGTCACTTGAACTTGAATTGTAATTGTATGCAAAACGTTTCCTGAAAACGTCCACTGTCATTATTCAAATCTGATGCTTATCTGCCCCAACCAGTAAATCATTTTTATTTTTTCAGGGTCTCCATGTGAAGCTTTCCCATGATGCAACATGTGTCCCCAGCACCAGCATTGACCATGATGGCCACACAGAGCGTCCCTCCACCATCGTACCAGGAGAGCCAACAGGTGAGCTAATCCAACTGTTTTACAGCCAGGCAGGGTCGGACTTTAGCTGGTCCAGTTAGCCTTTAGTTAGTCAGATCAAAAGATTGTGTTTAGTCAGTCGTTCAGCTGGTCTCCCTGCCTGACAAGTGCATAAAAGCATCAAAGCAAAAGATCGCCAAAACAAGGAAATGGAAACTCAGCAGGTGTATAATAAAGAGGTTTGATATTTAGTTAAGTCGTGTTTCAAAACGTGGCCGTCAGACAGATATATCCATATCAGTTGTCTTATGCAAGGTTTATCATGCTGGGTTCATTTTGAGGGACACACAAGGAAGCATCTTTGTCCCCGAACCCCCCTTACCCTCCCCCTCCATGTCCAGCTGCTGTATTCCTCCGCCCTGAGGATTAAAGACTGGGGAGAGGAAAGCAGCGCGTTTGTGGAGGAGACATGCAAATGAGAGCTAGTTAAGTGTGAAGAAGCTAATTTATTTCCTATTTGAGGCTGGGATTAAGACTTCCAGCTTCCTCCCTTAAACCATTTTGGTCTGGTGGCGAGAGGGAGGGGGTGGGGTTTGCTTTCAAAGCCACATCACACGAGACGAAAGCGCAGGGAAAAAGCATCATCATGGTAAAGAGAAACACCTCTGCCCATCTCAGCTACTGCAATTTTAGATGATGGCTAGAAATCACCTTTTTCTGCAGAAAACAACCTACATCAAATTGTAGGGGTCAAGTGCGTAGTATTAGATTCTGAAATTAAATGAGACCATATGCTGCAATCGTATTCTTACATTGTCAAGATGGGCAACAGAGAGACTGCAGACATATTGGCAATATGTATACAAGAAAAAAAGAAATAAATTGTTTCCTTACTAGCTTCTTGCCTCAAGTTTTTGCAGAACTTATCTGGATGTCTGCCTCTTTTCCTCCTTCGTGGAAAAGATAACAACAGATTACTATACACACATTTACGCTTTTGTAGTGACAAAAGCATCATAATCCATAAAACAACACAGAAGTCAAGCGTTCATAAACCATATCCGATAAGACAACAGTGCCTGGCTGGGAGCCACCAATAACATGAACACGAGCATGCTGATCAGCATCTTTGGATCATCAACGTGGAGGATGTCAAACCAAAATGGGTTGTGCTCCAGACTGATGTCATTTAGCTTCTTTTATCTCAGTCAAGATTTATTAGCTGTGTTTTTACAATTACAGTATTGCGAAGAATTCAATAGAAGTTGAGTGAAAAGCAAATGTTGTGTACCTAAAGGGTATGTTATAAGATCATCAGTACAAAATGTATTCTTTATTTTATGTTTTTTAGATGACAGGCACTACGCAGCACAACTCAAAGGCCCAGCATGTCCACATCTCTGCAGCCTCGGCAGCAGGGGCCACACCGGTCAGCGTGACCCTTGACCCCCAAGCCCAGCTTGAGTCAGACAAGCGAGCCGTTTACAGGTGAATATCGGACATCAAGTAATGCAGATTTTCTCACTGCAAAACTGAATTTCCTCCTTTTTTAAGTAAAAAGAATTGTAAATTATTCTTAAATCAACATATGTTTACTTGACAGGCAACCTGACCCTACGTGATCGAAATGAAACTATAAAAATTAAGAAAGTCTCTGCTTAAAACAAGAAAAAAAGTATATTTTTCCTACTTCATTGGCAGAAAGTTTTAAGAAGAGACTTAATTTTTATAGTTTTATTTAGAAAACAAGAGTTAGTATCTTAGGTCATGTTGCCTTTCAATTATTTATTTCAACGTATCTTAAAGCATAAACTAACTTTTTTAGGTATATTTTAGGAAACTTTGCATTTTTTAAGTAAATGTATCTTGATTTAAGATTTGTTTTAGATATTTGTACTGTAAAACCAGACAAAAATACTAAGTAATAATAACTTTTTTTAAGCATTTGTTTTTCACATTTTCTGAAGAAAAGCTCTGCTAGGCCATGCAAATCGCCAGAATGCTACGGTTGGTATTCTAGGTGGTTGCCTGGGTGTTGCTTTATGGCTTCTAGGGTACTTTGCGTGGCCGCTAGGCCACTGCGAGATGGTTGTCAGCACATTCTGTACGTTGCTATACAGTTGCTAGGGTGCTGCTTTGTGGTTGCTATGGTGTTCTGGATGGTTGCTTAAGTCTAAAGTCAAAATAATCCACTGCCAACTCCCTATAATAACTATGCGTGTTTATGTGTTTCTTTTGTTCTAGTTATTTTTCCATTGAAGGTACATGTTTGGCATTGTTCCATGCGGCATAAATATTGCAGATTTATATTTATATGAAACCCTCATAACATATTGATCTAAATACAAGCGTACAGACACAGATGCCTGATTTGGATAGCCGCACGCTTGCATAAGTCAGATTTTCCTCCTTTATTCATGAAGTAAATAATACATGGCACACTGACACTTTAAATACTTAAAACCTCATTCCCAGACCGTCCCTCCCAGCCGATTACAGCACGGCCGTTCGCCAACCGCTTGCATACGGTAGTATTACTGCCCGTGTCTAAAAGCGCCCAGTTTGCCTGGCCGCAGCGCTGGCTGTGATTAGCAATGTCCCGTGGCAAGTGGCAGAGGACCGTGGTTTGGCACTAACCCCTGAGGCAGGTCTGTGAAGGCCTGGGCAAGCCTTGGGCAGAGTCTCTCTGCTCCTCAGAGAGAGAAAGCTGCCTTTGATGTGAGCAGCCAGCCGGGGGCGGCCTGCAGGCGGTGTGAAAAAAGAGACTTGGTCTATATACACACTCACACATACAGCACTTGCAGCTACTTTCCTCACTTCTAGCCATATATGCACAAACTCAATTTCTCACTCACCGTATATATCTTATCACCGGCCTTCACTCTCTCTTTCTCAAAAACCCTCACACATGCAGTCCATTCCTTTAGATTTCTGGTTTCATCCTACACGACACTTCTTAAATGGTCTAAATATCCACAGGCGCTGCAGAAAGCATCACTTATAACTTCTGATCTTCACACTCGGGCACACTGGCACCATAAAAGCGAGAAAGTGAGGTAGCTGCCAAAAGGAATTTATATTACATCTGACGTCTCATCTCCTGGGTGTCTAATGGAATTTTTGTAGAATTGTACCAAAAAAGAATTGTTTTTTACAACAAAACAAAAATGTAGATTTTTTTATGTCAAAATACTTTCTTTAATCCTAACTTTAAGCGATAGTTCACTTACAAATTTAAATTCTGTTATCATTTACTTACCCCGTCATTTCAAAACTGTACTAGAACAAACAATTTATATTTTTAAGAATGTTGGTAAACGAACAACGACTGTCCCATTCACTTCTATTGTATGAACACAAAACCAAAGCAAGTCAATGGGTGCCGCCGGTATTCGGTTACCAACATTCTTCAACGTATCTTCTTTTGTGTTCTGCAGAAGAAAGAAAGTCACACAGGTTTGAAATAAGAGGGTGAGTAAATTATGACAAAATGATCACTTTTGGGTGAACGATCCCTTTAATGTGCAGAGACAGTTGTAAGTAAGCAAATTGTAGACAAATTTTCTTGAAAACGGATAAACATTGTGGCCCTGTGGTGTTATTAAAACACCATTTGTTCATTTGAGCATCACAAATAGCGTGTTGCAGCAATTTTAACTCAACCAATGGTCTGGGCCAGGGGCGGGGCTTTGTGTCTGTTTGCCTAGAAAACGTGGGGAGTTTTTAGGAAGCACAGTTTTATAATTTTAAGTCGAAATTTCCTGCCATCTTTCAACTGTTCCTACAAATACAAATCTATAAAGGCCCAAAAAGTAATAAAAAAAAGGAAATTACTTGTTTTATATTTTGAATGCCTCAAACTGTTCTCGGCATTTAACAAAGCTGGTGCGTTTGTTTATAGCGTAGCCTCATGTATTGTTTTGATTCAATTTGGCAGGTTGGTGTTCATTTCAGCACCTCTCGTTCCTCTAATTGGAGGTATTGTGAGTGTTTGAGTTGTCGAGACGATGCTCCGACTTGCGTTGCTTAATTATTAACAGTGGAATAAATGTGCAATACAGTAATTATCTTAACGAGTTACTGCGCTCTCTTTTAAAGCATCTGAGACCTTCTCTCCTTATTAGAGGCATAGCAGGAGGTCTCTTTCTTGTAGGGTACTTGCGACATATCCAAAATTAAGTCTAATGAAATTCAGCAACCAGGAGTCGAAATTGTAAAATGTATCCAAAGAATATCCAGAGGGTGTAAAATTCTGCATTATTCTACCATGTTAATCAGGTAGTACTCAGGTGGGGAGCTGGAGACTTGAAGAACGAAGACAACGTAGATACCCGGCAGTTACAGTTATATGCAAAACAGGTGAAATTCATTTGCATCAGAAGTTGTGACTAATTCTTACACATGGTAGATCAAGAACTAGACAGAGAGTCGTCTGTTTGGGGGGGGGGGGGGCGCGGGCCCGGGGCACTGTGTAGCTGAGTGTATGGGCGGTGCCCGTCCAGAACAATCGCTTCCTTCATCATGTTACACCAAGTTTTTGTTATTATAGAATAGAATATATATTTAGATATATTTTCACATTTGTATGTGCATTGAGCTGTATTATAAACCTTCATCTCATTTTACACTGTGTCAGCTACAAGCCCGCCTATCTTTAATGTGTTTGTATATACTGTATGTAAAGTAAATCTCAGCATTCCCACCCCCTGTGGACGTCCTATAGTGTTAAAATGTCTGAATGGAGTATAAAGGTGTTTCACTTTGCTTTGCCTTCTCCCCGTGACTCAGATCGGCACGTTCGCGGCACTGACTGGATTTGCATTGATACTGGATTTTGGTCTCGAGGTTCACAGTCATGCTGTCTTCTCATTGAGCTCCAGTGGATCAGGGGTGTCATGGACTGCTGAGAGAGAGATATAAAAAATGGAAAAGAAGTAGAAAAAGAAAAGAGTTGGAGAACAGCTTTAGAAGACCCAGCAGCAGCGCATATCAGTCCCAACAGGAGTGCTTTTAATTTGACAGCCAGAGAGGAAATAGCGAGCCGGTTCTCCCCAGCCGTTGTAATGCACCATAAATTCTGTTTACATTCGCTGTTGGGGATCTCTAGCAGTCATTTGCTGCCCAACATCTTAATGACTCTCCCTCTATAATGTTTGTGAGATTTCTATACCATGTCATCTCACCCATGCCGACGCATGTGTCCCGAGAGTGCCACGTGTCTCAAGACGACGGGACTTATATCTATGATCGCTACTATCCAGATTAGGATAAATAGCTGGAGGATACTGTACTCAAAGTATCTCTGGAAACCCCTCAGGACGAATTTATCTCTGAGTGAGATTTTTGCTCAATTTAAAACTGTAGACGGCGAGTTTCATTCTGTTTCATCCTGACTAGAGTCTCAGGGGTGCACGATGTTCTGAAATACACAGAATGACTGTTTGAGGAACGAGAGTGTGCGTTCGTGTTAGCAAAGCTATTAAAGTTGCTAAGCTCTGATGAACGAGGCCTAGTACATGTTGGCCTAGAAGGCGTTTATAGGCGCAATAACTTACATTTTTATAAATGAACATTCCATGTGCTTATAAAAAATTATAATAATGGGCAACCACAAGCCCACATTGCAGTGCCTTAGCAACCACTCTAAACACCCTAGCAACCAACAGCAATTCCCTGGCTACCGCCTCACGGTTCTCGCACAGTTTATTCTTTTTTAATACTTTGTGTGGCATCTCTATTTTTAACCCAATCAAGCCTGTGGTGCAAAGATAAGACCTCCCTGTGTGTGACAACAGGCCACAGTTACCCTTTACCCTGCAGGTAAATATATGAGAGACTGGTAAAAAGAGCAGTGCCGCTCATTGAAATGCAGCAGTAGGGGTCCCTACATAAACCCTGATGGCGAATGGTATATGTGTGTGTGCCCGCCATACATGGTGAGCTCCAGACATGTAGCCTGGAGTGAGATGTGTGTGTTAGCGTGTGTGTGTAAGAGGAGCAGTCACAGCGTGGGGCACCCCAGACTGAGTTTAATAAAGGCAGCAGCCACTGGCTCGCCCTGATTAGGATGGCAAACATACCGGGTGAGCACACAGAGAAGCACACCCCCATCTCCCCGGCAGCCCGTGGGTGGCCCACCATGCAACCAAAACAACTGCGGCTAGTGCACGTTCAGATTTGTTTTTGGATTGCATTGATGTGTTTTCTTTTTCATTTGAGAGGTAAAGGTTTTTCATTTATTTAGCTTATTTCTTTATTTTTATCTTTAAAGGTCCAGTGTATGAAATGTTTAGCAGCATCTAGCATTGAGGTTATGAATTGCAATTTGCAAACAACGGCTCACTGCACTCATCCCCTCCCTTACGAAGCACTACGGAGGCTGACACAGTACAAATATGTGGTCACGTTTTCGTTTCTTTGCAGAAGGAGATTTTTTATAATTGCGTATTTGCGAAACGCGCTCTGTAGAGAAGTTTGTCCGTTTAGTGCTACTGTAGAAACAACATGGTGAAGCCCATGCCGACTGTAGCTGCTCTGTTGGGTTGATCTTGAATTAGTATCTCTGTATTTGACAGCAATAGAGCCACCGTGTCTGATTTTGCCCGTCTGTTCTGCTGACTCTCTCAGTTTTCTATAAATGACACTTTTATGGGTTAAGTAATAGTTCCCTTGCGTCTCCATCCTGAGACTTCTGCACTGCAGATAATGTGTAACTGTCTTTGGCTCCTCACCAGGTTTAGGTGCTTACAAGCGGAGTGAAAGTACAGTCGCAGTGCGTGGTGTACCTTACGTGAAAAATTCAAGATATAAAATAACTGTGTATACACAGGATTGCTCTCACACAGTATATCTGACAATATGTCCCCTGTGCATTTGAGTTGTCTGATGAGTTAACTGACATAGTTTGGTTACTAAAGACACAAATTGAAAATTAGCGCTCAAAAGGAATGGATGGTTTTGTGACTGACCTTGAATTCGTAGGAGTTTCCTCTTCGGACACAAGCTTTATGGGAGGATAGTATTCTAATCAACCACACAGAGCGATTTAAGGTTTGTACTTATTATTGTACTGGTATTTGTGGTTTAATTTAATGCCCCAAAAAACACGTCTTAAACCCTGAGCTAATTTGCGTTCCTTTTGGTAGATCGTGCTATTTTGTGCTATTTCATGCTATTTTGTCCTGTTTAGTAAATCTGGCCCTTAGACTGCAAAACATGAATTAATTGGTATTATTTTACATTTACTTGAAAAGCAAAAGATCTATTAAGTGAGTTCATACTTAAAACAAGTGGAAATAGCTGACAGTGAGGTAAAACAAAACACTTGAAAAGTACATTTTTACCCCATTGGCAGATATTTTTAAGCTAAACTCACCTAATTTTGATCTTTTGATTTCAGAAACCAAGACTTAATATCTACTGTAAGGTCATTTTGCTACAGTATGTAAGTGTTTTTTGATTTAACAATGTTTGAATATTTGTACTAGAGAAAATAATGTGTAAAATAAAACTCTCTCTATAGGATATTGCATTCACACACAAAGCCTGTTTTTTTGTTGTTGTCATTTTGTTGCATAATTTTGTTGCATAATTGACTCAAACTATGTAGTTTTGCACATCTGTATAAATTATATATATATTTTTGTAAATGTAAAAATCTGCATATAAAATATAAACCACCTTTATAATGTGAGTGCATTAAACTAGTATATTTTACAGAAGTATGCCATACAGTACATGCCCATCCTTTTAGAGGAATGGCAGTCTGGCTTTGGTCATTCCAGCAAGAGTTATAAGACGATAACTAAAGATTAAAGTCAAACAGCATTAAGTGTTTCATTTCGACTGGCACATTTTTAAAGATTAACCGATTAGTTCTGCACTTTGTGGCACGGAGCGTAATGCAGACCGCAAAGATGAGGTGCTTCAAAAGTCTAGGGCTGCTTGGAAAGATCAGATTACATTTAAGAGTTTTTCCACCCTCATTTGGCCTATGGAACAAGCGGGGCGATTCGTTTATAGAGTACCCACGCTAAGTGTTCTGTCCATCTTTAGCAACAATGGTTTTGACTGGCATGCTGTCTGAGATAATCCAATCTAAATCTTCTGTTCAACTGCTTAATAGCTGTCATCACATTTGTATTCAGGAACTTCATCCTCCATGAAATATTGGCTGGAGTTAGCCTGGTTTCCCAACAGCTTGTTCTAAAGAACAAAACTTACCTGAGGTAGATTGAGTCCCGAACTCGCAATGTTTCTGCCGCATAAAAATGTCGTGAAATGTAACCTCCTAATAAAGATAATGCCCCGTTATTAGACACACTTTAGGGAATGTTAATGCTAAAATGAACTTTTACCTTGTGGCTTAACTTTACAATTAGATTTTCTGCTCTAATTTCTGGGCAGTTTGTTTCTTAGCCTACTTGCCAAATCCTCTGAGAGCTAAATTGATAGCATCCTTTGGCTTAGAGCCTTTAGGGCTGTGTCCGGGTTATGATCCATGGCTGCAGAGAGAGAGAAGGGGTGAGATAACCCAGCCGTGCCCTCCAGGATTTAGCATGGCTGGGGAGGGGAGAGACGAAAGGGCGCTAGCAAGGCAGAGGGGTGCAGGACGAGCCCGGAGGGAGCGCACATCGCCTCGCTACTAGCCTCTGTGAGCCTGTTTAGTATTCCTGTCACATCAGCTGGAGGGAGCGGCATTAAATTGGGATCAGGCAGATTAGAGTCTAATATAGCCGGCTATTAAAGGCTGCAAATGAGAGTGGTGGGTTACAGCCGGAGCCCGGGCCCCTCACCCAGCCTCTGTGAGTCCCTCAAACAGGCTCTGCAAGGGGAAAAACACAAACAAGAATGGAATAAGAGAATAAGAGAGACTATAATAGAATAGAAGAGAAGTAGAACAGAATATGGTAAAATAGGACTAGAGAATATAGCAGAGCAAAATAAGATACAGTTTGATACATTCTAGAATAATTCAATTTAACAACTTCAGTTCAAAGCTGCCTTAAAGTGATAGATCACCCAAAAATGTGAAAAAAGCAGGCCTCGTCGCCCATTTGCTGCCATAGTAGGGAAATAAATACTATCGGAGTTAATGGGGGATGAGATCTTCTCGGTTATTAACATTCTTTCAAATATCTTCCTTTGTGTTAAGCAAAACAACAAAATGTATACAGGGTTGGAACAATCTGAGGGTGAGTGAAAAATGACAGAATTTTCATTTCTGGGTGATCACTATCAAAACATATTCTTAAAAAAAGTTTGCTTTACAAGTAACTTGGATTTAAATGGAAATAAACTGACTTGAAAATCTAGTTGTATTTCTTAGAACTTATAAGACGAAGTTGAAGTTGGTCGAAGGATTTTTGTGTTTTCCACTCAAACAGGCGTTCCGAGGGAAGGTAAATAAGGCCAACTGTATGTTGACAAATCTAAAAACTTTGAGGACAAAGAAAAATAATTTGTGAATAGTGTGCATACTGCATAAAACATAAAAAAATGCAGGCACACATGGTAGAATGTCAGTCTGAACCCATACACTTATGATGAGAATATTTTACTAGAGTTACTGATCTTGTGTCCTGCAGACATCCTCTCTTCCCTCTTCTGGCCCTGCTCTTTGAGAAGTGTGAGCAAGCCACACAGGGATCAGAATGCATCACCTCAGCCAGCTTTGACGTTGACATTGAGAACTTCGTCCACCAGCAAGAACAGGACCACAAGCCTTTCTTCAGCGAGGACCCTGAACTAGACAACCTGGTAACCGTTCAAAAACCTCTTGCAGTTTTATTGTGCTCAGTTCAGCCATTCAAGTGCACTTAATATGTTTGGTTTACAAACACAACAGTTTGTTTCCCGGGTAAATAAATGTCACAACTGCACTGCCCTCTGCTGGCCAAAATATTGGCATCATGCATTTTCTTTGCATTGTGAGAGAGTGGGGTTGTGCCACTTTGAATAATAACATATACTTGGGGTTTGTGTGATATGATATTTTAATACCCATGTGGCAGCAAGTTTGAATATGGTTCTAGATGTTACTGATAACACACAAACTGATATGTTTTATTCCAGCTTGTACTTAAATTCTAAGGAGTTACTGCTCAGGCCAGGAACACAACATTTTAAACAGAGATATTACTTACAATAACGCATAACCACCTCTCATCTACAGTGTAGTATCCCTTTCCCTATTGTTCTTCCTTTTAAAACTCTCCCCCATTGTATTAATCATCTTTGGCCTAAAGACAGTTAACCGTAATTAGAAATTAGGGAAAAGGAGGAGGGAAAAGGTCACTGTTCATCATTACCGGGACGCTCGGCTGACTTGCGCTGCTCAGTCAATTAACTCTGCATCTGTGTGCTTTACGACACACTGGTCACACGGGTCTTCCGTTCACTAACTCTTCAGCACGACAGTTATAGCGCCGGCACTGTGCTTCCTTCTCGCCTCGGAGAGATGGCACCGAGCCCTGATTAAACGAGCTGCAGTAATTGGCAGATTTATCTCCTCCTTGGCAAAGCATTTTTTAGCCCATTTGCTCGTCCTTGAGTTCTGACTTTGGGCGGCGACTGTTAGAATGGGTAGTTACAACTGTAAGTTCAGTCACGTCCGACTGTATCAGCAAAACGGCGAAGTGTTTGTACCATTAAGCGAAGCAACCAGGCAAACAGTGGCAGGAAAATCTGTCAATCTGGGGAATTGATTTTGTTATTTTGCCACCCTCTTTCATATGAAAAGGGGCTGTTAAATAGTCGATATGGACTGTAAGCTATGTTCCACATCTTCTGAAGCCGTAGGCCTACTGTAGTTTTGTGAGGAATAGACTGACGTTTACAGTAAGTCATTATTTGCTGAAAATCTTCCCATTCATTGAAGCTTTACACATTGAAATAAGGACATCAGGCGCCTATTATCCAAATTGACATTGCGCGCATTGGCTCGTCAGCGTCCATGAAAGGGACTGGTAACTGTACGCAAAAGTAAATTGGAAAACAAAATTAGAAAATTTAGAAAAAAAAGTTTTTTTAGTAAATATAAATACAGTAAATATTATAATTTCCTTCCCTTGTTATAATTATTATCATAATTTTTACTGAATTATTATTATTAATAAATTAATACGAATTCTAGGGGTGTAATGACGCTCAATCTATGACACGATATGATTCATAATCCATCATGATTGCATCACGATATTTTGAACAACATAAAATAAATAACAATTTTAACTAAATAAACCTGAAATTCAAATAACATATTTATTTCCAACACATTGACGATTTCAATACTATTTGTTAATTTTATTACAAAGAAACCGTCAACATTACGTAAAATATGTGTACAATTGCCATAGGTCTACACATGTCATTTTTTTAAATACATCTTTACATCCTTATTAACATAATGATTACTTTCATCATTTTTACAGTGAAAAGCAGATGGATAATTTTTCATTAAAACCTTTTTTTTTGTTTAAGTTTTGGTACTTCTGTGATTTTTGATGCTGTAACTTCAATTTCTTTTGCATCATCGCCATCATCACATCACCTGTATAGTCCTCTGTCATGAACACATAAACATTGCTTGACTTGTTGCTGTAGATGGTGAAGGCGATCCAGGTGTTACGGATCCACCTGCTCGAGCTGGAGAAGGTGAACGAGCTCTGTAAAGACTTCTGCAACCGTTACATCACCTGCCTAAAGACCAAGATGCACAGTGACAATCTGCTACGGAACGACCTGGGCAGCCCGTATTCCCCATCACAGACCAGCCTCGGTTTGCAGCAGGTGACTCACTCATTTCTTTCCTCGGACCTTCGATCTAAACGCTGATTCTAACACATCAACACGTCATACAAATGCACACGTTCTGAGCAGTAACATTTACATTTGCCCAAACAAATCCTTCTCAGAGGGACACAAAAGGTCACACTTGGCTTGCCCTCGCTGCTCCTCCTGACTGAACTTTGCTGACCTCTGCGTGAGGAGACGTTTTAAACGTGTTTGTGTGCAATTTCCGTCTGTGAATTTCAAAAGTGGAAGGTTTTGCGGAAACTAATCTCCTGATGTTTTCTCTTATTCCGATAGGATCTCCTCCAAAACCTATCTCCGTCCCTCACCTCTGTATCCAGCACGGTCAACCCTTCTGGGATCGTGGTCCCTGCCGGCTCGCTGCAACAGAACAACGTTGCCATGACCACCATCAACTCTCAGGTGGTCTCAGGTAAGAGCCAATCACAGCTCTCTTTACCCACAGGGGGCAGAGTTCTGTAAATACCAAACATCTTGGTCCAAATAGCATTTTCATTCTTTACATCTAGCAGAAACAAACATGGGAGCCTGCATTTACTGCAATTAATGTGGATCTTTGAACAACATTCTCTTCACAGCCATCCCACACAGAGTAGCAGTCTTCGCAGAGTGAATAAAGAAAGTGTAATTGGTGTGAAATGAAGCTAATTAGCAGAAAAACAGGAACTCATTGTCCTCCTCTTGAGCCGTACAGAAAACCCTTTTGTTTGATTTTGTCGTGGTGCTCGCGAGATGAATCGGTTTGTTTTTGCGCTGCAGGGTAATTATGTTTTCAATCTTGTTCAGGTATCACCCGTGATAACCCCAGTCCTTTGAATCCCACAGGTGGGACGTTGTATCAGCCAGTGGCAATGGTTACCTCACAGGGGCAGGTGTTAACCCAGGGCTTACCGCAGGGAACCATCCACATCCAAAACAATCAGGTGAGGGCAGCCCTGTTCGACACAAAACGCTCCCTGCTTTTTGCTGCTTTGATGCAGAGACAACACTACGCTGTATCTTAAAAGCGATCCATAGCCAATTTAGGTGTAAAAGTCTGCTTGCTTGGTACAGTAAGCAGACGTTTATTTCTAGAATTATGTCTAGTCTACAATAGACTGTTTCATCGGATGCACGGGCCTGACCCGAGGATAACTCCCGGTCTGTGTTTGGTTATAATATAACTATATGTTTTATATTTAATTTAAATAAATATGAACTTATTCGTAGATTTTATTTGAATATTAATGATATCATATTATATTAAAACTATAGAAATTGATTCTTTGGAGAGGTTGCGTATGATTATGTTGTTGCTGCACAAACCGTCTATACTGCTTATATTGCAAATTCTATACTCTAGATTTTGTATTGCTTTATAATATATAATGATTTTTATTTATAATTAAAATAAAGAATTATATTTAGTTATTAAATAACATTTTCTAATTCTAATAGATTTATAATATGGATAAAACCATTAAAAACAGCTAATATATGTGCAAAGAATTAAAAATCGCATGCAAATTTTATTTATACCAAAATATTTCAATTACATTTTTTATTTGAAGATTTACAAAGGAATAGTTCACCAAAAAACTCATGCCATCCCAGCTTTATACGACCTTCTTTTTCATTTTAACAAAATCAAACATTTAATTTTATTTTTAAATGCTGTTGTTATCTTCTAATATGGTACTCAAATAGTGAAGCTACTACAAGCACATACATTATCATTAAAGTAATCCAAATGACTCACTGGGTTACTAGATATCTTGAAAAAAGATGATGTGAGTGCTACATTCATGCATAGCGGCCTGTTAACAACTTCAAATCTCGTCGGTTCTTGTGTGTCTTGTGATGAAACACGCATTTGACACACAGTCACAAGACACTTTTCTTTTTTGGACAAAAGTACAGCAGAGATAACGTATTTTTGTATGCAAAACCCGGAAGCCAGTTAGCATTTTAGCACATCCGGTGCCATCGCCCCAAAGTCAATGGGTCTTTTTAACGGGTTATTGATAAATTGCTGTAATAAGATCTGTGGTTAAAACACACCAGTTAGAAACCAGCTTGTGATTTGTTAAAGCATTATCGTGTCTTTAAAGCATGGGTTGCTAACAAGTTGCTAAAAGGGACAAGACCCTTTGGCAGGGACGGTAGACGTCCACGTGCATATAAATCTCACAAATAATGCAACATGGGCACACATCTCTAAAAACGTGGATAGAGATGAATTCACGAGGGCACATGGTTTTAATAAAGTTAGAAAAAATAGTTTTGACGGTCGGTGTTGTTGACAACGTTGATATCGAGCGACCGCATCTGTTTCTAGCCTCATGTTAGCTTTTTACTTCTGCCAATTGTATATATGCTTCAAGTAACAAAAGTTGTGTTAGTTTGTAAAGATTATCTTGACAGACAAAATGTGCAAGTATCATTCACCTTTGTTAATCACAGAGCTTATTTTTTTTCGATCTGAAGTCTGGGTAAATGCATAGGCTAGGGAACCAGTGCGGAGCTACCTTCCAGGTTAACCTTCAAAAATGCATCAACCCTGCGGTAGCCTACTCTATTTCTTAAAAGATTCATATTTCTCTGTAACTCATTTTTCATGGTTTGTAGTGTAGTTCTGCTGTTGTCTAGCTGTCGAATGTAAGACAGGTGAGTCAGGTTTGACAGGCAGCTGTGGTCTATGTGGATATCTAACTTTGGGCCAAAGTACAGGCTGGGAAAAGAGTTCCGCCCGTAGCTACAGTACATCTCCGACAAGCTCTCAGTAATAATACCCCCGCATGAAGCCTCCAATTAATTCACCCCGCTTCCTGAATCACACACTTACACGCTCAACCCCAGTTTGTGTGTGTGTGTTTTGAGTAGAGGAAGGGGGTAGAAACCACATGATACCCAGCTGCAAACGTAATGAGGAGGTTGTTTTTAGAGCTTGAATATTATTTATTTATTTAAAAATTTTAAAGTCAGTGGGGAGCTGCTGCTTTTTATGGCTTTTGGTGGCAATGGTAGCATGAAATTAATTATCCTTATTTTCAAAGCGGAAATGTTAATTTTTCCTTTTTTTCTCTCCTTAATTTATTTATCCGTGCATGAAGCGCTTGCAGATTATGCATCTTAAACTTCTCTGAAATGTTAATATGTCAGTCTCCGAAGCGACGGAAAATAAATAGTTCAATAATTTCGCTTGAATCTACTCTCTCGCCTCGGTTTAGTTGCGCTTTAAGTTTGATGAAAGGAAAAAATTGAAGACATTTTCTGAAGCTCTCGTTGCTGATAAAAGGCCTTTGTAAACGTACCCACCTTGGCTTTAATTTTTAGGTATCATTACTCCAATTGCGTTGCTATGGCGACAGAAGGCATTCCTGCCCCTGCCAAAGAATTTGTGACTGGCGACTCTCTTTGTTTCCTTGGCAACTACCCCTCCCTTTCTCTCCTCACTCTTCCGTTTTTCGTCTCTTCCAAGGTGAACCTGGACTTGTCTTCACTCTTAGACGGCGATGACAAGAAATCAAAAAACAAAAGAGGCGTTCTTCCCAAACATGCCACAAACATCATGCGTTCCTGGCTGTTCCAGCATCTCATGGTGAGAAAGAGGACAAGCCTAGTTGCCCCACATTGTTGCCCTTTTAAAGAGTACTTTATTTCAATCATTACATTTTTTAGGTGAACTATCCCTTTAAATCTTACTTAGAGTCCAAGACCCTACAAAAAATAAGAGAAAGCTTGAATATCGCACTCTTTCCTATTGTAAATAAAATGAGCTTTGTCCTATTTTTGTTTTACAGCATCCCTATCCCACAGAGGATGAGAAAAGGCAAATCGCAGGACAAACCAATCTTACCTTGTTACAGGTGAACAACTGGTAAGGATCAG
This sequence comes from Barbatula barbatula, assembly GCF_947034865.1. NCBI lineage: Eukaryota > Metazoa > Chordata > Actinopteri > Cypriniformes > Nemacheilidae > Barbatula > Barbatula barbatula. The sequence goes on along the minus strand of NC_136787.1, from coordinate 13,798,855 downwards.
CATAGTTTAACCATAAATTGTGTATAAATTGCAATGCACAGCAATATGGCGCCATCTAATGGCTAGAGACTTTCAGAAACTGAAAACCTCTTACCAGCATAATTTTTTCGATCTCTTATTCTTTCCCTCCCTCAAGGTTTATCAACGCCCGCAGGCGTATACTGCAACCCATGTTGGATGCCAGTAATCCTGACCCAGCCCCCAAAGCCAAGAAGATGAAATCCCAGCACAGACCCACACAACGCTTCTGGCCTGATTCCATCGTAGCCGGAGTCCTGCAGACACACGGATCCCACACTAACTCAGACGGTTAGTTAATAAAAAAGTATATCACACACCCTAATATTGTTGAATGTCATGTGCAATGTCGCATTTTTATTTGCAAATGTTTGTGCGTGTGCATGCTTGTTAGGCTCGCTGGGAATGGACGGCCTGCAGCCTTTGTCCTCGGATTCCGCCACGCTGGCGATGCAGCAAGCTATGTTGGGGGGAACTGACGACTCTATGGACGGGACGGAGGACGAAGAAGAAGAAGAAGAGGAAGAGGATGGAATGGACGACGAGGACGATGAAGAGGAAGATGAAGAAAGCGATGGAATTAGACGGAGAGATCTGGGCCTCAACCATCACGACGGACTGGAGTAAAGGAGCAAACATGTGAAAATGACATAATTGACTTGACTCATACAGTACTTATCCCCATGGCAACGCATTTAAACACCACCTAATTGGTTTCCAATGGACACTAAGTGCCATGGAACGTCCAATCAGAATTTAGGAGGAGGTTAAAGGTGGATTTGGTAAAACCTAATACAAAATTCATCTTTAATATGACATTTTTGGATGAACAATTCAGTTGTGCAAAGAACGTACTGTATTGTATATTGGGCAGATTGCCGACCATGCTACTCTCATGCATATAATCCATTTAAAGCCTTACTTTGTTTCATGTTTTCTTTCGTTCTCAGGTGTCCCAGCATGGCATAATTTCTATCTTCACTTCTTATCAATAACCATGCAATGAATGGATGTTTTAGGCATGTTTTTTGCTTTTTTATTTTTGTAGAGTTAACAAAATAATTCAGTCTTTAAAGTTCGAGAAAAAAGAAACAATCTAAATGCCTGACAGCACAATGTATGTACATTTGATAGTGATGCATTTACACTTCGTATTTATTTTCAAAAACTGAAAAGGATTTTGGATGCCGATTATTCACAGTACAATAAAGGATCAATCTTGCATAAAAAGGCAACTTATATAAATGAGCCTTATTCAGAACAAAAGCATGTTGGGAGACTCAACGCAGAGTGCTAAGCATCTCTTTCAATGTACGGAGCAAAACTCTTATACCTGAACCGCAGGACCTACAAACGTTTACTGAAGAACACTGCAGGAATTAAGACATATTTGCAGGTGCGTACCACATCCTGAAACGCCCCTCTTTATTTTATGTGAAGGACTAAACAAAAACTGTGAAGATGTTTCTGAGCTTTTGAGCTAATTGTGTCTACGGATTTAATCACCTGTTTCTGATGTGATGTTTAGAAAAGACAGAGGATGTTTTTGAATGTTATTGCAGTCGGTCTTTGTGAAGTACATGTTTCTCATTATCCTTTTATGGGTTTTTTTTAATGGTTCTTCCAGAGCAAGTGATGATAGGGGAGGTTTTTCATTTGTTTGTATACATTGTTGTCATAATCTATTGTGTTTCAGTAGACCATTTTTGATAATTAAAAGATATGACTCTTGTGAATCTGTGTTTTGAAGCTGTTACATTACTCTAAATGATAAGCCACATAAAAACTCAGACATTAAAGGGAAAGTTCACACAAAAATGAAAATTCTGTCATCATTTACCCTCTTGTTTAAAACCTGTATGACTGTATTTCTGCAGAATAAAACATTTATTATTATGAAATGGTAACCGAAAACTGCAGTACCCATTCACTTGCACTGGTTTTGTGTCCATACAATAGAAGGGAATAAAGGGTTGGTTTGGTTACCAACATTCTTCAAAGTACCTTCTTTTGTGTTCTGCTGAAGATAGAAAGTCATACAGGTTTGACGTGACAAGGGGGTGAGTACATGATGACAGAATTTTCATTCATTTCAGGACTGCCAGTGTTGTCTTTGATCACTAGAACCCAGAAAAGGGAAATGTTTATATATTTATGAATCACCAGGGAAATGTCTTTAATTCAAAAGATGAAAAGACTACACAGCAGTCCCAAAGATTGAACTATTTGCCTTTAAAATGCATATAATTATGTTTGACTTTCTTTGATGTTTTGCTTATTATTAAGATGTCCGAACCAGGAACCAAAATGTTCATTTGAATAAAATGCATAATCCTGTTCTGTATTTGATGTAGATGGGATGCTGGTTCAGATGTCCGTGCAAAGTTTGCAGGGACGTCAGTATATCTATTGAATATCTATTGAGCCTATTGAAATGCATAGCTATAGAATAACAAAAAACTAAAAGCCAGTTATAGCCTCAGTTCTCCAAAATTAATGTGAGGTTCTCGTCCTTCAACTATTATAGGCACCTTTTATGTATATATCTTTGTTGATCACGATATCAACAGAACATGTACTTAGTTTTATTCCCAAAATGAGGAAATTAAAGAAATTTTTTGTTAGTGTATTTTCAGACTGCAGCTATAAACTTCTAGAAGGTTTGTATCCATCTGAAATAACACGGAAGGCAGTTCTCTACATGTAATGGTGCACATGGTTATAAAGCTAGGGCTGTTCAGTATAAATAGCGTGAGAAATGACAGAGGTAAGAAAAGCCACATGGCCGGGCGCATTTGATGTGGATTTGTGCGACTGGGCTGAGCATGTCATGTGATTCGGTCGAACTACAGGACATCTCCACCCTTACAGTATCCTCCCTTTCTGTGTTGCCGCTGTTTGTGCCCTAGCAGAACTCTTTGAATTATCCTGTATCCCAGTCCCGGCCCACAGCCTCTCATTTTACACAGACCTCCTTCAGTATTAAAGACCTTCGCCAACATCCCTGTCCTCTCCAGCCTCAGGACCAGTTTAATGTTGGATTGAGACTGGATACATTCTCCTGCTGGACGAGGAACTCTTAAGGTACTGTAAAATCAATTGTTTAAAAATATTGTGTGACCTAATAATCATTGTTTAACCCCTTTATACTCTAAACATTTTTGGTGTTCATGGTAATGATGGGATGATGTCATGTCGTTCAAAACCTGTACATATCTCTTTTAATTTTTTTTATATTAATATATATATATATATCAGTATACAATGTAAGTCAATGTAAGTCAATTGTGTACAGGTTTGGAATGACACGAGGGTGAATAATAAAAGTATGTTACTTTTTGGGTGAACTATCCCTTTAATTTGATAATTATTGTGTCGTATTACTAGTCTATTATTAAGTGAACCACATTATTAAGCTGTTGAGATATACAAGTAGTTGACAAGTAAAAATTTACATACTTTTTATAATGTAACGGTATGATATAAGAATAGTAAAAATGTCACATTACCTAAAATGCTTTATTATATTTTCACTTTCCAGTATCCATTCATACAAGATTTTAGGTTAACATAATGATTTAATGATGATTTAGATATGACAGTTGACAAAAATATTTCAAAACATACTATTCCTATTCCATACTATTCCTGGAAACACTTTCCAACATGCATTCGTATACATTTTAATCTAGATGATTATCACAAAATTGGAAACTTGCTGTTTGTAAGACGACAATCAACCAAAAATAGCTTTGTGCTTTTTAATTGCCCTCCACAGTTGCCAGCATGTCTATTGCCAACGCAGCCGCCCAGGCGATGCTCTCCGATGCCCTGCTGAGGGACAGTAACGGCGACAGTCGCATCAAGCACCTGGAGTTGGAATTGCCTCTGGATAAAGTCATCAAGTTCGTGTCTGTGGGCCTACCGCTCCTTCTGGTGTCCATGGCCTTTGCCAGAGAGATTTCCATCGGTTAGCATCTCTTTCCTCTTCTCTAGTGTCCGTGCACAAATCACGGGGTGTCAGAACAGCATTGGCACTGCAGTAATTCTGTAAGCCCTTGAGTTAATTGACTGACCATCAGCTTGAGCGCCTTGCTGGTGGAATGTTGGATTCAACAACTGATGTGACTCCCTAACGGCTTAGGGATCAAAATTGCCAGTTAAGCATCCGTTAATCATTATTAGCTATTTATAGGACACCTCTAACCAACCGGAGTTGCTTTCAAGGGAATAATCTTTAGTGACTAGAACGCTATAAATGCCAATTCTGTTTCACAGCCGGAGGAAAGTTGGCTATAGATGCCGGTAACTTCTAACCATCCTGCCAAAGCTGCATTGGAGAGACGTGTGTGTTTCGTGCAGACAGCTGACTTTGAGGTTGCAATCAGCTCCTCTGGAGCTGGTCTGCAATCATCTCACACAGATGTTAATTGGCAGGAGGATGATTAAGTGAGACGTGCAGAGATGACAAGAGCCTGTAATTACAGCCAGCCTGCTCTTTCCCAGCTCTCGATTTCAGACTAACTGAGGATATGCTAATTAAAGCAGGACGTGCCAGGCAAGCAGACACTGATTTTGAATGGGTCCGATTGGGGTCTGACAACACTCAGGTTATTTGGCTAGAATCTATCAACACAAACTTTACTGTGGAAGAGCCATTTCGCAAACGGAAATGAATGATGGAGACCAGGGGTACAAAAGTCTGAGACCCCTACATTGTAAAAAATGCTGGGTGAGTTAAATGGGCAAAATAGAGACTCAAGCCCTGGTTTGGTCAAATATGGACATTTTCCATTGAAACCAACAGTTGAGTTTGTTCATGTTATACCCATGGACTAAATCAATCCTGCACTTTTTAGAGTATGCTAAAATGTTTTTAGTGTGCATAGTGCATTGCGTACAACGCTCAAAAAATGCAGAGTTGCTTTCAAGCCAAGCTCAGGGTCAAAAACGGAAAAACCCAAACGGTGGGTTATGTTAACCCAGAAAAAGTTTATTTTGAGCCAACAAAACCACCCATTTTGCAAAATTACACTTTGGGTAAACAAATAAGATTAATTGGAATATGTTCACACAGTCTGAAAATGTCGGGTTATTTTTAAATAACAGAAAATGTTTATATTTGACCCAACAATGGGTCAAACACAACCCAGCTTTCAGACTTTTACTGTCTGGTTTTACATATATCTTTACTTGACATGGATTCAAGTTATTGCAAAACCTGACAATCCATGTTTTTTTCCAGCGTGACTCGAGTATTCTAAACAGCATTCTGTGTTCTTCAATAAAAGCAATGGTATTTTTTAGTGCTAACCATTCATAAAGGACTCACTATATCTATGCCACAATTTTGTTTATACTATATTATATTTAGCAATAGAGCATCATTTAAAAGATGTCTTCTTTAAAAAAACTATGTAACCTCAGGGTTGTGGACATTTTTTTGACAGCTTGGCATCAGATACCTATTTATATCTCTTCTTGTTTTGTACAGATTTTGGTATATCCTTGGTATATAATTTGCAGAAGGTTTTGAGGAGTTCAGTTCTCTGTAACATCTGTGGGGCATGTCATGTTCAGTAAATTGGAGGTTGACTGTAGGTTTTGGAGGGTGGCACACATGTTTAAGTGGTCTTTATGCAGTATGGTTTGGCCTCCTCTCAGCCATGGAGACACACCCTCCTGAAGCTAGCAAAATCCTCCACAAAAAAGGGTGTTTCCTTACCACCCTGATAGTTCACCATCTGTATCTCTGGAAAATATCTAACCACACAGCTCTTGTCCGGCCTCTCCACATATACACAGAGCTCTCAAGTTTTATGTGAGAATACATCTGTTAGGGTAGGTGCCATTCAAATTCGGCCCTCCTAATTCTCGCAAGTTTAGCTATTTTAACTATAATTGCCCAGCACAAATAAAAATTATAACAATTGCTAAATCTGACAAAGGACAGACAAACTCATCCAAATAAGACAAACATTTGTATATATTTTTAAATAATTTATAAAAAAAATTAAAATAAATTGCTCACAAACAAGCCAGCAAATCAACGAACATACATACTGCACTAATATCAGGATTGTAGAACTTGCATCATGTATGTGAAGCTGTGTGTGTAAAACATTACTGAAATGATCACCAGACCACCCTGCATCAAGAGATGTTGCCTAGTCTTAGCATGGCTGAAAGAAGATTAGGTAACACTTTACACTAAGGTACTCTTTATAAAGCATTTATAAATGTGTTGATTCATTATTAATAAGTCATCTACAAATGCATTATGAAGCAGTTATAACTGCATGAATAAAAAGAGGGATTCTAACGCAATACCTGCCAAATAGTGAGACATTTTTAACTTGCATGTTATAAATGCTTGATAAATGTATTTATTCATTTTTTATTTTACTCGAAAGCAGATACATTATTATCTTGATGTTTGTAATATAGGCTGTCAGACCGGACACTGTGGGGTGTTATGTTGTTTTTCTTATACCTGCTCACTATTTGGCAGGCATTTCATTAGAATCCCCCTTTTTATTCATGCAGTTATAACTGCTTTATAATGCATTTGTAAATGACGTATTAATCATCAAGGAACACATTTATAAATGCTTCATGAAGGGTACCTTAGTGTTAAGTGTTACCGTAGCAATTTTAGCATGACTCTTGCTATATTCCCCAACATCAGCTCTCACTATCTATCTTACTATTTACCAGGAAACATAAAATCCAAATGCAAATTTAAAGTGAATACATTACATTACATATAGGCTAAATTACTCAATTTAAGGCGGATTTAAGGAAGAAAACATTATTATTGCTTTTGATATTGTAATCATGATTTTAAACATCACATAAAACATTAAACCAGTTAAACTGCATGTCATATTCTTTTAGACTTGGCAGACAACCTGTGTGATGGTGTTTATTGTGGGTTTTGAATGAGTAAATCTTCACATTGTTTCTTTTAGCAGCATGAAACGTTTATTTAAAACAGGAATAAACAGAAAGCGAGCGAAAAAACATCTCTGAACCACGTGTGTTATAATTTAGCGTTATAACGAATGAAGCTGATTGCATGAAAGTCCTGTAATAATAAATATGTCTGATTGACCGTCAGCTCTGTTGTTTCTGTAAGCAAGCGTGAAGCGGCTGCACGAACAAAGCTGGGCAACACCGATGACTCAACTAAACTTCTGATTGGTCTTTTCGTTCGTGCGCTGTCTATGATTGGTTATAATGCTCTGCGCTGTGAGTAACACAGAACATTTTGAAAAATATCTGAAGCACCGTGATCAGATCTTCAGATTTTATTTTCCTCGTCTATGAATTGTATGAAGTGGGACAAATTGTCCCTTTACTTCTCGGCGTCAGAAATACAAGGTGTGTGGGGCGTGTGTCTCACGGTGAATGCGTGTGACATGAGAACCCTGCTTATACACCATCAGAATATTATATATGTCAGAATATTGTTATTTAGAGCTCGGCATATTCATTTTCTCTGCTTCTTTCAGGCCCACAGATCAGCTGCTTTCCTCCCAACAACTTCACAGCAAAGCAGGCAGCATATGTAGACACATACTGCTGGGACTCCCTCATGCATCATGAGTTTGACGCAGATGGGAACTTTGAAGAACGTTCACTGTGGGTGCACAAAGTAAGTGGTAAAACTCTGCTACAGGTGGATGGACAAATCTCACAGGATAAAATAAAAGAAGTTATCAAGTGTTAAGAAGATTATTTGGAGATGAAATGGGGAATTTTGCCTAGGTTTGCTAATGAGAGTTTTTCATGAGCAAAACATTTTTTTGATAGGGCTGAATATATCAATTGTACTTTGTAGCTCCGTCTGTAGGACCTTAAGGCGGAACATTTTATACAAAATTGATACTTAAAGGAAATATCACTTCATTATGTTTCTTAAAATGTAACTATAGCATTTTCCAACAATATTTGAAAACACAATGCAGAACAATATTAAACAATACTGTACTGTACTGTACTATACTTTAATAGTATTATAGTATACTTTTACTATAATGTAATCAGTTTGTCTCATCTGATGTCTGATCTTCTTGGCTCCTTCAGATGTTTCCATACTCCTTATTGGTCATGGCGGTGATGATGTACATACCTTCCTTGATATGGCGTTTTCTGGCCGTGCCCAGCTTGAGCTCTGACTTGCTCTTCATCATCGACGAGCTGGACAAATCTTACAATCGTTCTGTCCGTCTGGCTCAGAGCATCCTGGAACTCAAAGAGAGATCAGAAGACCCTCTGCAGTTTCAGACTGAGCTTGAGAGGTATGTGCTATTATCAACAGTTTTCACTTTGTGTGGCAACAACATCATGAAATCTCTCATTGGTTGGACAAAATCCTGCATTTTCACCATATGTAAATTGCAACATACTGTAAGAATTACACACGATAAAAATGATGTCAAACTGCTTGCTCCTGAACTCACAAAACCATTATAATGATGCGTTTCATGCTTGTCTTTTCAGAGCCAGGAGCAAGCGATACTTTGAGTACCCCCTGCTGGAGAGATACATGCAGTGCAAGCATGGCTCCTACTTCCTGGTCAGCATGCTCTTCTTGCGAGGTTTCCTTCTGCTGACCTTCATGTCCGCATCGTGCCTGTACCTGATTTACTTCCACCTCTCCGCCTTCCTCCAAGATGAATTCAGCTGTTTCGTACGCACCGGGCTCCTGCGTGACCAGCCCTGGGTGCCTGAGCTAGTTCAGTGTAAAATGACGGGCCTGCTTGTGTTCCAGGTCATTAGTGTGGCTAACGGTGCCATCTATGTGCTGCTGGGCCCTATTGTTCTCTTTAGCCTGCTGCGCTTGTTCTGTTGGGACACGTCCTTTCTCTCTCTTTATGAGGTGCTGCCTGCATTAGGCCTCATCAGCGGACAGAAACTGGGCTGCCCGCTTAATGACCTCAACGTGCTGCTTCTCTTCCTACGCGCCAACGCAGCCCAACTGCGCTCGTACGGCCGCCTGAGGGCCGTGTGTTCCCTCGCGCCTCCTCGACTGAAGGGAGGGAAGCGCATGTTGACGGCGGAGCAGGCTGAGGAGGCTGCAGAGGCTGCAGAAGAGCTCGAGGAGGAGATTAGAGAGGCCAGAGAGGAGGGCAAGCTCAATCTCGTCGACCTCATGACTGTACTGGGAGCAGCCAGAGGGAACGCAGTGCACTGCCCAGAGCAGCGCCCTCTTGTGGAGGAAGACATGACGCTCGGTACAGTCACTCTGATAAATGTACTCAAATGCATCACGCTAGTTGGCGTTTTCGTGGCTATTATTTGGAACGTTCAGAAAATCGTCAAATGAGGTTGCTGTGGATTGCATTGACCTTCGATATACAGCATATATGTGATTTATGTAGTAAAACCTATATCAGTGAATTTCTTTATCAAAAACTAAAAAAGGCATTCAAAGACATACATTTAGATTCACATTTCACCCTCTAAAAGTTGGTGGTCAGTGTGAAATAAGTTTAATGGGAGGCTTTAATTATTTCTAGACTGACATAAACACATTGCACTTTATGTCTTAGGCTTTAAAAAATAAATGTTTTTATTTTTTTTACAGAGCCTAACCACCAGGTGTACCATGAGTTGAAGGAGACTACAACATGTTGTTTTGCCTAAACACCGACCAATGGACTGGGCCTGTATGAATCTAGATGGCCTCAGAGCAGCTAAATCTCTGATATGAAATAATGATGAACAGAGGGGTTAGTTTATTCTTCAACAAAAAAATTATTAAGAAAGCCCAGACTTAAAATAATCCCTATGGATGTCTCACACGAAGCACCTTAGGAATACAGAACAAGTTTGTTAACGTCGTGAAAAAGCCTCCAATAGAAAGGTTCCATAAACTTGAGGATCTTTATTTATTATTATTAATATCTATTATGGGTTTTATTCTATACTAAGTATGATACTTTTTTATCTGCCTTAAAGTTGATTAATCAGTCTTTTGTAAGTAGGCGAAATAAAAAACATATTTTTCTTTGTCTCTTCAGTTGTCATTCATTTTCACATTTCCAAGGATTTAAAGGTCTAAGAACGAAATTTAGCGGCATCTAGAGGTGAGGTTGCAAATTGCAACCAACGGCTCACTCTAACCCTCCCTTTCGAAGCACAACGGGGGCTGACACAGGACCAAGATGTCGTAATTTTAATAATATACTGTATATTAATTATAAGTATATTCTTTAATACATTACATTATAGAAACATATCTAAAGCTTTTTATTAGAGATTTATACAGATTAGTATTCCACAAGACAACACCATCCTGTGCCTCAATGGAAACTATCACTACATCCTACGAAAATTAACTCTCTTAAATCTTTTGAAGTTTTAGTGTGAGTTACAACACTGAAGTTGTCAGCGGACCACATCGCTTTATATTAAATCAATATCAGACAAGCAAGTGGGTCTATAGATTATCCTTATATCAGCACTCTTAATGTAAAGCGCAGAAAATATGATATATCAAGAGGACCTGGACGAAAAGTACAGTGCACCCATATAAATGAAGAAATGTTTCATTTCAGCTAAGATACTGGAAATATTGATGCATTTTCTTTCTTTCCTAGAACAATAGCATATTATCTTTGCAGTATTTTAGAAACACATAATTTACCGTTGTCAGCTTCTTCCTTTCTGTTTTTGCTGTGGCTCATTGAAAGTCTGTTTGGAAAGGCGCTACTGTGTCCTCATGCTCAGTCCATCTGCTGCCCTCTCTGTGTGAGATCCATTTGCTCAGCACCAATGTTTGATCTCAAAGACCTTTTATGCTCACAGTATGGCCACAGACAGAAGCATGAGGAGGGGAATAGGCAAAACAGTGTGGGTTTTATTGAACAAAAGTAAATTAGATGCTAGTTATTTGAATTTAATAAACGATTTCAGGTAAAACATTGAACAAGTTCACAGCTCATTTTTGCATCATGTTCATGTCTAACAAACATACATGGATACATATTCGGTAGGTGACTTGTCTTTCTTTTTTCACTCTCTTTTGTAGTAGTTAAGGACCGGTTATTTAATGTATTGTAGCGCCAGCAGAAAACTGGGTCAATCCTGTAACACAGCTTTAATATCATAGTTTGTGACGCAAGTCAGTCCGACCTGTGATGAGAGTTGAGTAAATGAGTCTAAAAGCCGGGAGAAACTCAATTAGTATGATGGAGGACTAATGCAGAGATCTGCCCAGAGGATGCAGCCCTTATTATATTTTCAGAGGTGACAGAACCACAAATAGTAAATTAGCTTTAGAGAAATTACGTCATTTTTATTTTCCACATTGCAGGGAATCATACAGCATACTATGAAGTTCACTGAAGAATATGAAATAGTTCAATAGCTGAGAGCAGAGCGGGCCGGTTCATAAGTCTGAAATAACGAGTGAAGATATGGGGGTGCCAAACCAGTGGTGATTTTGTAGGCCAAGAGCAGAGATTTGACTTAGATGCGAGCGACTATAGGCAGGCAGTGCAATCTTCTGAAGAGGTCTGGTTGTACAAGATTGAAGACCAGCTATTAGAGCATTGCAATAGTCCAGTCTTGACAGGAAAAGAGCCTGATCTTGCGTAGCATGCTCAGACAGGAAAGATCTAATTCTCCTAATATTGTAAAGAATCAATCTACAGGACCTGGAGGTGCTGACAAACTGTGGAATTCTGCTGATCATCAATTACCACTCCCAGGTTTCTGGCCGATCTGGAAGGAGTAGTGGTGGTACCTAGTTGGTTGGAAAGGGCGTGCTGAGTCTTCAGGATCGGCCGGGATCACGAACAGTTCAGTTTTTGGAAGGTTCATATGCAGGTGACGGTCCTTCATCCAGAGTGAAATGTTGCTCAGTCATGCTCAGATGCACACAGAAACCGTTAGATCATCAGACTGAAATGACAGGTGGAGCTATGTGTCATCCCCATAGCAGTGAACGTGATAGTCATGTTTCTGAATAACAGAGCCTAAGAATGTCGTGTATATGGAGAAGAGCAGTGGTCCAAGAACTGAGCCCTGGGGCACCCCTGTACTGAGATGCTGGGACTCAGAGACCTCACCTCTCGGGGATACTCTGAATGACCTATCCGAGCGGTAGGACTCAAACTACCATAGCACCATTCCAGAGACACCCATTGTCTTGAGGGTCGACTTGAGGATGTGGTGGTTGACAGTGTCAAAAGCGGCAGATAGATCCAGGAGGATGAGTGCAGGTGATTTAGAGGCCACCCTTGCCAGTCTCAGGGCTTCAATGACTGAGAGGAGTGCAGTCTCTGTGGAATGATCGCTCTTGAAACCAGACTGGTTGCTGTCCAAGAGGTTGTTCTGTGTGAGAAATGAGGAGAGCTACCACTCACTCAAGGGTTTTTGCACTGAAGGGGAGCAGAGATACGAGTCTGAATTTGCCTAGCAGTGCAGGACCAATATGATACATTTCCTTTAAAAATGACAGGCGTTACTCAGCTGTGACGTTACTTCCAGTAAAAACATTGCTGCTAGGGATATTATTTTGGGATATGATTCTGACTCTATAGTTAGAACAATGCTTGTTGTGAATTTAAGAAATTTTCTTTGTACATTTTACACACATAAGTGTAAATTAAATGTATGTACTGATACTGACCCTTTTACTTTTATGTAGTTCAATCCGTTTCCTTGTTCCATGCTGATTGAGGATACTATTTACACCCTGTATGTATGCAATGTATGCATATGAAAATGTTAAACTCATTTATACATTAAATGTGAACGTCATCTTTGTATCTCTATAGTGAAGTTCAATAACAAAATTAAAAAAGGGGGACAAATCGTGAATTGCGTTTCGGAGCGGAATTCAGGGCAAATTGTGTATCCCATCAACACAAAAAAGAAAGAAGGGGTTTGCATGTTTGAGTAGAGAAATTATACATTATCATGTATTCATCAGTGTGAGTTTTCATGCGGGGTAAAATACATTTATTTAGCTTTGCTCTGCGCCCATCGATTGCATCAAACACCAGTTTTTTTCTCCAGGAATGTTGCAATTTCTTTTTCTCAAGAAACCGACCACTCAGGAAAGTACCAACCGACGTACATGTTAAACTAGCCAATCGTCGATGAGAAGTTACATACGCACCAGCCAATAGGATTAAAACTTTGCCAATTAGTTCGGCATTCAAAGTAAGTGTGTGACCAGGATACACACTTACCAGGATTGTCTTTTGAAAACAGAAACACATATTTTAAAGTTCCTTAAGAAAAAACAAGCAACTCAGCACATGCAAGATGACATGCTGTGCTGTATTGATTGATAAACGCAGAAGCTGGCAATGTAGGTGTGTGATACTGTATAGGAGTCGAACAGTCTACTTCATGAACGCTCTGTACTATGTAGTATATGCGGTGGTTGGTCTGGATACATGGTTGTGTGTGACTTTCTTTGAGTCTGCTTTTTTTTACAGAAGACAGACACTGTGAAATAAGGACAACATCAACTTGAACTTTGTGTTTAAAACTTTGGCTAGCGTGTGCCTGCGTGCTTGTGACGACAGAGATAGGCGAAACAGCAATAAGGGAAAGGTTGTAATATTCATATAATGTTTCCTGTGCTAATATCTGTTTGTGTGTAAATTCTGTATGTAAATAACAACTTTGATGTCATGCTTTTTGATGAATGTAAATATTTGTCGATGTTTTGTAAGCAGGTATCTAGATATGGACAGGCAAGTGGGTGTCATGAATTTGCATTTGTAGGTTGTAAACATTTGTGTTCAATTCGTTGATTTCAGCAATTCAATGTTTTTTTTACAGCAGTAAATATTGAGGATGAATAAAGCAGGGCAAGAGGTATGAAAAGTGTTATCATTATCCATCCACACGGGGGCAGGATTGAGTTATTTTAAATCAAATTCACACATCTTTTCTATTAAATGAGCCAACATTACAACAAAACTTAAAAACGATTCATGCATTGTTTACCCTTAAATTATATTTTGAGTTTCCCCCATAATATTTTTTATTTTAAATTATAGATGTATTATATTACTAACACATCAACAAAATAAATCCAAAATTCCTACCTCTAGTACATGCATCTTTTCTGTTTTATCACCCAATAAGCTGTATGTATGAATTGTGTTTTAATACCACAATGTATAGATTTTATTGGATACAAAAGTCCTGTTTTTACACTAGCTAGTTTGATTTTGAAGCATATCTAACTGCAAAAAGTTTTTTGTCACAAGACATTTATCTAAAACCTTTCTTGAGTCATTCAGCCCAATTATCCAATAGAGACCTGACACGTTATCCTTCCCTTCCTTCTCACTCCATGCATTTGTGGTGTACTGACATAAGCGCCAGTGATTTTTCTTTTCTCCAGAGAGCTTGATGAGAACAAACAGTGGGATAAAACGCGACATCCAATTATTCCTTTGTCAACTCGTTTGTTTCCTTTGTATCAGTTGGTGTCTTACAGAACCAGGGGTTGAGCATTGCAAGTAATCTCTCGCTAATGTCCAATTAAGACTGATGTGAGCTTTTTGTGCTGTTATCAAGGTAGGCGAACTGGTGTGATGATGGATGGTGTGCTTGCCATGTGAATGAGCTGGAAGCTGGGACTGTTTGCTCAGGCCCAACACGTTTCCGTAATGGATCCGTAATCTTGTTGAGGGCGAAGAGCTGTGTGCGGTGTTGCCAGAGCTTCCTGTAGAAACAAACAACCTGGGTTGACCCAACAAACATTCCACAGACTGGGGAAAAGTTAAAAGCTTATATAAAAGTTTATATTATCTGTATTTACTAAACTAATCTAAACCAATTAAAGGAAACACAAAAAAAGAAAGTATTTTGAACAACCATGGTATAACCAAACAACACTAGACCCATTGACTTCTACTGTATGGACACAAAACCATCACGACTTTTCTCAAATATCTTCTTTTGTGTTCTGCCGGAGAAAAAGTCACATACAGTACAGGTTTGGGTTGAAATGAGGTCAGGGTGAATAAATAATGCAAAAAATCTAAACTGGGTGCGCTGTCCCTTTAACTATTCAAACTGATTTGAACAGTAGGTGGTGATGTTTCACAACAACTTTTAGTAATTCGTTTGACATGCAGGCCTAAAGCACGACTATGTCCCAAAAAATTGGAATATGACATTTTGACTATTGATAAGTAAACAAAGTTAGAATGAGCCCACGGTTGCTTATAATGCGAGGACCTGGCAACACAGGCACTGAGGGGAAAACAGAGCTGACAGAGAGAGAAAACAATATGAGCAAGGACCTTTGTCATGCTCTGCTGCTGCCTGGGAAACCTTGATTACTGTTGTTAAAAGCTTCTCGCCACATCTGAAATGGAAGGTGAAAAGTGCCGAGACCGCAGCATGACGTCAATTATTGGGTCCCCACATGAGCTGATGGCAAGATCGATATCCCAGGCCTTGTTTTCAAGGGACTGCTTCATGAAGACTGATGCACAAATTAATAGAAGAGTATCACGTTCAGGTGCCCCTGTCAGATCTTAGTGTTACTAGAGAAGTTGGGGCACAAAAAGTAGTTTGTATACATTATAATATACATTCCGTAACGTCTTTAGAAGTGTATAATATATAATGAAGCATTACGGTTTTATAACCTTATTTCTATCTACAACTGCTCTACAGAGCGCTTTTCGTAAATAGGTTATCTCCTCCGGCAATGAAGTGAAAACATGACGACATCTTAGTCCTGTGTCAGTCGCCGTGCTTCCAAAGGGAGAGGGGTTGGAGTAAGCCATTGGTTGCAATTCGCAACCGCACCACTAGATGCCGCTGAACTTCACACACTGGACCATAAGCTACATTCCTTTAGGTCATCTTCTGTATGATGTGATGAACAAAATACACAAAGATAAGACTTCACATTACCAGTGTATTCCGGTCTCTGAGCTCTGACACAGAAGAATGTGTGGTATCTGAACGGTGTAATGTCAACTTGAATGAGGGGAGACGCTGACCTTGCAGTCACTCAACAAAGCAGAAGGGAAGGTAAATGACAGCCTGCTTACAGCCGTGTACAAGGTGAAGGTATTTCTGCTTATTCTCAGCAGTCTCACATCTGTCTGTGTGGAGGCTGATAATGGACTAAGAAAAGAAGCACCTGTTCTGAATGCCCACGTTGGAGAGCAGAGGATACAGGAAGGTTTGGTTCAAAGGCACAGCTTATAACCATCAGAGAACTGCTGAAAATGCACAATCTGGGCCGGTTCAATCAACAAAATTCAAAAGTGTTTATCTGTATTAAGTTGCATTAATATGCGTATTGCGTACAGACCATGACCTTTATGAACTTGATATTTTCTTTTCACAGTCAAGTTCATCATTTCTGACATTCATTTTGACATTTTGCAGGGACTTGGTATGACCATCCGGATGCTTCTCAAAGACATTTGACTTTTTAATCCGGCATGCAACAGCCCAGCAAAGTAGATTTGGTAAGAAAGTAACGTCACCTAAAAACCCTGTTTCAGCTTTTGGCAAGTGCATTTTTTCTGACAGAATCTGCAGGTGTGTGTGAATGTAAAGGGCGTTTACCCCATAGTCACTTGGATACGAGCAGCTGCTCTGGCTCTGCCTTTACTTGTGATATATAAAACAGCTTTGTGGTGTTAAGGAAGAATTCTCTGCACGTGGCAAACAGCTGTTAACTCCTAAAGCTCTGCTTAGTCTGAAATTCTGAGCTTGCAATTTCAGATCTTCTTATCTGATGAGTTTACGGGACTAATTCCAGGTAAAACAAAAGAAAGACAAATCAAGCTTTTAAAACCAAATTTTTACTTTTGTGTAACAGCTATTGAGATTTGTTTATTCATTCCCATTTGTTTTGGAACATCGTAAAATAATAAGGCTGTCTTTTTTTTCACTTTCATGTTGTTTGACAATTGTTTACTGTTCGGAAAACATGGGTATGCTTAAAGTTGTCTTTGTTGGTACTTGACAGCGTGGGTCACAGAGAAAAAGAAGATAATGTACATCATCTCATGACAAAACCTGCATATCAGTGCTGTCCTTTCAAAACCTCAGATGTCCAGATTTGCTGTTTTTCAGGAAATTAAACTCTTTTGATGAAATACTCTGTTATCAAAGTTGACAAGCGCTTTCTGGTTAGATATTCGCAAAACCCAGTGACAAACAAAGGGGGTGACTAATAATAATGATAGGGCAAAGAATGACGAATATGGAGAAATTAGGTTTCAGAAGGACAGCAGCGATATGACAACTAATCGTGAGACCAATACGATTCTGTGTTTTTGATATGCCATCATATTTGAATCTAGCACTGAAATCCTACTTTTTTTTTCTTCTGTCACAGACGTAATGTTTTGCTACCGAAGACATTTAGTAACCGGTTGTATAATTTGAACTCTAATCTGAATTATGATTAATTAACTTTAATGTAAAGTTATTTTTTGTGTTCAGCTAAAGAAAGAAAAGTGATTCAATTAAATATTTAATGATTGTTAAATGTAATGATTAAATTATACATTTTCATATTTTGATTAACTATTCCTATTGAATCAACAATACAGGTAGGCGTTTATAAAAATATTGACCTGGAGAGTAGTATGTCATACTTTGATAATAATATAAGGGCTTTACAATTAATTGAAAAACGAATCGGGATTACGGGTGAAACAATTACATATTTCGCCGTAAGCCTCAACTACAGCTGTCCATTTGCGCTCATTTCTGTGCGTTTCGGCAGTGTGTTTGGGTACAGAATACTGTACAGTAGCGAATCAGATAATGAATATGTCAATGTGTCCTTCAACCATTCGTTTTGGATTGTTAACTTAGAACATAACCCCCCTAATTATGTGTTATTTATATTATATTATTTAGTTTGAGTTGTTTATCGAAATAATATGACATGCAGCTTTCAAAGTATGATCTATTGATCGACATTAATCGAATCAAGCACACATACATCTAGCTTACATCTATTTGACATCTGCATTTACATCTGCAAGACAAGTTTGCTCATCTTCAATACGTCTGCTATGGAGATGTCTGCTGTCAGACGTCATATAGACATCTAGATGTTTATGATTTAAAATGGATGAACAACAGCTTTTTCTATGATGTTCAGCAGATGTTTTTACGCAGCAGACGTTTCCAGATCTCCAGATTTTTAGCAGACGTATTACAGTCGTTCAGACGTCTCCGAGACGTATTGCAGATGAGCAACTATGTATTGCAGATGTAAATGCTGACGTCAAATAGAGGTAAACCAGATGGATTGTGCTATCTGGGTATCGAGGTAAATATTGGACAATTATGATTTTTTTCATAACCGGGCAGCCCAAAATCATATTTTCCTGAAATGGCATTTTAAATAAGGCGAAAATCTGGTTTGGGATAATGTCATTGAAAATTCTGTGAAAATAATGGTGAATGCGTTTAAAGCGTTCCATTAATATGGCGTTAAACTGTTTACCGACTATCTACACATTCATAAATATAAATTTGAGTTTCTCTCCAAGCTGTAATCCCTGTCTGGCCAAACTCAGTGAAGCGGGTCAAATATGTCACACTCGTGTTAGATACGGATTGGCATATACTTCTTGTGCCTGTTCAGGTGTGTATGTGTTGTGACTTTTAATGCTGATTGTAGGAAGATTTCTCAAGCTAGTTTACCTCAACAACCTGTAGTGGCACTTACACTGAAACAGTTCACATTAAAAACAGATTAACTGTGGCTTGAAATGAAATAGCCCTCAGACAGAGCAGGTGCTTTATTTCAGCTCTGTTTCTGATAAGTTCTCTTTGAGTTTGAGCAAAAATGAAAGGACATCTTGTGATTGTATTCTTTAATGTGTAGAAGCTTTCATTGACTTGATTGTTCCCTTTCACACTGAATGCAACAAATCACGTAGAAAATACAAAAGATGGGGGAAAAACAGGATAACAAGTCTTTGAAAAGCTAATTGCTCCCAAAAATACAATAAGTGGGTGTGCAGTCGCCTTGGTAACGGTGCAGAGGCATTCTTGATGAGTACCTGAGATCCATACTAGGAAGACATTGATGTAGGTAGGCGAGACTACAAGGTAGTATCAGGTAATACAGTGATGCTAGTATGACAGTTCATATTTATTCATAAATTTGAGAGTTGCATGCTTTTTTGGGGAAGATACTAGTTTGCACTCAGCAAGGGCAGAACGGCATGGACTGTTTCAATTTGTTTCTTAATCGATTTGTTCAGTATATTTTGTCTGAGCTCTCCACAGAATATTCCATAATCTATTGATTTTGTTCAGCTATGAATCTCCAATATGTAATAACAGCACAGGCCAGCCATGCGGTGTAATCATTAATGAGTTTTGAAGAGCAACAGGACAGATTCAGTTTCCTGTCTTCAGTAACACTTTATTAGGAAAACATTTAGCATGCGCTATAAATCTTAGCATCACTTTTATTATTTCTATTCAGGATTAGTGGTGGATCTATGCCTCGTTTTAAAAGTACAGTAACTCGTCCAACACATTTGTGATCTGGCCAAGAATGGCACCTCAAGCCATGCGGCCCCTTCGAGGAGAGGTGTGGTATTGCTTTTCTAAGTGATCAGATTTACAATTTTCACCCGTTGGATGATACAATGGATGAAAAATCTCATAGAAAGGGCACTAAACCCGGAATCGGAATATCAGACCTGAGAGTTGACCTTTTTTCTATGAAACCCAATAGTAACATACTTTGAAGAGACACATACTGTAAACAGCAAATGCTTTTGCTTTAGAAAATGTTAAAATGACTAATTATCTAAAAACATATTACCTCAGTATTCACTTTAAACTCATTTTCTAAATGTATGACTTGGTGTGACAGTCTGCATGCCTTTTGCTAGTTGTGCCATGCCAATTTCTTTATTAAATTTTCCGTTAATGTTTCCTGAGTGCTTTCGCAACCTGCCGTGTTTCATTTCTAGGTAGGGATGTGACCAGACTGTGTATTGGCATCGTCTGTAATCTCCTTCATAGTTGACCTCTATTCAAGGTACCTTCGTGCCTTTTAACTTTGCTTTAATCTGTACAATAAACTTATCTTGCTTCAATATCAGCATTTGGCTTTGAAAATGCTCGATCAATCCAAGCAGAATGTCAAACTAAACTGCAAGTATTGCTGGATGGTTTTAGAGGCAGACGTCAATGCAGATGTCATTTCTTTCATTTCTTCGAACCAGATGGTTCTAGGCTGCTATAGACTCCCAGACAGATGAAGAATAATAAGACTAAACAGACCCTTTCAGTGCTTGGTCACTGACAAATTATATCATTATTGTATTTTATTTGTTCTGTTTTGATGCTGTATGGATGCTGGCTAGAAGCTTTGGTTAAGAGAATCTCAATAGATAGCATTTAAACTTGGAAAATGATTGAAAGTGGAACTTTCTTGTTCTCCAAATAGCTCAAACTATTGAGAAACTCAAAGAGAAATGTGATTGTTTGGCTGTGTTTATATTCGACTCAAAATATTAACAATATAAGTAACTTTTTTGTTGAACATATAATTTAATAAAGAATTTTTACATTTTAAGGCTTAACAGAACCTTCTGAACAACTGGTGTGTCACTGACAAAATGTGCAATTTAGCATGAAATTAGAATTAAGATCAGTGTCAATTTTGACTGTGTGTCTACGTTGAGCTATGTTTCGGCATGTTTTTACCCTATTGTTCGTTTAAAAAAGGGATGCAGAAGAAACAGTTTTGTTTAACTCATAGGTTCGAATAAGAACCACTTCTTTCACTTTTCCACCACAAAAGACCGCTCTGCAGATGTAAAAAGTTCTTCATGGATCCATTAAGCCAAAAAGGTTCCTCAATGGCATCTTCAAGCATCTTTTCTAATTGAATTACCTTTCAGCTTTGGCCCAACCTGTGCTGTGTTTAAGGTGGCACCACTATGTTTAATTCACTAATGTCTGACAGAGGGTGTGCTCAGGAAACTTATTTTAAAGGCATTATTTATGCATTTTATTATTGACATTAATGGTGCAGAAATTGCACGCTTCACCTTTAAGCGCTAGCACTTACTGTAAGAGCTAGACGTTTGGCCTCGGTTTAAATATGTAGAACTCCCGCTGACTTTAGCATTCATAAAACACTATGTCAGAGGGAGGTTACTAGTTTATAATTAAATGTGCAAATGTGTGTTTAATTTTACGCCGTCACCCTGCAAGACTTTTGGCTTTCTACATAGTGCATAAATCCCGAACTCGTGTGTTTTGCAAATACGTTCGTGCAGGCCACAGGAAAGAAATCTAGCTCTTTTAATGAGCAATTACCTTCTGTAATGGGTTGTTTTATGGTTCATTCCCAAACGTACTGGCATTCATTCAAATCAATAGCTCATCTGAGGGACTAACACATTCTTTGCATTTTCATCGACAGGTATGCTAATATCAGTCAAAGTACCATTAAACTCAGTTTGCAAAATCATTCAACAAAGTCTCTGCTGTGTAAAAAGTGAGACGTGGCATAAACTTGAATCAAAACTGTATAAAGAATCCAAGTTTTACCTTTTCTAAGAGTCAGCAAAAAGCATAAATCAAAGCTAAAGGTTAACCCAAAATGTCATATCGTGTTGCTTTATCCTTTGTTTGAAACTTTGGGTGTCAGTCGTGTATGTGCCCTTCGAACTTTTAGTGTGGCTTTCATTGTTGAACATGGAACACATGCTTATTTGAGACCCCCTTATACAGAATGACATTCACTATAATCACAATGCATTCAAATTGTGCATATTGTGTGTTTAATGAGTGAGTGTGACACCAATGATTATACCTGTCCAAGCTAACAATTGAAGGACCCGGCCAATCGAAGGTACCCGACCATCGGGGAGGTTACTGAGTGCATCACCCTTGCATTTCTATGCATAAGATTGCTTCTGAAATGTAAGCTGGTACTGATATTGATTTCTGTAATCTAATTTCTAATACTTGAATGAGAACAAAACTTGAACTGAGTTGAGCTGGTTGTTTTCTGCAGAGCTACCCTGTTGTACTCTTTGTTATTAAGTTGAATATTGATAGTTATTTGTACATTTTTATAATTTGTCTTTGTTTCTTTGCATACAGAATACTCTCGTATAAGCACTTAGTAAAGGTAACTTAACTAATCCGGATGCATGCAGTCTGATACTACTCAATACAGGCCAGCTCAGACAACTTGACAGATATTTCATCAGAAAAAACTTTAGTGAAATACAGTTTGTCTCCTTTCCAAGACGTAAAGAACCTGTGACTGTTTATACAGATTATATTAGGTAAAAGAACTGACGTATAAGTGTCGCTGCAAAGTTGATCTAAGCATTTGATTTGAGCCTGAAAGCTCAAAGCGTTCATGATTCATCCGAGGCAGCGCTGATTTGGACAGACGTTGGGTGTGCTCAGGTGTCAGTGAGAATATGTGGCATGTCACCAAGCTCATCTGGAAAGAGTCGGAGCAGAGAGTGACCTGAATTGAGGGCCCTGCACAACTGAGCAAATTTATTTGTGAATTATGCATATATGAGGAAGAGTGCCACAAAAACTGAATCTGAATCAGCCAGCTGTGCAAAAACTGAAAACTGCATCCAAGAATGCAATTTTAGTTTCCAACTTGGAATCGCTATAGAATTTCCTCTGGTCCCTCTTTCTCTATTTTTCTTCCACAGCTCATTTCAGTAAGTTTATTGACGTGAATGTTATGGTGAGGGAATCTTCTAAATCACCCAACAACTGTAAATAACAGCGCTGGACACAAGTCCTGCTGGGAGTGAGAGTATTTCATACAGCAACAGACCGGAACAGCAGTGGTATTGGCACAGTTTCATACTCCAGACATTGATTTCTGTATACGAGATAGAGAAGCACAACCATTATTTCTGTGTAGTTGGGTAACTTTTCAATATCTGTCTGAATTGATTGTTTTCATGCTGTAGGTGTGTCCAATGAAAGCACAAATCTGTGTTTGGATTTTAATTACCTGGATAAAGATGTAGTACACCTTGATGGATACCACCGACATGCATAATGTTCACAATGCTTTCGTATGCTTGAAGAATTTTATTTTATTTCATTTATGGACAATAATTTCAGGTCCTTAAACAATTTTCAATTAAAAGCTTAAACCTGTAACTTTTGCCGTGGCATCTTAGTTTGAAACATAAACTCAGGTTACTTTATTCGCTTATCTTTGCTTGGGTTAAGGACTGTTAAATAATTATTTGCGACTTATCTTAGGCAAAAAAAGTTTTAGTTAAAGAGATGCATTATGGCCGAAAACGATAAACAGTAATTCTTCAACATTGGAAGCCGATAACCGATAAAGTGTCCGATATGTATCTACATATTAATATAAAATTCCCTAAGACTGAAACAAAAAGTGGACAACAGCTTTTATTTGAAATCATTGACTGCAGAAAACAGGGAAACCATTAGTTCTCTTTACCCTCTGAAAATCATGTACCAAGCCTACTTTATACTGGTTAAAGATTCTTTATCCTTCAAATATTTCTGGTATGTTTTTTAATTTAATATAGACAAATTAAAGATGTTTTCTCCAGAGCAACCCAGAACGGTGTTCTTAATAGCCAAAAGTCTAACAGGTCTCAAGACAGAAAGCATTACGACTGCAGTCTGATTCAAACAATATGCTATGTTCCTATAATTTACACATTCATAAATATAAAAATGTATGGCCGATAATTTACCATCCCAAAAATATATGTGTGTTTTCTGTGTATAATTATGTATATACAAATAGACACACATGCATGTGTATATATATAAGAAATATGTAAATGCGTATATACATGTTTTATTCATATATAATTTATATTGTAAATATTTAATATATAAATATATACAGTATATACATATTCTTAAAATGATACATACATGTGTGTGTATTTATATACACATCATTATTATACACAGTAAACAAACAAAAACCTTTATTTTGCATACACGATCAGTCGCAAATAATCTTTGACAGCCCTGCTTATACTGTTGCGAGTCGGTTTAAGAGGAGACCGCGTTGAACATAGACTTTAGCATTTGTGTGTTTGGCTGTTTTGGTTGTCCTGGAAATGAAAAGTTAATGATTTCACAGACGTTTGACACACAGATCGCCGTGTTTGTGCCTTAGTAATCAGAAATAATGACATTATCAGTACTACTATTATAAAGATGCCGTGTTTTGCTACTATTACTTTTGTTATACGTCCCTGAACACAAGTGCTAATCAGTGTGTCAATCATGTGCCAGCGTCAATGAAAAGGTGAACTGATTTTTAATGTTAGCTTGCAGAGTTGACATTCACGGTTTTAATGGGAAAACAAATGACAGGCATGCTAGATTGTTGGTGGATTGCAGGTGTATCTTGTGTATTGTAAATCACGAGCTGCTTAAAAAACGAATAAAAAAACGTCAAATTAGCTTGTTTGTGTATAAACAGTCCTCAGGGAATTCATAATTCTCTGTTTTTGGAAGACGAGTTGTTATTGTGAAGTGCGTCAAAGTCTTATTTTTTAAGACAGTTATTAAAGAAAATGCTGCGGGGTGACTGAGTTGTTAAAACAGGTAGAACTCTGAAGTATATTCCCATCTGTTTATCTAGACATCAAATTATATACTGCTGTTTTTGAGAAGTGGCATGCAAAAGTTCCCATCTGTAATCATGTTTGGGCAATTAAACCTCCACCGTTTGATTTGTTAAGATGATCGTCGGTTCCACATGCTTATCAAATGATTTTTTCTGCTCCCGATGTTGTTCTTAATGAGATCGCAGCCTTCCCACTGGGTGGACATGATGAACTCTCGCCAATAGGGAGCAAACTAAGCAAGCAGAAAATGTCATTGTAACTGAATGCAATGACTTTATTTACTTGCTGTCAGAAGAACTCCCATACAGAGCCTTCAAATACCTGTAACGCGTTTTAAACGCTATTTAAACGAATCTCTGTATTCCCCACGTGATATTATGTAAAATTGAGATTTGAAAAGATTGCAAAGCGCCATTATTTAATTATATTAAGCTGCTTAATTAAGAATCTTTAAGCGTTCTCGCCCGCTTGGGTTTTCGTAAAATTATAAACCATGTAATTAAACAATTAGACTGTTTGATTGGTTTTTACATCCTCGAAATATTCTGTTAAGTTTGGAAATTTGTCCAGCATTTCTTGGATGTTTGGAATAAAACAACTTAAACTTGACCTTCAGAGACAGAAGTGCTTTCTTTTGATCTAATGAAAAGAAAAAGACGAAAAAAGTACACTGACCCTCTCTTTTTCACTCAAAAAGTAGCTTTTGTTGTAACTAGTAACTTTGTAGTAGAATATATATCGTACTATTGCTCTTGTATGACATATCGCTTATTGATCCCTGAATTCTTTGGAAGTCTCTTTGGATAAAAGTGTCTGCTAAATCACTAAATGTCTTGAGACAGCCTGCAGGTCCATCTAAAGTTCAAAACCCATGATCTTTTGTAGGAGCCATGTAATGGGAAAGTCATGTGACCTAATGATAATGGGAGTGTCATTAATTCAGTGAGGTTAAAACACCTGTTGTGTGTGTGTTCACATGAAAGAATGGAGATGAGTGCTGGAGCACATATTTTGTTGACCGTACAAACCTGAGCAAAATAAACCAACACACAAGCCTCAAGACGTGTCACAGAAGTTATTCCTGCACTCAGCTCCTTAGCGGTTTCTGGATTGTTTTCTTTTGTGCCGCTACATCCTTGCTTTGTTCAGCTCTGTAAAATGTACCTGTCTGTCTGCAGCAAATAGCTTGACTGTTCTCAGAGTGACCTCATGATTTTGCTTGTTGAGAACTTGAAAGGTTGCATTCCTGTGTTGTATTTCCTTTTGAAACTTTGAGATGGACATATCACAGATCCGGACTGTTCAGTATGAAGGCACTGTTGTGATGGACTAAAATGTAAACTGCATCAGATTCTGTGTCTTCAGTGTATACCATGTCTTGTAAGTGGGCGTGGCTAACACGTGTGATATGCCATTATTGCGGAAAAAATGGTCGTACTATCCACCCATCATGGGTCAAGATTCCTGGCCAAAAATAGTGACATTCTCAGTCTAGAAGTGCATATTATTGTACAAAAGGAGTAAGTACAAGATGAGCCGTCATTTCTTAAGGTCTTTTACCTTTTTCAATTTTCTAATTTGCTTGGTTAATATTTTAACTGAGGAGCACATTAGCATATAAATGCATCAAAGCTAACCAGAATTTAGATTTTGGGGTCTTTAACCCTCAATTAACATTCATTAAATGAAGAAAAGAGAATATCTTTCCCTTTATTTGTTACATTTTCTGCTATTTTTTGTCAATGCAGACTCAGCCTTATCATTTTATTTATTTTTTCTTTGTGATTATGTAGTGAAATGAAAATGAATACATTTTATTAAGTCTTTGACTAGCTCCATATAGAAATAGGGTATTAAAGAAACGCAATCTGCTTTATTTTAAGATCCTAGAGATGAAATACAGATGCTGTTAGAAGACTTCTGAATGAAAGCAAATTAAACCATCATACAGCTCTAGGCTCTCTCTGGTTTCACTTAATGATGACATAATGACACAATATCCCTTCACAGAAATAAGACGGAGATGCCGTCACAAACCGAGGAATAAATAGAACAGAGCTGAACGCTTAGATACTTTGAGGTGTAACGAACAGTAGTGTCATCTCATATTTGCCAACGCTGTTTCTCCAGTCTCCACTCAACTCAAAGTCAGCAGGCAGAATTTAAAAGACAAATATGGCCTGTTCCAGGAGCCCTTAAACTATTTCTGTCATTCCGCATTAGGTCTGCCCATTTTTCTCAGATTAGCACGTGTGCAGAAATGAGACAAACACGGTTGGTTATTTTTGGTAGTATAGAAGAACTGCTAAGAAAAGCACAGCCAAAAGACTGATTATTGTCAGTGATACTGTATATCTGTTTGTGTCATATGTTGAAAACCAGCATAATGTACGTTAAGTTATAGACTGTAATAGATAAGGCAGGGATTTCCTGTGTGTGTACAAATAATAGACAATTCAATATCAGTTAGTCGTTTCAGTTTGTGTGTGTACTCATGTTAATGAAAGTGTAGAGATGTTAGACTTCCAATAGAAACTACATTTACATTTATGCATTTTGCAGACGCTTTCATCCAAAGCGACTCACATTGGATTATCCTACATTTGTGTCTAAGTATGTGCAATCCCCTCGGATCGAACCCACGACCTTGGTGTTGTAAAGCACCATGCTCTTACCACTGAACTACGGGAAAACTATATTACCAAACATGTTTGTTGGTGCCTATTGGATCAATTTCAATGAGAATTTAGAATGTTGGTGTTTGTTGGATCAGTGTGAATTAGCTTTTACAGGTAAACATGTGGTTTTTGATACTACTTGGGACTAAATCAGCCTAATTTAAAGTTGATAAAAGTATACCTTAAAGTAAACATGAAGTGTAACAGGACAACGCAACTATGCTTTCCATTTGTACTGCAACCATACTATAAGGGAATATACTGAAGCTATACGTAACATCATGCTTAAAGTTGATAATTCATATTTAATTATTTTTGCACAAAGTATACAACGTTCTAGGTCTACTTCAAATATACAAGGTACAGTTAAAGGTATATCTTGAAAAGATTGAGTACAAGTATTGTGCAAATACACTTTTTCTGTCAATGTATGTCAAGTTTTCTCGTGAATAAAATATGTTTGTTCAGATGCAGGTACAGGTTGATTTTAATTGGTCAAAAGAGCAAACGGGTCACATGACAATTATACATGGCGGATGCAGCCGCCTGAAATCTATTCATACTATCCCCACACAAACTATGTAGAACGTACTGTTTTAATGGTCGAAAGGTAGGTACTTCATTTAAATCAGTACGTACTGTCATAGGATGCGATTACAGACGCAGCATCTTTGTTGATAATCAAAAGTACCCCAAAACGGTTTGCTTTCCTACATCCTACTAAATCTCTTACTACGTGTTTAACAGAACAAAGACATTTCTCCTACTAAAGTCAATGGTGCCCTAGAACTGTTTGGTTTCAAGCATTCTTCCACATATAGTTGGCTGTGTTCATCAGATTAAAGACGTTTATACAGATTTGGAACCACTCGAGGGAGAGTAAATGATGACAGAATGTTCATTTTTGGGTGAACTGTTACTTTAAGTAAACTTAAAATATAAAACATTTCTGTTTAGTATCCGGGTTGTGAGTCTTTTTTTGTATTCCTAGGATACCTAATTGATCACTGGAGTTACCCCACCTGCAGCAGATCATCTCTGGACATCTTGCTGTATTGAATTCAGGTGACCACAAGGCTGTGCCCTTAGATTCAGGATTTTCCAAGGTGGGCCACTTTCCATTGACTTGCACAGGCCTAGTGTGAGTGATACAGTTATTGACTACATAAAAGTAATGTACCGTAAGTACCAGCTGAGATGTTTTAAATAGCATACGTACGCAAGTGTTAACATTTGTAATGGCATTAAGGTTATGTTGTTTCGCTTTATATCTGCATACAGTGCTCCAAAAAAGCATGCAAACGAGAATGACTTAGAGTGTCAAACAATCTGAAATCTTTTCCTCAACAGCTTTTCCCCCGCTAATGAATGAGATGCTCTGTGCCTACATTAACGCGCAGTATCTGCCTGTGATAGCAGATGCCTTGTGCCAGAGCTGAGAGCAGTGTGTAATGTGTTTGTGTGAGACTACGTCAAACAGCACTCCATTGGCGGCTCAGCAGAGAAATCTCTAAGCTGGATGAGACATCACATGTCAGTAATCAAAGAGAGACAGAAAGATTGAAGGTGAGACATACACTGAGAAATGATGGTACAGAGTGGATGATGAAGGCATGATGATGATGAAATGTTAGGCCGGGCGTTTGGATGCTCAACTGGGTTAAGGCAGCCAATCAACTCCCACCGAGAAGTGTCTGTTTGTACTGCTAAAGCACCAGACAATACACACACATTTGACTTTGAGCCCCATTTAACACATTTAAGAATGTAATTTATAAAATAATAATAAAAATTTTCATGCATCTTCATAATTAATTTTGTTTTTATTTTTATATTTTATTTAAAAAAGTTATTTCATAATTTCTATTTAATTTTTCATGCATTTATACTTTTCATTTTTATATTATATATTATTATTATTATTATATTATATATATACCCATGTTGAATGAGTATTTGTGGGATATGAAAGACCAAAGGGTTCCGTGTCTGTGTTTTGCTGCGGCGATTCATTATTCCGTCTATTTACGTCAATGCTGATTTAAATTCTACCCTAAATATTAATCTCAGACAACGTTTTATTGAGATTTGTATGAGAAAGCAAGGGAAATCTAACCACCTCCTCGTATCCTGCGCAAATGTAAACTTCCTGCAAGCGTATTCCTGAACACACAAAATGTATTTTAGAGTTGCAAAGCGAGGCTGTTTTCTCCCCACAGCCCAGAGCTGAATACACTAACTCCCAAAGCAATGTCTGCCTCCGACACTTCAGCATCCCCATCCCAATTCACTCCCGTGATGCGTCGGATTTGCAAAGATTCGGTCTGATTGCAGATGGTAAAGATAAACCACCAGCATCAAGGCTGTCTTCATCCATTACAGCGGGTATGACGTGGTTGTGCGGATTATTAACAAATCATTTCATAAATTGCCTTTTATTTCCCACAAGGACACAGATAATCGAAGGTGTTTGGCAGTGTTTGTTTTTTGATTATTCAATTGCCATTTGCCAGGGCTCATTCTCGGCAATGAATGTCATCAATTTCTTCTTTCCGTTTTTGATTGTAACTTTATCATCTGAGGTTTGGCACGAAACCTCAGATGGTGCACAGACACAGCATGAAAATCAAATCAAAGCTAAACTCCGGTTACATGAAATGCACTTGTTGACTAGTTAGTTAGACTAGAAGTTTTTTCGTGCACATATTTCATTATAACGTTTTCATTTGATAATTCCAATATTAAACAAATAACGTTCTTCAAATTTTCAATTGGTTTTGAATGACATTTGTGTTTGAGAAATGTCAGTCATTTTTGGATGGTCTTTAAGCAAAAACAATACGAGTCACTGTCAAGTGCACTCAACAGGCATCATTTATTTTTTACATCTCATCTGTAGAATAATGAAGCTTTAAGTTGTTTTGGTAAGAGGCATTTTCTAACAGCAAAAATGTTAATGAGATGAGTAAAGAAACCCAGTGCTGGACACAGGAATTATTAACACTCTCACTTGCTCGTGCAAAGCCTGTGGGATAAAATGCATGCTGTTAAGGCAAGCATAAAATAAAGGTGTGTGAACAGGAGTGGCATGTCAGGCTTTCACAGGTTGTCAATTAAATTATATAAAATATCTCTCTTTGAATAACTGTTTATATTGAAACACATTATAGGTCACGTTGCACAGGAGGATATTTTAATTTACTGACTGCTGGAAATCTTGTGTTGTACGTTTCAGAGTGAGACTTTTTTCCGGGAGTTATTTTTAACAAATGGCGTCATACATTTTGATCCACAGTATATTAAAGTAAGATGGGATTCCAAAGCTGCTTTGAAATGAATCAAAGTCAAGAAAAAAGTGATAATAAAACATTAAACAATGAAAAAATGAAATGAATCAAAGTCCAAGAAAATTGTGATAAAAAACATTTAACAATGAAAAAATATTGCATCTTCAAACATATCTTTCAGGCTGCCAGACTGTTCCTTTACAATAACATGTTCCATCTGCCCCTTTCTCTTGCCAAATTAATGTAGGCCACTTTTGCTAATGCCCGGGCATTCAGATGACAAACTGGCAGAATAGCCATCATGAAAAGGCTGCAGGAAAGGGAAAAAAACAATGACCCAAAGTCTGCCTTGAATTTCACCTTGATGACACTGTAATTCCAACACGTGGATTTCCTTTTCAGATGCTGAATCTCAATCCAATCTGTTTGGCTACGTCAAAAACATGAATTGCATGCCAGAGTATTATTTAAACAGTTGAACATTATTGCTGATTGTAAATGTGCATCTTTATTTAGCAAATGCGTGCCTTGCATTTTACTTTCACTAAAGATTTTAGCCTCAAAGAAATAGTTCAAATGTTAACCAATTACTTAACCTTATGTCGTTCCAAACCTAAATGCAATTTTTTGCCAGTCTAATACAAAAAACACTGAATTTAAACCATACGATTTTATAATTGCAGTTCACATGGCTGTCAAGATCCAGACAACAAACAAAAAAGCATAAATGAGCAAAAAAGCACACATGTGTGTATTGTAGCTTATATGGAAAGATTCTTTCCTCATAAAAACTAAAAGACAAACTTTGGTGCACTGTCCCTTTAATGGTTTGTTGATTAATAGAGTCAATGAGAGTCATTTTGGCCCTCCCTCATTCTCTGCACACATCCTGCTATCCCCTTCAGTGGCCAAATCAGGTTGGAGAGGCCGGTGCCATCTGTGTTACTGCTGGAGTGCTGGAGTTAATAGCCCCACTGTAGATCATACGCATATCCCTGAAGTCCCTTAAAGAGCTTACACACAGAGTCACGTACACACAATTGCACAAACATACACAAATGCATTGGCACGTCGCTTCAATGGATCCTGGTCAGTTTCTGCCTATTAACTTAACGGCCTGAGAGGATGATGCAAGATAACTGCTTGGGTGTTTGGTGCTCGTCTGAGCTTTATTTCTCTTTTTGAGTGGCTTCTTGTCTCTTTCTGCCAAAGCAGAATTACATTTAAAAGCCATGCTGAACCAAGATGTTGGAATTAATCTGTAAAAGTGAAAATGATATTTTTCGGTGTAATGTGATATGACAGTAATCATAATGCTGTGTTCACACCAAAAGCGAATTAAGCGATTTGCGGCAGTAAATCACATACGAAGTCAATGCAAAGATGCGAAAAGATGTGAACTTGTGGCCGGCGATGCAACAAATTTCAACTCGAGCGAGAAATTCGCGCAAAGAGCTCATTGATACTGGATGACTGGTCTGGACGCGCGAAGACACTTCCTGTTGCGTGATGTTTCTTGCATCACTTACGTGAAAATAAAGAATTTTCCTGCGAGTAATAAAGAGCCTGGTACGCGATTATTCGCATTTGGTGTGAACACAGTGTTAGGCCTTATTCATATTTCATGTCTAAAACCGAGTGGAAAACGCGAGCCGCGAAATTTGTATGACTTTACTCTTCTGCAGAACACAAAAGAAGACATTTTGAAAAACGTTGAAAATCTTTGTCTGTTTTCACCTCAGGATGTGGCAGTGCACTGAACATATGGGTAAAAACTCTCCTGGTGAAGGTGGAATCACGGATTCAGACTACTTGATATTCCTTCAAAGGAAACAGCTGCGGATTGTGGACACAGTGGTGTTATTTTACACAGCAGGTAAACTGTCTGTTTGGTCAGCGCAGAGTAGCTCAATTCTAGGCATTTCAATGCATTCTGAAGATCAAACGCGTGTTTACTTTAAACTCAGAATATTGACTGTGTGGAAGTTCATTTTATTCTGTAATTTACATTAATTGGGGAAAACGCCAACAGTCTAAAGCATGCTTAAGAAAGTTAACTTTCGTTGTTTTAAGATTTTTGAAGGGCAAATTAGTTCATAATTTCATTATAAACTGAGAATTAATCATAAGCTTAATTACGTGCCATCACTATTCCAGATCCATTGAGCAATATTAATCATCCAAAAATGCTTGTCTGAGGCCCTCAAAGAATAAGTCCTTGTCAAATATTAGTCCATGAACATCAATTATGATTCAGATCATGACCGCAAATGGGACACTGTGAAATTACTATGTAGTGTGTTTACAAAATCAGGCAGTTGGGAAAAACAATATTCTGTTGAAACTCACTTCTCTCTCTCTTCAGAGGTTGGCTGGCATTTTTGAATAACTCCGTTTGATAAGCTCTTAGGAAATATGGTGCTGACTGGACTATATCGCTGCTCTGACTTATTGTTGCGGGTCGGCTGGTGATCGCGCTATCGCGATTGGCTTCATGGGAACGCTCAACGGGTAGGGCGGATTTTGAATTAGCCTGACGGCTGCGTGAAATTCTGTGACCTTGCTGGATTTGATTTAGTGTTTGGTTAATAGTACTTGCAGCGCAATTCAGACTTGTTAAGAGCTCAGGTAATATTTCGATTAAACTCTCTGCTTTTGCTCATTTTTAATTCATAACATGCCTGTAAGAGTGCAATTAATATTCAAGGAATTCATGACATTCTCTGAAAGCGAGATCACACTTCTTTCTTGAGGAGAGCGGTGAAAGATATAATTGAGGACTGTCCACGTCACGTGATACAGCCATTGCCATCACAAAGGTGACATAGATGCTTTTCCCAAGGCACCAAATAACAGGTGGGCACATTTTTTTACTTATTGCTGTCATAGATGTACTCTTGTCTAATGCGAAATGTGCCATTAACATCCTTTAGCTGCAGGTTTGTGCCTGATATTTTGCCTTAAAATTATAATTCACCCCAAAATGAAAATTCTGTCGACGTTTACTCACCCTCTTGTCATGTCAACACCGTATGACTTTCTTTTGAAGAACACAAAAGAAGATATTCTGAAGAATGTTGTTAACAAAACCACAGCGGTACGCATAGACTTGCATTGTAAATTTTTGTCTATACAATAGAAATGAATGTGCTGCCGTTTTTTGGTTACCAAAGTTCTTTAAAATTACTTCTTTTGTGTTTTGCAGGAGAAATAAAGTCATACAGGTTTGAAATGACAAGAGAGTGAGTAAATGATGACAACATTTTCATTTTGGGTGAACTATCACTTTAAGGCAGTGAAAATGTTTATTGGGGATATTGTGACTAATAGTAATGCTGAAATATTGTTGTATTCTTACACCATTTGTTTGGTATTTGTCAAGTGACTACTGGACGTCATCTAATTAATATTTATGAGGCATTGTGACAAGGTTTATGTGCCCCCCACTTTTTATACATTTTTCACAGCCCCGAATTCAATAAAGATGAAAAAAATACACAATACCACACTTCTGCAGAGTGCTGAATCATTTACAGACTCACAGAGCCCATTTTTTATATTTATATATAGTCATTGTTTGCATTTTTGCTGCATACACTAAAATATACCCTGCCCTGACCTGTTGATAGATTTACTCATCCAGCTGTGTGCCGTGTATAATCTAGCCACATGGGCAAAGAGTATATCAAATATTTGAGCAAAGTGTGTTGGATTCATTCATATCCCAAACTGCTGACTAAAGACAAAACTCCCTTCAAATCGTCAGAGCTGCAGAAAAGCGGATAGTTCACGTACTTGGGTTACATAAAATTGGCTATGAGCTCACAGGGTGCAAAGCAGATTCTGGCTTGTGACCAGATTCATTTTCTCTCTGTTTTACTGTAACTATACACTGTCCTACCAAAGAGACCATGAATAAAAATGTTAAAGGCGTTTAATGCAGCAGTGTGTAATTTCTGTGTCACTAGTGTCTCGAAACGGAATTCCGGTGAAGATCTGGTGGAGAATACTTAAAAACAGCACAATGTTTGCATTTTTTCAGAGAAACTGGGTATAAATAGCTTGTTTTAGTTTACTTTGCATATTTAAATGAGACCGAAGTATTTTTACAGTGTAAGAATTACACATTGTCGATTTGGTTAGTAGATGGCATGTTATTTGTTTCTAAAAATTCTTAACTATACTTAAACCTGTAATTGAAAACATGATCATTTAGGATTTTCCAAGGTGTTTACTTCCAAGGAAGTAAGGATGACACACTGTATATCTGAGTACAGAGGCTTCTGAAATGAGGAAAATAAGTGTAAATAAGACTTTTGTCTGTTGAGAACCGGTTGGATCATGGTCAATTGCTAATTTCCGCAATCTTTTCCAGAGCAGTAACAAAGTCTGCATCCGAAATCGCCCACTTCCATACTATATAGTAGATGAAAATCAGCATGAGTCATGAATAATATGTCCGTACCCTCAGAAAAACAGTAGGCCTTGGCGAGAAATAACTGAATGGTCTACTGTTTCCCCAGAGATTTGTGAGTGTGCATTGAATAGACACTACTCTATCCCATGATGCCACGGGAGCTAATCAAATAAAAACTTTAAGATGAACATCTGTTTTTCAAACCTAAGTATGATGTAAAATGTAAATGGCAAATGTTTATTTCTCTTTACTTAATTATGTTTCTACCAGCGCATACGGCTGGAGCATATGGGTCACATGACAATAAAACATGGCAGATGCTGTATATCCGAAATGTATTCATACTGCTCCCACTTATACTATATAGAACATTCATAATGACGTGCAAATTTAAGTCATTTATAAAAAAACACTATAACAGTATTCCTTAAAAGGGTGGTGCAACAGTGTGGCATGCATTCTGATTTCTTTGCAGTGTTAAACGTGCTGTCTTCTCATGCTTAACAAGGAACGGGGGTCCCAGCGCTAAGCTGGGAAGATTCTGGACATGAACCGCAACCCGTAAGTGAAACTGATGTCTGTGTTTTCCTGCCAATGTGTGCCAGGGTTCCCTCACACGTGTCGCATGTTTTCGGAAATAATCATCTGTCTTTCATAAATGTGATCAAACTAAAGACTCGATACTATTCTCTAAGTACTCAAGATCGACATGAGATATACAGAAACTGTTCTGAGTTAGGGCCGCTTTAAAAAATGTTTAGTTGTCTATTCAATTTCACAGTGACTTAAAAGAAACAGACAATACTCTTACATTTATATGCTGTAAAATTTCAGATAAAAGCTCAGTTATGTCTCAAACCTGGACACACCAAAGTCGACAATCAAAGTTCTGACATTTTAAATGGAACTGCTACTTTCAAGACAAATTGCATAGCTCTGTATTCAAACTGTCTAAATGTGTGTGTATTTATCCTGACGCTTCAACAAGCGATAACTTATTAAAGTCTCCTAGCTATTAATGAGCAACATCTGAGCCATCAAATGTTTCTTGAACAATTATTTAGATGCTGAAAATCCTTAAGAATGATCTCTGTTTACAGACGGATCAAGATAAACACCGTCAGCGTGGTTCATTACTGAAGCTATAGATGTACGATAGATGTTCAAGGTCACCTTGTGAGTTTTGTCAGAGTACCGATGACTATCTTCTGTGTCTTGGCAAAGACCCAACACTCAATCTAGACAGCAGGCAATTACACAAATAAGAATGACTTGTGCTATAAATAGCAGCAGCGTAACGCGAGGGAAAAGAGCATTTCAAGCACGTCTATCAGTTTATGGTGACAGACCAAATATTAGGCCAGAGTTTTATTGAAGCTCTCTCATTCTCTCATATTGCAGAGCTTAGCGCCAGTGGTCTAGGACAGGCGTGAAAAGAGAGACGCCTCTCGCTGAGAGACGGCCAATCAGAGCTGAGAGGAGGCGGGCCGTTCTTTTATGCCAGCCTGCTGAGAGCTCTCCTCTTGTGAAAATAATCAATGGGAACTCAGTCTCTCTGCTGCTTTAACTTGTGCTGGATTTAAATTGCTCCCACTCCACTCCATGCCTATTCAAGGGTGAAAACAAGCCGTTCGCTGGCGTAATTGCACGGTGACAAAAGAACCACCAGATCACAGGTGGTTGAGCTTCTGTTCAGAAGAGCAGAGAGGGAAGAGAAGACACAGCAGCAGCTATATCAAAAAACAACAGTTTGAAGAATGTGCAACCCTGTCTGCTTCATCTTCGTGGTGTGGCTGATCGCTCTCCTCGTGTATCCAGGTACCGTCTCTGTGTAAATTCTCTGCATGCTGAAAGCTGGGGGGGATTTATGCCTATATCTGAAATGGGATGAGGGATGGAGATCGTTTTCCGTACGGCTCCTGCAAGCACAGAGAATGCAAAATGTGATCAAAGTTACAAGAAGTGTGCCGGATGGAGCAACAGAAAATTCCTATGGGGCAGGATGCTTCGGTGGTCGCGTGCGGCGCGGGGGTGATTTGGTTGAAGCGGGATCCCGGAGGAATATGCCTAAACTCACTACACGTATAATAATGTGCAATGACAGCTGAGGCAAAGTGAGCAGAGTTAGCAGAAGACGTCACGCGGTTTCCATTTACTCAAGTCTGAGTCGCACAACGCCAAGTGCTCTTGTGACATTTCCAGGCGCTTGTGAGGGAAATTATTCAGCAGTGTAGGTATTGAAATATGTGTTTTGTTCATTACGTGGCTTTAAGAGAAAGCTATACTTTAACTGAAGAGAAGAGTACTTCAGTAAACAGAGGAAAAGGCATTTTCATATGCATTCATGAGCTTTAAAAGGAGCCATTACATGCTTTTATCTCAGAGTCCTTCTAATGGCAATGAATGATTTCATGTGCGTGCTGCTTTGAAATCTTAATCTGAAAGGGTTGTTACCTACAGTTCATTGTAGGCAAAGCATATCGGTATTTTAAGATGCATGGTATATTGGAGCGGTCGAAATAATTGAAATCTTAACCTGATATTCTGTTTGTGACACCACATTTAAACAGAAATGCACACACCGATCGATATTTAATTTGAAAGCAGTAAGGTGGGTCTCATTGTCACTAACCTGTTTTGGAATAATACAGCGGTGGTCTGGGATTGACAAGCGAGTTTAAAAACAAACAAATATCACAGTGTTTCTTTTTTCTAGAGAAATGTAACACTGTATGTGCCGGGTTAAAATGATGTAATAAATGACATTTTTTCAGGTAGCCCAATAAGTGGACTCAGCTGGTGCTCTATATAGGTAAATGATAATAAACTCAATAAAGTCAGTTTGATACTTTTATTCACAGGTGGTTGTTTGCTTTGACTTGATTAGTAAACTGCCAAAATGTGTTGGCCAAGCATCACAGGGCAGGAGCTGTTTGATCACAGTCAGGCCTTGAGCTGTCATTTCATTTCATAATCAACGGGAACCAATGAAAATATAAAATGAAATGTGCTTTAAAAACACATATGGATCCAAGCCATTGCAAGTCATTAGTTCAACGAAAGATGACCGTTCTCTCAATTTGCTCTCCCTACTGCCTTCCCTCACTCTGATGTGTTTTTTTATTAATGGGGTCAT
This sequence comes from Barbatula barbatula, assembly GCF_947034865.1. Classification (NCBI taxonomy): domain Eukaryota; kingdom Metazoa; phylum Chordata; class Actinopteri; order Cypriniformes; family Nemacheilidae; genus Barbatula; species Barbatula barbatula. The sequence goes on along the minus strand of NC_136787.1, from coordinate 13,760,693 downwards.
TGACGTGGCTAAAACGAATATTATCATTTGTTTTAGATGTAATGCAATGTGTATGCACGATTTAAGGTAAAAAAAAATGCTGTCCGTGCATGTTTGTATCTCCTCTTTGCCCCGCCTCTCTGAAACGTGCAGATTTTTTACAAAGCTAATTTTTCAAAGTGAGATGTGCTATGATTGGCCGGTTAACCAGTGATTGGTCGAATACTGCAAGCGTGTGACGGAAATGTAACGCCTTTTACCATATGTGGAACATCAGGTGCCAAAGCGATTGGTACGGCCACCTTACTTGGGTATATATTTTGGCGTCTTAGTCAAATCACACCACAAACTAACGTAGATCTGTGGGGGTGTGGTTTCACGAGATGTTTCGGCAGGTCTGAAATAAACTCTCAGCCAGGGAAACTCTGGACAAGATGTTCATTTGCTCATTCCCTCATACAGTGAGACACATACAAATCCATGAGCGTCACGCGTGTAGCATGGTAAACGGTGCAACACATTCACTCATACATGCAGAAACGTCAGATGACAGATTTATAGCGGAAATCATAGGCGATATGAACTCAATGCAGCCAGGAAACAAGTTTCAATCACAAAATAGACTAAAACCAAGTAAATGAGCAGTCCGCCATCGTTAACGTCACACACAAACAAGCACAAGGACAAACACACTTCACACAAACAAGCCGCTCCGTCTAATGCAATTGCGAAAATGTATTGCACATTGAGACCTTACAGCACGGCAATAGTCATTCGAAAGCTTCTCGCAATGTTTCAATGTCATACGCCAATGGGGTATGTACAGTGCTGAATGATGTTAAACACACTTCTTGTTTTAGACGACAGACAAGATCATGATCCTCGCGATTCCGTTAAAAAGTGGATCGAGGACACTTTCAAGATCGATCGCGATTTATGATCGTCACATCGCCCACCCCTTCTTTAACATTTTGGGACCTATGTATAGCGTTGTTGTCCTTCCAAAACCTCAGATGTCCAGATTTGCGGTTGTCAGGAAAATCACTGTACTTTTTAAATCATTAAATGCTAAATTGACAAGCACTCTTTTATTCTTTTAATTGGTTATTAATTTGCAAAACAATTGACATTCATGACTAAAATAATGGACGAAATATGGAGATACCAGAAGGAAAGCAGCCCCTCACACTTTTTTGAGGAAGGAATGAGGCTGATGGCGAGTAATTATAATAAATGTCGTGAACTAATTTCTAGATATATATATATAAATAAGTAATAAATATATAAATTTGCATACATTTTCATCAGACATCTGTGATGTTAGTCTGTGAAGAATAAGGTCAAGCAGCTGGGATTAGTCACTCAGATCTCTTGTTTTGAACATTTCTGTGTTAGATAAAATGCATATCTAATTAAATGACAAATGATGTCATCAGACGGTCTAATGCATTTACAATTTACCCACTTAAGCAGCTTTTATGTAGTTAGCCTACTAGTTGCTTTAGCTTACTAGCTCGATAGCTACAGCCTACTGTATAATTTCAATGTGGCTTCAATATCTACAAAAAACACCACGATCCGAACTTTTATTAAAAACATGAATCTATTTTGAAGCGTGACATTTTTAAAGTCTCAATACATTCTTGAGCAGTAAACTTTGATAAGCACCATTAAAGTTTATTTCCGAGAGTGGTACACAATCCCCGTTGCAACTTTCAGGCCATTTAGATTGTTCCACACACGCAATAGATTTATTGTCAGCTATAAACAACATAAGTAATTCATTATGATTGACAGCTCAGTGCTTCTGGAAACTGGTGTTTGCTCCCTCAGCCTTTTGAGGCATAATGAGCCTTGAAATAGCATCTTTCAGACACTCAGAAACATCTTACAGAATCGCTCTGATAGAAGCTGATGCTAATACATTTATGCAGCAAACAAAATGCATATTGTTGTTCCTCAACGATATCAAAGATGTTGACAAGGGCGCGATGCGAATATCATTTGACCTGTTAGAATCGTCTGCGTGGTCTGAACATTGTCAGAATTGAATTGTGGCACGACCAAATTACTTGAGAACTTTTCAATGACACTGTGCTGTACAATATATTGCTGTGGCTGTAGGCTCTGTGGTTACAATTTCTGATTCAGTAATAATGGATCTATTAATCAAAGTGGCAGGTAAAGGACCCTGTAGTTCAAACGTGCGTTCTTACTGTTCTGCTTTCCGCTTGAGTTCTTGTGATGACGGGGATCTTTTGTTCATCAGCGACAGTTTAACGAACAAGCATGAAGAGCGTAAGAGATCATGGATGAGCTTCTGTGATCTTACCAGATAAACCTCCTAAGGCTGGACTATACTGCACAACTTCAAATAGCTTTTTTAAACACATTTCGACTATTGTTATTTTATTTAAAAGATTTTGCCTATTATTATTTTGTGTGTGCAGACTGAAAACATTTCAAAATTTAGTAACTTATAGTAACTAGTAACAAGTTTAGTACTAATATAGTGGCCAAAGCTTTTAAGTAAAACAGCTATATTTAAATATGTTGTGAATAAACCTCTTTATACGTAAATTTTTAAAAAAAATTTTAATGTATATTTAACTTATATTGTATATGTTCATGTAGCTTTTGTACAGCAGAATGTGTAAAAAATAGAATTTATTTTGGTTTTTATGGACAAAAACGGCAACTGTGGTTGCCAGAAAACTTTGGTAAAACTTATGCTTCATAGCAATGTGTTTTTTACAAACAACGAAGCATATTTTTTAAATATTCTTTCATAAATAATTTGTGTCTTTTTTTCGATACATGTAGCAAAACCTTCACTATGTCATCCTGTGAAGTATTTGGTATTCTCTGAGAGTGTCGTCTAATGCCCCGTTCTACCGGGGCTGTCATTTAAAATAATGTTTGTGTGACCTTGCCGGAGGTGGCGAGCACCCCGTGACAGATTCATCCCCTCTTTCCTCTGACTCATCTCGGCACGAGCATGTATGTTTTATGTGCGCATAAGTGGTAATTCAGTAAGCTCAGCAAAAAAAAGTAAGGCACGGCAGAGCGGAGAAGCAAATAGCATTGCCCCAGCCCATACCTACTATGGACAGATAAACATTTGTTCACTCATCCTTGCATGGCACAGGCCTGAAGGGGAGGGGATGTAGGCGAGCCAGGCTGGCTTGCCGCAGAGTCTGGTGTCCATATGCCATCATGAGAGCCCGGTGCCCTTCAAGAGCACCATGCTTTGTTGAACACTGGTCATTTGGTGCCCAATCTACTTGGTTGGTCACAGCTTGGGTGGGACAGTTTCAGGCCTTATTGAGGTTGGAACAAAATGAGAGATTGTTTGCGTGTCTTTCTGCTCTCTGACTCTTAAGAGTTTATTTGTATGCATATAAAGTCTATCCAAAAGCAAGAAGCAAAAGGAGGAAACTGGGGTTCATGGCTTTTGATGATGCTATCTGTTAAATATGTTGATAGAGTTCATAAAAGTGAAGATGATACAATTTATGGTGGGATATGTAAAACTAAAGAAACTTGGATGTAAGCTTGAAATGTTATTTAAGCATCTCCTACACATCATAATTCAAGGACAGCCAGAACAGATCCACTAAGATATTAAGATCACTGCCAACAAAAGAAAACTAACAGCGGTTGCCAGATTAAACACTTGCATGTGTCCACAAATACTTTGGCACTTCTTTGAACCATTCACAATGGCGGTGCAGAAGCTATGAAAAGTTTATTAAATGGCAGCGATATAGACTGACGCTGATTAAAATCGATGCATGGCCGCCAATGCCTCGAAAGTCACCTTGTTGGTTGCTGATGTGTTTATTTCTCCGAGCATGTTTCGATATATTCCATTATCATGTTTTTTGCCATCGTCTATTAATTTCCATACTGAGGGTTGTTAAATTTGATGTTAAATGAATCTGTAGGTCTGGTTAATGCTTACAAGCTGTCCACACGGGTTGCTCCCCTCAGGCACTCATCAGAAGGCCAACTTAAGCACCTTTTCCATCTGTTAACAGAACAATGATGCTGATCTTGCAATGATATCGGAGTTGTGTTTGTACACTAGAGTACATTTTGTAGACACTGTTGTTCTCTTTTCCGAATTTTAGACAAATGAGATGTGCTGCATCTACAATGTTAAATAGAACTAATACACAACTCAGCTTCATTCATTTACCAGTGCAGCTTTGTCCATGTGTGTTAGCTGTGAAGCTACAGGCACATGCTAGTGTGGTCCAAAATGCAAATTTTAACAAATATTCATCTTTTTCTTTAATGAAAACAGCCCAAAAATTCTACGTGAATTTATTGTTTGCGTTTAATCAGTTTGTGTTCCTAGGAATCAAGTCAATTCGTGAGGTTTCGCATTGCAACCAAGGGCTCTCTTCACCACTTACACCTCCTTTTTGGAGCACTACATTGTCTGACACGGGACTAAAATGTCTGTTTTTGCTTCTTTGCCAAAGGAGAGAATGTGTTTATGAAACGCATTCTGTAGAGAAGTTTAGCTGTTTAGGGCTACTGTAAAAACAACCTGGCGAACTCCATGTAAGGGGACCCGCGGCGTATGTAGATAGAAATAGCTCATTCTAAGATAATAAAAACATAACGCTTCATTATGAAATGTCTTTAAACACCTCTGACATAGTTATGTATATTATATTAAATTTTCTTCACAAAAATCACACATTGGACCTTAAACTATTGTTATTATTAAACATTTCTTTCCCATTTTTCAACTTTCGCAGTGGAAACATCTTATATATGCACTGGTATACACACAGTGTACCTCACAAACCCCTGCAGTCTCCGTTTGGAAAAGCCTGCACTAACTGAGCCTTTGAAACATATTTTTGTACATTGAAATACTCTAATGTCCTTCCCCGAATACTATCTGCAATTGATGAATTACAGTCTTTTGGCTCATCAAACGATTTAATGGTGTCTTTAATCTTCAAAATTCACATTAGTTTTGGTTACTGTTACAACTGGTTTGTTGAGCTACAAATTGCTTATTTGGAGCTCAGAATGTTTGCATATCCGTTAAAGTCAGAAGTAACCAACCAGACCTCACAGGAAACTATTTCGCGAGGTTCGATTTCATATGAATTCGTACAATGTGAATTGAACAGAAATGTACTGTCATGATTCTGCCTCTTCTGGTCAAGTCTTTTTCAGTCTTTTGGCAGGATCATGTCAAGTGTTGTGTTAGTTTAGTCCAGTCAGTTTATAGTGTCCATTATTGTTATTCCTTGTTCTTTGCCCCCTCATTTTAAATACCTGGACTTCAAATCTGAATGTGTGATCTGTGGGTCACATTAGAAAATATTCTTAAACATTTAGGTGTTTAAGAGTGTGGAAATATGGTTTCAATTACTATTACAGGCAGTGTTCAATGATTTAAAGTAAAAAGAGGTCAGTTTTAGACCAGTAAATGACCACAGCTGATCCGTTATTCTTACAGCTGTCAGTTTGCATTTAGTGTCTCGCGGTTCCTGGATATTCTGTCAGATACGCTACACAAAAGGCCGTTGTGATTGGAGGAGCGCTATTTTTCCGGGGCAATCTGCACAACATTTGATGTCATCTTTCTAAAAGGGATCATCTTCCAAAGGGGAATGTCATCGGCTCCATTGGTTTGTGTTTGTTTAGCCCCCATCATGAGGGACAAACAGAAAAGTCTCATCTGTTGCTTTGTCGAGGGGATGTAATGAACATAATCCTCCATATTTCAGCATTGTTATGTTATAGAGTACAGCTTGTAAAATGCTACGTTTGATGTGCTCTCCACTAAATTAAGATTCATCTCATCCGTGGCTTGATATCACATTCTAATCACAAGGGATGTAGGTCAGTTTATTGCCTGCTAATTTTATGCATTCTTTCTTTCATAACACCGTAATGTATGGGCTATTTAGAACAGTCGCCCTCACATTTTAATCCACATTTTAATTTAACAAACATAGATGTTAGTTATTGGTTTGCGGCACATCCCGACCCCCCCCCCCCCTTTACCTTCTCCTTCCCTCCAGTCAAGAGGAATTAATACTGTACTAAATGAAACCTTCCCAAATTCCAGATATGATAATTAATCTGGTATCTACTTTTAAGGACCATCTGTACGCAGTGACAGAACCGTACAAGTCCCCAAGTCACCAGCAGATGCTGTTCAATTCCAAATCCAAGTGTAATATTCCCTCAAACCTTACAATCTGTAAACGTGTCTTGTGAAGTAACTGCCCAGCAAGGGAAGGATCTGCTTCCCACCTGCGAGAGGAGGACTATCCAGATGTTCATTAAATCTCAAAAGAATATTACTTGTGCAAACAATGGTAATTTTTGTGGAGTTTTGTTTTGTTCTGTTGTTGCATGTCCTCTCAGTGTAAGGAAGTAGATATAGAACAGCACTTACATTGATCTACTGTACAAACTCTCTTTGTCTGAAGGCAGGGCTGAAGAGTACAATGAGCTATTAGGGTCACATGATCAATGTAAAGATGGGACGGCAGTGCTCGGATGGTCATTGATTTGATCTTCAGTGCTGGATTGCTGACAGCGTCAGTGGGTAAAAAAATCCCCCACAACGCGTTTGCCTGACCCCTGTCAGCTTCGGGTCCTTTGCACAACAGCCAAGTCTATTTACTATCTGCCATTTCGGATTCACATTCAAATAAAGTATGCATGAAAAGATACAAAGTGCAAGCACTTTCTCTTATAATTTCAAGAAATGAGCGGCCACTAAGAGGTAATGTTGCACACGGATGAGAAACATTTGAGCAATGTTTTTGAATTATGGCGTTCAACTAAATCGCCATTATTTCCATAGCCGAATACACCTCATGAATCTGTAACAAGGCAGCGGTGCCCAAGCAAAGAAATCACATTTTCCTTTCTCTTGAATACTCATTATTAAAATGAGTTGAAATGTACTTTAATGCACAATTCATGAGTGCGTATAAAAAAAAGCGATTTCACTTTTTATAGTTTAAAGCTCACACTGTTTATCATGTACAGCAGCAAGCAAACACATGCACCCCGTCAGTTAGTTCTCTACGCTCCATGTCCCCTCAGGAAACAAGCACGTACCTTGGATGGGGTGTGATAGTTTCTCGGAATTTGGATTCTTTTAATTAATTTGAATTGGAAAAGTGAAGAAAGCATGCCGGTTTACCGAGATGTAATGGGGGCACACCACAAAACAGTTTTAGTGCCGGCTGCTTTTCTCGAATGAGACGTTTGAAAATGACATATTATGCTGGTACCCTGCTCGCTTGAAAAGCTGGCAGTGAACCTGCCTTATCAAGGTTGGGGTTGGCGATGTACCGCACGGCGGGCAGGGTGCTGTCAAGGTTGTCGAGAAGGGATTGATTAATTATGCTGGACAGATAGTTGCAGAGAGACCTCTTAATGAAAACCTGCTCTACTGAAGACCTTGCTCCTATCCATGTCAGGGTCACTGGTATACTGCAACAGCAGCTCTCTTTTTGTTGCCAGTATATTTTGAAAAGGATTGATTAATATATGCTGGCGGAATGTAAGGAGTTCCTATAATAAGATTACCTGAAATTACATTAAAGTGGAAGTTATTTTAAACAAAAACGAGAAATACCCATGCCATGATTTTTTTCACTGAACACGAGACGAGATGTTTGGCAAAATATTGACCAGTGATGTGACCAGTGGCTGTCAAAGGGATAGGTTATCAAAAATGATCATCATATTATCATTTACGCACCCTTGTGTCATTCTAAACCTTTATTCTGCAGAACACAATAGAAAATATTTAAGCAAACAACATTGTCCCCCATTGACTTCCATTGTATGGACACAAAACCACTGAGAAATTTCTTAAAATATCTTATTTTGTGTTTCACTGGAGACAGAGTTATGCACACGCTTTAAACAACATGAGAGTGAAGAAATGACAATTTAAAAAAATCTCTTTTAGCTTTTAAAATACATGGAATATAGCACACAACTATTTGCATGATGCTTTTTAATAGCTTTCGAGCCCAAGGTCACCATTCAATCTCATTGTATAGACAGGGCCTATTACAGTATATATGATGCAAATCTCCTTTTGTATTCTACGGAGGAAACAGTGAGGGAAGTAAATTAGTTTGAGTTTGGGTGGTTTTTGGGTGAACTACTACAGTATAAAACAGCAGTTCAGTACAGTTGCAACAAAATGGCTGTGAGGAAGGTCTACCCGACCTCTGCTTTCTTGTGTGCATCTGCTTCGCTCTCTAGGCTGTAGTGAGATGTAACAGAAAAAGAATGCGAGTCAAACAGAATGTACTATGAGTGCAGGCAGGCAGAGAATTCAACATGGGACTCGAGTAGAATTTTGAATGAGGTCCTCTAAAACTCTTGGGTTTTGTGGGAACTTCCCTAATGTAGTCAAACAGGTTGTTTGGAGTAGGATCATAAACTGGACAGGAAATGCCCAGAGTCCATGCTTCAGTCCCGTTGGTTGTTTTCACCTGCTACATGTGATAAAATATTTATAAGTAATAAAAAATACTGATAATAATTCTAACATTACTCATAGTCGCATGTTGATTTATTTTCTTTCTATGGATAGAAAAAGATAAAAAATGCACTAATAGGCAAGTGTTAACAAAACATTTGATGTGAAGAATGTATACATCTTGTTAAGCATGCTGATATATTTTTTAATGCAGTCAATAAATTAAAAACATACATGGCGTCAGTTGCACATGAAAGTGTTTGTTCATGACAGGCAGTGAATACATCTCGCTATTAAATGTATAATACAATATGTATATATATACAGTATACACACCGATAACACTGTCCTGGAATTATCTTGTTGTAAAAATATATACCGTCACATGTCAAATTCCTTTTGTTTCTAGCTGTTTAAGAATGCATGGTTCACTTGAACTGTTGTTGTCCACTGTTTCTGAGCTCACTATGAAAAACTATTTTTACCTGAGGTCTAATACAGTGGTTCTCAACTTCTTTTGATTCAGAACTCAGACTTTACCTTGAACATTTATTTTTTAATGTTTATTCATTCAATAGATTCATGCTCTTGGCAGACGGTGATTCACAGCAGAAACCGTGTTCGTCTTCACTGCAGTTCAGCTTGTTTTAAATGCAGGCTCGTAGCGTTTGCTTTGTCCGTGTTGGGATCTGCCTTTTTGGCTATAGCTTCTTCCAAGTGACAGATACATTTGCACTTGTTTGCTTGAATGCACATCAACGAAAGATATGGGAAGAATTTAACCCCTTTTATATATAAGCTTGTTTATTATATTAAATATGTACTGTATGACTGACTGTGTGGTTACAGTATTTCTAAACATTCTGAATTTATATAATGACTGTTAATATTGATAGTGATGTTTCTTAACATTTTATATACTGTATACAGAGCACAAATTCAATGCATTTTCCTGTCCTCTTTTGATAGAAAGGATACATTTGCCCTGACCATCGGCTGTTTTTAAACTATTGGCTGATAGATAAAATAGCTTTTATCAGCCGATACCGATTATTGGCCGACATAGTAGTGCATCTCTAGTAAAAGCATATTTAGTCTGAGGAGAAGAGGACTGGTGAGAACATTTTCCTCACATTTTGAGTCAGGTGGAATTGTGATGGGGAAAAAGAAAACAGGCTGCGTTTGTGAGTCTGTAAAAAGCACCTGACTTTCAGGTTGTCATGTTGTGTTGTGATAGATGAGCTCTAGTCTGGCAGAATACAAGACAGCTGTAAAGCTCTTGTCAGGAGTCTGAGACACTACCGTAAACATTTTCCTCTGAATGTCATCAGAGGGCGACGCCTCGATTAAAATTACATTCGCTGCACCTAGCTCCCAGCGTGGCTTGTAATAAAAGTAATACCTAAAATAAGTATTGTAGCTATAACCGGATACAGAGGTATTTCTAAAAAGAGGACAGTGGGCCCCTCCTTATCACAAATTCCCAGATGCCCCATCTTTTCCACAACAACAGCCTTGGCCATACAACCTGCAAGAAGCAATGGAATTTTGACTCTATCCCACTGGGCATGAGCACCAAATAAAACTTGGCTTATTTTATTTTACACCTGCATGAATTTGAACCCAAACCACAATCTACCCCATCCCCTGCACTAAATTAGATATGAAGGAAAACTGTGATCCTTTAAAGAAGCCACACAAACTATGGCAAACTTGGTTTGGGTGCATGATTGTAAGCTAGTGGAAGAGATGACTTCCCGGGATGCAGTGCAGAGACCCCAGCACCAATTACATCCTCGAATTACACAGCGGGACACAGGGCATGTAAATACCTCCGCCTGCCAAACCACCCAACTAATGAGTGACTAAAGAACGGACCAGTGCACACGCTCACAGTATACAGTCACTGTGGGGTGTGAATGAGGATGGTTCGACTCCAGGTGGTTTGCGTGTGTCAGTGCCAGTGGAATAATGAAGTTATCTTTTTTCATCACCTGTGATGGTGCAGTACTTTAAAACATCCACATTTCTTAATTTACAGAAAAGTGGAATGTGTCATTTGATCAGACTCTTTAAATGTTATATCATTTAGTGACATTTTGACAGTGGGGGGAGCTACGGCACAGTAATGAAAGCAATGAATTATTAAAAGGATATTTCACCTAATTCTGTCATAATTTCAAACCTGTATGACTTTATTTTTCCTGCAAAAAAGCGAAGGAAGATATTTGTAAGTATGCTGGCGAGGGATCAGCGGCGGAACCCATTCACTTCTATTGTATGGACACAAAACCATGCAAGTCGTTTGGTTACCGTCAATCTACAAAATATCTTCTTTTGTCTTCTGCTGAAGAAAATCATGAAGTACATGATGACGTAATTTTGTTGCAATACATATAAAAAATCGCCCCGCCGCCACAAGCTCAGTTTTGATGTTTCGTCTACCCACAACCCCTTGCACACCTCTAGAGACGTGGCACGTAGGCAGATGATCGTGCAAAAAAAGATTGAGCATTTTTCGAGTTGAATGTGGCAAGCCGGAGCAGATGGCCCTGCAGAGAGGAGACTGCAGCAGGGGAGCGACGGCGCTCTCTGAACAGCCTGTAGACAGAAGACGAACCGTAATATAGAGAGGCAGTTAGTATTGTGATGCGTTTAACTTTTGACCTCACAGTGAGAAATGCTCTTGATTGGAGGATTGCTGAACGTTCCGATGTAATCAAGGAAACCGTTTTTCCTGTACATACAGACCTTTGGTTTGAAGTGTGTTAGACGTGCATAGATCCAAGACAGTGAGTTTTTTATACTAAGACTAATGCAAGACATCCATTGTGTAAAATTATTATAATCTGCATCTTATTTTAATTCAAATTATTGTGTCGTGCATGCTTCCAAATTTCACGGCATGCTCCATTAAATAATTTTTTCATCCATTTTCAATAAAAACATAATCCAGCAGTACGTTTCAACACACTATCTAGATCAAAGTTCTTTCCTGGTCACATCTTTTATAATGAAAGACCTGGGTTAACAGGTGTAGCGGCCCTGTCATATTTAGGAAAATAGGAGCACTGCGGACTCCTGCTAAAACCTCTGTCATGCATCCAGCCCTCTCAGAGCTGACATCCCATTCCTTATGGGATGTTAAAAAGGCACTTTCGCAGGACTAGTGAACTGTAAAGGAATATAAATGAATGTACAGCGGAATTCTGCACAGCGCTGCAGTCAAACTCAACTCATGTTTTCTAAGAGCGTTACATTATTAATATGCTTTTTGGGTCTTGGAGGAGCCTATTTAATTTCTCAGAGGAGTCTGGGGCTATTAGATAGTAATGCAGGTAATGCTGGAGGACACCGACCCATTTATTAATGATAAGTCTGTTTGATTGCTTCAATGCAATGCGCTTTGATGAGATTCACAAATAGAATATAAGGCGTTGATCACAAATGCCTACCCTCGTGCATCACTCATCATCTTGACCGAAATGAACACTTATGCAATTCAGACAGCATTTCCCCGGTGTATCTCAAATACATACAGAAAATGATCTCATAGATGATTGGACACGTTGACTCTGTCAAGTTTATTTTCAAGCTTTGGATCATATCTATTACACACGTGTGTTTTGTGTCTTGTAGATTTTAGACCTATTGATGTCTAAACAGGTCATGTTGTCATACTTTTCATAAACTCTAAAATGATAGGCTAGGTTAACCCTTGACATGGGTTTGACCATTTTTTATCTAACCAGGGATTGAAATGACTTCATTTCCTCTGCAGAACACAAAATAAGATATTTTGGAGAAAGTTGGTTACCGAAACAGCGCCGCCACCCATTCACTTCCATTGTATGGACACAAAACCACTAAAACATTTCTCAAAATATCTTCTTCTGCATAAGGAAGTAAGTCATAACGGTTTGGAATTTCATTTGGGTGAGGAAATAATGGGGTATACATTGTAGTTTTTGGGTGAGTTACCCCTTTTAAGGAACTCCAGTATAACCAATGAAAGTGTCGCTGATGGTTTTGTTTTGGCACTTGGCTCGGTCTAATCCACTCAATGTTTCCTATCTAGAGATGCCAGCAGTGGTCAGTCATGCGAGGTAAGACTTGTGCATCTGATGCCACTGTTAGTAATCAGACTGTGGATCTCACTGCGCTCTGCAATCAGCTGTAATTGATGCATTCTTGAGTCGATAGCATCGTTCCCAGGAAATAATCCTGATTGTGTGTTTCATTTTACATTCTCGGGATCCGTCATTTGTTACCTCTAATAATTCTAATTTGAATGAAATCAGAGATCTAATCAGACTCCGAAGGATGATGACACGCAGCTGTGTTTGTGTAAAAGGTTGATCTCAAATTCGGTGCACAGATATTGTCGCACACCAAGTTCTTATGAATTTCCCAGCTGAAATTAAACAAATGTACTGTAAATAATACTCCAGATCTCCCTTATGGGTCCATGCGTGTGACCATGTGTGGAAAAGGGCATGCATTTTGTATTTCTAGATCAAATTCTGTGCAATTTGATTTATTTGTATGATACTTCGTACAACACATTTTGTTCCAAAGCAGCATTATAAAGAATTCATTTTATGAGCCCCAGTAGGCCAGCAACAAAATGGCAAGAAAACACTTATCGGATGTGAAAGAAATCTTAGGGAAGAGAAGAGAAGCCCATTCTTGGGCTGTCACAATTTTAAATGAAATCTAATACATGAAATCTTTTGAAATTGACAATTCCATGCAAATGTCAACTTTTAATACCCATAAAGCATAGTTTTACATAGTTTGGTTTTGAATAAATGCATTCTCTGAGATTTAATGTTTCAAGTTTCGACTGAAAATGTCACATCCAACACTGAACTTGCCCAAAGGCTTCATACACTAGTACCCTAGTATTGACATTATATTGTATTCAACATAATAGAAAATGATCTACTTTGGGAAGATATTTTGACCCGGGATGTCAGCAACATACTACACCCTCATTGCCAAACACAGCAATACCCTGGCAACTAACCACGACACCTGCATCATGGTGCCGAGTTGCTACGGCAAAGCACCCCTCACAAATGTAAAAAACGACACCATCCCCTAGTTTCTCCTCACCAAGAGGTAAACCCAGGAAGCCAAGTTAAGTCGGTAAAGTTTGATATTAGGTTAGAAATTGAAGCAGGTGGGTCTAATCTTTGCTTGGATTAAATTCACACCCAGATGGCCGTGGTTGATAACATCAAAGAAGTTCTTCCTGATAATGTCAGGCCGGGCAGGTGAGAATATGAACACCTCCAAGCTATTTCTCCCGATGTCTGGTGCCCACGCGGGATTAGCTGCAAAGTTCAAACGGGGTTATCACTGTAAAAATTGAACCTGAACTCCAGTGATCTCACTTAATTTCTCACAAAACTAGATTAGATTTTTTTAAATCAGCTTGACAATTCGTTTCGTTCGCAACCCTCTTTATACGGGTCTTCCGATTATGCGCCGCGAGTGTTGCCAAGTTTGTTACGTTGGAGTTCATTTGGCATTCCTGTAGTTTTAATATTTCTGAATTCGCAATACCCAGCATCACTAGCTTTGACTCCCATTAGAATTGAACGGTTTGCGCTCTCGATGTAATAAGTGCTTTCGACAACCTAATTAGCGCTGTTGATGAATGAAGCCGATTTGTTTTGGCAACCGCGCACCGGTTTATACGGAAGTCTACTGGCACAGATGATGACAGCAGCGTGCTACCTTTTGCTTTCTCTCCTGTGCTTAACTTCCCATCTATCAGTGTATAGCACACTCGCCTTTTATTCCAAGAGATATGGGACTGTTAATCATCCCCATATTCATTAAAAGCAGACACATAATCAATTGCGAGGAGCTTGCCAAAGATGCTGTCTCTAGTGGTTCTTTGAGAGAGAGAGAGATGGAGACGGCTTATGATAATCAGAAAGGCAGATCTAGACAATAGCAGGGTTCACAGTTGAAGAATAGGAGAAAGATAGACTGGGGTTTTGCCATTTGTAGCCTTTTCTGTATTAGCATGAATCTTGCACTACACTGACATCTTCTGGCATCAGCTTTCACGTGTTTCCATGCGTTGTGGATTGTAAGCTCCAGCCGTGATCGTTGCTTTGGTTAAAATGTGTAGGGTTACTGAGACAGCAATGGTGTACGAATGTCATTTTGAGATGGACCTATTTTGTTTGTTTGTTCTGAAGAAATCAGGAGACAGATGCTGTATGCCTCTCTTTTACTTCAGAGAAGCCAAAATGTAAAAGGTAAAAATACAATATCTTGTATATAAATACATTGTATATAAATATATTGTATATAAATACAATCAAATAACAGGACATTTTAAAGGGATAGTTCACCCCAAAATGAAAATGTTGTCATCATTTACTCACCCTCCTGTCGGTTCAAACCTGTATGACTTTCTTCCGCGGGAAACAAAGAATATATTTTAAAGCGCATATAACCGAACAGCACCGGCACCCGTTTCACTTCTATTTTATGGACATAAAACCAGTGCAAGTAAGGTCCCAGTTAACAACATTCTTCTATATATCTTCTTTTGTGTTCTGCGGAAGAAAACAAGTCTTTCAAGTTTAAAACGACAAGAGGGTGAGATGACAGAATTTTCATTTTAGGGTGATGACTTTGAAATCTTGTTTTAGAATCTGTTCACCCTGCTAGTATTTAAAGCGGAGGTAACAGACACAGTTTCTGCCAATCTCATGTTAAACTTGAGTACCTGTAGACTTTATATCATACTCATATTTATTTAAGAGTCTTCAGTTTTACAAATGGCAGATACAGCTGGACGATTCTTTCCGAAGACACTCCTGGAGGTGTGCAGTGGGTGCAGCTTAAACACGACAAGTTACAGGATCTTTTATCGCTGGGACCGCTCCTTCTTTTAGTTTAAACGATCCGAAAATACTGCGTCGCCTTGTTTATAAAACATTCGTCACCAAAAAGGCATGAAACAGAATTGAACCCCACCTTTAAATAAGTTACAAGTTGCATCTGATGTTGATATTTGGACACATTGTCCTTGTTGTTTATAGACGGTGTGTTTTGCTCACTATCAATGAAGGAGTAATGAAGGACTAGACTCCAACCTCAATCTGACCTTATCTGACACCTGAAGATCCTTGTGCTGTGTGGTTGTTTGTGTGGAAGCATTTCTGTGTCTTCCTTTTTTACCATATGACATCATTAAATCATTGAAAGGGTCTTTCAATAGTACCTTAATATATAACTGTTTTTATCAGTAAGTTTTTTGTGAAAAGGTTTTGTGTCTGACTGTGCTCTGACCAACACACTCCACTTACTGTGGTTGTTTTAGCGGGTCAGTTTTGTAGCAATCAGCTGTCTTTGCTGGCATTTTTCAGTGATAGAAAAAAGACTACAGGCAAACACATCAATCATAGATCGAGAGAGTGTCATGAGTGCTTCATTTTCATTTTATTATATATTTCGCCTGTCTGTTATGGACATATACAGTATAGTTTGCTGAGGCACATTATATGAGGGACAGATTTGAGACCATTCCAATGGGGCCAGTGACCCGCGGCCCTATGATTACTGGGGATGAACGGATGTAATATGAACATAGATTGGCACAGTGGGAAATAAATGCTCCACTTTGAAACCTAGTGCACTGGATTTGTTGGTGAGATTTTAAAGCATCATGCAGAAGGCACATTCGCCAAAGATAATTCACTAAGTAGGCAAACCCGTAAAGCCTTAGGATGAGTTTAGCGATCATTTCTCACGTGTACACCATCCTGAAATACATTTTTATCACTGAGAATTTATATCTGTTTCAAGATGGTGTAATGTTAAATAAATGTTCATTTTAAATATAATTCACGCAATACTGACAGATCAAAGTGCTTCCTGTTTTAACATGTCACCCATGCTATACTGCTAGTATGAGTTTTCCAAATAATGAATATCAATTATGTATTATTTCTTAACAGCGTTTCCAACTTTATACACAATCTAATTTCTTAAAATGTTGTATTTTTTATAAGGGGCCGTCCAATGAGGTTGGACCAAACGTACACATACTGTACAATACAAAGCACCTGAGCAATCCAAAGCATCCAAAACGTGGAGGGGGTCCTAAACTCTATCACCTCCAATCGTTTTATCACGACCACCTGTCTCTGACACCTCCCTCCCACCAGTTTACCGTCTGTCAGGCTGATCTCAATACCTGCAGCTGTAACCCCACTGTGCTCTGTGAGGGAAGGTGAAAGAGATTAGTGAGTTACTAAAACTTTATTCGTGTGAGTTAGTCTGTGTCTCCGTAGCCCGGGGCTTTTTCAGAGGGAGTAGATGCTCAGAGCTCATGCAGTTTTTACGGGTAGATTTAGCATGTCACCAGAATCTGTGTCATTTTTTTATCATCCTTAATAACCTTCGGCAATTGTTATTTACAGCTTGAGCGAGTTTAATCTTGCAATATAAATAAATGCGTTTAACAGATTTCAATGTTAATGCTCTCAAACAAAATGCAATGTGCCAGGTTAAAAATTGAAAATATGTCTTGTAACTGCACTTGTTTTGAAAAATGAAACCCATGGGCTATATGTGAAACACAGCGGCTTTTCATATTTGTCTTTCGGCAAGCAGAAATAAATATAAAAATGACACGTTTTCCCGTATTGGTTTGGGTGACATTTTCCTTAGCTCCCATCAACAGAGCAATTCACTTCACTCAATAACAAATAACAGCCCTTCGTCGTACCACAAACAAAAAACATCCCCCAACCAAAAATAATCCCCCCCATATCCTCACATGTAATGCATAGAGCAGCTGTGCTGGGCTTCAGGTCTGCTGCTATTTTGATTTCTGTCCCCATTTCCTCTTTATCACACTTTGATAAGGTCACCACACGCTGTCACCTGCTTTAACAAACTCCATTTACTTTCCACTGCAATGCTATTATCTATGAGATGTTGTCTGACAGACAGTAAACCTACACAGAGAAACTCATCATTCTGCTGCTTGGGAATCAAACCCTTGCGTCCATGTTGCCATCTTGTTCTCTTAACTCTAGAAATGGTCAATTTTAGATCCCTTCTTGAGATTTGTAATGTGTCGGGTTTGCCGATAGAGGTTAGCATGATGGTGAATGAAAAAACAAGCTTTTGGTGACTGGACAAGAAAATACATTGTTTGTGTATGAAGAGAAGATGTTGCGATGGGAATGTATTGTACCATGTTTTCAAGGTTGGGCGAGGGCGGACGGGCTTTATTTTCCCAGTGCGCTTACCCGTAAGAAAGATAAATCTCAGATGAGATCTTCGTAATATTATAGCTCAGTTATTTCACACAGGCATCAATGGGATTAAATGGAGATTCTTGTGTTTCTCAGATATTTCTCTTGAGAAAGTCCCGGAAATCTCACAAATGTCTCCATTTGAGTTTCAGAAGACATCTCAACACCTGAGCTCAGATTTGCCACGTCTGCAATCAAAAATCGATTTTATTGAAGATTTCACTGAACTCAAACATTTCTCCTCACATTTACATAAATCCGGATTATTTACCTCTACATACAATTCACAGCTCCATTCTTTTAATGTATTTTAACACCCTTAAGTGTTCCTGTTTTATTTCTCTGACACACTTGAGACTTTGTTGATACTTAAATAAAAGTGTAGCTGCGGGGACTAGAAAAGAACTAACTTAGACAGGTAAAGCAAAGCTTATTTAAAGGTCCAATGTGTAATCTTGTAGATGATTTTATGACAGAAATGCAATATAATATGCATAACTATGTCTTTAGAGGTGTATATAGATCTTACATAATGAAGCGTTGTGTTTTTATTACCTCAGAATGAGCTATTTCTATTGGGACCCCATACATGGAATTCGCCATGTTGTTTCTACAGTAGCCCTAAACGGACAAACTGCTCTACAGAGCGTATTTCATAAATACGTGATCTCTTTCATCAAATAAGCGAAAACGGTTGACTTCACCACCTCTAGATGGCACTAGATTTCATACACTGGACCTGTACATGTATTTTCAGCTAAGTCAGTATGGAGAAGCATGTCTTTACTATTTTGTTGTTTTGTGTTACAACTGGATCATTGACATTGTATGTTGGGAGGTGCACAGACAATCTTACAATATGTATAACATTGACAGCAATAAAATCAGCCTTTTACATGAAAAACAATTATTTGATATCATATTATCATTTGAACACCTTGGGAAAACACTTGAGTGATTTAGCTCGAAGAAATGTAAAAAACGAAAACAACATTTATTTCAATCACAGCACTTAACCAATTCCACAATCTGCTTCTGTAATTCCTCATTTATTTAAACCACAAGCCCCACACTGTGCGAAATCATTGTTGTTATATGCCATTGTGTTTATCCCAGACTGCGAGATGTTTGTACACAAACCATTATTGTGTACTGAGGTGTGCATAAGCAAACGTTACACCGCCACATTCAAAGGCAAAGAGGAATCGTATTAAATTGTAAATGCACACACCTCTTATCAACAAATTCATCACGGTGCCCTCCACCCGATCGCCGCTTTCGTTCGAGCGTGAAAATCGTTTAACAGTGTGTTAATGTATTGAGGTATGTGGGGAACGGTTACAGCCTACAGGTCTTTGACCCGATTAAACCAGCTGTAGGATAATTCTATGTAAATCACCAACTGTGAGATCGCCAGACAGCTTCACTAACTAGAGGAGTGGGCCATTTGAATTTCATAGCCAGAACTTTCATCTGCCCTTATGGAGAAGCAGAACTGAGCCAGGGTACCATCCCTCGACTGATTTAAGATGCGTAACGTATTGAGTAACCGATGACGGCCACGCCTTTTCGACAGATCTGTGAATTATTGGACCGCCCCAATCACTGTGATAAATATTCGAGCGAGCAGCATGTAAATGACCTAATTTGACCAAAGAACAGGTGTAGCCTACCTTCAATTGCTTTTTTTGTTTCCAATTGCTTCATGAATTAAAGTCTTTAAGAGAAAGTAAATTACTGCTGGTAACAGGTGAAGTCATTTAACTTAAGAGAATTAATGACACAGCCTTTCATTCAAAAATATCATTAAAGATCCATTAAACATTTGGGTAAGACTTTACAATAAGGTTATATTTGTTAACATAATGTATTTCTATTCATTTACTAGCTAACATGATCTAACTATGAAACAAACTTCTACAGTGTTTATTTATCTTAGTTTATGTTCATTTCAACATTTCAACATTTACCAATTTATATTTTAAATCAAGAGTTGTAACTGTTTACATCAGACAACACACCATGAATTTACATGAATGATAACAAAGATTAATAACTAACGTCAACAAATAATGCTGAAAATATTTGTTGGTTCATGTTTGTTCATGTTAGCTAAAAATGTAAGGAGGCTTGGCAAAAAAATAACACAACACACGAGCATATTGATTCTAGGCTTGGGAGATTGACTGCTGTATTAAAACTATGTATTATGAGAATTATTAAAGATAGTTATTGAAATATAAATGCAGGTATATTTGTAGGTAATATATACTTTATTTCCTGTGAGATCTTTGTTTTTCGGTGCATTTTTGCCTTTAAAACCCATTTGCTGAGATTCCCTGAAATGCTGTAGTTTACTTTTTGACAATTAATTGTGTTCACCTTAAAAGTTTAGTGTTTTGCCCATTCTGTACCACCCATCTCATTGATGGTTTAATCTATCCTTAGGTTGCATTAAAAATAAATATTGTACAAAATGTGACTTTCGGATACCACTATTCTGTTTACACAACATATAAAATACAATACAATATATGGGTAGTTGACAAATTTACCAAGCATGTGTCCTTTGGTGTGACAGCAAAAATGTAGACAACAAACTGATATAAAAAATGTCTTTGTTTATATTATTAGTATATCTGTTTATCTATAAAGGCATAAGAGAGATTTATCTTTGTTAATTTTTTCAAAATGTTTGATGTCACGCCATAGGACTCATTAACACATTTATTTGTCAACTACGCGTATATGTAATGAAACAAGATCCAGCTAACATATTCTGCTTATTCCAGCATTACAGAACAGCATCTTGTTTTCCTGTATGCAGAAATGAACTAGAGACAATGCAGTTTACCCAGAATCCACTGGGGGGCAAAGCCGTACCATCATCTCATTTAGACAGGAATGACAATGACCTATTTTGCTAAACTACATGCAAGGGCTCTCGTTTCTGTTTCTTTGAAACACGCCGCGTCTATTTGCTTAGCGCACGCATACATATGCATATCCATTGACGTGGCATTGTGCCAGAGCGTCGCATCACAACTTTAAAAAGCTTGCCGTTATTTGAAGAGTTCTGCCGAACTCTTAAGGAGTTGAGGCAGATTTCTGTACTCTAATACACTGCAATACCCTGAGGGAACAGCACCGCGCCCGTAGTTCTGCGAGAACTGGATTGACCTCATACAAACCAGCAATGGGAAGGATTAAAACTGCGTCATCTTTAGCTCTATAAATAATCTGCCTTGAGTTCCATCTTTCAACTTCAAAGAGATGTGTCAAACAGATTAGTATGTGTCTTCAATGAGGGGAAATCTATTAATAAGCATGACGGTGAAGCGTACTGTGGTTTTCGGTTGTTTTTTAAGGGATGTTTACCCTCAAGGGCAGACAGGACGGTCCCCGGGGAAGAAGCAGGTTGGCGACCTTGATGCTGCCCGGGGCCTGAGTCGGGTCTCTGTAAATGCGGAGCACCTTGATAATGGAAGAGAGGGATATGTGCGAGGAGGCACAAGGGAGCTGGGTTAAATCTTATGAGGCCGACTGCAGATGAAGAGAGGGAGAGAGAGACAAGGATACAAGCATTAACTGGGGCTCAGACCATCGGTTGGTGTCAAGATTAGGGCGAGGGAATGGAAGTAGCCCCGGGGAAAATTAGCTGGGGGTTAGGTGAGGAGACTTTGCTGAGGTCACAGTGAGACCGTGTTCGAGCCGGTCAGATGACGACTGGGGAAAGCTTAAACCTGAGTCGTTTATTTGATATGCTCTAGATCTTCTGTTGAACTTGAATTAGTTCTGGAAGACTACAGCCCTACTTAAACAAAAATGTGTTGGTGCACACGGAGTTGATTTTTACCCCTGTCTTCCATTGAGCGGCGCTTATTGTTTTCTCTTTCAAAATGAGGTAGATGTTTGTCAAAACCATACACCTCCACAATATTCTCAACAATGTGGGCGCATTCATCACATAGAATTTGTCATCTAAATAGCAAAGCTCAGCCAAACACATCAGCTGCTGTACTTACCTTGAGGGATTTTAAGGTTTCTTTGAACAGTCCTATTGCCAAAGATGATGAGTGATGGCGTTCGTAATTCAAATTTCTGAAGATGTGATTTCAGATCTCACACCTTAAAATGACACGTTGCTAGTCAGCGGGTCATAAGAGAATATTTGCATTCCGAAGGAGCTCGGCAGGGTTTTTGATGGAAAGTGCCAAAAGAATATGAGCCAACATTTATACTTTTCCAACAGGATGTGCCCCCCCCAGCCGCCCCCGCCTGTCGTTCCTCCACAAGCTGTGGCAAACATATCATTAAAGCTCTAAGTCCTTGAGAGTTTTTCTGGTCTCCAGACACGCTGATGATGCAAAGGGCTTCAAGGATTTTTTTCAAGGCCTCAGCCTATTTCTCATCTGCAGACCGAAGACCAAGGAAAAGAGCGGAATTAGGCTCCGTGTGGTGCCTCTGTTTGGCGAGAGCAAATAACACAAGTAGCCCCGCTCAGCTTTGAGGCTGAACACAGATTTAGGGATTAAAAGAGTTTCCAGCGCTCAGTTCTTGTATCCTGCAACTTAATCTTGGTTTGTTGTTGGTAAAGGCAGTCACATGTGTGCCTCCTTAAAATGGTGTGAGGCCATGGGACGTTAAGCCAAAAATGTAATGAGAAGGAAAAATCTGAGTGGAAATGTACGGTGAAGATTGTTTTATTCTAGCCCAGTAAAGATTATTTTATAGAATTATAGAAAATTATTTAAGTTTTAATTGTGTCTCGGTGCTTAACATTTACGTTTTGGCATTTAGAAGACGCTTTCATCCAAAGGGACTTACAAATGTGGTAAACAATGGAAGCAATGGCTGCAAAATTTATGCAAATGAGACATGTTTACAATAGAGTTTTTCACATTGCAACCCTAGATACCGTCCCTTTTAATCCTATTTTTAATTCTGGGTAAAATATAAAATTATATAATTTTTTTTGTACTTTATATTCAAGGTGGCTCAAACCAGTACACTACTGTTCTAACAGATTTTTTACATAGATTTTTAAAAATAGGTTGCGAGACTAACTATTGTTTCAAAGCAACAACATAAACAAATGTTAGTGCATGTGCCTGCACGCTTTTTTATCTTTCCTCGGCTTAACTTAAATGCTAAATTACACGACTCATTCGACAATTTAAAAAAAAAAATATATACACAATAAAACCCAACAAATTATTCCTAAATACTCTTATTACACAATAAAATATCTGTAATTTTAGCCACCAGCCGGTCCGCTCAACAAACACAGACCTGAAATTACCTTTGAGCAAGGCGCATACATCCACTGGAACTTCAATTTTTACCTCAATAATATGAATTTAAGGTTAACACCTTACAATAAGGTTGTATTTGTCAACATTGGTAAATGATAAGCATTAGTAAACAAAATGCATTAGCTAACATGAACTAACAATGAGCAATTTAGTTTTCTATCATTTATCAATCTTTGTAATGTCGTGTTGTTAACGTTGTTAATGTTAATCTTAGTTAGCGGTGCATTAACTAATGTTAACAGTTACAGTATTTGATTTAAAAACGTTTTTAACCAAAACGATAAAAGATGACATAAATCAAGGTAGATCTATAAAGTTAATTCTGTAAAACAAATGTGAATTTTGATGCTCTGAGCTTTGATGGGAAATGCACTTATTGTTCGCTTTCTCATATAATAAATGCTCTCTCATTTGTGAGTCGATTTTGATAAAAGTGTCTGTTTAATGAATAAATGTAAATGTTTGCAGTCACATTATAATCTCCGATATTACACTTATTTTGGCAATCTGAGCACAGCCTGTGGCGTGTTGATCTCGAGATATTCTCAGAGTCACCAAGTTTCTATTTGTTCTGTTTTTAATCAAATTTCTGTCTTGGAGAAGCAATTGAGATGTAAAAAGATCTTATTTCCTTCTCTACGTTTTCTTGTAGGAGAGGCAACAAACTCCAGGTTGTGGATATGTGCCAGCGAGCTTGAGCAGTGATTCTTTACTCTGTGAGAGACAGATCTGCTTGTTGCCTGAGGAGCTACACAATTTTGCCTGTATAATCAGTTTTCCGTCTCCGATGGCAAAAATCACAACATTTCTCGAACTCTTTGAACACGGTCACATTCTAAACTTTAAAAGAGAACTTAAAATGAGTTTTTAATGAGCAAATTCAGAGTTACAAAGTGGCGCTTTTGTCAAAAGATCTGAGATATGATAATGCAGATGACCTTGATTTGGTAGATTAAAGGGTTTGTGAACCCTTTTGTCAGGCAGCATTGCTTTCGATGTATTTACCAGTACAAGGTTTTTACAGCCCCAGCCTCACGTTTAATGTACTCTGTACTGTTATGAATGCTGGAATATACAGTAAGTAAATAACGGTGATAAAAACTAATCTGAGGGAGTTTTTCTTTTTTAAAGTAAGGAGCTGAGTCGGCTAGATTTCACACCGTTTTGCCAATATACTACAGAGAGTTTTAGAAATCTCATTCGAAGGACTGGGGAACTTCTCAGGAAACTTCTCAATAGAAAGAAATGAATGCTTGATTTTTCCCACCCTGTTTGTGTTGTTACTGACTTCAGAGTGTTTATTCTAGTTTAACTGCATTATTTTTATGCGTCTGGAGTGATGTGTTTATTTGCACTTTGCAACAGATGTAAATAATATCTACCCTCCTGGGCCACGCAGGTGTGCCGAGCATTACTGTTCATGAGGGAGAATATTAAATGAAGATATGCGCTCCGTTTGTGTGCAAATATCAGTAAGCGCTAAATCTAGTCATCCACCTTCAAACTTACAGACATAAACAATTAAACAATCTACAGGTGACATCTAGATTTTAGACATCTAAAATTGCATTCTTGGATTTCAATGTTCTGTAATATCTATAAAAATATACAGCCGCGGAAAACATTAAGAGACCATTTCAGAGACCATTTTCTGATTTAAAAATGTACTATTTATAGGTATGTGATTAGGTTAAATTATCATTTTTATTCATTCTGTGAACTTCTAACAACATATCTCCCAATTGTTTTACAAAGATATGCTTTCATTTTTGCATTTATTTGCAGAAAATGAAAACCGGAGAAACAGGTGGTGCTCTGTATTTTTTCAGACCTCTAATACGGCAAGAGAACAAGTTCATATGCACATTTAAGCAATATAACAGTAATATTTTCTCATGTATTTAGGAAAAGATTTAATAAAAAAATGTATGTAATAAAACAATGATGTAATATGTTTGATTTTGTTGAAATTCAACAAACACTGGTATGGGCACAGTGCATCTGGAAATGCTGATTTGAAAGAAATTTGGAATGGTCTCTCTATATATGTAAATCTACACAAACAGTCAAAAGTTTTCCATCACAGAAGCAGTGGGTTAACTTACTGGCTTTGAACGTGATTCAACCAATCAAAATCAAGGACCACAACTGACGGTTTTTAAAAACATTTTTAAGATCATGAGAAACATTTTTGTCATGCGATCCTAAACTTTTGACTTTAAAGCTGTTGTGTTCTTCCCTTGCTTGCTTTGACCACCGCATCTCTCCGAAGCCCCTTCATGAGTCGTGTAGCTTCAGAAATATGTATTTATAGTCCTAAGGCCAAGAACCTCATGCATCGTGAGTTTGATCTGAAAAAGAACCTTTCATCTCCAGACAGCTCGCACATAAAGTGGGCAGTGATGGTTGTGCGTTTCGCCGTTGTCTCACGAAATTGCTCCCTCTTTACGCCGGCCTCCGTGAAGCGTCTTGAGCCGAGGGGAAAATTATGAAACATGACAGCCGTCGTCTGATCCCCGAAGGATCAGAGAGGTACGCTACCCTGATGATCTCACCTAATGAAAGCGAGCAGGTGACGAGAGACACCCACATCTCCGTCTTTAACACCTCCTTCCTAAGAAACATCATCAATATTCTTAATCCAGACAACAGCGATTCGGATGTCAGTCAGGTTAGTGGAGGGTGGGGGTGGATCTCGGCTGCAGGTATCCTGATGCGTGCGGCTAAGACGCTGACAGCGTCATGTGAGCGCATGGAGACGATGTTCATCTCCACTCAGCTGAGGAGAAAGAGGCTGTCTGGCACATCATTTGTGTAAAGACATGCAACTCAGTGTTGTTTTCTACATGGATGAGCTCCCCAAGCGAAATACGGGATTGATTTAGACTTTCCTGCGAGAACCATGGGGGACATGAGCTCACGTCGTCATTGTTACTTTTAAAAGTAACTTTTGACTAATTAAAGGCCTTGAAGTTGTAACTTTACTGAGGAAACTTGCCATTCAAATGTACGTGAGGCCTTCCAGTAATGATCACAAGTGCCTTTTGTTTGTGTTTAAAGCTAAAACCGCTGAAGCAACCCAGAGTGAAGCATTATTCCTCAGAAGCTCTTTTAATAGCTCGGCAGGCTTAGCTGAATTCTCATTTATGTTTTATTGAAGTATCAGCTCCGTATCAGATGTTTCTCTTCAGAAATAACTGAAACCTTTTCACACATTAAAAGGTTAGAAATGAATGTGGTTGGATGGCTCAGATTTGATGAGAAATGTTTTGTATTGCAAGCTGTGACTTGTTTGCATTTTTGTGACAATGTTAAGATCTCGAGGAAACACATGTGAGATTACAGTGATCATTATGGCAGGAGAAAAATTTGAGATGCGAAGACATCATGTAAGGTCATGCAAATGTTAATGTTTATTGTCGTACCCCAGTTAAATATGTAGAGGCAACTTTAAAGGCATAGTTCACCCAAAATTTTTTATTCTGTCTTCATTTATTCAAATCTGTACCAAATACTACATTTCTTTGTTCTGATGAACACAGAGAAAGATATTTGAAATAATGCTTGTAACCAAACAGATTTTGCCGCCCATTGACTACCAGTAGGAAAAAATACAATGGTAGCCAAAAGTGTCCCAGAACTGTTTGCTGTCATACATTCTTCAAAATGTCTTCTTTTGTGTTCTACAGAACACAAAATCTGTCTGCTTATAAGCATACTTCCAAATGTATTTCTCTGTGTTCATAAGAACAAAGAAATCCATACAGATTTGGAACAACTCTTGAGGTGAGTAAATGATGACAGAATTTTCTTTTTTGGTTGAACTGTGTCTCTAAGAGGTTAATTTTCTGTGTTTTCACAGAAGCATTTTTTTCAGTTTCATATGGGTGTTGCTAGTGGCACAGAAATGACACATCTGACCTTTCAGCAAAAGTCGCCATTTTTTTCTCTGCTTAATCTTAATTTGCTGCCCAGGAGAAACAACTGAGATCTCATTTGTTTTAATTCTATCGAATGTAAATGTGTGAATTGAGGATATTCATCCTGGAAACTGACCTTCCTGTTACCTGTCATGTATTTGATTTTATAGGCATTCAAATATGTGGCTGTCTACCTGATCCACCTTTAAATCCCATCGTTTGTTTTTTATATACATAAATTAACATTTTAGAGTTATTTTTATTCTTTTTTCACCTGTGCTTTTGAATATATACATGTTGGTCAAGTAAATAAATAATAGGGTAAATCTTTCATGTTGTCTACATAAAGGAATAGTTGACTAAAGAATGAAAAGATTCTCATCATTTATTCACCCTCATGTCATTCAAATCCTGGAACACAAAGTAAGATATTTTTGAGAAATCTGGTGGTTTTGCGTTCATACAATAGAAGTCAATGGGGTGGGGGGGTGGTGAACTAGATTTTGGGGTGAACTATCCCTGCAGTTCTGTATTTGCATGTGGCTTTAAATACAGATCGAGCCAAGGTGACCAAAATGAACATCAAAAACATGGCGTAGGCTTTTCTTGCTGTACATCAGTTAGCATACTTTGGATTTCAATTTATGCTCAGCTGGACAAAGGACAGGCTTATTTCTCAGTGTTAAGCCTCTAAGGGGGTTTGCAGAACTCTCCACAGCGTGCTATTAATTAGCCATTAACACCATGATCTGAAAATATCCCATAAATCTTTGCATGAAAAACACTAGGAGTAGAGTTTCTTATATCCACATATTCCCTTTCTGCAGTTGGTAAAGGAGTCTAGCAGGTAAATATTTTGGCCGCTTTATTGATGGTGAGATCACCTGGAGTGATTAGTCTATGCTCATATTGGCGCCCTCAGCTGATGCGGAATAGCAGCGGGGGATATGTACTATCTAGTTGAATAATGCGTTTGTGCCCATCGTAAATAAATATTAGGAACATGGGTGTTTAACTTGGTTGAACTTACTAGGTCCTGGAGTTTCCAAATTAAAGAGAAACAACCCAGTGAATTCTGGGTAAGAGACTGAAAAAACAAATCGTTCCGATCGGCAGATTAATGCGCTGGCAAATTTGTAGGCAGTAATGGTAAAGGATGCTAGTCTACTTCAATATTTGGACTTTTAAAAGCCAGCCACAAATTTAACTTGAAAGCATTGACAGTCTTTAACTTAAGAGTGTGTCTCGCATCAAACTGTCCATTTGGTTTATGTGGAAATCGGTTCTAATGCGTGATCTTTTATTGAGGGCTCGCTTGCCTCCCGGCGGCCTCGGTATCCACAAACGCTCGGCGAGAGAGAGAGTCTCAGCTGCTGGGTTCTTCTTTTTTTATTGCCAAGCAATTAAAATCTGTATGGAAGCAAAGAGACCCACGGCATGGAAACCAGGAGGAGAGGAGGATCTCAGTGGCTGAGGGGGAGAAACGGTGTTTACGACATAATCGCAGAGGAGCATGACTTATCTGTGGCACACGCTCGTGTTTCTGATGAGAGAGGGCTGCTGGGATGCGCCAGTCCCTGGAAGAGGCTTACAGAACACCCTAAGCTATGGAGGTGTCGTTTCAGCACTGCCGGGTTTTCCAGCAAAACCAGAGCCATGAATAAAAAACCAAACGGCTTGAAGAGAGGGAGAGAGAGGGAGGAAGAGAGAGAGAGAGAGAGAGAGAGCTTTCCGCTGTCAGCTTAGTGAATAGGTTGATGACTCATCACTTGAACTGAAAAATTTCTTCTCCAAAAAGCAAAAGCTTGTGTAGAATGAAAGCATGCTGCGAGAGATACATCAAAAATAGGTCACAACATATCATGTACAAATCTGCGGTTTGAGATGTCCTTCTTTGCCTCAAAACAAAGGCTTGACAACCTATAATTTTGATAACTTAATGTGAACGTGAGCCTTTGTTTGCAAAAACAAAACATGGCATTTAATTTATGTTTTTGTTCATTGTATGAACTATAAAGCATCTTTCTTATGCATGTTCTCTTTTGTAAAGTAAATTAAAGGCGTGAAAGATTAATTTATTTAGAGGTTTAATACACAACAATAATTTTTAGTGACCTTGAGCTGTCACAAACCGTTGGTGGGTCACTGTCTTGAGTGTTTGATTCTTTCAGATACAGACATCTTATCTGGTGTTGGCTTATCCGCCTCTGTAGACAACATATTGACTGGTAGATAACATCAGAGGGCAACATCTCACTAGTTTGTGCAGTTCAAAGTCTTCAAGACTAGATTGAAGAATTGCAGTTTTTTGTTCTTGCACAGTACTGATCAATGTGGAGGCTTTTGGTTTCATAACTCAACATTTTCATTGATCTCCAAAATCCTCATTGACATTCAAATGAAAAAGCAAGGCCAGGTGTAGAATAATGAAATCTTATAGAGCTAAAGTTTGACATTTATTTCTACAAAAAATCTAACAAAGAAAAGATGTCTGGGGATTGAGAAACTGAGGAAGTTTATTTTTTGTTAATTTGTTGGCACTTTAATCCAATTCAATGTTCAAGGGTGCGGACACTAAAGCCCAAAAATAAGTGATCTTTGTAACAGTGCAGCGCGTTTCAGAAACCCCCCTCCTTCCCCAGCTCCACTTGTATAGATCTGCTACAAGGTGATCATGTAAGCTATGGGGGTTTATTCATATATGTTATATGTGCAGCTTTCTTTATATGCACACAGCCATTCAGATTTATGCATTCATTTTGGATTTATAAAGTTTGTTTCGTGTATGTACAGTTTACAAAGGTGAAAACAAATATGATAATGGGGACCCAGTCTGTGAAACCTAAAAAGCGTCATTTTTTTGTACTGTTTCTACATAAAGGCATCCTAAAAAATTGAAAGAACAATCTATGAAAATATAACCTTGCATTCCTTTGATATTGACTTGGGAATGTCATGTCAAAGATTTAATTTATAGTGAGATTATAAACAATCTATCTCAAAGTTAGATTTTCATTGTGGTTTTGTTGTCGAAATGCCACCCATGGAGCCCTGTGTGTTTCATATTTAAATGAAGAATACTAAAATGGTATTATATAAAACACTATTATATTTGCGTACTCGTGCTTTCTTTGTATAATGTTCAATTTTATATCGAAGGGCTTCCAGTAAAAGTCTGGCTCAGGTGCTGAGGTTTTTTAATTGGCTGTATTCTCATTTACTCTTCCTTACGAGATCTTTTCTTTCCTTTATTCTATCTCTTGTGTTTTTGGCAGCAGTCATCAAAATGCATTCACATTACAGTGTGCTGAAGCCTCATCTTAAAAAAGAATTCTTCAAAGTCTACAAGTGACACAATGGTGAAAAAAATCAAATAGAAAAAGGGATGTGATATTGTTGATGATTGATGACAGAAGTGCTATTTTTGCGTTTTCCACTTAAACAGGCGTTTTTGCAAGAAGTTAAATAAGGACACATCTAATCCGACTCCGTTTGATATGACTCCTCCATCCCGATTCAAATGTAAATGCCTCTATAAACAACTTCAAAATCCAAAAAACGAAAATACCCTGCAGGATAAATAAAAGTGGTGCTCAAGCAAGTTGGTCTGCTGAGCAGTAAACTAAATAAGATGCATTAAGTCACTTCCTCAAGCCAATAAACACAAAGAATTGTATTTTGTTTTTACAATAAGCCTCCAATGAATACCTGTCCCGGGCATGTCTAGATTTACCTTTACTGGCAGCATCTGAATCGTATCGACAAGAGCTGATCTCTCAATCATTAGTCTATTCAGCAAAAATTACACATGGATGATCAGTACTGCAGATTGTGTCCCAGCCTGTCAGCAAGAAACCGGCTCGCTTGCCTCTGACACGTTGTTTCTGGCCGTCCCCTTGTTGCATCAAACTCAGCGTCGTGATTGGATGAGATGGGTCTGGCGAAGATCCGCGGTCTCTCTGGTAATCTTGCCAGCTGTCTGCAGCGAAGGTGTAATTCTACAGGGTTCTCGCTGTAGTTAGCCGGGGATTATTTTTCTTGATACGGTCTGTATCTGCTCTTCCTCTGGCTGCCGTGGCGCATGCTCCAGTGAGGACAGATTTCGCTTATTAGTCTGGATGTCATGCTGGAGCAAAGGGGCTGTGTGCTGCCATGAGGCTGCACGGGTTTGAAGAAGTGAAAATGAAAGGCGTTTTTCTGGCCGTGTGGGGGAAACGGGCATGAAGTGTGATATTACATTAAGTTGGAGGTGAAATAACTTTCGCTTCTCAGTCTCTAAACCAGATGTGTAACTGCTAATTAGTTAATACTTGAAAAAGGAAAATGCTTTGTGTCTGTGAATATCACAATGATGTGGTTCTACATTGTTGAGCGTTGCCTTTTTCTTTTGAATATTAAAGTCATAAACATTTATGCCACTATTGTGGTTTCAAGTTGTTTATTTTCCTTCTCTTTGAAGATCAAGAACCAATACCAGCCGACAAAGCTTTCTTTGTAAACGTAGTCTTCTAATGACGCGTTTGTTCATTTTCAACATATTGCTTGTTTTGTAGTCACAGATTTCTTATCCTGCTAATGATAAAAGGAACCAATTCCATGCACTAGCGGTCAAACGGCGTCCATTAGGGTGGGCGGCACTGCCGGGTCGGGGCAAGAGCGGTCCTTACAGCCTATACCGTTTACTTACAGTGTTCTGCCTCAAAAGGGCAAGTTAAGTGGGTCTGGAAGCCGGAGTGATTTTTCTCCGCAGCGTGCCGTGGTAGAAAAATGATGGTAAATGTAGTGGGCTTTACTGATCAATAGTGCATTTCTGCACAGTGTGAAAACAACATCACTCACACTAGAAGAGAACAGTTGAGTTTTGTCAATATGTTATTTTTGCACTCTTCCTCCTCGCAAGATATTTAAAAGGAGGGTACGGTGCGTTTTTTTTTTGTCTGTGCATCACTCACTCCTTTTGTGCTGCATCTCTTAGTAATATATTGAACTTCCCTCGCGAGATGAACAGCAATTTTCACCCGCGAATATTTTTCTAGTTTAATTAATTTACCGCCTGCAGACTTGGCTTTTTTTGTTCAGGTATGTGCAACCAAAACACACTGCAAAGCTTTTAATGTTATGTGGATGTAAAGCAAGTGAACTTTAAATCGGTGGTAGAATCGTTGCTTTCTAAGCCATGACTAATTTAAGACCAAAGCCTCCAAACACTCCAAAGTAATCCCTAGTCTTACACCGCAGTCTGCAACCTTTGATGAAAGTCAATGAAGATCAAGGGAGCCCGTCAAGCACTTTCCAATTTGTCAAGCCTAATATAAATGAAAGTCACTTTTCCAGAGAATATTGCATTGTTGGGCTCAGACTTCCTTTCAACAGGTTATTTGCTATACAACTAATTTTCTCTGAACAACGCCACATGAGAAAGTCCAACAACGGTCTATTTTCCACCGTTCCTACAGGCTTTTTTGTTTTATGATATTTAATCTGCTGCTTTCAGGTGTAATCTAATTCTGTGTGGCTGAATGGATGAGCTCTGTGAATATCTATTGCTCCACTTTTTTTGTCATTTCTCAAGTCCTCATTATTAATACCTGGGGTTTTGAAAGTATATTGGAAAATACATTTTGTCCTTGTTGCATGCTGCGAAATATTCTCTGGTGTAGGATTGGTGACTATTTTTGGATGAGACTCTTAACTCATGAGTTATCTGTTTGAACCATTGACTCACTGTGACTCACTCAGTCGGAGCAGTTCTTGACTTGTTCACTGAACCTTCAGTTATTACTTCCAACATAACAATGTGAAATGAACTGACAATTGTTTCTGTATTATATTTTTTTAAGCGATAAGTCCCCCCCAAAAAATAATGTAATTATTTACTCATGTCTTCCAAAAAATGATATGACTCTTACGTCTGTAGAACTGAGAAGAAGTTCTGTTATGATAACTCTCTGAGGGTTGAGCATGGTAGTGTGCATGACACATAAATGTATTTGGTCTTGGCGGAATAGATCTGCTACGCTGCTGCTGCTGCGGTGGAGCAATTAAGGAGACTTGCTACTGCCAATACATCCACAACATGCTGCTGTGTGCATATAAGCAATGCTGCTGCTGCACATATAACATATGAATAAACCCATGCTTACGTGGTCACCTTATAGCAGATCTATACAGGTGGAACTGGGGAAGGAGGAGGGTTCTGAAACGCACTGCACTGCTGCAACAATCACTAGCAGAGATTTAAACGTAGAGCAGCAAGCTCATAGGCTGCTGGTATGGAGGGAACCAATCCCTTCGCCATGTTGTAGGTATTATGTCAGATTGGTAAGACTTAGGACTGTGCCGTCTAGAGTTTCATGGCAGAACTAGTCATATATTCTGAGAAATGTCTCAGAATGGGCTTTTGTCTCCATACAATCTAATTCATTGGGGCCAGCGTTGTACGGTTCTTCAAAATATCTTCTTTTGTGTTCCGCAGAAGAAATTAATTTGTACATTTTTGAAATTGCATTAAAATAACATTTTAGAGATACTCAGAACAGAGATTATTCTAAAAACATAGGTTGTTTTTTAGAATACTTAGAACCAAGTATTCTTAAAATATTTCACAAATGAATGGAATTGGACTGTAATCCCCCATAAACAGAATCATTAAAATATTTATGATTACCATCTGTAGACATGACAAAGTGGCAGTGAGTTTCTGTCCTAACCAGCTGTGACGGCAACAGTCAACACCACATTTTGTTGTGTGTTTCAGTCACATTGACGTTGATATATCTTGCGCAATATCAACCAGTATTTTTGCAGTCAAAACAGAAAAATTATGGCACATGATGTTTATTGATTCATAACATCAATCAATGCAAATTATGCCTGATCGATTTTTATTTAGTGTTATTACCTCGCAATCAGAAACCAAATTCCCCACGTTTTACACTTTGTGTAACCAGTAAACAAACTATTTTGAATTCAATTGTGTTCACTAATGAGACAAGGTCAAACAAGATACAATCAGTTAACATACAAGGCTTCTTGATTATTGCGTTGAAATGTCCATTAGGGAATAGGAAGTCAATTCGGTATCATGCAAAACAAAAATCACTTTGAATCGGCAGCATTTAAATGCATGATATCAGCTCACAATTACTGCTCAGCACAATGAGTCCAATTATAGCCAACGAGGATTAATTTGAAAAGTCTCCACAGCAGTTTCAATAATTATACACCTAGAAAAACTGAAAATCATTAAGGTTGGTTGTTACTTGTATATTTTACACTAATGAGATATTACATATTTAAGCGCAAGCTTGCGGTGTGAAATGCGCCTGTGACTTCGCAAATAATACAGATCTTTGTGTTTTAATCTATGATGACAGCTAGCAGTACGTGTAATTGTAAATGGGGAAAAGGATGTCTTTGCGAGAAATGCAGTATTGCACAATGTTCCACATGTTCCAAATGGCTATTAAAACTGTCTTCCAAAGTCCATGGTCATTTTATTTATGCTCTTCTGTAATCTCACCCGTTTCGGGGTTCAAAAAAACTGTGTGAAAACTTCTGGGTCAACATATTGAGGAGGCTTCTCGCATCCAAACATCCATCAATCATTAAAGCGTGTTGAGATGGGGCTCATGCTGGATCTAGTTATGGCTACTCCAGTTATGGCTATTGTTTTCAGTAAGGAACAGCTGTGCTCACATCAATTTATGTTGTCTTGCTGTTCTTTCTCCTCCTTTGGTGTAGCTTTCTTTCATCTTATATAGAAGCGTGTCTAAAGTTCTATAAAAGGGATTCAAAATTATTATTTTTTCACCACATGTGCCAAAAACGGAGGTGCAGTTGAACCCAAACCTGTATTTTTATAACTTTAACAATATATAAATGATTGTGTCCTTGTGGCAATGGAATTATTTTCTGTTTTTGCCTTGCATTTACAGAAAACACCACATGTCATTGAGTCACTTTACTCATCCTACAGTATATAATCTATTCTTTATATGAAACAAAACTGTTTATAACATGGATATATACATTTTTCTGACCTATAATTTACAAAAGCTTTCCTGTAGCTCAGTCGTAGAGCATGGCGCTTGCAACGCCATGGTCATGGGTTTTATCCCAGGGATTGCACGTACTCTGATACTCTGATTTCTTGACCTCCCCCATCTGCCATCGGTCAGAGAAATTGTTATCCACTGGTTAATCACACAACACCGCTTCTCGGTCCAAACTCTCAGATGCCAAAGGTAACCAACAAACAATACTAATATACAAAATAATAATTCATTCAAATATTGGTGCTGGGGATGTTGCGAGCCTGGAGTCTTTAGTGTACTAGCTTTAAAGGCACAGTATGTAATATTGTGGAGGATCTACTGACAGAAATGCAACTGTGTCTTCAAAAGTGTGTCTTGAATAAAGCAGCTGCTGAATTAAGCCTTTTTGGCCGCAGAAATCACAAACAATATTCGCAAAATCCTTTGGGGACTGCACATTGCTCCTTTAACCTGTGATATGAATAAATAATGCATATAAACTTGAAATGACTTGAGATTGACTTGAAATGAGTGGAGGCTTGGACCTAGAATGGTATTACATCAAAAGGCAAGTGTTTCAGTTTCAGAAACAAACAAATAGAGCTCATTCTTTATGGGTACAAATGAATGACATGTAGTGGTGCCTAGGCAATAAAAAGAATAGCTTTAGTTGACCACCGCCTCTATGTTGTTTTCATCATAACTAACCAAAAACAACACTGTAGACTTTAATATGTGTTAGCTTATTGAGCGTTGAGAGCCCTCTCTCTGGTAATGACTGAAAATAACTAAAGAGAAAACAAGTTAATCTTCTGTGAGGGATAAAGTATTACAAATCTGCTATTTCATTACTCATTAATTGTACCTCTACATGATCACTTCATTGATTTGGCTTAAATGTGTGCTCGATGAATGCCTTTGAAGCCTTCACTCCTCGACACTTGTCTATTAGCAAACAAACTACAAATGGCTACAGACCCCCCCGGTACTTCTATGGGGATTCCTGCTATGCCGACACAACTGTGTGACAGATAAAAATGGGCAGGCCATGAGCCGCTCCCTGTATGAGATTTGTCATCATATCTAGTCCAGTTGCTTCAGGGTCAGGACTCAAATTAATTCCTGACTGACTACAGCAGACTGTATGAGTGATAGTGGAGGCTGCTATTTTTAAGCAGTAGGAATGCACGTGTGTGCCGGCTGGATGGATGCGTCGGGTCTTTGAATTGCCCTGTAATTTACCAACCTTTGGTCAAACTCCGCTCAGCAGAGTTCATTATTGCATTGTATCACTGCGGGAGAGGATGTCCCTTAAAACCTATTAAAACATTGGGCCACTGTGTTTCAAAACCCTTCTTCGACGAAGTGACTGTTTGTTGGGGTTTTCCTATAGCTTTGATATAAAATAGTAGCAAAGATAGTGCATTATTATTTTCACAAAACTACACAAATATGTGGAGACAGATGTGCCTGTATGGAGAGAGATTAACTTTTGTGTTCTTGCTTTGGCATTCAAGGCTGCAGGTTGTAAGCAATATTAGAGGTTTTTATTTATTTCAGCAAACAATTCCACACCTCAATCGAAGTTGCAGAGCATGTTTTCAAAGCACCAGACAACCTTATTGTTTTTCTGCGCACACACTGGTTTGTTGTTATCATCAATAGTTCTCAGGAGGTGAATATCCGCTTACTCACATTGCAGGATTTTAAAATTTCAATATATACACGGGAATGTGTTGAAGCATGAAGCAGAGCACCGTAATAAGCTCATGTTTCAGTCATTTTGATGCTTAAATCTAAAAGACATGACAACACAACATCTGTGTTATCTGGTTTTTGCCTTAAGCAAACTGCGGTTTACTCAAAAGGAATGAAAGGTACTAGATGAAGCTCAACAGAGAACATGCATCAAACTGCTTTGGAACGTCTGTGATTTGATGAATTTTACATTGCTTTGAAATGTGAAGGAACAACCTTCAAACAGGACGCAAAATACCACCATGTTCTTTCCCTTGTTTTTCAATGAAACAAAGATAAATTTATTCCAAGGACGTAATGCTCGGTGTTAGTTTAGCAGAAATGTTATCACATGAGAGGAGAACTTCAAAGTTCAGTACGAGGTTAGCAGCTCTCCTCTGGGAAAGCACTCCATTCTGTTCAAACAGATTTCCAAGATGGAGATAATGGTGGTGTTGCGCATCCTCTAAACATAACCTTGAGTCAGGGACTTTAAGGTCAAAAGAGAAAGATTTTGGAAAGGTTTTTTTATTGCAGTCTGGTCTACAGAGAGGTGAAGAGCTTTTATTATAAATGCCACAGACTAGTTTAAAAAACGACATTCTTTTCTAAGGATACCGGAATAGTTGTACATTGGTATAATCGATGAACATCCAATTACATTATTCAAAATGTAAAATAATCAACATGTATTAGAATTGAGGGCTGTGACGTGAGGGAAAGCTCCTCTTACACCAGAATGTTTCAAATATAGCACACAATATATAGGATATTTTGTGCTTTTATTGTGCTTTTGACGACTGCTAGTCACGTTATATTTCATTGTTTGGAACAAAATGGCACACTCCTTTCCGTTCAAATAAAGCAAATTAGGCAACAGCTCCATATCAGCACTTCTTTTTTTCATGTGGTCTCCAGTGATCTTAAGATTAAACTTGGAAAAAGGAGGCAGCCAAACTGATGAAGTGTGACAAGCATGACTGGTGCATTCTGGGATCAAAGAGTTCTGAATTAGTCTTTGTTACTTGTCTGAACTTTGTGACACTAATGAATAGGTTTTGTGAGCTTTGCTTCTGTTTTGGTCCTAACAAAGGTCAAACGGGGGATTCTTTTTTGCACAGATACTTTTTAAAGGATTATTTTTTTGAGAAAGCTGCATGACACACAATGCCAAGTGTAGGTTACATCCTACCTTTTCCTCTGTATTATTGCAGGTTTGGTTATTGCCAATACAAGCACAGCAAGTTTGCTCATGTTCGTATTTGCTGCTACTGAACAGATAACCTTTAATAAACCTTACAAAGACATATATCGATATAGCAATAAAGACATTATTAATATTGTATTCAGTGGGTGGTGCTCCAGTGACATTGTTTAACAGCAAATACTTTTTTGGGGGGACTTTTATGGATATGGGAACAAACATTACAAAATTATGCTAATAATTTCTGCAACAGCTGCTGAGGTTACTGATGGTATTCATAATTAGGGCTAAAGTTTAAAGAGCAAGCTAAAGACCAACTTTTCCTCTACTGGCAGAAGGGATTTCAAAAGTTCAGTTAGGGGGTTTGTTCACCAAAAATTTACATTTTATCATTTACCCTTTGTGGAGGAGAAAAACATCTTTGAAGAGAATATTGACACTGCACGTTTTGCCCCATAAGATAAGTAGTGTAAATGGGGACTAATTGTGTGTTCATACTAGGCTTTAACCATGAAAATATTCTTTGGATGCTGCTTCTCCCATTTTTGCTTTTCGGTAGAGAAAGGTCACACAGCGATGTACCGATTTTCTACTAGTCACATATCTTCACAAATCCGCAGGTCAGAGTTCACCAAACTTAAACATTTGGAATACAGGGAAGTGCGAAACTTCGCACAAGCTTGAATTTTCCAGTCAGTGAAATGAAAAGTGTAGTATGTGAGCGCATCTTGATGCTGTTAGTCACTATAACATTCTGTCTTACATCTACATTTATGCATTTGGCAGACGCTTTTATCCAAAGCGACTTACATTGCATTGTACTATACATTTATTTCTGATTATGTGCAATCCCCTGGGATCGAACCCATGACCTTGGCGTTGTTGGCGTACAGGTTGAGTAAATAATGAGTAGGTTTTCAATAATATAAATTGTATTCAATGAGTTAGGCGCCAGTGCTTTAAGAACGAGTACAGTTGTGATTTTGGTGATCCAGTACATAGACAAACACATAAAACACATGCAAGTGTAAAAGTCACTTATTTTCCTGTTTTTATCAGGAATTTATTTGACACATTGATTATGTTTCTCTGTGCAGTCTGGAACATTAACATCAAGCGTCAGTAAGAAAGCGAGCATGCATGAATACATTTTGAGTGACTCTAAATGCCAGCCCTAGATTGGATGTCAGATATGTCGGACAACTCAGTCGTCTTCCTCCAAATCATTTGCATAATCATTTGAATTGATAATTGACATTTTCAACATATCTAAGAATGCTTTCCTCAACCTGAGTGATTTTTGGCTCTCACTCCGATGCATAAAGCTGAATTAATTTTTTCTGGCAGGAATGGCTCCACTGGAGCCAGATTTTGATTGAAAAGTTAAAGTGAAATGCATTTACTTTGAACACAGTGGCAAAGTCTTCCGGACAGTTTCCAACCCGGTAGGGTCTCGATCTGCATTTGACTGAGATTTAGTTGTTGAAATGACATGCTAATATCCTATTTTTCTATCCCAAATTGCTTTTGACCTTAAGGTTAAATGTGGACATTTGCAGTTCACATATAGAAAGTATCTTTCAATTTGATGAAAATTAAGAGATAATGAGGAAGATATGACATGCCAGAGTGCATTTAGACTGGAGGTGTCCTACCAAACTAATATGGTTCGAAATACAGAGTTAATACTATCTGTCTGGTCTTTAACAGGAACATTATGGGTAAGATTTGTGGCACTGAAAGTCACTACTATATCTATTGATATGTTTGCAGTTTAAAATGTATAAATTGAAGACACAAATTTAAGTGAGTTAGTGGTATGGAGGGATGTGATGTATAGGCAGTTGGATGTCTGGATCTGTAGTGATGGATATGTAATTCTAGATAATCACATCTTCAAGTAACAGAACTACAGCAGAAGAAAACAGGAGGTGATTGAAAGTGACTGCAGTTATATCACAAACAGTAGCCTACGTGACCCATTTTGTGCCTGTCAGAACCTCAAAGCTTTGCAGAAGTCAGCAGCTTCCCGTTTAGTAGTTTACAGCCTGTGCTTTTCTTCTTTTTTCATTTGTTCATGTGATCTTTGTTTGTTAATATTAGCAAGCTCGGTGAGCAGAATGGACGGCTCTTTCATTTCAATGAGTAGAGATGCTTGCTGTGCAGGTCTGTGGAAGACCTTTCATTTACAGCAGGGCAAAGTATGGGTATATTTGATCATCATGGGTATGAATTTTGCACCCCTACGATCCATGTCTGAGCATTTATTTACCCAATGGCCTATTGTAACACAGTGGCTGCAGATAACAATGTGTGGGTCATTAACAATTCACTAAAAATACAACCATTTAACGCTGCAATTTCTACACTGCTAATTTCACTGTGTACATGTACATCTGTATATAATGTTTAACTAAAGATAGCGGACTCATAGAAGTTGCTGAGAGGGTCAAAAGGTATTCCCAATACATCGGTCAGCCAATCAGCTGGGGTGATGCGGTCAGAAGATTTCTGTTTTTCTCTTTAGAATTATTAAATCAAGGGTATCTTGTTCAACACATGAGCTGCGGATTCACACTACTAATTAGCTAAACGGATTTGTGATTTGCTTAGGTCAGCCGAGTTTTTAATTAAAAAGCAATTGAATCAAAGCAACGTCGCAAGGACCAGGTATAGCATCACATGAGGACGTATATTTTTAATTAAATCTTATCTCATAGCAAACTTCCAGTTGGAATTCATCGTCATTCCTTTAAGGTAACGATCAATTGTGAATGAGGAAACAGTCGTATTCTTTCAATTCTTACAGTGAATTTACCTTTTGAATGCTTTCCTGAATAGGAATGAAAGTATATGGACGGTAATACACTTTTGGGGGAAATAGCATTAATAAGTCTTACTACTCAGAATTTTCTGCAATCAAAAGTCATAATTCTGCAAGACTAAATTATCTGAGCTATAATATCCACATTCACTTTTAATAGTTCAGTGCAGGGCTTTCATTTACAGATCTATCCTATAACTGCTTAGCAAATCATTATGCCAAGCATTTCTATAATGTTGTGAAAACCTAAAATCAGCAGATCATTATGTAAGAGATAATATATAGGCAGCCAGTTGTTATCTCAGAAATAAGACCCGGCAGTGAGATCTCGCTGAAGGGACTTATTTTGCAATAACAGCCGACTGCTTGTACATTATCCCACTTATTACGCGGCAACTTGCCACATGAGAAGAAAATAGACATGAAATGTGAATTTGAAATATTTTATTAGCTCTATTATTAACCGGATGCAACCTTCCGTGAGGACAAGTCGTTTACGTTCGGATTTAAGTTAAGAAACCAGGTTGAAATGTCACGAACAGGCAATTTGGTTTAATCATTTGTATAAATATAATGTCATATATGTTATTAAAAGACATATTTATATTTCATTTGTTTAAAAAAACCTGTCAAAATGAT
Organism: Barbatula barbatula; assembly: GCF_947034865.1. Classification (NCBI taxonomy): domain Eukaryota; kingdom Metazoa; phylum Chordata; class Actinopteri; order Cypriniformes; family Nemacheilidae; genus Barbatula; species Barbatula barbatula. The sequence continues at coordinate 13,719,249 of NC_136787.1, read as the reverse complement.
TTGCTGATTCGTGTGTTATAAGTTTTAAGAAGTTATCTGGGAATAAGGAACCTGCAAATGTCGTGAATGGCCAATCAGAATGAAGCATTCCAAAAAGCCTTGTAATAACATATGATTAATGTGTCAATCCTAAAGCATCACATGTTATTTTGTTTTCTTTGGTTCATGTGCAATGCTTTGTGATCTCAAAGCACAGTTTTCATGTTTTAGTAGAAACCTATAATCAGTTTATCTAATAATTTTGACCTCAAAACCAAAAATATGCATCTACTTGCATCACATGCAAGTAATCTAATAGTTAATCTAATAATCTAAAGCACAGTTTTCATGTTTTAGTCGAAACCTGTAATCAATTGATCTAATAATTTTGACGACAAAACAAAACATATGCATCTACTTCCATAACATGCAAGTAATCTAATAGTTAATCTAATAATCTAAAGCAAAGTTTTCATGATAGTCGAAACCTGTAATCAGTTTATCTAATAATTTTGACCTCAAAACAAAACATATGCATTGCATCACATGCAAGTAATCTAATAGTTAATCTAATAATCTAAAGCACAGTTTTCATGATAGTCGAAACCTGTAATCAGTTTATCTAATAATTTTGACCTCAAAACAAAAAATATGCATTGCATCACATGCAAGTAATCTAATAGTTAATCTAATAATCTAAAGCACAGTTTTCATGTTTTAGTCGAAACCTGTAATCAGTTTATCTAATAATTTTGACCTCAAAACAAAAAATATGCATTGCATCACATGCAAGGAATCTAATAGTTAATCTAATAATCTAAAGCACAGTTTTCATGTTTTAGTCGAAACCTGTAATCAGTTTATCTAATAATTTTGACCTCCAAACAAAAAATATGCATTGCATCACATGCAAGTAATCTAATAGTTAATCTAATAATCTAAAGCACAGTTTTCATGATAGTCGAAACCTGTAATCAGTTTATCTAATAATTTTTAACTCAAAACTAAAAATATGCATCTACTTGCATCACATGCAAGTAATCTAATAGTTAATCTAATAATCTAAAGCACAGTTTTCATGTTTTAGTCGAAACCTGTAATCAATTGATCTAATAATTTTAACGACAAAACAAAACATATGCATCTACTTCCATCACATGCAAGTAATCTAATAGTTAATCTAATAATCTAAAGCACAGTTTTCATGATAGTCGAAACCTGTAATCAGTTTATCTAATAATTTTGACCTCAAAACAAAACATATGCATTGCATCACATGCAAGTAATCTAATAGTTAATCTAATAATCTAAAGCAAAGTTTTCATGATAGTCGAAACCTGTAATCAGTTTATCTAATAATTTTGGCCTCAAAACTAAAAATATGCATTGCATCACATGCAAGTAATCTAATAGTTAATCTAATAATCTAAAGCACAGTTTTCATGATAGTCGAAACCTGTAATCAGTTTATCTAATAATTTTGAACTCAAAACTAAAAATATGCATCTACTTGCATCACATGCAAGTAATCTAATAGTTAATCTTATAATCTAAAGCACAGTTTTCATGATAGTCGAAACCTGTAATCAGTTTATCTAATAATTTTGAACTCAAAACTAAAAATATGCATCTACTTGCATCACATGCAAGTAATCTAATAGTTAATCTAATAATCTAAAGCACAGTTTTCATGATAGTCGAAACCTGTAATCAGTTTATCTAATAATTTTGACCTCAAAACAAAACATATGCATTGCATCACATGCAAGTAATCTAATAGTTAATCTTATAATCTAAAGCACAGTTTTCATGATAGTCGACACCTGTAATCAGTTTATCTAATAATTTTGACCTCAAAACTAAAAATCTACTTGCGTCACATTTGACCCATGTACAGATTTACTAAAGTTAGCTGTGTATTGTAAAGCTAATATCAACAGTGTGATGGCTTGCATCCAATAAAATGCTGCTAATATTTGTATTGTTTGCTAGCAATGCTGACCACCACGAGAAAGTGTGTATTTCATTCATCGCGTTATCCTCACTGTGCGCCGCGTGCCTGCGTCTTTCCCACACGCGCTCACCCTGAGAGAAGATGCGCGAACTGATTGGCAGTCAGTTTCTCTCACCTTTTCGAGCGCGAGAGCACCACCGCACGCGCGCCGCCCGTTCTCTCCGTCTCCAGGACTGTTTGCTTTCCGCCTCTCACACAGACCCGTTTCAGCACCTCGGCGTCCGCGCACCGAGCGTCCTCTCTCAGTTGCGGCGTGTTTGTCGCTTTCAGTAAACTACATTAGAAAAAGACGAAGCCCAGAACGAGGCTGAAGCATCTTTAAGAGCGCGCGCATCTCCGAGAGAGCGAACGACATACGCGTGCCTCGCAAGGCGCATCACCTCAGTGTTTCTGAAGACGCACCAGAAACGTTTCCCACGAACTTTTGAGGAATATTGAAGGAGCATCTAAGGGGAACTGAGAAAAGTAACACGTCTGGAGATCTTTAAAGACGAAAAACCAAGTGGACTGAGAGAAACTCTTACATATTTACGGTTTCTGTTAAACGGTCCGTCGTTGCAGACGTTTCGAGTCATACGTTTTGAGTTTCCTGACGGAAGAAATGGGCATAACGGGTTATTTTGTGATGCCGTGGAGATGCCTGGTTGTTGTGGCGCTAAGACTGCTGTTCCTTGTTCCCGCAGGACTGCCAGCGAGAAGCGGAGACTCTTATTTAATGGACAACATCACTGTCAGACAGGGCGAAAATGCCGTCTTGAAGTAAGTCTGTTTATTTGTGATTATGTATTTGTGTTTTTGAGAAGTAAATGTGAGTTTCCCATGGCGTGAGGTTTAAAAAAGTAACGCGTTTCGAGATAAACCGGTGCAGATTTCCAAACATTCCAGTGTTTTAATTGGTGATCTATGGTGTGTGCGCTAGTGTAATATACCATCATTGATCAAATGTTTTTGTTTTGCTCGCTTTAAGTGCACGTCTTTATTTGCATTGAAATTGAAATAGGCTATTAATAATGTCGCTGCTTAATTTTTGGTCTGCTGGAGTTGTTTTGGGAATCCGTGGTGAGATGTGATCTGTCTGGTAATGTAACCAGCATGCAGTCTGGTCTAGTCAGCTTTGCTATCCTGTTTAGATGAAGTAGTTCATCAACAAATCAAATTTCACTTCGACTCAATTCTCCTTCTGTCTTTCTTTTTTTGTCTTCTCTTCCCTGCTTTTCACACTCCCCTCCATCTTTCGCTCACTCTCTTTCTCTCACACAACACAGTCACAGTGAAGCACAGTCATTTGTGGACGTGCGCCCACATAGCAGCATCATTGTTTCTCACTTTTCCCACTAAAGGCTATTCTATGAAGTTATATAAATGTGGGAGAAAGAGTTTTTATTCCTGCGCATTGAAACAGTGGAAAGCGTAGCTCCTTTCTGCTTTTGCCCGGAGCGTGGTACCAGAAACGGTAGGAGACGTTTTGTACAGCATTAGACGTGGCGTGTGGTTCCCTGCTTTGACACTTGGCTCCAGAATCCATTTCTTAAGAATGTGTCATTTTATTTGGAACAAAGCTGCACAACACTATACCACTGGGGACAGCAGCAGTGCTGTAGATCTCTATTAAACAATATAGAGAGGTTTGATGGATAAATAAAGCTTTTTGAAATAAAGAGACAATCATGTCATTGTGTTCGCAGTTCCGTGCCATAGATGGATAAATAGAAACTTGCCTTTAGCTTGACTACTTCAATATGTACATTTTGTAGCTATAAAATGATTTATGTTCTCCTAATATATTGGAAAAAGTATTATCCGGAATATTATTGTGTTTAAGGATGCACTAAATAAAGTGAATAAATGAAGATTATGAAATGGATGCTGCTGGTGTTGGCTTTTCCGGTCTTTTTCACTGTAAAGTTTCAAACTAATTTTACCTACACACAACAAATCCCTGGGTCCTTTTTCCACGTCCTTCCACTTGAGAATGAAATGTGTCATAATAACATCTGTCTAGCCAGAGTGTTACTTTTCCCTATCTCTCTCTCTCTCTCTCCTAATGAAGCCATTTAAATAAACTTTGATTTGCTTCCTAATGTAAAGTAATGGTTAAATCCATCAACTCTTGATTCTATGGAATAGTGATTAAATGTATTTTGCTGCACTGTCTAACAGAAGCTTCAAGTTAATGAAACCCAAATGTCTCTCTGACTATTAATTCACAACATCTGTGAATGCTGAGGGAGGATAATATTTCCATGGCAACTTTACATTTTAGTTCTGCGATCGTGCTTTTATTGAGTCGGAGGTCAGCAAAAGGTAGAAGCAGGTGGCAAAAATACATTTGTCACATCTGGAGCATCTTTTAGAATCATGCCTGGGAATGACATCAGGCATTTTACTGTTGTTGTCATGAGTGAAGCATCCATATAATTCAGAAGTGCTGTGATGAGCTGTCACACGGATAGCTGAGCGCTTTGTACGCCACAAACTTCCCTATAGTGCTGATCTAAATGGGGCTGCTGGTGTGTGCCTATGCACACCTGGAGATGTGTGGTGTGATTTATCTATCCCCTAAAGAAAAGCCATTTCAGCTCAGCCAGAGCAAATGAAGGGTGGCAGACTTTAGCCAAGCCAGAAGCCATGGTTTCTGCCTGAGAAAACAAGACATTTCTAAGACAGCATTTCTTTTCTTGTGTAGTTTGGGGGAGAACATGCAACATTGTGTGTTTTAACTGAATGTGAAAATTTGTCACGTTTTAATTTGGACCTTGATGAACAAATACAACGCTAGGCAGTGGGGTGTGAAGCTATTGCATTTTTTATGTTTATTAGAGATATAAATGACAGCTTTATGTGTAATTGTCTGTCTCTCGATGTCAAGTTATTTAAATACCAAGTGAAGTTTCCTTGCATAATTTACAAGCAACACATCTGTGTGCGATCATAATTATTTGGCCTATTGTACTGTAAGTGATGTAAATTGAGTAATACACAGAAATAATAAGGCTGCTTATCAGCTTGTGGAAAAATAAATGACTAAAAAACAAGAAATTACCAACAAGGTTCACTAGAATTCACTTGGATATTTCTTCTATTGCCTTAGTTATTCTACATATTTAGTGACAATTACAATATTTTTTTCACAGTTGAAAATGTTAGTTCAGCTTTTGTTTATATAAGGAGCTATTACCAGAATTAATTATATTGAAGTAATTAATTTACATTTATATTGTGTATGTTTATTTGAAGTACTCCATATTATACAATTCTAATGTCCATGTGTTGGCATTAAAGGAAACGTTCACTTCAAAATCAAAATTGTGTTATTTTTTATGCACCAACATGACGTACAACATGTTTTAAAACCTCCCGGCGGCTTCGGAACACAAATAAAGATATTTTAGGTGACATCCGAGAGATCTCCACGCCTCCTAAGAGACATCATGGTTATAGTTGTTGTCAAGGTCCATAAAAATACTAAAGACATCTTTAAATTGGTCCATCCACTCATCGTGGCTCAATAAAACATATTTTAAGCCACGAGAATACTTTATGAGGGAAAAACAAACCAAAATAAAGATTTGAATAGATATATTCTCCTGTCTTGTCAGTCTATGGTGCGTGTTCACGAGAGCACTTTGACGCATTTGGTTTGGATGCCGGATGCTCTTTTAAGTGCCGGATTGCAATTCTTACAAAATTACATTACTATTTGTGATATGCTATCACGGCTTAGATTAGCCATTTAACAACATATCGCGATAACAACTTTGTGATCAGGCATTACAACTACCCACTAAATTGGGTCTTAAACGGACACAACTCGCACAGGGCCCGAATTTTTCATGTCACAAGCGTTTTGACTGACATCCCGGAAGTGCAACTCCGTACAAGCAGATGCACGCTGTATATACAGTATGCCGTTGAGTTCTACATTGATTGTAAAGAAGTTCTAGGTGTAGTTTTCAAAATGGTGCTAAAATGTTCATTTCAAGTCTGTCCGTTTAGGGCTACTGTAGAAACAATATGGTGTAATCCATGTATGGGCACCCGCGGTGTATGTCGATAGAAATAGCTCATTAGCAATTAGCTTCATTACGTAAGCTTCATTACACACCTCTATTATTCTGGATTTCTGTCAATAGATACTCCTTAATCTTACACATTTCTCCTTTTAGATCCACTAACAACACACTGTTTACTCTGATATCCAAAGGAACAGATTTCTCCAAGCAGTTAAATGGTTTAATTTTAGATTATGTATATAAACAGCAAATTACAGTCATCACCCAGGAAACACCTTTGCAGCCTTAAAAAAGAGTGTTAATGCCTGCGGAGCTCTGAGAAGTTATTTGTTTGTACTTAATTAAAGCATAGGACAAAGCTGTCAATCAGAGCATTCCAACTCAAGAATTCAATATCAGCTATCTGCCCTTATTAGGAAAGCCATTGATCATAACCTGAGGCATTAAACTAACATAGAAACTCTTCTCTTTCTTTTTGCCCTGCTAGTTTGAAGTCAGCAGGTAGTGCATCTGGCGCAACCTCAACTAAAAAGGTCTATAAAAACAACAAAGTGCTAATGAAAAGACTAAATTCAGCCACACATGTTGGATCGAGTCTTGTTTTATTGCTTTGAAGTCAGATATTAAGTTAACAACAGGCTGTCGTTTGTGGCTATTTACATATAAAGTGTACAGGTTTTTGCGTGTTTGGATTGTCTTGGAAGCATAGAGTGTCAATGTATTGAGAGGTCTTTAATCTTCTGACAACTGGTTGGAACTGAAATTGACAGTTTGTAACACTGATAAAGCTTCAGGTAAATTAGTTCAATACGAAGACACAATCCCATAGTCCCGTTTATCTGTGACAGACAAATAATAAATATCATTCAATACTGGAATAACCCACTTTACTTTTCCATTACTGCAAGTACTTTTTGTAGATGTACATGTTTGTTTGAGCTCTAAACAAGTAGCAGCACGGCTAATGGAAATCAAACAGCAGAAACAAAGCACTACAACATGTTATTAATTGAAGCGAGTATGCTTGTCTGAAGCAGGCAGGATGATGAAGTCTTAAGTGGACGCCCCCTGACCCGACTGTCAAAGTGACAGATGGTTGAAAGCTTCTCACAATGGTGATCTCCCTTATCAACGTTACAGACTTGGGTATTTCAACATAGTTTTTTTAGCAGAAACACATCTTCTATTATCGCACACTATATTTTAGTCATCTACGCTGGGATACAACTTTATTCACACTCGTGCCATAAAGCACTCTGTAGCAGTGTTGTTACGTTTTATAATCCTCTGTGTTTCCTAACAATACTACTAACTGCTAGGCAGGTGTGCTGTTAAATGGTTTCTTTGTCAATGGCGTACCTCTGTCGCCGCTAGCCGTTAGATAATGAAAGATTTGAAGTGCTGTGATGATGCACTTTGCTGTGAAATTATGGATTTTAGCAAGCGTTCTGAATGGGACTTTATTGCCAGGAGATCTAAGGAGGTCAATGATGTTATTGTTCGCGGACTGCACTGCCCTCATTCGTCTGCCCTGGGATAGCTATCTTGTAAAATTAGCACAGGAGCAAGGGCAGGCCACTGCAAACCCGTAATGCTCCAGCAGCCACTGTCTTCTGAGTGCAGGTTTAAAGTTAATGCTTCTCATGATTTGCAATCTTGTTCTCCTGCGAGTTACACAGTGTACTTTACATTAGACCTATTGCTTTTTTCCTTATTTTTCCTTATTGCTTTTTTCCTTATTTCCTTATTCCTCACAATTCTTATTGTGACTTCTTGGTATTACACTAAACTAAAAGATAGAATTCAAACGATTAGCTAAAAATACAATGACTTAAATTGACATTCTGAATCAGGATATTTTCCATTCAGATCTGAATTTTCTGTTATAGAAAACTTCTTGTGAAGAGGAGAATGAATGAATCGGTCTCCAGGGACAGTGAGTTTGTGTATTTACAGATGGCTGCTTCTGGCTAAGTAAAACACTAAATTTTATTATTTCTGCCACAGAGCTCTTACAAAATCTCTTACAATAGCACCAAACTGTTCTTTAAGGAAATAGCCAATTTGGTTTTATTTTGGTTACAGTGTATTAACATTCTGTTTCAGCGGGATTCCTTTTCACTTTTGCGCTGTGACCGACCATTCACAAAGAATGCGTCTTTCTACGCACTACTGTATCATGCCTTTTTTATATTAACATGCTCTAAACGGATTCGTTTGGATGTTTGCGTATGACTCGCGCTTGAGCAGTAACGTTACATATTCCGTAAATGACGCAATGACTGTAACACAGGTGTAGAAATTGCAAAATCGCATTAGATGAAATATTATGTATGCAAGCTACCTTTGCATGCTATTCAGTTGTTAAATAAGTCTAAACTTTGCAGTTATTAAAGGGGAAGGGGAATTTTTAGATTTGTTTGCTAAATTTGCACAGTTAAGAGGTTCTGTATGTTGACTGCAATTGTCATGCATCCTGATTCCTTCTCTTCATCATGAGTGCCTCCTCTTTATAAACAGCATCATTTTGAGAACTTCATTTCTGAAATAGAGAATCGAGCAACTGCGCTTTAGACCTGCTCATCTGTTGCTGAGCAAATCAAATATTAATGCTTTTGCACTTTTTTATATTTGGCTGACATCTCTAAAACGCTGAAACAAAAATGTAGCATGGTATTTCATGGTTTGAAATGTAACATGGTTTCTCCTTTGGGAAAGATGTTGGGTTATGTATTGGGCTACATTTTGACAGTTATGTTTCTCTGTGCATGCAGATTATTCTGAATGTTTATTTCAACAAGCATCCTGACGCAGGAATTCTGTTTTTCAGGAATGTGTGAGACGAATTGTCACAGAGTTTACAAATCTCATTTTGTAGCATTTATAGCTTGCAACAAAAAAAAGGCAGAGTCAGTTTTAACATGATAATTTAAAATAACTCCATTTGATGTATTTCAGCCCTTAATGTACCTGCTAAGTGCAAACCAAGATTTGTTTTCTCCTTAGCTTTTAGCACTCTGATTGTAAAATGAATTGCAAAATATGTAACAATATAAAATGAAATTACTGTATGATGTTACTGTATCATTGGATGTCTCATTACACTTTACATTGCAATTGACTGTCAGTAATGTATCTTGAGAATGGCAGAGAGCTTGTATGTTTTATACTTTAATTTGACATTCGCCGTACAGACCGCACAGTTTACTGTAAGTGCCTCGGGCACGTTTTAAGACAGCAGGAACACTTTGATGTGCACTGAAGCCTACAGCTCAGCATTGACCAATATTGACGAATGAGAATAGCTATGCTGGGTTTGTCTTTGGGGACATTGAAAGCATTCACACTCTTAAGCTTTGATTATCTCTTAAACATACTGTCTGATATTCCAGATGCAATCCCCTGAAAGTAAAAAGCTCCACAAGTATTGATTTAATAGACTGCATAAGTAGTCACGGTTTGTAGTCCAGGTTTGCTGACTTTACCTTGTTCAGCTCGCCTATTTTTTCCTCTGCATGTTTTATGCAATGCACAATATAAATTGACTGTTGCTTTAATAGATTATGATACTACACATTTGATGTGTGCCTAGTCTAGTTCTATGGATCTGATTTTACACAAACAGAGTGGTGTTGTTGTTTTTCAGATAGGATTGTCTGCTTTCAGTATATGTGATTACATCTTAGAGTCAAATCAAAGCACTACCAGTTTTTTAAGATTATGTGTAGTGAATGTGACTATTGAGGGCAACATCATCATGGCTGTCTAGTGAGATGCACACCATGGCTGTATCCCACGGACAGAACATGTATTGTACCCTGTATTATTTAATTGAACTGTACAGTTTTGGTTCATTACAATTCTGAGTGAATTAGAAAGTGAATTAAAGTTCCCATTCAATGAGGCCAATGAATTTGGAGCGATGATAAGAAGCTGGCAGAAGAAGCATTTTTTTTCAACTTTGTATTACTGAGCACTTGGCAATTGGCAGACTTGTAGTAATAAGTAAGTGTATTTTACACATTGCATACTTTTTTGTAATAATAATAATATGCATTTTATAAATGGCAACAAATAGTGTGGAGTTTGCAATTGCACATTTGTTTCCGGAAATTTGTTTTACAATGTAAGCTTGTAAAATATTGTGTAATTCTCAGGCACTATTTGTCTTAAGTCACTGTGATATGCATAGCCAAAGCTGGATCTTAAAACATTTTAATGCTTCGGTTCAGACCCATAGCAGAAATTCAGATGAAAGCCGAATGAACTGAGGCCTGTCTCTGCGGGAATTCAGGCATAAGCAGACTGCAGAGATCCTCCAAACCCTGTCAGTTTTACCTGAAACTTAATTCTCTCTTTAAGCCCGACTGGATCTCTGATTGACCAGGAGCAAGAGAAAGAGGGCTAGAGATAGAGAACGGAAAACATTACCCACTGGCCCACCTGTCTAGATGTCAACAGTTGTTCGTGTGTGCACAAACTGCCAAACTCTTAGAAGATAATGTTTGTTGGGTTGTTTATTTTTTTCTTGATACAGAGCAGTAATTTTATGTGTATCTAAAGCACATCCCAGATATAATGGATTTCGAAACAATGCATAGGAATACAGATGTGTAATAAATACATAATATATAAATATATAGATGTATACAAATGCATAAAACTAGGGATGGACGATAAATTATCGACCATATCAGTATCGGCCGATAAATGTTCATTTTTTTATGTTATCTGTATCTGTTATATAAATTGAGGCCGATATATTAAAGCCGATAAATAAATAAATATTTCTTCTGGTAAAACTTCTTCAGCTGCACACTGCACAAAGTTGAAATACAGTACAACTGTATCATTCTGTCGTGATAAAAGTTTTTTTGCTAATAACCGTAATCATCAGTTTGAATTCAAATGTTTTGAGACCTGTTGTGTGACTATAAAGAAGAACATTTATAATTTGTTTATTTAATAAAAAATATACCAGAAAAGTTTGAAGGTTAAGGGATAAAAAGAGAACTAATGGTTTCCTTGTTTTCTTCAGTCAATGTTTTCAAATATGCCATCTATCGGTTATCGGCTTCCAATGTTAAATAATTATCTGTTATCTTTATCGGCCAAAAATGTACATATCGGTGCATCCTTACAGTATACAGTCTGTTTTCATTCCCCAAAATGGGGCTGTATATTTTCTTTATTTCAGATTACTCACATTTTAGGTCCTATGCTTCTCTATAGACATGTGTTAATTTATGCAGATTAATCTGTGTACAAATATGCATTTGTTTTGGAGCAAATGAAAGGGTTGCGCTGCAACAAAGACAAAAGGAGTTCTCTGCCCGCCCTTTTTGGTGACCTTTTAATACAGATTTCATGAAATCTGTAATTTCAACATGAAACAGGATGCGAAGAAAAGAAACTCAAAATGCAATTTGGACAGAATAGCAATTGTTTCCCCACCAGGCTGAATCCTGCTGCACTGCATGCACTGAGCATAGCATATCAATATCTGGCAGTGCAAACCTTTGCCCGTGCCCTCGTTTTCTTAGAGGTGCAAATCCAATCTTTTGCCTTTAGCGCTGTCTGTGGTGTGCGTACGTTGGAACTCCAAAAGAAACACGAATGGGCTCTTATGCGTTTTGGAAATGATGGGGGTACAGTTTTAGATGAGTGCAGATGTGGATTTCATAATGAAGACAATGTGCTGTACTTAGGTAGTGTTTTGCAGTCAGTGGAAGACTTGATTGTATCAGGGTCTCCGAAGACCATCATCAACAAAAAGGGCAAAGTAATGCAAAGTTAAGCACCGGGAGCTATTAAGCATTTATGTACTGCCAAATACATTAGGATACTTTTATATTCATGTGGTGTCAAGCAGGGCGCCATTAGCTAACTTGTTTGACACTGGGGCTCATAATAAATGTATGGCTTATGCTGTAATGTTTGAGACCTTTAAAATAGTTTATTTGAGTTGCTTATTAGCAGTGTTTTGTCTAACCTATGCACATGGGTATGCAAATCTTATGTTTCTAGCGTAAAAATTCACGCAGAAGGCAGACTCACAGATATTTTAGGAGAAAGCTAGAGATTACTCGAGTCAGAGCTAAATGAATGGGCAGCATTTCAACTGGACTCCATCCGAATTTCCTTTGATATTTAGTATGGAACCTTAGGTGTAAGAAATCTAGGGCGGAAATAAGACAGGCAGATTAATTTGGCAGATAAGGACCTCATCCTTTAAGAGAATACAATGAGCTCAAGTTCGAGTTCAAAATAGTGGCCCATGGAAGCCCACAAAGGCCATGTATTAATTCTTTTATTTCTTATTTGTGCTTTTTTAGTGATGTTTTCTTTCTTTCTTAAAGGAACCCAGAAATAATAATCATGTCATCATTTTTCACTCGAGTTGTTCCAAATCTGTTATAATTTTCTTTGTTCTGATAAACACGGAGAAAAATATTTGGAAGAGTGCTTGTAACTAAACAGTTTTTGGCCACCATCGATTACTATAGTGGGAAAAATGAGAATGGTAGTTAAAAGTGCCTCAGAACTGTTTGCTTTCCTACCTTCTCCAAATATCTTCTTTTATGTTCAACAGTACACAGATAAAGCAATATAAAGCAATTGTTCCTACAATGGTTGTTCATTTTTGGGTGACCTGTTCCTTTAAACCATTAATGCATGCCGTTTGGATAGGATAAGTTATTATTAAATGCATATTATCACATATTTAATGTAATTTATAAGCACATAAATAGACAGACAGGCAGACAGACCACCTGGCAAACTTCTTTGGTTAACTTTTATGTAACTGATTTACAGTACTGCGGATTAATTGCAGGCTCACTCCTCATGGAGGAACCTGGGGTTAAGTGCTTAGCTCAAGGGCACATAGTGGTGATAGAGCACGATTGTGATCATAGTAACTCCCCAGTTCCTGTCCCACTATTGCTCAGGGCTGCAGCAGTTCACACTCCTAACTATTAGGCGACAGCAACCCATGTATTTGCTTGACAGAGAATTTGACGTCTTGAGAGCTAAATGATCTTGGGTCGAGACCTCCGCGTGGAGGGGCTATTGTTTTTCCTTGGGAATAAAATAGTCTGTAATTAAACGGAAATGGGTTCTGCCTTCCCCTCTGTAAGACTGCTTCAATGTTCAGCCTGAGACTGTGTGAATGTGCGTTCGTTGTTGGATAGGTTTTTTTATGTATAGGCAGCTGTCACAAAAGTCTTGTGGTGTTAGAGGAATGTATTGTTACAATCTGCTCTATCAATTTTTTAGGTTTGTTTCTAGGAGAGGAAAAGAACATTTCTATTGCCGTTGCTATACTTTTTCTTTGAATAGAACATCCATCTCACAAAAACGTTTTCTGGATACTTTCTGACACCGCTTCCTAAAAAAGTGGTATGATAGTTCTGCAAACACATGATTTGAGGGCGTACATTTTGACAGTGCTGATTTGTATGCATACTGTGCATTAACCATTTCCAATGCATTTCACTGAGGAATTTGTTTAACGCCTGTGCATTGACCTAATTGTGCAGATTTCTTAACATATATAATTAAACAACTCTACAATCCAGTACCTCAGAGATGGATCAACGTCACCACCACCACCAACCCTCCGACAACTCTTTCAAACCTTTTTAAAACTGTGTTCCCTGGTAAGTAATTATTCCGTTAATGAAACCATATCTAAGTTTTAAGAGATTTGTGCCATGTTGCATTATTTGTAAGCTTTGTATGCGCGATGACGTCCAACGTCCCCGCCAAGGAAGTAGTCACTTTTAGCAACTAGTCAGCAACCGCTGATTTCCTAACTCGCTTCCAGGTTTTGCATATAAAAATATGTGATCTCTGAGCCTTCCTATTGTAAGTTTGTTTGTGTCTGTGTTTAGTTAGTACATTGTAGCAGGTTTGTAATGTGTTTTGGTTAGTTATATTTAAGTTACTCTCAATTAAAAAGCAATCAATAAATCAATGCATACCATTGTTAGTGTAACCTAACCTTATCATTGTTAAAAGAACACCCTAGCAACCACCAAGAATCATGCAACCACTCAGATAACCTTAGCAACCACATACTGTAGCATTGCACCCGAAACCACTAACATTGTGTCAGTTTAGCTTTTCTTGAATATGTACTCAATTATACTGTACAGATCCAATCTGGAGTATTTTATTAGAAATAACAACTAGAAACATTGAATTGGTAATGTGGTTCTGACTTTTTTCTGACTTTTGAGTTTTAGCAGCTGTTTATTAAAGTTCTCCTAACATTTCCCCTCGAATTCTATAAATACTGTTTCATGCAAATGTTTTTAGACACGCTCGAACAAACCAAGGCTAAGCACGTAAAAAAAATCAATACTTAGCCCAGTATTCTGACCTGCGTGCTTGTAAGAAGTTCCCTGACAGCTAGTTGAATGAAATTCTGAGGTTTCGAACGTTATTATTGCATTTGACATTGAAGCATAGCCTCTTGGAGTTAGCTCGATTTCGTCCATCATTCTTTTTATTTTTAATGTCAGGCTTTTGACTCAGCTTTAATGCTTTGGTAAGAAACGTAAACACTTCTATCTGTGAACCTTCTCGCGACGAGTTTGCCTGAGGAGGGAGAAATTGATTTTAAAGGAAGGAGGGGGAGAGAAGAATGGAGTTTGTTCTCTCCGATCGGGAGTCAGTGCACTGTGTAACGAAGAAGCTGCGTTCCTGGGGTCTGACGAAATATTTCATATTGTTTTGTTCATTTGTTGGTGATTTGCTCTGTACTATCCCCGGTGGAGGCCGAGGCAGCTTATACACTGGTTGCCATTTATCATTTCGCCTAGCGTGTTATTTGTGTGTGGGTTGGAGGGTGAAGGCAGACTGGCTCTTTCCCCAAAAACGAAAAACTTGCAAACCCTCTCTGAGCATATGCAGAATATTTCTAGCGCACTAGAACTCGTTAAGTCATCATACTGTGTGTAAATAAAGCAGTAGGATTGTGGGTAGTGGGAATTGTTTAGTTTTCTTGTGTTGACCAGTCCTTTTTTCACAGCAAGGTTACGCCGGCTTGTCTGAACCCTATTAGTTTTTATGAGCAGGTCTGCATACACGCTGTGTTTAAAAACAATATTAACACAGCCTTCAATATAACATATTCTTTGTATTTCTGTTTTTTTACTGTTCTAAGTCGGCTGGTGATTCTTTTACTATTTCTCTGCACACAATTTCTGTTGCAATGGCTGCAAAGTCATAGTTGAAAATGACAGAGCAGAAAAATGAAGATGAATCAGGTCTCCTGGCAGTCTGCTTCCTGTGCCCAGCATACCCACCACATCGCTCTCAGCCAATCAGAACAAAGATGACTTTGAAGATGTTTGGAGCACCTGCTTAGAATCTATAAGCATCACATGTTCTTGCTTCTGATTGGTCTGATATGCTGCACTGCTGCCATGATTCCTCATGTGTGTGCGTGAAGAGCTAATGTTTTTTGATGTGAAGGCGACATGGCTCTGTCTGTGCCTTGATAAGCAGCTTGTTGTTGATGTGCTGTTTTGATGTACTGAGATTTAGTTACTGCCACCCAAACTTTGACTGCCTGGTGTAGATAGAAGAGAGGATTGATCTCTATAGAACCGAAACAAACCAGACTGTAAAAAAAAGCTTACATGTTGTAATTGCCTGGGCTATATTGACTTGCTGGAAGCTTCTTGCTGGATTTCATTAAAGCTTGTAAAACGTGTTGCATTTCTGTCAGTCTCGTTTTGTTCTTATGTCAAAGTCGCTTACCTACTTTCATGCACTAGTGTGAACATTAGCTGTGTAAATAGCAATCATATTTGCTTTTCATAGTATTTGAATATTGGCCCCAACCCACACAGCTTGTATTCTCTTTTGTTCACTCTCTCTCTCTCTCTCTCTCTCTCTCTCTCTCTCTCTCTCTCTCTCTCTCTCTCTCTCTCTCTCTCTCTCTCTCTCTCTCTCTCACTCTCCATATTCTGTTTTTTTCATTGTCTCATCTATTCTAAATGTGTTGGTATAGTGCTGCAGTGGTAATGCAGAGTTATCAGATATCAGAATCATATCTTTGCTGGTAGATAAAGCAGAAATGAATCAGGCTGATGATAGGCAGTAGGTGTATCTTGGCTTTATCAGTTATCTACATTCTTACTCTCATGCTGTGGGGACTTGTTTCTATTCATTGGCGACGCCAGCAGTCAATCTGCCCCAGTCATGCGTATCTGGAAGACATTTTCAGCTGTCAATTGGAGACAGAGAATTGCACAGCACCCGGGAGTAACCGTTGGAAAAGATGCAAATTTTGGAGGTACAAGAGCAGAAGAAAAGAGAAAACCTAACTAATGTATTATAATGTGCAAACAAAGAATTTGATTAGGCAGCGGCATTATCGCTAAGTGTCATATAGGTGGATGCTATTTAGTCTTAAGTGGAAACAGTGGTAGATACTTTTTGCATTTACTGGTAATAGCGATAAACTCTATTTGCAGAAATTGCACATTTGTATGAAAATGCAATTTGTTCTAAGCAAATTGTCTGAGCAGTGGTGGGTGGAGTTTAGGAAAATAGCCTTTGCCAACAAGATTGGCTTTTTGCACATATAGGCCTAGTGTAATTAGATTGTGTATTTCTTTGTCTATTCAAAATATTATTAGTCTGTTTGTGCTTTCAACGTCAGAAAGTCATTTAAATAAAAGAGCTCTCAAAGACATCCTTTCTTAGCGTGGGCATCATTTGGTATTTGTTCAGCATCTATCTACAGTATATCTACAGTATCTTGACCTTGAGATTAGTTAATATAAGTGGTACAGGTTTGAATGTGACTCCCGAGTAAATTATCTTCTGTTCTCTCTCTACTATTACTGTATATTATCAAAGCAGCAAAATCTTGCATTTATACTCTAGTCTGCATTGGAAATCTATGGGCATCTAGTTCCTTTAATAAGAAATAGCTCCTTGAACCTGGACTGCAAGACAGTAACACATGAAGGAATTGAGAATGCTTGACCAGAACATCTATAAACATCACATATTATGCCTGAGAATCTACTGCAATGTTGTATGCTTTGGTTTAAGTATTTCACAACATCTTGGAAGATGAAAATGCACGCGCACTGATTAAACCTCCCATTCAGCTATTACCATGGGAACTATTAATAGGTGTCTACAGACAAGGGTACAGATAAAGAGAGGATCATCCAGTTTATCCGTCTCGGGGGAAATTCGGTAGATTGTCATTCCATGCAGCTCTCTCTTTACTGCATGCTGGAGAGTTTGCAGGGAGTCCTGGCTAAAGCCCCTCAGGTTCCAAGAACAGAGTCCTTTGTTTTGAGTCCAGCTGCCTGATGTTTCCGGAGGGGAATTTCTTCTTTTCATCTTAAAACGGGAACATGCCAACGCTTTTCTGGTGGCAGTGATCTGCAGCACTCCAAAATGATATATCTGTGTGTATTTAAAGTATTAAAGTGGGCGAATAAGCTGTTGGCCATTTCTATAAATGAAAAACTGGTCACACTTTATTTTAAGGTCCGATCTCACTATTACCAAACCATTAACTACAAATTTTGCATAAATAAACTACTAATTTGGTGTTTATCAATAGTTAATAGGTTTAAGGTTAGGGATGCAGAATATGGTCATGCAGAATATGTGCTTTATAAGTGCTAACAAACAGCCAATATTGTAATAATATGCATGGTAATAAGCAACTTTTTAGTAGTGAGAATTGGTCCCTATACTAAAGTGTTACCTGAAAACTAAATAAAAATATATGTTTTCGGGATATATTTTGTTAAAACCGGCTTTTCTTTGCAAACCAAGCTTTGGGGATAAAAGAATAATTGTGTTAAATGTTAAATTTTTTTAGCTTCATATTTTGGTACAGTATACATTTTTTGGTCAAAGAACGGTTCTCTAAAAACCTACCTCCTTCCGTGCAGTGTTTCAATTAAGAATTTAGCTGATATTTGTCTTAAGAGATGTTCTTCACTTCGAACATTTTTGTTGCTTGACCTTGCTTCGGGGTGTATTCAACACCTCATGGATTAAAGTTTTTTCCTTCTTGTCTTCCCGCTGTCTTATCCTTTTAGGACAGGCATGCTTTCTTCTCTGTGTTGTTGTATTGTGGCATTCAGGGCACAATGTACATTTGTTCACTTGAGTGAGCGAGTTGAGTTGCGCACTAGGCAATTTGTCCTCCAAGGTTTATCAAGAGCATTTCCGTCTGTTTATATATATATATATATATATATATATATATATATATATATGTAAATGTAGAAGATGGTAAGCATGGCTCTACAGTAATGTCAAGGTCATGGGTTTGTGTCCCGGGAATGCACATACATAAAATTTCAAGTTTAAATGCACTGTACGTTAATTTTCATGAAACATCTGCCATGGATAAAAGCAAAAGCATTTTGTAGGTTAACCCAAAGTTTTTTTACTAGGCCTATATAAAGAATGTAATAGTGAAAGTGCATGTGATCATTTGATAACTCTTTTTTCACGGTACTTGAAAAGCGATAATTTCAGATAAATAGGCTGATAGCGTGTCAAAGATAGACAAAGATAGAAGTGTTCGTCAACTAAAGATGTATTGTTACTCATTGGGTGGTTCCATTGTAGACATCTTTATTGTTTTATAATGGGAGTGGAAAGTGCCACTGGCTAGGCCAAATATTTTGTCCTGACTAAACTCAGTCCTGTTATTTTACTTTTTTTAAACTCGTATTTTTCCCCTCTTATTTTTTCAGTGACAGTGACGTTTTCTTCCCTGCCATTGTGTCCAGTGAACATCTCGGTCTCTGATGGGGAGATAGTGCGACAATGCAAATGGCTGCATTTACCACCCTGTCTGTCTCTCATGTTTGTTGACTGATGGATTAAAATGGCAGTTTCTCTTCATACTTCTGCAGACTATTCATCCACATGACTAGTTAGCTATAGAGGTGGGCCGGGGCCTTCAGACGGATCCTCTGAGGTCTGACACAAATAGAATGTAAGTGCATCCACCTTGAAAGCAGTGACAAAACTGGCAATCACAAGTGGCGCCCCATACAATTGTACTGTTATTTCAATTCAAACGAGGGGCACGGCTCTCTCAGGAGACTTGAATGGGGTGCAGAAAAGCAGATGGTTTTGCGGTGGGAAAAACATTTTGAAAGCATACGCAGGAAATACATAACATGCTGGTTAGCAGTCATATCAAAAAGATTTCTCAGCAAAAAATGACTTTCTTAGCTAACCTTATTGGTCCTAATAAAATTCTACCTTACATTATTTCTATTGTTAATGTTCCGCAGTTTTCTCCTATTGTATAAATGTTCCACAAAATGTACAAAAAAATCCCCATAGCTGTCTCTCAGGCAAGTTAAATGCTTCACAAAAGCTGTTTTATGTTTTATGTATGGCGTCTGACGACAATGTGTTACCTTCACATTCTGCTAATCTAATACGTAAAATACGTCCGACTGTGCTGTCTGCGTTTGGATGGGGAAATCATTCCTGTCTTCCCACTGAAAGACCAAACAGAGTGGCCACCATTCATTGCCCCTGGTGTAATGGCCTTCATCAGTCTCCCATCACATAAACCCTGCCTGTCATTAATCTCACCCTGAGACCACATGGTCGTCTGCCTCCAATGATCTGCAAGCATGAATCCCCACCGCACCGGGTCTTAGTGACCTACTCATATCTTAAAACAGCACAGCAGCGCCGCGATATGAAAAATTGTCAGGCTTCAATTTATGAAATGGCATCTTTCATTCTTATCGCCCAAACCTAGAAAATGCTGTGCTCTCTGTTGCGACTGCAAGCCCACCCCTGCAATCTATCTCAAGACTTAAATAATCTAACACCAAAAAATGTTTTAGGCAGTTTTGAGCTGTTTTTCTCAATAGGATGATGTGTATTTTCATCTGAAAGGTGTTATCTGATTTTTTATGTTCACTCATCTCCAATGTCGCTAAATTGTTCCCTGATGGATATTAGAATGACGTTTAGCAGATGTGGTCAGGATGTTTTATATCGAGAATGTATGTCTGCTATTTCCTGTACTTTTTTTAGTCAGATGTCTTTACTTAAAGGAATGTACCAAAAGTTTACGCAATTCTTTCCAGACACAAATCTTTTTTTATCTTAGACAGACGTCTCAGGCTATGTACTGTACTATAAGCTTTCTTTCCGGGTTTTTAATATACAAGTGAATTCAAAGTTTCATCAGTTGAGTTTTGCCTTTGTCTTATATCCTAGACTTTCTCTCTGAATAAGGTTGTTGTGGAAAATATCGCTAATCCATCTATGTATTTGAGAACTTGCTAGAGTTGAGAAGATATTTCTTTATATAAACGATCTCGCACCAAGGTGGCTGACAGTCCATTAGGCTGAAGTGCAAGGGGCTTGGTGTGACAGAGTCATTAGTTCACTGAATGAGGTCTGATCTCAACCTGTCAATGCTGGATAATGGAGGATTTGCCTTCCAAGAAACACCTCTTACTTTTTAGCACAGTGTGGGATGATCTGTATGCTTTTTCCTTGTCGTATATTTAAGTGGCAGTCATTTCAAGTGCAATAAGGAAGGTCTTTTTATCATGTTTCATTTATAATAGATACATTAGTTGATATGCGTATGTAAATGTGTTCGCCGGCTGTTTGATATGGGTGATTATAAATGTATGCATGCTGTTTGATGTGTGATGACATTGCACAATTCTGTTTGCCTCACAGTTGCATAAACATAAATATTTGTCTGGTAAGATGTTATATATAAACACCACAGTCTATCGGCATGTAGAACCATATATAGTAAAAGTGAACTGAAATAACAGATTTTTTATGTGCTGTAGGTGTTTAGAATTATTTGTTTTAATTTTGAAATTGTAAGACTAATCTGCACCAATTCAAGGAGGCACAATCTTTATCTTGCATATTTTCTGTCACAAACAGACACAGATATTCAGAGCACACAGTCACCTGTCCCACAGAACCCCTGCAGCAGATGGGGTGTTAAGCGTTCTACTCAAAATTGCCAGAGAAGGTGCCCCGGGTGGGATTGGAACCATATCCTTCGCTTTCACTTTGCAAAGCAGAAATATTACTTATCGGACCAAAGACACATAAACCGAATACTTTGGATAATAACCTGCAAGTTGAAGGATTTACTGTTACTGCAACAAGTACAGTAAAAGATCTAGGCGTTATATTAGACGACAACCTGCAGTTCTTTAATCACTTATAAAGCCTTAAACTATTTAGCCCCTACCTAAATAACAGAGCTTCTATCACACTACAACCCCTCACGCTCTCTAAGATCTCAAAACTCCAGATTTTCACCTAGAATAACTAAATCCACCAAAGGGGGTCGAGCTTTCTCATACGTAGCACCTAAACTCTGGAATAGCCTTCCCGACACTATTCGAGGGTCAGACACACTCTCCCGAATCTAGATTAAAGACACATCTTTTCAGCCAAGCATTCACTTATTGCAAAATAGGCTTAATATACCACCGGGAGACAGCATTTATTTTGAACAATGCACATTGTGAAAAGCGCTATATAAATACAATTTTATTCAATTCAATTCAAAGCTTTCACGAATAAGCCACTTCAATTTTACTTTCAAGCACATTTACATCAAGAGAAAATTGTTTCTTTGGCATAGACCCCATGTTTTTCCCATCATGCTAAGGATGTCTCTCTCAGGAAAAATAAAGATACAAAAACTTTTAACTAGACACATATTGGAACATGATGAAAGTCCTGGTTACAAAGACGGAGAGTGCAGCATGCAAAAATAATATACATAATAAAATCTTGGGGCATTTTTTTGTAGTTTCGAAAAATTGCGGCATGAAGGAAAAAGTAGGTGTAGGTGCAGTGGTGTAGTCGGGGCCATACGCACGTATACGGCATATGCATACTTTTTCCTCACAACGTTTGCTTATAACAACTTCTAAAGATCTACATTACAGAGTACCCTCCCTATACTCACTCGTTTTCCTGCTTAAAATGTATCCAAGCTTCATTTGTGGTAGCTTTCTATTTAACTGTATTGTCTTTTTCTTGTTTCGTTTTTAACCTCACAGTTCTTTCATACAATTTGGTGCCTTTCTGAAAATAAATGCAATATTTCCCGTGGTCCCACCTCCGACAACAGTTTATTTTGCGGTGCATCGCAAATCTTTGACACCTGTCACAACTTAATACTTAGTCTAATATTTAAATGACACGCGACAAAATGAAGCAAACCACTTCCGTATTCTACTATTTAAAGTATCATTTTAAACATCCTTGTCGCGTTTATTCTACATTTACAATAAGGGATATTTTACATTCCCACAGAGATGGAAGTGTTGGAAGTTAGCTACAGCTGTATCTGCATGAAGTCAAATCCTGCATATGGTTTTACGTAATTTCGTGTATGTGATGTGTTAAAAAGATATGCCTTGTCAAAATATTGTATTGTGGTCAACAGTACTGGTGTAGACCAATTTCTTATCAACATTATCCAACTACTTATTTTTTAACAGTGCTATAACTTCATAAGTGAAGAATTATGCGTAAGTATGAATAAATGCCATATTTAACTTTAATAATGAATTGTCTTGTTAGTAGAAAAACAAACTTCTGTCTTTTTTTGGTCATTTGGGGTCGGCGGTAATAGCGTAGTATACCACTTTTTTGGTAGGACTACACCATTGGCTGTGAGAAAGTATACCCTCAGCACTAAGGCATTAACAATTCTGGGATTTCTTACACATTTAAGGAGTTAATGCCAAGCTCACAATGACTGGGGTTATTTTTAAACTGAAGTATCTGAATTGAACTCTAAAAGAAATAATATCCATTCTTTTTTGTTCACATGTGCACAGTGATTCCCAGGCAAAAATTGCAGAGCATGCATGATTATAGGCCAGCTCTTAATCTCGTGGTTTTCTATGGTTCAAATCCTCTGCAAGCTTTCTTGCACTCCAGCAGTCTGCATAGATTAACAGAATCTGAATGAGATTTTCTCTTTGAAGAATATCCTGAGAAAGCGTTCACTTCACACTTGCTATTGTTGCAATCCAGATTTGCCAAATGTGGAGAAGTGCTCTTTTGTTGTCTAATTTTCGGAGCCGGGATATTCTCCAGTAAAGGCTCTGATAATCCATTTACTGATTTTGACCTTGAACGCCAAGCCCCCTTAAAGACTAATATGAATTAGCACTGTGTTTTGGCTCGCAGTCGTTGAATAGGTTGGCAGTGGCATTTAGAATATCCTCAATCCACCTTGTAAGTGTCAGTGGTAAAAACCTAGTCGCCGTGGTGCATCCTTTGCTTTTGTACCTTTAAATAAATATTGACAAACAAAGCAAATGGCAGACGACAGCGGATGAAGCAACAGTGAAAACACTATTTTATAAGATGAACGTTGCTTTGTGGAGTTTTTTCATATGTAGTTCTGGCTTTCAATTAATCCTAACCTTTAGAGCTGTCACTCAAACTTTATAGCAAAAGTATAGCAAGCCACAAGTCTTTTTATGCAGTTTTAAGAAATGTCCTTTTCTGGCAAGGACATGATTGTAATGTCATAGCCACATTCTTGTAAACTGAAATGTGAATTTTGCCCAGAATTTCCCTAATTTTTCCCCGAACGCTCGACCTGGATAAGATGAAAAGCTATGGTCATTTTTCGTCTGATTCTCAAGATCTACAATAAAAGAGGAAAAGAGGACACTTCTGTTTCTATTACCTGCTGCCTTGTGACATTTTTATTTATTTACTTGTATTACGAAGAAGCTGAGATGATATAATGGGCATTATGATAGTTCCCCAGGAAAGTCTGTTGTATTGAAGGTTAGGTCTGCTGGTTTTGGGCTAAATGTAGTTTCTAGAATACAAATCCAATATGTTTTGCTTTTTCTCTGGGCTGAAGTTAGCTTGACATTTTTCCTACAGTACAATTCTATAGTATAGCATATGATAATCAGAGATTTTCCTTCGGTTTGAGATCTGTAGATAACAATGGGATATATAAGTATAGTGTAACAGATCACACTCGGTTATCAGTCATTAAATTATTGTGCATCTTCAGAGATGCTTATTAGAAATAAAAGGCTCTGTCCCCCCAAAAAATCTGCATCACTGCATGTTTTGGTTGTAAAATTTCCCTTAGTTTCAAATCTCAATGTTGACAGGTATGCTGCTAATGTAGCTTTTCTCATGTAGCAACAGTTAAATGCAGTTAAACATGCGTTTCTCTTCTGTTTGTCTGTTCAACAGGTGCAACATGGACAACAAAGTTTCACGGGTGGCATGGATCAACCGGACCACCATTCTCTTCACAGGCAATGAAAAGTGGTATTTGGACCCGCGGGTGGTCCTGCTAAACACATCTGTCACTGAATACAGTATAATGATTCTAAATGTAAGCTTATATGATGAGGGGCCGTATGTATGTTCCATCATCTCGAACAAGAAAGCAGAATCAACAAAAGTGCACCTCATCGTACAAGGTAAACAAGACTTTTAGCCTCAGAATGTTTTTGAGCATTCTGGTTATTATTCATCTTTCTCGATGCGAAATGCTTCATTTTATTTTTGCTTTGAATGTTGTCAAAGGTCGCTTTGGTCTTTGTTCCGGGTTGATAGATATGGGTTTACTAGCAACTTTGAATCTCCTTTTCCTAGCTGATGTAATTAAACGTAACTCTGCAGATGTGACTCCAGTGATGAAATTGGGATTTAATCTGAGTGTAATTTCAAATCGTTGATGGATATTGATTTAAGTCACAGGGGAAAAAACTAAAGCTTTGGTCTTCTAGAAGAGCAGGTGCCGATACACAGACCTTTGTCATGATTTACAGTGTATTCGATCCCCTTCATACTCACATAGCAAAACAATTAACATCGCTGGTAGCCAAATCCATCTCAGCTTGGGGTGCAAAACAATTCAGATATGCGCCAAAAAAGCATAACACAATTTTTATCACGTTTTTCAGACCATCTGCAGAGTCAGAAAAAAATGTGTGATTTTCTACATCGAAGCAAAAAAGTGTTTTGCCACTAAAATGGCATTTTATCAAATGCTCATTAACCTTTACCACTCTGTCCAGAAGCTAATTACTGCGGGCATAAATAACTAAATAAATAGATAAGGCAAGGTGCCTATTTTATGTGATTAGAAACACGTAAATTGAAGTTTGACTTGGCTGCTGCTAAATTAAAGCTTAACCCGCTATTCAATTAATTAGAAAGTCCTATTTTCATCCATCCATCATTAACCTAACTCATTATTAAGCATTCTTGAAAGTGAACACTGCATACGAATGATCCTTACTTGCACAAGCTTGTGTTGGCTCTGAAAAGTGCACTTATGATACTGAATCGTCCGCTTTTCTCCTTACACCCTATAGCCACATGCCGAGTGGTGTACAATTCCAGCATCATGTTCTTGAGAGTACGTCTGAAAAGGCATTTCAGCGGATGGATCCCGCATAGTGTCTCTTTACTACAATGCTTCCTCTCAGCTTTGTTAAACCATGCTCAGCTAAAGTCTGCACAAACTGCTACGACCTGTTTATTTCTGTCATCAAGTTTAACTTTGACTTAAATCATTGCCGCATTCACACAACAGCAGGAATTGGTTGTCAATCCTGTTTAGTTGTGTGCTACAAACTTGCATGTCTCATGTTGTGCTGTATAATGTATGCTTCCAGTACCTCGGAAAGGGGGAGATTTGAGCTATATGCCATCTGAAGCTTTCCAAAGGGCTTCGTCCGCTGACACTACGTTGTAAGCCGTTGTACCTCTTATTCTTAAAATGAAAAGGGTGTCTAAAGTACGGTTCTCGCATATCTCATCTGATATCAGCGTTCTTGTATTCACATGTCGTAACATATTTCACGCTTGCTCTAATTCTGTTTTTAAGGCCACTCATTAGCATTCCTTGAACAGGAAAGCGGTCCATTAAATTTCACATTTGCCATTTCGTACAGTATCAGCTATCTATTTATGTTCTTGACGACAGGAGCTGGAGGTATGTGTCTCTGTAAATGGCCTCATCGTCTTCTGTGGTATCGATCGGATCCATTGATCAGATGCAACGTGAGTGGAGACATGCGACGTGTTAGCTTCCAGCGAGATTTGAAACCCGAGGTTTTCTTCTGAGCTTGTGTATTCTGAGATACACAAAGCATTATTTTTACTAAACCACCACATGCAGAAGACAAATGAAGGTCATTATAGTTAGAGAACGATTTTTTAATGTTGGGGATATTGTGGTGTGTTTTATCTAAGTTGTAGACATTGAGTGCATTTACACGCACAGTATTACTCCGATTATGCTTTATAAGCTGATAAAGTGTAAGGTCCTGCAAACGTGTAAAAATGTTTTTCTTCTATAGGGAAAGCTCATTAACGGCATAAGCATAACCTGCTCGGCAGAGGTAGTTTTTTGTCCATTACTCCGATTTCGTATTGCATGTTGTAAAAGCATGATGTAGAAATGGCCAAATGAAAACCTATTGTTGCATATGCAGGTACTGCAGACATAAGAAAAGATATAATATACAGCTTCTAAACGATTTCCGGCGCCATTTTTAAGTAATAGACAGACCATCGATGGTGCCGTCACTGCACGCGAGAAACCTATTTCCATGTAAACGCGGTTTTCTGCGTAGATATATAGATATCCGTTTATTTTGTGCATGTAAACGCACTCATTGAATAGACGCTGGCAAAAGATTTTACAGTAAATTTATACCACATCAAAAGAGACAAATTTTAACAGCGTGTACTGTTGTTATTATGAATATGTAGAGACACCAGTAACCTTTTTGTTAATGTCACATTTTCAAGCAGAGATATTAAAATATCCATCAGCGTTGTTTTTGAAAGTGTGCTTACAATGACTCAAAATGATACAATTTCAACCTCATACAATTTTTAGTCAAGTGTTTTTGTTATATAGCAAATCAGCCGGTTTTGTTATAAGTTACAAATATTCAAAAGAATAGATACATAATTATTAGTTTATGGACTTTAAGGCTAAAATGCAAAATCAGTTTATATAACACTTAACTGAACAATATTTTACATAAGATCAGTTATTTTAATTTGGATGCATGGGTTTTGGCTATTAGCATATTTGCTGGAGGTAGATCACATTAGCTTGTTTGAAGGTCACAGGGTGGCAAGATGTGTAATGGATGATCTCATACCTGTTTTGTCTCTCTCAGCTAGCACTGAAAGGGCAGACATGTACAGGTGGTGTGGAAACTGATGCTGGCTGAAATGATGCTGCTGAAATACACACTTGCAGCCAATTTGGCCCAGTACTCCCACTGAATACTCTCTCCAGCTTTTGGTGCATCAAGCCTTCACCAGTGTCCTTTAAAGTGAAACATAGAAGATCAGGAACTGTGCTTTATTTTACATCCCCCAAAATACAAATTCTTAATTGACAAATTGTGTGGTCTAGATTCTTGTTTCAGAAAAAATATAGGAAATTCTTAATAACTTTTTTGCATCGACCAATTTGAACAGAATAAAAATGCTATCCAGTGAACGTGTAAATCAGCAGGTGTGTTTATATATAAAAACATGATAGAATAAGATGCAAAATCATACCGACAGGTTGAGTTCAGGAACAAAATATCAGAGTAAAGAGGGCTGTTGCACGTGAACTACATTTCCCCCAGGCCATTTCCCCAATCGCATTCGCACTGGCCAAAGGATCTATTAAGAGACGTAAGTTGGTCGACAGCAACGTCATTTAAGCATGTCCGTCTTACAACGACAAACAACAGAAAGTTGGTCAATCAGCGTTCGCTTATGTTACAGGTCATTCCTATCCTGCTGATTTATATGCTGCCTAGGCGAAGGAGCTTAAAGTCACCATGAAATGGAAGTTGCGATTTACTTCTTTTCTGTATCATGACGTACTTTATATCTGAGGGAAAAAGCTTCTGAAATTGAAAAATATGTAGGGCGGGGCATTATTTTTCCATCCCCTCATTGATTGGTTTGTCCTGGAGGGGAGGGCTGAAAGTGCCTGCCATTGGACAGTCAGTATAGTCCTACCTCTTTTTTGTTGTTGACGTCTTGTGGTGAAGAGTTGTTGTTGAGAGGGGGAGAGGAGCTCAATGTTTTTGATTAAAGATTACAAGTGCAAATTCATTTTGAAAAGATAATGGTGTGCACAGATATATCATTTATAATAATCACTGCAACACTCTTTAAAACACTTTTTTTATTTCCTGTTTTATTTCATGGTGACTTTAAGAGTGTAAGGTAAACTAAAATTTCATCCAGTTCCTGAGGAGCAAACAAAACAAAAAGCGCTTACTTCCGGAAAGTCGTTCCGGCCCTACAAAATCGTTCATGCGGTCCTAAAGCTCCTATTGAAAAATGTATGAATTTTTTGTATTATTCAACATTACACATTTATCACTGTCAAGCATTTATGTAACACAGCGACAGTTCTCTTACAGACCCTCACACAGATCAAGCGATAGGTCAATTGTGATTTTCTTCATGATTCCAATCTGTAGTTTTTAACATTGACAACTATTCAGATGCAGTAACTACAGGACAGTCTGGATTCTGTATAGATAGGACAGTCGCGCAAGCAGTTTGTGTATGATACGATTGTAGCATATCTGTTTTTGAAAGGCTGTGTTATGTGGATGACCTACACGCAGAAAGTGTGACACAAAGGCCATCTCCTGATTCTTGAACGAAAAAAAGCAAGGTCATGGCAATGCTAATGATGTTATATGGAGCACTAAGGTCCCTGTTGTTATTCCAACAAAAACGCGTCGAAAAACAATGAAAACAATTGTGAGAACAAAACAAAGACACAGTGAGGCTCCCAAGACGTATTTGCACAGAGGATTTGTTGAGGCAAACACAAAACCACAGACTTGAGCAAACAAACTTGAGTGAGGAGATGAAATTATGAATCCTGACTACAGATTCCTGACTCATTTAAACTAATGAGAGAAGTGCTGTCAGGTTTGTGCGAGGATGCATCAGAAGTGCCTTGCACATATTTTCCATGTTAATATAACTTTTTAACTCAAGATGTTTCGCCATCTGCTTAAAACTTGCCATAGAATAATTAGATCATGGGATGAATTACACAAGGCCTGTTTATATTTCACTTTTATACACATTTCTTTCGGTTCAGTTGTTCTAGAAATTATAAGTTATAACAAATAACTTTCATTTTGGACACAAAATAACACGTTTCTGTTACTGTATATATTTGCCCTCTGAAACAGCTAAATGTGAGTTCAGGTTCAGGAGAGAAAGGCAACTCGATGGCTGTAAGCAGAGACGTGTGCAGACGAATCCTTGCTAGCAGGGAGTCCAAGACCGTTAGCAGCAGAAGGAAAAAAGAGAATCTGGAAACAAGTGTGATTTATACAGGAAAAGGCAAAGGAGGATTTCAGCTTGGTGCAGGTAGTACATGAAAGGTGATGATCGCACCCCAATATGTATTTCATTGGCTTGAGGTCTTGGCAGGAGGCGATGAGGATGATCTGAAGTTTCATTTGCGCCAGAATACAGTCACTCGAAATCTAGTGGCTCGAAATCTACCAGGAAATAACACGAAATATGTTGTTATGAGGTGTGACCGTTGTTCCTAATGTGCATCCTAATCGATTTACCTTATGATGCATCATTGCATTAAAAATCCACTATTTACTACCTCATGAGAAGAATATTACAGACTATTATGTATCAGAGAGCAAAAGCGAGTCAATTTAATTAGACGGCCCCATAAACAACGCACAGGATTATCGTCTTCCGTTTGCTCAAGTGTAATGATGTGTCTCTGTTTTAGATGAGTCTCAAACTTTCTCCTCCACAGGGAAACGGATAAGACGGCCTCTCAATTCGATGCACATTTGTATAATAAGCTTCAGCTCTTGTTACTGGATCGTGGAGTAGCGCTTTGCCTCATTTTAAAGAGCAGTAATGAGGCATTGGAAAGATTATGAGGGGTTATGAGAATATAAATGGCAGGACAAAGCCACTGCAATTTGCCCGGGTGACGCATTAGCGGCTGCTATATCACCAGAGGCAGACGGTGAATCAGATTTTTACCCGGCGAGTGCCGTGGGTGCCTGGCCTTCTGCTTCAGTTGTTGTAACCCTCTCGGAGCTCAATTGAAATATCAGGTTTTGCGATAAGAACTGTGGGAGTTCAAACATGAAAGGAAGGGAATGCACCATACTGTATTTAGGAATGGCTTCACCGGAGTCACGGTTAGTGTTTTCAGCTGTTAAAGTGGTATACAGATGTGATTGCAGTCATTTATAATAGCCTGATTGCTTTCCATCCACACTGTAATATGTGAAGCATCTAAGCAAGCCGCTCTCTTCAGAGATGCAAGACCTGTAGCTCATTTCAATGGCACAACGCGAGTCATTAGTGTTGTTATTAGAAAGGAGTGAAGAGGCAATCAGTGCACAAAACACACCATAATGTTCACTCAGCATGTGTTATATGAAAACACCATAGTTGTTTGATTTCCCCATTGGGCTAAGAGCACACCCAGACATATTAAAATAAATAAATTTTTGCGGGCAGACGGGGCAGTCATACTGCATGATATGTATGTTCTGATAAATGTGAAAAGGGTTTTTGTTCAAAGCGGATTTTGAAATACAGGCTTTTTTTGCTGAGAGATCTATTAAAAGAATAAAGTAAATTATATGCTAAATGCTTTGAAACATTCTTGACGATATGTAAAACGTACAGCTGTCAGACATTTGACATTGCAATCTTCAAGACATTGAAACGTTCGCTTTTGATGGTGGCTTTACAGCATTGACTAAAATGATTGACGCCGTCAGTTTGTGGTGACGGACGAAAAAATTATTCCAATGGATTCTGCAATTCGATGATTGGCATCTTTCTGACCAATGGGTTCTTCAAGGATATAGCAGTGTTATTTTGGAAAAGAAAAACATATGGAGATTGATTTCTGTCAGTCTACACTTTGAGAGATGTCAGAGGAAAACACAATCATCTTAACAAGGTTGACTGCTCGGTATCAACGGCAAAACCTCCAATATGACACAAATTAGTACAGTGGGCTTCACTTTAACAAGCTCCGACAAACTTGGATGAAGAAACATTTGAAAAACATTTTACTTTTGCTTACGAGAGCATCTAACCAAAGGCCTTTTTAGCAATGCAACATGAGAAGTACAAAATAAATAGATCAATGTGCATTATTTTCATGGCAAAATCTACAGTCCTACAAGATTTGTATTACTTTTGCCTTGAATTCGTAGATATGTGACATCATTCGCCTGTTGTTGTGCGCACATTATGAGTCATGTTCTGATGGCTGTTGCTTTTCAAATCTTTTGTTGGAGCTGTATTGTGTGGTACGCTTCAGTTCCCATCATCGCATAGAGAGGCGGCTCTTTTCCACATTTTAAAGACCACTAATGAGCCATTGAAAAGATTCAGTTGGCTTATGAGAATATAAATGTAGAGACGAGACCAGTGCAATTTGCCCGGGTGAAACATTACCAGCCACTATATCACCAGAGGCAGCTCGAGAATTAGTTTTCCACCCACTCGGTTCTGTGGGTGTTATTTTAACCCAGCAAACGCCCAATTAAAATTACAGGTATTGATGGAAGATGATGAGAATTTGGACTTTTAAGATAAATATACTCCATTATGAACTGAACTTTACTTAAAACAGACCTTTGGAAACAGAAAGACTTACAGAATGCACTTCAAACATACACGTCAAATGGGAGGTACCTTGTGTTATATAACCTGAGTTGTATTTGTGCTCAGAAACTGTTAGCATAGCTCATTCTCTGCCCTATCTCTTTTTGAGGAGCTCAAACTGGCCTTTTTGAAACACTGGCCTGAATTTTGGATTCATGGTTAGAAAGCCGAACACATCAATTATAGATTGAGATACAGGGATGAAACAATGCCTTTGATGTAAGGGAGGGAAGTGGAGAGAACAGAGAGAATATGCAATGGTGAAAAGCAGAGGGACTCAAAGTATGTAGGCTTCTTCACAGGCTGAAAAATTCAGCGAGGAGAAATACAGACCTATCACTTTGGCTGTGATTGTACTCTTTGGAATATTGCAGATGTGAGGTCAGTGTGGTTTACCTCAATACATACACATGCACACACATGCGCTCGAACAGGAACTTAACCACAAGAAGTTCTCTATTTCGTGACAGTAGTTTTTGAGAAAGTATGTATTTTCCTGTAACAAACTACTTCTTACCGCTTAGACGTGCAATGGGATACAGAGCTACATTGTTTTTATGTCACGTTGTTTGCACACACAGATTTGCAGTGGAACGAGTCGAAGCAACGATCAAATACGCCCTACTAATGTTCCCGCTCATGTGGAGTGCTGGGAAGTCAAGGCTTTTTTGTTGGCGTCTTGTAGCTAATTTAAAGAATAGCGTTGGTGTAGTTTAACTGCTTCAAATAATGAGTAGCTTACAGGGATAGTTCACCCAAAAATATGATTCACCCTTATATTGTTAAAAACTCTTTCTTTTGTGAAGCATTTCTCAGAAATAATCAGTGGTTTTGTATTCATACAATGGAAGTCAATGGGAGCTAGTGTTGCCAACATTTCTCAAAATGTCTTGTTTTGTGTTTTGCAGGTTTGGAATGAAATGAGTGAATGATAACATAATAAAAATTTCTTGGTGAACTATCACTTTTAGGATGATTCATTTGGGCCATTTTTGATACTGTGATGCAAACAGTTCACAAAATCGGAGTAGCTTGTGAAACTTTTTAAAAGTTTTTTTTACAGGTAGAAAATGGTAAGTAATCCCATTAGGATGTTCCACCCGCGGTTCTGATTTGATAGATCTGACAGAATGTGTCCATACACTAGTGCCTTACCTGGATAACAGGATATATCTTTAACTTATTCTATGTTTTTTTTGCATCACAACTGTGTCTGAATCATTGCCGCTAATATGCTAAATATTTTAATGGCATGTTAACCTGAATGTGAAGCGAAAGTGAATCACTAGATAAATTGCAAGTCTTGCCTTGCACAGGTTCTGACCTCAGTACCTCCAGTCCAGGTTTCTTTTGAATATCAATTATTTAGTTATTTTGCTGTCAATCCGCATACTTGCAAATGTGTGTGTGTGTGTGTGTGTGTCTGTGTAACTTTTTTCTAAAAGCCAGAGCATTGTGTCTACCTGGCTGCCTCACTCAAGAAAAACAGAATTTACCATAAAATATTTACTTTTTCAGCAAGCACCGATAGTCGACTCTCCCATATGAGTCTTGGCTGATAGGAAGCTAACTAAATAATATCAGAGATACTGACGGTCTGGTTTATTGAGACTAAAACATGGAACACAGTCAAAGAAACAGAAGGCCTGTCTTGGTTGTACTTCCAGTTTCAGTCAAGTATTTGTCTTAACAGAACATGACCTGCTAAGCATTTCATGCCAATCAAATGATTGTATGTGAATCATTTATGCAATATTCACAGTCCTTTATTATATTGAAGAAATGTACATTAGAGATGACATATCAGTTTCTGATATCAATTTCCAAATCCTAATAAGGATGATTATAAAACTTTTTTTGAAAAAATTTGCTTCGGATTACAAGACTTGTGCATAAGAATTTTCCAGGAGCACAAATACATATGGTAGGATCTGGCATCTGCTTTTGTCCTATGAGACCCAAGTTCCAAAAGAAAGGGCCCTACATAATTCATAAATCTTCCCCCCTAAAAATTAATGTTTAAAAACATCTTTTGGTTGAAGTTTTGATGCTCTTGATCTTGTAATCTTTCTTAAAGACGCTTGATAATGTCACAGCATGTTTTTAAATTATATGAACAAATGACATAATTGCCCACATTTTAATCAAATTTTTTTGCAGTTCCTGCCAGGATTGTAAACATATCCACGGATGTTTCTGTGAATGAGGGAAGTAACGTAAGCCTCATGTGTCTGGCCATCGGACGACCTGAACCCACCATTTTGTGGAAATTGCGGTCCTCGAAAGGTAATGTTCACCTTTACTGAACTCATATGGCTCTGCTCTTTTATTTAGTTTTAATGTCGAATTGCTGAATGTTGCAAATTAACATTTATTACACAGCTTTATTGAAAACTGGATTTGAGATGCAGGGGGGACTGTGACTCACTGTAACTTTTATTGTCGCATACTTTAAAATCTTGCATGCATATTTTTTTTGTTTCTAACATTATTGCTCAGGCAGAATTTTTTTTTATGACCATGTCTCAATAGCTATTTAAATCACTCTGAAATAAAAAAAACGAAGCATTGAAAGTACCAAAAATAGCTTTTGAGATACAGAGATAACTTTCCTGCGTCATAAACAGCCCCAGTCCGCCCAATCAACTTCCAGTAAAAGAAAGTAAATCTGGGTCAATTTTGAACAGAAATTTTGGATCTTACATCAAATAATTTCAAGCAGTCTCAACACAGCAGAGAGTACATCCCTCACGTTTACCATCCCACTTCCAGGACGCTGACTGCATCTTCATTCATCTGTTAAAATGGAAGCCATAGCTGTACATGAGTCAACCCAGCAAAAAAAAAGATTCAGCTTGAGAAATCGCTTTACAGAGAAAGCAATATAAAAGTCTGTACAAAGGATGTAATTTAATGTCAGCCAGCTTGCAGGAATACGACGTTATCTGTGTTGACATTTATGTGAGAGGACTAATGAAAGAAAAAAGACAGGAGGTGTTTTTTTTTCTTATTTCTGTCGACTTGTACAGCTGAGATGAAAAGCTAAATGTTAATTTTTCTGTATTTCCAAAGACTGTTGACTTATCTAAACATTTCTCTTCTGAATCACACAATGCTTAAGATAAACTAAGGCACATTTCTTTGTAGTCAAGTGTTTACATTAACCAGATATTTTTTGGGATATACTGTATATCATAAAACAGCAGACAGTAGTTTGTACACATACTGTATAATGGGTGATTTTAGGCTTGGGACTATGATGGTGCGGCAAGTCCGGAGCAGTTTTTCAGCCCCAGTTTTCTCAGTGACATACAGTGAAAAGAACGCTAGAACAATCTTAACGGAAACATTAGTGTTGGCCGTAGCTCGAGGGTCAGTTCAAAACAAAACACAATAAATCAGAAGTTGTGTGTACTTTCTGCTCATGATAAAGGCGGTCTCGCTACAGTGAGAAAATAGATTTTTCAGTATGTGGACACAGAGTCTTACTGGGTTTATTGTGGCCGATGTTAAAAGTTTTTAACAACGTCAAATATTTTGTGACTTGTGAAAAATATAAAGATGTTCAGTTAACATTTTCAGGGTTTTTCCTGGGTCAAAATTGGTCTTTGGTGATGGCTGTACTAGCAAAACCTTGGTCAGGGAAAAGGAAATGTATCTCTCCCATCGTCAAATATACATATCAAATAGGGTAAATCGGAAGACTTTTATTGAAAATAGTATTTTAAAGTTTAAATATAATTTTTCACGATAGTTTAGTTCATCACAGAGGGCCCTGAGGGTTCGCTACTGCTTCACATCAAATGATGATCGGTCTGCGCAACACAGAATGAATTAGAACACAGATAGAGTGCACAGGCTGCATTGCATTCATTACAAGCGCGGCAGTCATCTACATTGGTCATAAATCTCTTTCGATCATCAGATAAATCTTTTGGGCTGCCGCCCAAAAAAATGTCAGTGTAGGAAAAACCCTTCATTTTGGTTCAGTTGGTTGTATTTCTTTTACCTAAACGGTTTCTGCACCAATATTGTTTACGTCTTGCAAAATGGTTTATTCAGTAGACCATATGAAATGCAAATTACAATTTCATTCTTTCTGAAAAACAGAATTGAAAAAGCTTAAAACGTATCATTAGTCCTCATTACTCAAGCACGTATGTACTGCTGCTACACTACACTCCTGCCAGAGGGTCACAGAACAACAATTACCCATAATACACTGCAACATCAGCAGGCGATAAGGTACTAATTCATTATTATTGCTGTGACACTGCAGTGTAGATAATTGTTTAGCACGGTAAGACTTTGACATAAATTGATAATTTATTGACAATTGGACTGCTAGATCGGTTTTCATTGGCAGTATTATCTAAATAAGCTAAAAGACACATTTCTATAGCTACATTATTATTTATTTACAAAATCTGACTGATAGATACTTTTTCTGACTTTAAATGATTCAGTTAAAGTGTTAGATAATGAAAGTGCCAGATGCATTACTTGGAATTCCATTCCATTTGTCCACACAAACATGTATATCCCAGGATAATTACAGTGCATTGAGGCTATACTTTTTAACACTATTCATTTGCACTATATGCCAGTGGTTTTACAACTTTTTGTTGTAAGGCCCCCTTTGTGTGGGGTGCATTAAAACTTTTTAATTTAAACTTTTAATGAATTCAAATACATATTCATTAGTGCTGCCCCCTTACAGTTGACTATTGGTTATTTGACCAAACTTTAATTAGTCTATTGTCTGCTTATCATTTTAAAAGTGTATACTCACCATGTTAGTTGCTTTACATAGCCATTCCCTCTAACACTACCGTTAACTTGGATTTGGATATTATAAGCATGTTTTCATGTTTATTTGTCTAAGGGTGTGAGAGTAACATGGTAGCTAAACAATGAGGAATGCAATCCTATGATTGCCAGATCTGCTAAGCACATGCGCTGCATCCCTTCCTTGTCTCTGGCATTTGTGCGCTTCTAGGCGCAGCCCAGCCGCATCAGCTTCATTGTGTGCGGGACGTGGAGCTCAGTTTTCCCGGCGGTGAGGACAAACTTGGGTTTCTGCAACATTGCAAAATGCTTAATGTGGCTAAGTCCAGAAAGATCAAATTTGGTGTACAACTTAATCCGCTTATTATGCAGAGAAATGCCGAAGAGCCCAGAATACGAACAGAAAGCGCATCGATAAAGGAGCACAGGACTAAGTGTAGATGCTTTTTGCATTCATGTTCTGGGTTTCTAATTTTCTTCTCATAATAGGCTTTATTATATGGGGTATAACGAACATTTAGTGTTGCAGAATGTCGCAGGAACATTGGTTTGGCTGCATTGTGGGGAAGGCCGAACTCCGTCTCCTCCGTGAAGCCACAAGCCTTTATGAAGAAGCAAACTGATGGCGGAGACGCTGAAATTGAATTAAAAAATGAGGCGATTGAGAAATTGGTATATATTGTTATAGTGTTTTATTTTATATATAATGTTTTAAATATATATATTCATTTCTTGTTTTTTGCGTTCTTGCGTTTTTGCATTTTTATTTATTTGTTTATATAAATTGTATTTTATATTCTACTTTTAAAATCTGGATACAGTTTCGCTTTTGAAGAAAATACTTGTTTTTCACATTATAGGCTACTTTTGCGGTGTGATCCAGAGAAAAAAGGTTTTGTTATAGGTGTCCAAAGGCCTTTTTTTGCTGTTTTCGTTCGTTTCAAAAGTTTATATATTGAGACATAAAATCATAACTTGTGGTCACAGTGGATTGCATTATGCATGGATTTAAGCACTTAATTTATATTTTAAAGGCTCATTGTAATGGTTTTGTATTTACATTTATGCATTTGGCAGACGCTTTTATCCAAAGCGAATTACATTGCATTATCCTATACATTTTTTTCTAAGTTTCAAACCCACGACTTTGACGTTGTTAACGCCATGCTTTTACCACTGAGCTACAGGAAATATCCTTGTATATACACTAAAGATTTTTGTAGTCGATTACTAGGCTATTAGTCAATTATGTGCAAGTTTATAATATTAATTTATTATATATTTCACATATAATATAAATATATAATAAATTAATATAATAAACTTGCAAATAGTCGACTAATAGCCTAGTAATCGACTACAAAAATCTTTAGTCTGGGGCAGCCCTAATATTTACTTATACAATGCTTGAACATCAATTATTTTGGTTTTTGGTCTTTTTTTATTGCACACAATTAATGATAAGTTTATATATTTCATAAAATGCTGGCCCTGGATCCTTCTTGGGGTCCCCAGTTTGAGAACCACTGGTATACGCTACCATTTAACCTACAAGAATATGAATCCCGTTTCAGAAAGCAAATTGGATTTCTCATTTACAGTAGATGCAGTTGGAATTCTTCATACTTGAATGTGTTCCATAATCTGTTATGATGGTCAAAGAAATCCAGCCAGTTGAAGATTGCCAATGATAAACATTGCCATGACAAGAAAGAAAAATAGATTACTATACATGAAAAGCAATTTGACTCCACAGAGTGTTTTCTCCTCAAGTAATACTTTTTGTGAAACAGAAAATAGATCTTTGAAAGTGCGCATCACATTTCTGAAGACTTTCACAACACAGACACATTGTGGAACACAGATGTTTTCTCCCGAACATGCAGTGGAAAGTTCAAGCCCTTTAATTTGGCATTGTCAGGTTTTGATTGGCGTGCCAGAGTCAACGTGGTCTGATATTGTGGCTTTCTGTCTGAATACCAGTCAACTGTTATTTCAGCGCATAGCATCTGCAGAGGTAGAACTGTCAGAGAGGACAATGCAAACTGAGAAAGCGTTATGATGAAAATGTTGACACTTGAAAATGTTGTTTCAATTTTGTCGACACGATGAGCATGTGCATTGAACATGTGGGTGTATCATTACTTACTAGGGTAAATGAGTCCTATAATGCCCCGTGTGTCTGTCGGGCGCGTGAAAATGCATTTGTGCCACGCAGTCATTCAAGAGCGATATTTTTACGCCTTTAATGATAATTGAATTAGACGGATCTGCAGTTACATGAAACGGCAATGAAAATGGTGTTTTCAAGTGGCCAGCTGTTGTAGTTTGTTTGCCGGTTCTTCATTCTGAGCATATGGCACGCTGGATTTGTCCCCTACAGATGACATTGCACCATTTGGCACTTTAGAAAATGGATTCGCACTCATCAAGCGCAGTTTGCGTGCACCCACAGGCTGACAGGATCTGTGGGAATATACAGCTCTAATGGGTTTAATTTTAAGGGCACCCATTTTACTTGACTGGGTCTCACATACACAGAACAATCAGCACTCTTGAGAATTGGTAAGAAATGCAAAGGAAGATGTAAACTAGGGCTGGAATAATTAACACAGTTCAGGCAGTTTTCACACCGGAACTGTCTGAATCATATAAGGGCTGATTGATGCTTTGGAGTTACTAAAAATATAGCAAAATAACGTATATTTGCATGCAAAAACAAAAATCATCCTGCTGTGCCGTTCCAGACCTTAAGTCTGAAAGGAATGGTAATAATTTGCATGCAATTTCAAACTGGTGTGACTTTTAAGTTGCATGAAACGATACTGAACTAAAAATATTATTATCTTATTCATTCTGCCAATGACATGCCATTCTGTTCACTACCAGTCAAAAGTTTGGAAACACTCTCTTTCTTTATATTTTTCCACCTTTTAGAATAAGATAACACATCAGACTGTAGAATAGCACAATTGTAACTAATGGAATCAAGTAAAATCATCTAAAATATAGCAAAATTATGTTGTATTTTAGCATCTAGAATTTACAGAATTAGAATCTTGGCATTTCATGATTCAGCTCCTTTAGGTCTCAAGGTTTTTAAAGAGTTGGCTACTTTTCCTTACTTAATTTTTTAGACCAAGCCATCCATTGAAAAAAACTTATATTTTTATTCATATGTTGATATGATTATATATATGAGCCGCTGAATGCTGGTAAATCTCATACACTGGACCTTTAAGCATAGAACTTGAGATTACATTTCAGTCAAGCGTTTTCAATCCATTTTATGGGTAAACATACACATAAGACATTTTTTTTACTAATTTCATTTGTCTTCTTGCCCAACTGATCACCATATGTTAGTTCATGTGTCGTGTCGGTTGCAAGTATATCTATGTTTGCATGGCAAGGTTTCAAGGTTGTAAAAGAGCCATTGTTCATAAATGGTTAGGAATAAATGGACTCAGACGGTACACAATATTATTAATAGCACTTCCTGCCGCACACTGACATATATTTAGTAATGATATTACTCATTGCTGCAAGCTTGAGGTGTGCATATTGGATTGCAATAAAATTCATGTTATTGCTGCTCCAGGATCACATAAATATTGAAACAATGCTTGTTAAAGCGTTTTAATGTTCTGTTTTTTTTTCTAGCATTGTTGAATTGGCCTTTAAAGATGTTTTCTCACCCCTTGTTTTCACAACAATCTCATTATTTTACAGCCGGAAATGGTGCTTCATTTCACTCGTGTGTTGCATCCAAATATTCTGCAAGAAACCTGTCATGCATCGGTGACCATGTCAAATAAGCCTTTTTGTCCACAGATGAGG
The DNA here is from genome assembly GCF_947034865.1 of Barbatula barbatula. Lineage (NCBI taxonomy): Eukaryota > Metazoa > Chordata > Actinopteri > Cypriniformes > Nemacheilidae > Barbatula > Barbatula barbatula. The sequence goes on along the minus strand of NC_136787.1, from coordinate 13,678,869 downwards.
TTGTCTGAGGTAACGCGGACTTAGCTCGGCTTCCCAATAGCCACACGCAACGGCTCGGAAAAAAATGAGAAGTCAGTGCTTGGGGAGAAAATGGGGGTCAAGGGGAGAAATTAGTGTCTCAAAGACACGTCAGGCCGCAGTCGTTTTTCTGCTGAAGTGCGGACAGGTGCATGAGACTTCTCGGATATGTTCTGCACTCCACCATCTAAATCACCAGCCCAACAAACTCGGTTAATTCGGCCTGAACTTTAATCACTAATAATTCAGAGTCGGAGAAACTGCCTCTGTCGGAGTGTATTTCGCGTGGGGGCGATGGAGTTTCATTTTGCCAGACGTGATTGGTCTCGGTGGGTTTCTCCATGCGACAGCCCCCCCGTGGAGCAGAGGGATGGAGCATCAGCCTGGAAACTCAGCAACGCGATGGTTCAGGGGCTCTTCATAACAGCTTAATAATGTGTCATCGTGCGCGGAGTGAGTCGGAGTCTGACTAATTTTTAAACATAGCTTATTCATCATTGCGTGTCCCTGTATAAAGGCTGTTAAAATCCCTTCATGGCACTTTGATTATGATAGACACTCCAAAGCCAACACAAGAGTTTGTGGCAGGATGTGGGACATTCAATCTGGTCAGCTCCTCTGTGACGACATAAAGCGAGAATGAGAATCCGTTTAGAGATTAGATGCTTTTAATATGTGAACTACGACTGTGTTACTTTTAATGCGTACTAGTTATGATAATTATCATTTATTGTTTGGGAGCTCTTGTTATACGTCTTGGAGATTCCAAAGAATGAAAACAATTAGAGAGAACAAGGATATTTTATAAATGGTTTGATTTAAGTAAATAGAAATTACTAAAAATTAAATTGCTAACTGGTTGGTCTTATGAAAATGTGTAGTTAAAGATAGACATTAAACAGAGTTGTGGAAAGTAATATTTTATCAAAATAAATTGAATGCACGAATGAAGTAAAAAAATGTATAGTTTTTCCCTAAACACTTCCCACTTAAAGTATCGAATAATTGTTTAAAAAACTGTTAAATAACCGTAAGTCTTGAGAGCAATCGGGACAAAACCAGAATTCTTTACACCTCACACCTCTGGAAACAACATTTGGTAAAAAGCAGATCATCGGTCATAGTGCTGTTGTAATTTCAAAATCTTGTCATATCGGGCACTATGAATAGAGCTATGTGTGATTGTACTGGGGAATTCAGTTCAAGCTGTGCTGTCAGCTCTTTGTATGAAAAGTGAACCCAGGGTATTTCAAAGTCAGGGACTGACAAAAGCTAATTTCAGCAAATTATGCTTTCAAGTTCTTTTGACGTCCCCTTACTGTAAATGGATTTAGCTTTGAGGTATGTCCTGTGATACATATTTGATCATGAAATCTTTTTGCTATTTAATGAAGTTGAAATGTAGAGAGATTACCTTTTGTTTCTCAAGCACAATGAAAACACTTGAACACCTCTAGAAAACTTTTCCAAAGGAACTGCATGCAGAACAGCAGACACGTACATTTTTATTTTTTGACATGGTAATAATGCACATGTTTTGCAAATGATTGACAATCAATTAACATGTTTGGGATTTGGGCTTTTTGATGTTGAGTTGAAATATTATATTCGATTTTTTCGTTGTTTCCAGTTATAGGTGTGTTTATTTGTTTTTTATGAGTATAGACTTGAAGGTCCAGCGTATGAGATTTAGCGGCATCTAGAAGTGAGGTTGTGAATTGCAACCCTCGGCTCTCTCCACCCCTCCCTTTAGATATACTATGGTGGCTGACACAAGATGATGCCGTTACGTTTTGCTTCTTTGCCGAACATATTTATGCGCTCTACACTTAGTTAGTCTGTTTAGGGGTCCCGCACTATATATAGATAGAAATAGCTCATTCTAAGGTAATAAAAAAATACTGCTTCATTATGTAAGGTCTTTATACACCTCTGAATACATAGTTATGCATATTATATAACATTTCTGTCAATAGATCCTTCAAAAAATGACACATTGGACCTTTAAATATATAATCAGTAAAACTACAAAAGTGATGAGCACAATATCAGGAAGTTAGAAAACTAAAACAGGAATGGCTCTAATAAATTAACATTAAGTTCTATTTTCATCCATGAATTCATGTACCTTCTAAACGTAGGCATGTCGGGTATCTTTCCAGCATCTGAGAATTTGTCAGATGCTGTGAGTGTAGAGCACAGCGTTCGGGTCACTTCCAGAACACAACACTGATTGGCCCAGCTTCAGAAGACAGCGACTGCACCTAAACCCTTGAACGACAGACAGCTCATATCTGTCTCTCTAAGTTACCGGAAACCCACAAGAAAAAACGCAAGACAAGCACGAGTGCAGTGCAGAGTGTTTGTCGTGCCGTGTGTGATGTGACAGACAGCTAGCTGTCCGCTGTCGTTCCGGTCACACAACACAGGCTAACTGAACTAAATTCACATTTAAGGGAATCACTTCATCGTGCTATCATGTTTAGCAATCAAAAGAAAATCTGAGAACTATGTTGATGCAAACTTATTTTTTACACCTTGAAGTGTTTTATAGGCAACAGAAGAATGCATCGTGGTTAGCATTTGAGCAGACTTGAAACTGTTTTATCTGTTTTATCTTTTACTTATTATCTGACATCATAAATGCTCTTTTGATATGTAGTTTTCACACAGACGCCACATTATTTATAACATATCTGACAGTAAATGCCCAAGAACACACATTTTCCCTCTGCCCTTTGAGTCACCCCGTGCTTGTTTTAATTAGAAGTTGAGGAAGCAAAGCTGTTTATTGATTGGCCGTTGTTTTGCGGAAAGGTCATACATCTAAATAAGAGCGGTTGTGAGAGCCATTGTCAGATCTCAGATTAAGTTTTGATGCTAACAGGGGGAGTAGCTCGGAATGACTCACAGGAGAAGTGGAGGCAGATCAATGTGGCGGCATATAAGCCCGCTGTTAAAGGCGGAGGAGTCTGAAATAAATTACTCCATGATTTGAGGTGTTGGGGGTTGCTCAGGGTGACCTGGTAGGTTGTGTTCAGAATGGCATGCTAGCACTCTGCTCGTACTATTTTTGTAGTGCAAAATATTGTGTTTTCTTTGTGCATCGATTCTTGGGATGATCTGCTAAAGTTGTATACAAGTAATGTAGAAGTATGTAAAAGACACCTTTGAGTACTGTATCCCATGGTGCAAGGCAGCCAGCTTGACCCATCTGTGTCCAGTGTAAGAGTGAATTAAACAATATTAAAGGAATAGCTCACTTTAGAATTCAAATGTTATGCTAATTTACTCACCCTCATGTCATACAAGACATCCATGTCTTTATTTCTTCCGTTAAAACTAATCCAAGGTTGTTGAGGAAAACATTTCCGGATCTTAAAATGGATTTAATGGGGGGGGGGGGGGGGCGCCAACCTGACATAAGGACCAAATATCAGTTTCTTCGCAGCTTTAAATGGCTAATCGCGACACAAGCTGATGAATTAGGCTGTTTTCTAGCAAAACGGTCACTCATTTCCTAAGAAAAATTCTACCACAAATACACGGCATGCACTCAACCGCGTTGCACATTCACGACTTTCCGTAGCCATTTAAAGCTGCAAAGAAACTGATATTTGGTCCTTAAATCAGGCCGCCCCCCATTAAATCCATTATCCATGATCCAGTAGTCTCTACAGAAGAAATAAAGACATAGACGTCTTGGATGACATGAGGGGGAGTAAATAAACATAACATTTTAATTCTAAAGTGAACTTTGCCTTTAAAACACGAATAAATAATACATATATCCATACAATAAAAATACAAAGTCATAGAGGTTTAGAATGACATAGGGGTTAAGAAATTATACCAATAATTCTGTGCAATATTAGTCACATTTTTGTTTCACATACTAAGAAATGTCATATACTTCACAGTATGCAGTATGCTTGCATTCTATTCAAATCTCGACTGCATACTTTCTGTCAAACCTCCTTTATCTTTTAAATGGCCAGTTACACAATAACACATTAGACCAGCTTTACTTTTAAAGAATTTGTTAACTATCGATTCCGTCCAAAGGTGTTGTTTTTATTTCGCGTCGTAATTATTGCAGCTTCATTTTTGCACCAGGCTCCAGGCGCGAAGTGACCTCCGGTGAACGGCCCCTGGATAATTGTGTAGTTATTTTCTGGTAATTAGGGCATTGTAAAATAAAGCGTTATCATTTTCCTTCATAACCTTTCTTTCTGCTCTGCTGAGAATGTGTGATTGTATCACCATACATCAAATTAAACTGTCCCCATTCTGTCTGTGTCTAGAAAGCACGGGCAGGAGAGTGGAAGTAGTTTCCTGGCTGGCAAAATGTTTTTGTGCCTTTTTTATCACTTTGAAACAGGATGTGGGTCAATTGCGAGTACTGTACAGAACAGAGCAGATGTACTCTTTAAAGTAGAAGCACTAGGAGGAACAGAAGAGGCTTGTTTACTTTCACTGCAGGCTGTCCGTGTGTGAGTTCGTGTGGGTGGATGCTTGTACTGTACATGTTCATGTATGCATTCGGTGTCGTCTTATGTGTGTCGATTGCGTAAGGTAGCGATAGAGCTGAAGTGTTGTGCTTATTGCATTATCTCCCCTCGTTTCCGCTCTCGAACACTGAATAAGATCCACAAGAGTTATTCTTTTACCGGATAATTAACTAAATATACCCTTTACTGTCGCAATTTCGAATTCAATGAGATTTTATTTAAGCTCCTCGGCAGCAGGTTTCTGCCTACCAGGTACAACCGCTGTAGCAAATTGGTTTAAAAAGAAATCATTTGGATTACTTTTACATCGCTGTGATTTTCCGAGTTCTTAAAGTCTTTTGTACTCGAGATTTAGCATAATGCGGCATCATTTTACATGCTGAGAGGATAAACGCTTAAAAAGTGTGAGGAAAACAACAGAAAGTGTTAAGGGTTAATCAGTGACTTGAAGCTAAACAGAGAGAGCCCTGGAGAGAGAGAGTGAAAGAGAGAGAAATATAATTTATCTATTGGGTCTGCCAACGTGATTCAATATACAATATTTGGATAGTTGTCATTTTTTCCTTTATAGGGAAGGTTACTTTTTAGCTACTTTATGTAAACGCACTTGTTTCATAAGATTTTTGTTTCACATAAAACGGAATATTATTCTGTAATCAATTTTGGGTGAACTTTTGCTTTCAAACCTTGGCAACAAAGCTCTTGAACATTTCCATTGTTGGACTGTGTATTAAAAGTTTTAGTTCATTTATCACACGTTGACCTTTTGAGGTTTTTAGAAGCCCTCTACTTTGAGAAATTACCTATTAGAGGCTGTTCAGCAATATTTAAACTGTACAAATATTATGTATAAGAAAATATTGCATAAAAGTATAAAATGTTGAATGAGAACAGAAAAGGATGCTGTTGTAACCAACAGAAATTGCAGAAATACGTTCTATGAACAAAGAGTGGCTTTTTGCTCAACTGTGACAACCTTGCCCAGAGCTTTTATATAATATTTTATATAATAAATCTTGTCCAAAGGAACTTTTATGGCACATTGTCACTGCGGGAATTTCCCGCGGAACTCGGGACTTTGGGGCGTTACTCGTGTGTTTCCACCGCAGGAACCGGTAACAAAGTTCCAGGTAAAAATCTTCCCCCGATTAGTCCCTGCTCGTGAGGTTGGTTTCGGAAGATTCGGGGGTGGGCCTTGGTCGTCGAATATGCTGATTGGTTGAGTTCACGATTTCATTGGTAGCTGCATCGTGTTACGATAACAAAACCCACCATTTTTAAAAGTTTGTTGCGGTGCGTTTAGTTTCAGCTGTTTACTGTTTGAAATGAATAGAAAATACGACAGATGGTCCAGGCTTTATTAAGTGTTTTTGGGAATTGGAAACGATGACCAGCAATGAAAAGATATACTTAAAAATATTGGGTCGGTTATACAAGCTGGGCATTGTCGCACAAAAAAAAAGATAAGTGTCCGTCGCTTTATTTGACATCATTGTTGTTCAATATTACTGCGCCCTCCTGGACTGGGAGGAGCCGTCACATGCAGTCCTACGTAACGGGACTGATTTGCTCAATCTACACAGTACTTTAGACCGCTATGGATACGCAGACAGCAACATTTCTGGGGAGGAAAATGCTCCAGGGAAAAAAGTTCCTGGGACAAATTGTTCCAGGTAATTTCGGTGGAAATTAGTTTATGTCGGACTGAAAGCTTGCATTTCCAAAACTGCCTCTGCAGGACATGAACAAAACACTTTTTTTCAATAACTGACATGCTCTTTTCTATACTTTTAATTGGTTAAACCCCACAGACAAGCATGAAGGGTGACCAATATTTTGCTTAAAAAATGAAAATAAATGAAAAATGTAGATAACCTTTATATCATTTACTGTTGTGTGAATGTGTAACATTATGGTTGTATTTTCTTTACTGACGACTGAAGTCAGCACATTTGCATACTGAATAGTGATTGGTATTCGTTCTTGGGAAATTCGTTCTTGCTGTTATTGGGATACTGAATTGATTGATCCATTCCAATTGTATATTGCTATCAATGTCTCTCTGTCTATGTGCCACTTTTTTGCTGTTCCTCAAAATGCAAATCTCCTATTTTATTTAGACAACGTTATTCCAAAGTCTTTAAAAATGCAATTATAATGAGGAAAACACCAACAAACAAACAGGCGAGGGCAAGAATATTGTCAACTGTTTGGAATTCAGGTACTACAGAAATCTGCTGAGCCTTACGAAAATTCAGCAAACCAAGTTACTGTTTTCACTATTATTGGCACATTTGGTAAATATGAGCAAAGAAGGCTGTAAAAATAAATCAGTATTGTTTCTCGTTTTGTTCTTTTATAAAAAAATCTACAAAATTCCAACATTTAATTGAAGGAAAACAATTTGAAGTAGGGACAATATCACATTGTAAAAAAAGTATTCCATTCATGTTGGCCACAATTATTGGCACCCTTGTATTTAATAGAGAATAACAGCCTAATGTTACACATTCAGACAATAGTCAACTATATAAAGGTTATCTAATTTTTTTAATTTATTTTTCATTTCATATGGCCATTGTCCACAGTCCTGTTTGAAGTTCCAGAATGGCAGATGAATATGGTGGTGTTTATTTTTGCATGAGAGCAGAAGATTTGTTTCTTGAACAGTGTCCCAAACAACTTGTCCTGATGGAGGTACGGTTTTCCTTTATTTTTATTTCATTTTTTCTGACACTAAAATTCAACTAATTTCTGCAATTCTCCATCTGTGATCTTTGAAAAGTCTTTGTCCACGCAAAATATTATCTTTGCTGTGCATTTAGACAATATTGACACACATTCTCTTTCAGGCAGATTTGCAACATCTCCAGTCCATTAAAACTGTTTGATGTTGGAAATGTTATTGTTTAAACCATTTCCTTTTAAACTCACTTTTTATTTTGTGTTGCTTAACAATCTTTTGCTGCTCATCAGAACTGTATTCTTTGGTTTTACCCATTGTGATGAATGATTGAGGGGGTTTTGGGCTTTGTCTTAGTTAATATTATTCTCCTGTGAAAGTAATGACTGGACCACATCAGGTTTCTAGTCACCTTGGTGCAGATGTAGATTTATTTTTACAGCTCTTATTTACGAAGGGTGCCAATAATAGTTGAGGGCACTGTATGTCTACATTATTTTACCTTCACACATAAATAGTCGTTTCATCGGATGCAAGCGCTGATCCGAAGTTAACTTCCGGTCTGTGTTTGGTTATTATATAACTATTTATTTTTTATGGATTTTTTGTATTAATTTATATTAATATTTCATTGTATATATATTGTATTAAATTTAAACTACTCAACAGTTATTGATTCTTGGCGGAGGTCTACCGGAAGTAATGGTTGGGCCACGTAACGTTTATGACGTTACTGTTACTGACGTTACAAAATAAACTGTCTATATACATGTATTTAGTAATGAGAGAAGTTATGCTCACCCAATTTATGTAAAGCTTTGACCCCTATATTCAGGGCAGGCGTGGTTGTCAGTTAACTGTCAGATTAACAGTGGGATCAATGAAGAGCTATCTGGACACGCTTGACTAATCCACTGTAGTATTACTCAGACGGGATGAGACCGAGTTGAGGTCACGGATATCCGACAATAAAACATGCCGGTGCATTTTACTTTCTTCCGTTATGCTGAGAATCACTTTGTAAGTGCGCAGATTTAAAGTGCATTCCTTTAGAACCGTCATCATTTGCAGCACGTTGCGAGGAATGTTGTTTCACACAAGTGAACTAATTTTAAATAACACTGCGAGCACAACTGCGGTGTATATTATCGGTTACATTATTTCTGAAACCTTTGCTGTGTGTTTGTGTTTTTACGTGGAGCTGCTGTTGGAATTGCATTATCTGACTGTTTCATTATTATAAACATTTTGACAAGTGTTTTCACACAGGCCCTTAGGAAAAAATGTCAACTCAAAACAGTGTAAAAAATAGATATAGACATTTTCTACTTGCATGATAGTAGCAACTCCCCTCAACCGACACATACAGCCGTTTAAAGAAACGAGACCATTCAACATTTTCATTTAATCAGCATTTCTGGATGTATTGTGGCCATTACAGCCCAGTGTCTGTAGATGTAGAAGACCGACAGCATGACAACCTTGATTATCATCAGTTTTCAGATGAGATGCTTCCAAATTATAGTCCTTTTAATAGTTAATACAAATACAAGGAGAAAACGTGGAATAAATGCGGAAGGAGCCTTCGGCTACAGGGACGGGAAAGGAAGCCTCCAGGAAGGTTAGAAATTAGGGCTGGATGGCCACGGAGGTTCAGGCAGTTCAGGGGACCGAGGGGGTTCTGGCTTGGAGGGGTGTGGAGGAGGAGGCGGTTGTCCTGGCCATGGTGAGGCTCCTGGAACAGCCAGGACGGCCGTTGCTAGGAGGTGCATCCTGTGTCCTTTTGTTAGGACCGGCCACGGCTGATCCAAATACCAGGCGTATACGAGGAACAAAAGATCAATAACCATAGCATACACACATGTTTCCATTTTAGGCACGACAAAGAATAAAGGGACATGCTGAGTATGTAAAGAGTTCAGGTGATGAGGGGATTCCTGGCAGGTGTTGTGATGACAGAAGAGGTACCGGTGATGGAGCGTGGGGGATCGTGGAAGGTGTAGTCCATGGGGGAAAACTTTGGAAATATTAAAAATAGTATGACTTTTATTGTATCAAACTAATTTGTTTAACCAGTAGCAGTTTAACCAAATAATATGTTACACAACAGTACAATGTTTTTAACATTGCATTGCACAATAAACATTACAGGCAAACAAGCTTATACGGCCATCAGGTGCAGTCCTTTAACTCTCTCTCTAATTTGGAGGGTTCATATAATCCTTGAGTTTTCTGTTTGTGTTTTTCCTCTCATTTCAGAGGTCTCTAATTTGAATAGCAGGTTTAAATGTGCAATTTAATGAATCAGGGATTGTACATGTTGAGTAGTATCACAGTGATGTGGGCATCTCCATTTTGTGGTGTCTCGGTTCCAGGGCTAGACAAAGCCCTCTAACAGCAATGACAGATTCTCTCTCTGTCTTTCTATCACTGTTGCTGTCATTTCTCCCTCTTTTCTCCTTTTCACACTCTGGTTACACTTGACAGAGTTTCTTGTGGTCAAAAACAAAAAAGCATAACTAAGTTGCAGAGCACAAGTCTCTGTCTGTCTGTCTGTCTGTCTGTCGTAGAGTTGTATCGTAAAGACGTAAATGTTTATGTAGCTCCACAGCGTGCAATCGTATAACAAATCACATTAAAAGCTACATTCTCTTTCTGTGAAATTAAGCGTTAGTTAATTTGCTCTAACGTTACATCGGTCTCTGCGCCGTCCTCCCTTGAGTTAAACAACAACTAGTTCCTTTTCCCCTTCCCAAATCCAGTGTTATCAAGCCAGGCTCATGTGTTTCAAGCACAATCAACCTCTTCTCCATCTTATTAAACCAGTCACATAGTCGATGAAGCCTGAAAAGAACACGTATTCCCATGATGCATCGTCACCCTCTTATCTTTCCATTACAAACTCACACATGTGACTTATGGGGCCATGGGAGTAGCGTCGTGCTTCCCCTTCGTGCCAGGGAAGAGAAAGAGGGGGCAGCGAGAGCTGGGAGGCCTCGGTGATAAATCATTATTTATTTCTATATGACAGAATTAACACGCTGACGAACGAACAGAGCTTGACTTGTTTTTCGACGGCGCTGATTTATGGCCCAAATTTGGCAAAGTTTTTTGGGGGCGGGCGGATGAGCTCTTTCCTGGTGAAATGTGTTGACAAGAGCAATTCATTATGTTATACCAAACACACAACTGAACCGAATATTCTGCATGGAGATGTGAAGGTGTTTCTTTAAAAAGGAAGAATATTAATTTATTTATGTATCTTTGTGTTTTATTAATGGAAAATTCCATCCCACTGTAGCAAAATTGCAATTGTTAGTCTCTTCCCCTCAAATAATAAAATTTTGACCAATATATCTTACCCATTCAAGCAATTTTTATTAATGTTATTCGCTCGAAAAAGTACGATTTTCATAAACACGGACTTTCTAAAACACTTATAAAGAAAATATTTGATTGAGAAAAAATGTCATGCATAATATATCATACTTAATTTCTTGGTCTGTGAGGCTTAAACAAAAAGTCCTGAAATTGTCTGTAACAGAATTAAATGGATTTATTTGTAAGAAGAAAACAATCATGGAAGCTTTTAATTGCTCTATTTGCCCAAACATTTCCCACTCTGATCTTAACTTCACCATTACTCCACAAAGAAGCCAAACGTTCGGCATTTATTGCACACCGACGCCCAAGAGAACAGGTCCATCCATTCTAGAAACGACATCCCACCAAGCTGTAATGGCCTCTTCCCTCTCAAGGGGCGACATTACTAGGCAGTAATTGATTGGCAGTTAGAAATAAAATCTCTGTTTTAATTAGAGTGGCTTGACTTTGACTGGCTTAATGAAGATGTGTTTATACATAAATCATGCAGTAGTAAATTTATCTGGCGGCACTTGTCTGGAAGAGAGAATAAAACCAGAAGCGAAAGAAAAGAGAGAGGATGTGAAGGAGCGGAGGGCCGGCGATGATCGGTTCCAGTGAACTGCGTAACCATGGTGACCTGCTGCTTACCAGGGCATGATTGGAGGATTTAGACACTTTGCTGTAGATATCACAGCGAAATACTGAAAACATAAAATATGTTTTTCAACAGTGACAGATCAAGTATTATTTCCAGTCAGTACACAGACAGACATTTCAAGGATTTAGAGTTTTGACAAACGTTTACATGTGTTTGTGTGTTGTTTGTTCTGCGTCTTAATCTATTGTGTAGTCTATTTGATATACAATATGACTACATACAGTCATATGGGCTTCTTTTATAATTCACTCTAAAAACAAATTCAATGAATCATTGGGTCAAATATGGACAAACCCAGCTGTTGGGTTAAATTAACCCTAAATATGGTCATATTGTACACAACCCAGCATTTTGTACATTAACACAAACCATAATAGGTTCAATCCAACAGTTGGGTTTGCTAATGTTTGACCCAATGATGGGTTGAAATAACCCAAAAGTTTTTAAGGTTTTATGGATACAACAGCTTGTAACTGCTGTCTACAAAAATGTGCTTGCTGACAATGAACAGAGAGCACAAGACATGTACAATATATATAAGGGTTACCATACTTCCCATTTTTCCCGGACGCATCCTGGCCAGGATGTGGCTGCGTCTTCCGTAGGTTGCATTTTTCAGGCACATCCGTCATCGCGGTTGTCTCGTTTGAGTTAAAAAATCATACATTTTTTTTACATTTTCTTTCTCAAAAGACGTGGTCATTGTAGTTTCGTTCTTACCTTGAAATATAATGGTTGCTTTCCTGAAAGAAAACCTGAAATATACCTTGATGACGTTTCAGCTATAGAAATCCTGGCCAGGAGGAGACGTCCTGGAAATATGGCATGTTTGGTCACCCTAGTATATATATAAAATCAGTATAATGTGATTTGCAAGAGAAGTGAGGTATATAAATAGGCAGTAAGGACATGCTTTAAAAAAACTATTCAACTGCAAAAAACTATTTAACTCTCATTTCCCAGTAAAAATATTTAAACATCCCAAAACAAGATGAAATCACTTTAGAAGCGCTATTGCGTAAGATATTAAGGTTTGTTTTCAGAGAGTATACCTTGAACTATGTTTATTTTCCTTACCCCTTTGGCAAATAGTTTTTCCCTTTTTTTAAATTGAATCTAATTCGATTCATGCTTGTTTTCTTGGAAATCATGTCTTGTTATGTTATACAATGTTCCTTCTCGGAGTGTATTTATCTTGTTTAATGATGTTAGAACAAAAATACTAATTCAGAAAATGAGTTTTTGAGGTATGGACCTCTCCCGTAGCGCTGTCAGAGGAAGTTTGACACAATTTTTCACTCCTTGCTTCACCTTCACTCCTTGATCTCTCATCTAAATGTCGGGCCCTCTTTGCCTTACAGCCTTCCCAGATCCGCCCTCAGATTGAAAGAAGTAAGGCCAGATAAAGGACTACTAGTGGTTTTAACAATACCCCACAACAATGTGATAAAAGAAATGAGAAATGTGATATTCTCGCGAAGGCACCGCATGTCTCTGGGCGTTTTTCAGGATGGGATTTCATCTCGCCTGTTCTTCGATTCTCCGAAACCTGATTATGGGAAATTACGTTCGCATCCTGCTACTCGCGGCGAGTAATGAAAAGTCCTCGTGACATCTTAATTTTTCCCGTTATATGCATTACGACTTCCTGTAATTAGCTTAGTCAGTGCTTTACAATCTGAAGTAATCATCATTTGAATTTCTATTAAGGAGGCAGTCCATTTAGGGACGATTGCGAACCGCAATTAGGTATGTTGACAAACAGTAATGACGGTCAGCAGCTTATTACGATATTAGCCCAGTAGAATCTCATTATATGTGTAATATCGTTCCATAATGTGTTTATTAGTTTACGCAGACAACCAGAATGCCTGCTGCAGATGCTTACCATGACATTACAATACAACTGCAGAAACTCCGGAAGCATGATCATCTGGACATATCCCGTTTCTTTCAGAATTCATGTCACAGATCCCCTGATTGGTTTATATTTTGTAAAAGTACTGGGCACAAAAGAAGGTAAAATATAATGTCTGTATTATAGTTGATTTGCAATCATGTTAATGGATGTAAAATGACAGAATCAGCAGGGTCTCTTGTTTAATCTGGTTTATAACATTCACACAAGCTCTTACGTGTACGCCAAGCAGGAAATTACATAGTGTAAAGGTTAAGGTTTAACACAATGAGGAGTCAATGACAAAATAAGCTTCTAAAAACGTATTTTATAAAAATACATTTACATATGTGTGTAATGAATCATTTTAAGTCAGAAACAACGTGTTTAGACAAGTTTTGTTTGTTGTATATAACATTTCGATACATGTTAATGCATTTTTTCATAGGTTGTTTTGACTTCTCGACAGGTGGTAGTGTACAACCAAATTTTTGTAAATATTTATCAATTCACCACCTGACTTTTACGCCTAATTTACATTGAACAGACTTTTACTCAGAAATGAATGAAATTTGATTGGGAATTTGACCAGTTCTACCACCTGACACAGAAAGTGTATCATCTTACCCATTGCCCGGCTATTTGTCAGTATTTGAGTGAGATCCACAAATCTTTTCGTTCAGCCAGAAGGATCACTTGGGGCTCTTTGAATGATGTAGTATCATGTTTACTGTTTCTTCTTGCTCACTTCTTTAAAAAGCCCGTGGTTGTTAGAATAAAGTGACATATGTCATGAAATGTATCAAGTTATTTTTAAATTAGATAATGAGTGTCATTGACCCACAACACAATTGATCAATACATACACACGTATTGAGTGAGTGAGGGAGGTTGTTTCGATCTGTGATTGAGATAAATATGGACCAACCCAACAGAATTTCCTAGGTTCATTTAACATAAGCAGGTTGAAACAATGATGGACGTATACTGGGCCTAAGTGGACAATGTCACCCCCACACTTGATATCCAGTGCCTGACTCTGCGCATGGGTTTTGAGGCTTGCCGTCTGAACCCATACGTGCTATGCACTTCAGACAGGATCGGTGACCATGTTTCCCGCCAGTGAAAAAAGCACATAATGACGGCTGGAACCGCACCAGCTCTGAGTCTCACTTGGTTCTTACTACGGCATCCCATATTGAACTGAGCCAGGATGATAATCCTCCGGTGTAAAGTGAACGCTACACACCACCGTGTTTTCCGAACCAGATGTAAAGGGTGAAGTCCCGTCTCTTCACCTGCACAAAACACACCAAGGCACCCATACCACCAACCTTTTTCTTGTTCGGAAAACATGTGGACACGATGTCCTGACGGGCAGGAGCTTGTGGAACCTCCACAAACACAATCATCTCCCATGCGATGATAAATTAAAACACAATAACTAGCTAAAACACACTGACACTGACTCATCATACTCTGCATTGAGCCAAGCTTCTCCCTCTCGTGACTTCAAATGATGCGATGTTGAAAAAAAGACAGATCCGTGGGAGTGGTTTGTTGGTTTTGACTACATCCTTGGTGTTTCAAGTCAAGTTACGAACCTTTATCCTAACCTTACTCTAACCATTTAAACTACCTATGAGTGTTAAACTTGCCAAAAAACACGGTTGCATGATGACGTCAGACTCGATACACCAAGGATTTAGTGAGAGACGTTTCTTGAAGACGGTCAAAGAAACTGTCACTTCTAAATTTGTGCCCTCATGTTTTGAAAAACATTTTAAATCCAGCATGAACTTTTCATATGGTATTTTCTATACAAGGTTATGCGTTCATTTTATAAAATAATTACCCTGCAAGATGCACTTTAAGGTTTGTTTTGATATTAAAATCTTTTTTTAAGTTCAATTGCATAAAATGTCTTACAACACTCCTCCAGTCCACACTAATAATGTAATAGACACGTGAGTCAAGGACCAAAAAAAAAGTTGTCAATGACAATTATTATTCATGGAAACTGGGACTAATTTAAATCCTACTGGAAAATGTTCTATTTACCTATTGTTCTAGTCTCCTGAAGCCATTGAGAATATGTATAACAGCAGAAACAGAAAAGGGTAATGCTAAATAGATAAGTCAGCTTATACTGATATATGTGCCTATATTTAATCACACAACCTTAATAAAGTCAGACATCCCTTTAATAAAGCCTTATCTTAATGTTGTTTCCTCAGCGAGGTGATCAGTTTAAACTACTTTGCTTCCGACTGTAACATGGGAGGAGAGCCGTTCCCTTGATCCTAATCTCACCAAATTCAGTTATACAAGCTTTTCTGCCTCCCCAACCCACTGTACTCAGACAAAACAGACTCTTTCACTTATTCACACTGTTTTCTTTGTCATGTTCCTTTATGTCCTAATAATGCTCCTCTCTGTTGAACTGGACGGTCTCATGACAACAGCAGCATTATTACTCAGTGCTGGATGTAATTGCTGTGGGCCCGGGGTTTTTGTCTCTAAAGTAAACATTATAAATCATTGCTTCCCACTTCTGCTTTCTGCGACTGGCCCGACGCTGTTCTAAAACCAAACTGACCACTCTTTAATAGTTAAATACAAATGAAAACGACATGGAAATTGTCTTTCAATGTTCTTTTTGTTGCCAATACGCAGCTATACGTGAAGCAAAACAATGGAAGCTTTGTTATACAATCAAAGAATTGCCTTTGTGTTTGTGGGGATCCGTCAGGCGTTGTCGTGAAAACGCAAACAGTAAAGTGGGGTCATTTAATAAAAGTGCCGTCCATGAAAGTTTGGAAAAAATCTGCTAAGTTTAAGAAGTGTGGGTGTGTATAGCATAAGAAAGAGCAAACAGCACGGCCTTCGATTGAGATTGCAGTCGTACAGCGGGGCTGTTATAAATGTATATCACATCCTTCACGAAAGGACTCTTTCATGTACAAGAAAACGAGTGTAGAGAGTGTAGAGAGTGGAGAGAGATGATGAATTTTCCCTTATTATTATTGCTTTGAAACCTTAATGAAGGAAGGTTTCTCCCTTTTAAAACTTTGGAATTCTTGTAAAAGAAATAAATCTGTCAGAAAGCCAGAGCATTTACATCTAAACTAATTTTTGGCAGTATATTTCACTTGGAAAGGAATCAAGTTTTCATGAGGTGGTTAAACACCTGGGCCAGTTTGAGAGAGAGAGAGAGAGAGAGAGAGAGAGAGAGAGAGAGAGAGAGAGAGAGAAGTGAACTATATGAGATTATTGTACTGTAGATAGACTTGACTACAATAAACTGGGCACATATTGATATGTATAGAATATTTGTGGGATCCATCCGGACACCTGTTCTCTAGTCTCTCACCTGAATATGATTTCCTATTCTATTGAGTAATCCTATGACATAAAGAATATTTAGTCAACATTCATATACTGTATCTGATTCTCTTCTCATGTGGACCATTGGTCATTTTTAGTTAAACTACAGCAAATTTTGTTAAAGTTTAAGCATTAATTCTATGTGTTTTATGATAGTAAATTTTATTATCATAACTTCAGATCATCGCCTTTATTTTTGAATAATCAGCATTTAGTCAAGTTTATGCAGAGACCGTGAAACGGAACAGTCACGTGCCAGAAGTAGTGCCTCAATGAACCATTTGGCAACCTGTTGTAGAAAGTAAATAACAATTTAGCTCGAAAGGCTTTTAAAAATGTTTGTTACTTGTTGTCATAGTCTAAAATAAGTTATTCAAATGTAGGCATGTCATTTTCGGCTCAGAAAGGACATGAGATGTTTATGGGCATCTGTTTTTAGCACTGCCCCTTCAACGATTGCTCACATACTTTAAATTAGGAGATAAGCATAATTACCAACTTTCCCACAATCCCCAAGGCCACGTTATTAGAAACAAAATAGCGACCCAGGTCCATTCCGCAACCTTCCACTGTACGGGGAAGCAAGGCTGTATTAATGAGATGGATTAAATGTAGTTTTTGGAGAGTGGCATTTGCACTAGCTGCCTTCGTGAACCTGAGGGTAAAACTTTATTTCTTTGCCTCTGAGGAATAACTGAATAATTTAAGACGGCTGATATCTGTTTTGCTTGAGAATAGAGTCAGAGAAAGAGGCGGGGTTTCTAGGATGATTGACTTTACAAGCAAAGAACAACAGGGGGTCAATCGGCCGAGTGTGACATGTTTCCTCATCGACATTCGCCAACCTTGTTCTGCCTTCAGATTAAGTTCACGTTGAATAAATACTGTGAATTTAGAGAGATCATAGCAAAATAAGCATGTCTGCTTTAGGATTTAAGAACGACAACTGAAAACGTACTGGATTTTCTCGGGGTGGTCTATTCGTCGGTGCCAGTGGGAATTAAATGAAGCAGGAATAATTGTGAAATTATGGCACTACAGTGATCCATTTGAGACCGCCTTCGTCCTGTGCAGAATTTCAACAGTGGCTATATTGAAGTTGGCTGACTGTGTTATGATGGAATATTGATGTGCCGTGACAGTGGTTGTGCTGTGTTGCCGGGCATGTCAAAGCTAGATTTTCTCAAACAGACATACTTTGTTTTCACACAATAGCAACAAACACAACAATCACAGCATTTTATTTTGCACTGTAAAATGTTCCTGATGTATGACAAAAAGGGGTTGTAAGCATGTCTGTACATCAGAATTACTGTTGTCCCTGTTTTAATGTTGAAATATGATTTAACACATAAGAATAACAACCTGGTCCTTCTGTTTGTTGCCACAGGCAACAAAATTATCACCGAGGGCGAGTACGTGGAAATTAATGGAATCACCAAAGACATGTCCGGCTCATACGAATGCATCACTTCAAACGATATCTCGCCTCCAGACGTAAGGACTGTTCAGGTTACCGTCAACTGTGAGTATTATGTCTTATATATTTCCGTTTAACATACTGTATAGACGCTGGTCGTTTCTCACATACACTTACAGTTCTGAACATCCCAGCTATACGTGATTGATTTCATAGATCCGCCTGTTATCTCGCGAGCTCGGAGCACAGGAACGGCTGTCGGTCAGAAGGGGGTTCTGTCGTGCGAGGCATCAGCGGTTCCTCTGGCGGATTTTGAATGGTTTAAAGGTGACCGCAGGTAAGGATATATTATTTATTTTATCTTGATGTTTTGGGCCGTATTTTAACTTTTAAATTGAATTCATGTTTCAATTTATTTGATGTATTATTACATTTATTTTTAATATACATTAGTGAGGTTCAAGTATATTATTATGTAAACAGAATGCACTATATTAAGTTTACTCATATTTATGCTCTCGTAGTATAATTGTATGTGTACTATTTTAGATCTGCTTGGGACTAAATTTGCCTACGTTTTAGTTCATAAATTAACATTTTTTGTTTAACAGTAGTAAAATTTCAGTACACGACTAGTTTACTTCTACTTTTTAGTTTGAACTTATAGGTATACTGATAGTTTACTAGTTCAGTACTTGTAGCACATTTTAGTTTATGACCGTACACAGTTAGTAACTACTAGTTTAGTAGTTTTTAATCGCAAGTATACTTTAAGCAAACTGAACAGTTTATCTTTTTTACTGCAAGTAAACGTGCACGTTTTTTTAACATTATACATGGTTTACTAGTTTACTTATTACTAGGATATTATTTAAATACAATTCATATTATGCATTATATTGTTACTATGTCAACTTGAACATGTAAGTTTGAGAGTAAAAAAAGATCAAACACAACTGCAAGCCAGTTATACCGAAAATACATAGTTAAACATAATAACTAATACAGTGTCTTGTTCAATAGATTGAATACACAGTAAATTAAATTACACTTTCATGTCAGTGCAGGTCAAGTTTTCTGAATTACATAAGTACATAAAAAGTTGACTAAAAATATACTTTTCTCATTTTTTATTGGTTGAAACAAACCATAGCACATTTGATTAAACTATTCTAATGAAAGAAAGAATCCACAAATGTATATTTCAAACCTATTAACACCAAGGCTGTAATTTTACGTGTTATAGATAAATAATATTATATCAAATCTAAAATAATTAGACATCGTACGCACATCTAACTTGACCCCCATTTTTACAGAATTTTTAACCGACTCAGTGGGATCAAGATTGAAAACAAGGGTAAACAATCCATGCTAACATTCTTTAACGTCTCCGAAGAGGATTACGGGAACTACACCTGTGTGGCTACGAACACGTTGGGGATAACAAACGCGAGCATCATTTTGTACGGTAAGAGTCTGCCTCTAATAACTAAACATGTTAATTTATGCACGAAACTCATGTCAAGCGTAACACGGCGTAGTCAATGAGCATCTCAATGTGTTAAATATCTGCCTGATGCAATTAAATCAACGTCTCATCGCCTCGAGGCGCCCACCATCGCTGATGATTTCAGAGCTGTGTATTTGTGACAACATACAGTAATTCATGCTGAAACACATGCTAGATGTTACCGTGTGGGGTCGCACATCACATTCAAGCGCTTTTTCTTCCAACAGGCCCCGGAGCGATACACAACGTGAACAATTCAGCTTCAACGCCAACCGGCTCGCTCTTGCTCCTAACTCTTGTCGTGACTCTCTCGTACCTGAGCAAGTTTTGATGCTAAAGCACCTGGCCGCTTCTCAGTATGAACGCAGACTCACGGTCCCACACACAGAGGCAGAATACTTTATGGGTTATTATTGTTTTTATTATTTCGCCTTATGCTTTATTTCTGAAGGAAAGAGGTCGGTGTGGGTTTATGGGTCTGTAATTGGATGCTTTGGGATTTAAGAGTGTTTTGGATTTTTAAACCGTAAACCGGACTGTGAATGGAGTCTGTCATTAGCTGGGTAGAAATTATAGATCCAACTACAGTATATGTGTCTCTCCAACCTTTTGTATGTGAAAAGAGAAGCAAAAACACATGTAATCGTGAATAACTGAATGGTTTTTTGCTCAGTATTGAACTGTGTGAGGTTACTGCTGTGTCCTGTATCATGTAAAATAACATGGTTCTTTTTTTAAATAATGGCGAAAAATGACAAACAGCAAAAAAGAAAACGTGATATTTGATTTACTGTACATGTACAGATGTATGCAAATACCGTTCACACATTTAAAAGATCTATGCGTCCAATATAATATAGCACACAGATCCTGAAGACATACTGCATCCTCCAGCGTCCATCAGCCAATGATGTTGCTCATTTTGTTCAGACGTCAGTGGAAACGTTAAGATAACTTGCATGTGTACTGAGCTGACATACTGTAGTTACATGCGGTAGGATAGACCCGGTCTAACATACTGTAGATACGTTTCTTACTGTAGATGCAGATCGTATGCCCGAAAAACTCAGTGTATGTGTGATATAGTAAGCTGCACAATACATAGTTAAAAATACAGTACTAGGACCCTAAAAGGTTGACAGCCGTACCAAATTCTCAAATAGGACGGAGGAGCTGATTTTTGAAGAGTCATTTATCACCAGATGTGTAATCACGGCGAGATGAAACTTTCGCCTGTAAAGTTCAAGGGAATCATTTTGTTAGCATTCAAAGAGGCATGTTGGTAGTGACAGGCCACATTACATCTCACCCAAATCATTGCATATCGCATACTTGGTAGAAAATCCCTTTTCATATTTCTTTTATTTGATCAAGATTTCATTTTTAAGTGTTAAAACTGTTCTTTCTCAGGTTTTTGGTGCCTAGTTTCTTTTAAACGTGTATGATTTTGTATTCTGGAATCTCAATGGGAAAGTAAATTTTGACAGAAGCCAAAACTCTTATCTCATATGATATATTAAAATGATAATATTAATATATATAGATATTTAATATCTTGTGAGGGGAGGAAAATATGATAATAGATGCATTTCTGTATCTGTGGGCGATAACCATCAATTTATCCATGATCTTTAGCACTCATTTCCACACTAATATAATGCCATATAAATGTCAAGTTGTGCATGTTTGAGAAGGTGAAAGAAAATTGTAATCTTAGGTTTCATTTATTGCATCGATTTATTCCAGATCTTAATATGCTTACCCGTCATAGTCACCATTTTGGACCTGATACTCTATTTGGGACCTTTCAGCACACTTATGAAGGAATTGACATGTTTATTAGTTATATTTATTTATAAGTAGCTGGCACTAAACCTGTTTTAACAATTGGGTCGATAGCTTGGTCTCAACTGGCTTTGGATGCCACGACTCCCCCGCAGGTCATTGTGTTATTTGGGTCTGAACTTCAGACGGTAACGGTATAACGTCTCTGCCACGGATGCATTTAGAGACACAGAAATTGGAGACTAGAAACATCCATTTTTGTGAGTGAGAGTAAACCGCACAGGTTACACATCACAAAACATTTTCAGGCACACTCACCAGGGTTCTTAAAACCGACCGCCGACTCTCAACCGAGAACGCAAATGACCTCGGGTCCGCGCTAAGCACCATAGTGAAGCATTCTAATTAAGAGCTGGAGGAACCCGTGAGATACAGACGTACACACTCGACTAGCGTTAAACTCTTAAAATGAGACCTTGTCCTTGTCGGCATTAAGCTTCAGTGAGCACTGTCAACAGCGGCGCGTAAACACGGAGAAGAGTGATGAATCGGTCCAAGGGCTGCCGCATCACAGAGAAATAAATACATGCCCATACATTGTAAATGACCTTTCTGCTGATTTTAAAGTTAGATTCCTCTGCCTTTAATTTGAAGGATATATACTGCTTGAGCCTTGCTGTGTGAGTTTGATGTGACTTATTGAAAGTTTGTCGTCGTTGAATAGTGTGTTGGTTACCTTGGCTTGGTGGAGCTCTTACAAATGGCTGTTGGTTAGAAACGTTTCGGGCTGTGCACATACTTCATCGCTTTCTTACGTATGCCAGAGTCAGGATTATAATCGGACCTCATTTTAGTCACGCTCTGCAGTAAGCACGACAGGGATCTGGATCAAAAACGAATGCGAATCTTAAAATATGCAAATAGAAATGACATTTATTTATTCTGGTTCGATTTGATTTCATTTGGAGGATGGTGTAATTGCTGAAATGAAAGCACCTTCCCTTGTTAGCGTTGTGCCTTGCGTGCAAAAAATCATGTATTTACACTGCAGTCAAATAGATTCAATGTCAGCCCTGAAAAATGATGCTTGTGTAAACAGACACTTCCTTTACTAATTTAATCAAATACTTGGACTCATTTTAATGACATTGTGATATTTAATACTATTTAAGCATCAGTTGTGTTTCAAGTGACTTGCCCGAGGATTTGCATAACAGGTTATATACATAAATAAGTTGTACCATAGAATATTAGATTATTTCATTTTGATATCTAATGTTAATTCACATTTTAAACACTAATATTGTTGTGTCACAACGGTGATGAAGATGCTACTGACAGTGATGTCATTTGAACAGTTGCTGTAATATACGTTACAAAATTTCCAAATTTCTTCTATTATTCTTTCTTTAACGCTGTGGCCATCGCAACCTTATTCACAGTGAACGGCAGTACTGTATATATCTTAAATAAGATAGCAGACCTATTTACGTTACAAACTGGTATATAAATAGTTCAGAATGTCACTGTTTTCCTTCATTTTTTAATCGATATATTCATTGTCATCCTCAAAATTGAAAAAATGGCAAACTGTCATTGACCTCCAGTCGTAGCACTTTTCTTTTTCAGGTTTTTCGAAACCGCTGCAAGTACACACGGTACAGCCCATCCAGTCATACCGAGTGTTTCATTCAAAATGCCCTTGCCAAACTGTATTGTATGTTTGTATTTATTTTTCTGACTGTCTCTATCTAGTTCAGAGTGTAAAGTGTATGAAACCTTAACATTTGCAACACACAGCTCTCTCAATGTGCATGTACAGCCGTAGTTGTATTTTTCTTTTTTACTATTGGAAAATGAGTAAAGACTGTTGTATGTGTTCTGTGTAATAAAGTTAAGAATATTTTCTTCTAGTTTGGGCTTGTTGGCGGTTTAACCTGGTTTCTTGTAAATAAGCTATAATATTAATGAAAGAACATTGAATATGAGAGCAGCAGAGGCATCCTATTTTAAGCTTTTCATAAAACTAATAATAATAAAATGGCATGGCACATATGATTTAAAAATCAATAAGTGTCATAATTCTGATGAAAGAGATGATCCATTGTTTTGTAGTCAATGGAACATAACTTATTGCTTTTTCCTCCAGAAGTATTAACACCATTACGCATTAACAGTCTAATAAGCATTAAAGTGTGTTTTTATTAATAATTTGACCAGAACATAATCCACAGAGCATTAAAAGGTTGCCACTTTGTCAGTTTACCTCATTAGCTCATTTCTGACAATCTTCTATTGATGATGCATTCAAGGTTTGGCTCCCGTTCTAAACATGCTGTAGCCAAGAAATGTCATGTCAAGTTAATGTGCTCTGTTTAAATGCTTATTTATTCACATGCTTGTCTTTCCAAAAACCCACGTCTCATTGCGTGCTCCAGGGGGGCGCTCCTGGGTACTTAGATAAAGGAGTCCACAAGGAGTACAAAGGGAAGAAACAAAGGATGCTTTTTTTGGTTCAAGGGAGGTGATTGTCTACCTGTACCTCCAAGCATATTTTTTGGAAACAAAAGGGGATCGTTGGTTGGCTTCTCTCATTTGCGTTGATGTCGAACATCAAAAGGTGGTCAAGCTACGTCATCGTTCGCAGCTCCTCTAGTTCCTGTTTTTAAATGCAATCAAAAAGAGTTTTGGGGATTTTAGACCATCTTCTGTATAGGCCATCTGTATGCCTGAATCGTGACATTTTGTAGAAATAGACTCAAATTTGGTAAATCCAAAAAAAAAATTGGGCCAGTCATGGCCTTCAGAACGAATGTCGGTCTGTCATGTTAGCATACCCAGTCAGCTCAATAGAAATGATTTGAAATCTGCCAACCTGAAGTCACTTGAATTTGTGCGTATTTTACGAGGTGGCTAATTCGTATGAATTTGTACAATGATAAAAAGCCATGCTGAAGCCCCTCCCCTAATCCCACCCCTTAACCTTACCTTCAGTGAATTCAAATTGTACCAAAACGTATGATTAAGATCGTATTAATTCATACAAGTAAGCCACCTCGTAAAATAGTTAAGAATTCCTGTGAGATCGTGTCGAATCTGTCATCTTCAAATAATGAGATGGACTTTCACCGATGTGTAAAGAGCCAAACAAAAATAATGGGACAGAAATAAAACATTCACTATAAAATATTTTAATATTTATCAATACGGGAGACTGGGACAGTTGCAACACTTTTTGTATGTCCTTCAGTTACCTTCAGTATCTGTCAGCTACCCACCTACACTGCTGTAACATGCATATGTATGATAATATACGCACAATTTATACTTGAACAGACAAAGTCAAATATTGCAACTGACCCCATTGCAAGGGGTAGTTGCAACACTCCAAAGGGACGGTTGCAACATTAGTTAAAATGTAATAAAAAATATTCTATAACATAATTTAGCAATTTCTTGACTTGAGTCTTTAAAAAGCTAAACTGAAAATGAAACATTTATTTGAAATAAAATATTTTAAATAAAAAATAAGACACTGAAAATGTAGCCTACTGAAATACATGTGCGCACTTCTCTGAACTGTGTTGTTTGTGTTGTGTGACCGGCTAAACAAATCGTATGAAGACTAAATTGAAAAAAAAACATATTTCCAAGTAATGAGTAAAAAAAACCTGTTATTATTTTCTTTTATTATTGTTATAATTGTTGTCATTATTATAATTGTTAGGCTATATGTTTTAAATGTAGGCTACGTTGTGTTCCAGTCTGCCAGTATCTACTTTAAAAGGTGGCTATTAAAAGAGTTCTTTATTAATCCATAAAATTAGAATTGTATTGTGCTAATATGACAAGTTTTCACATCAGTGTTGTCATAAGGGACAGTTGCAACTGTCCCTACACTCGCAGCCATGAACGGAATTCCTATTCTAGCTAGACACAATAGCCTTGACACTTGCTAGCAATGACTTTTCGAAGCTAAAAAAACACTGATTTTAATGATATAAATGTATAATGCTTCACACGAACAGTTAAGACGGTAAGAGAAAAATCTGAGCATTAAAGAACATTTATTTCTTGAAATTTGGTTTGGCTAGAAGGACTAGAAGGAAGTCACATATGACAGATTTGTTCCAGAAGGGTGAAGGGGCTAACTGAGCATTATGCAATATGAGCATCATCACTCCAGCTCGTTCCTGACCGGAGGAATAAGCCTGTTGCAACCGTCCCCACTCACAATACTTATTTATTTTATCAAAACAGATGTTTAATGGTTGTCTATAGAAAATATGTTTCAGCTAGATTTTAAAGTTGCATGCTAACCATTTTTGGAAACTCTAAGGCTCCAATTAAACCAAAAAACCCACAATTCAGCAAAAGTCGAGATTTGTTTTGGCATTCTTCTCTTTAGATATGTACAGTAAAAGTCATCCCATTGTTTACAGAGATTGTCAGCTGTGCCTCTCAGCACCATCTTAATTGTCTTCCAAGCTGTCATGCCTGTCACCTGGTCTTTCAATAGCGCTGTCTTTCAGTGTACGCAGGATGAGCAGCAGCAGCAAACCATCAATGGAAAAATAAGGACAGCGTGAAACGCGAGTCTTTAATTAAGAGTCTCCATTAAAGCCCTTTTTCAATCACAGATGGATCTTCTCTTTTAGAATGGATATCACAGCTTTCCCCACAGCCTCACCACTTAGAGCTCATGTGTATCATTCCCGCAGGCTATGTCTGTCAAATCCTTTAAAAACACTTACAAGACGGACACCTTTTTCTTTAACTAGAACACAAGATGAAAACGTGCTTAAGGGTTCTCTGCAATGGGGCTTTAAATTATTGATCAGCCTGTGAGGGTTTGGTTCCTGGTTTTT
The DNA here is from genome assembly GCF_947034865.1 of Barbatula barbatula. Taxonomy (NCBI): domain Eukaryota; kingdom Metazoa; phylum Chordata; class Actinopteri; order Cypriniformes; family Nemacheilidae; genus Barbatula; species Barbatula barbatula. Next base: position 13,652,763 of record NC_136787.1, on the reverse strand, counting down.
ACTTCAAAAAAACGAATAAGTTGATTTTGGTGTTTAAATTGCCGTTCGCTGGTTCGACTCCAGCCATTGGTGTGTTGGTTTATAACTTCACTGTCCTTCTGAAATTCACTCTTTCTCAGGAAATGGAAAGTAAAAACCGTGTTGTAAAAGTTGACAAGCACTTTAGATATTTGTTAAACTCAGTGGTGAACAAAGGTTGACTAATTATAATGATTTAATCGCGAAATATGGAGCAGCGATATACTGCTATATACAGAAGATGACCTTGAGTTAAGTAGAAGACCATATGGCCGCTCACACAGGCCGGAGAGATGACAACTCATTATGCATGCGTGTAAAATATATTTGTATATCATTTATAATAATACATATAACCAGGATGCTTTAAGAATTACAATTAGACTGCAGTCATTCTATTTAGATACAACATTTTTTTATTGTAAGTCTTAAATATGAACACACCATCTCCATTAAAGAAAAAAACAATGACGTAATGATCTTTTTTTTACAGTACAAGGAGTTAAAATACAATTTTATTTTGTTCCTCGTCCGGGAACCATGACAGTAAAGCAGAGTACGGTGAACTTCTCCAGGCTGGATGTTGTAAAGGTTGGAGGGAGGAGTCTAAAGAATTTTGTCTGACATATCAATTGGCCACGCACAGAAAAACATAGTTCCTGTGTTACAGAGAATATGGTGCGTTTTTATAGATCCAGATGTAGCTCTAGATTATACATTAAAATCATAATGATTTTGCTTGACATTTATGGAATATAAATGCTTTTTGTTTTGTTGTCCCGACATCCATAAAAAATAGACTGGAATGCCAAAGGATACAACATTAGGGCAAGAATCCATAACTTTGCCCCATTAAACTGCACAGACATTACAAACCCTTTCACTTACATACAACTTGTGCTTAAAATCCAGAGCACTTATGACAAACTGATATTTACTGTATGATCTTCAAAGAAAAAGAGAGACAAGTGGGCATATATCTCATCAAAATTTACAACGAAGCACAACTCCTTTGAAGTGAACTCATACATTGTTATGTTTTTCAAATCCATCTCACGCTGTTGAAATACAGATGTATCAGGACGCTCATGTCAAGAGATGATGACAGGCAGATCGGCCTCGTCTGTTTCCGAAAACACAATATTTAGACATCAGATTTCACAAGTAACTGCAGTAATATTTCGTCTGGTATCCACCTAACGCAGAACCCATGAAACCCCTCGAGAGAAAAAAATTACACCTTCAGAAGCAGGGAATAACAAAAATATAAAACGCTGCATCATAATGTATTAAACAGGTTCACAATTTTAGTAAAAACAACAGTGCATATTTTCCCTTTGTACAAGTTATAGATGCATATACATAGATGTTAGCAGGAACTACAATGACAAACTGCAAAAGGGTTTTTTTCTGCCTGAAAACTTTGTACCAACTCAAATATTAATGTTTATGTAGGATCTACATAAAAACTACTTTTTTTTTAAAAGACAACCATGGTCATCACACTTGTTAGATAAATATACAATGCTTCAAAATAAAAAGGTATGAAGGACTGTGTGGGGTAATTCTTTGGATGCTCTCGCTGGGTCTGCTAACTTTGCACATGGAAAAAGCACCAAGTGCCCTTTTTTTCCAACTTGCTAAATCGTCTATTTCTTCGTGGTTTAAAGTATTATTTCAGTGAGTGTTTTTATGGTTCTGCATAGTCCCAGTTAAATAAAAACAAAACCGATATGTACCACAAAATACTGTTTTCAGTTTTGTGTGTGTTAAATACTAAAATAGAGCTCAAAGTATAGTACATACAAAACATACACGATGTGAACACTAAAGAGCTTTTTTATGTGTCTTGATGCTGCTTGTTAAGATTTGACTGTACAGTTATAATACAATAATGATAGCGACAATCCAAAAACAGAGACATATGCCCTTGTTATCGCATGCCTTTGAGCGGAAATAATGACTTTCCTGTCAACACGGACTTCAATGAGTTCTTAAGGGGTTACACAAAAATAATTTAATATTTAAGATTAGACATGCCTCTCTGTACTTTGTTTTAAGTGAATACATAATTGCATTCTGTGGGGCAAAACAGTGTGATAAGAAGCAGTTACATTATTAAACTCTAGAATGACCTACAAAAAGCTTGATTATTTTTATTAAAAGGATGTACTTGGGTACCCCATACACTTTGCGGGCATTTTTGGTAACCCATGCAGGTTCGAGACTCCAGACGTGAATGACGAGCGATGTCACGCAAATTTCATCCGATGAAAGCCTCTTCACCATCAAAATTTCAGCAGGAGTTGGAGGAGAATGATGAAAAGTAGACAAGTGGGTGTGAACACCGTTGATGTGCCGCTGTTGCCGTCCTGAACTGCTCCGGGTCCTGAGGCATTAAACAGCATGTGTTAAAATGCATGTGTTAGATGAGATTTCAAATGAAAAACGTAAAAATCGTCTTGTGCCAGGCTAACCTATATTATGCATTCTATACCTATGATCCATCGACTATCATTTGAAATGGGCAACTGTGAGCTTTTTTCCAGCTTTACAGTATGTTAGGTGTCTTGAGCTTACATTCAAATTTCTGATGCAACTTCTGATACAATGTACATAATATTGGAGATATTTAAGGTATTCGATAGCATTATAATATTATATTTAT